>NC_090266.1:206937884-208137884 GCF_040414725.1 Anabrus simplex | reverse complement strand
GCTCACCCATCTAGTGAACTGACTGGAAACAGACAGTGATGTATCGTGCAGTGTAGGTAACTGCCGCAAGCTGGAACATTCCAACAACTCAGTCCCGAATTGGATGGTAGCGACCAAGTGACTCAGTGCGGCCTCCAGATAGGCACAGTAGTTCGTCCACCAGATGGACAAAAGTTTTTGAAGTTACCGTAACACAAACAGATACGCAGCAGAAATGGCCAGCGTCCAGCCATTCCGAAGTGTTTTGATGAAGAACTGAAGAAGTTAAGGGTGGTAGTTTTTATTTTACTCTAGTAGTTAAATTAGCGTCACCCAACTGGTGGCTCTGTAGCTCCAACAGAAGACTCCCTCCTACAATTAGGAATTTGGGATACCAAGAACCCAGGGCAAGCACTATTCATTAAATTTTAAAAACAAGGGAAAAGATAAAAAATTAAAACCTATAGGAGTTTGCCCTGAGCCTGAAATATTACAGTTAGAATTCCTTTAGATATGAGCATAAAACAAAATCTGATATAACTTAATCATCATACAAAATTCACAACATTTAAAAGAAGCATATACCTAAGAAGGGTACCTAATATAGTCACAAATGATCATTCCTATTCCTAACTTACTAACATAACTCATAACTAAAGTACTGGGATAATGTGTATGTGCTGGCCAGCACTAAAATTAGACATTTCTTACAATTAAGACAAATAATCACAAATGCATGAACATACATAACTAAGGTACCTTTATTTGTGACAAATGCACTCTACTGATCCTCTTCCTTTCAGGATCACTTACCATTAATGATAGTGGGGTAAGAAATTTCAAAATCGTGCAGGGACCTTGAAATCTAGGGGCTAACTTACTAATAACATGATCCGCAGCACTACAGACAGGATGAGTTTTAACAAAAACCTTGTCACCCACAGACAGATTATGCGGTCTTTGCCCGTCATTGTAGTTATGTTGAACTTTAACATAATAAACCTTCAAATTTTTACGCGCATGATGCCAAGTAGCACGGATCGTTTCTGGATTGGCAACGTCAGGAAGGAGATCGTTAATGGACCGTAGATTTGAAAGTGGAGAATTAGGAGTAAAAGCTAACATTAATGAAGCAGGCGTTTGCTTATGACTCTCATGGACGGCAGTATTACATGCGAACGAAAACCGAATGAGCGATGAATCCCACTTAGAGTGGTCAGCAGATTGATAAGCAGTAAGAGCAGATTGAAGATTTCGATTAACTCTTTCGACATAATTTGGCCTCGGATAATACGGGGTCGTGGTTACATGAGAAATCAAAACAGAAATTATGGAACTGAACAGAGGTAAAAGCTCTGGCATTGTCACTCACTAAAAATTGACAAGGTCCAAATGAAGCAAAGATCTGTTTCAAACAAGAAATGGTAGTGTTAGCATTAGCCATATGAGTTTGGAACAGCCACATAAAACATGAGAATGCGTCAATAAACACAAGTATGAAAAGTTGGCCAGTCCGTGACCTCGGGAAAGGATTAATGTAACCTATGAATAATCTCTCCATAGGATGAGAAGCTTGCTCAGATGACAACAGACCTGGGCGAGTATTAGGAGAAGGTTTAATAATGTTACAAGATTTGCAAGATTTGACCAGAGTAAGAATTTCACCGTCCATAGATTTCCAAATGATATGTTTATGGATTTTCTCTCTAGTTTTGAAAAGCCCAAGATGACGACCAACTAGAGATTCATGAAAATATTTGAAAAGAGCAGGGGCTAGGTTAGCTGGAACGACAATTTTAGGGTCCCTTCTACCACGAACAGGACAACATAGAACACCATTCTTAAGAACATAAGGTTTAAAATGTTCACGGGATTTAATCCTGTCAGTAATAGCCTTTAATTCTGCATCATCTTCTTGATATTTGGAAATATCTATGAAAAGAAAAGGCAAATTGGTCAAAACTACATTAGCAAAGGCCGAAACATGGTTAGGAGAGGGATCTGAAGGCTCTGATTGAGGATCAGAACTGCCTGGATAGAACATTCTACTGATGCTATCAGCCACAAGGTTTTCAGTGCCACGAATGTGATGAGCTTCGAACTGAAAAGCTAAGATGCGTACTGCCCAACGCGCAAGACAACCGGTATCTCTTGGTTTGGTCAACACCCAACTCCAGGCCTGATTCTCAGTTTCAAGATCGAAGGGAAGGTGTTCAAGATACATTCTGAACCATTGTAAAGAAAAAACAACAGCTTAAGCTTCCAATTAATAAATAGAATGGTTTAGCTCAGCAGGATTTAGACTACGTGAATTATAAGAAATGGGACGATGTCCCTCTTCGAATTCCTGAAGGAGAATACCAGATATACCTGCGGAGGAGGCATCTGTTTGAAGGATGAAACGTTTAGAAAAATCTGGCATTGCCAGAACAGGAGTGTTACATAAGGCAGATTTCAAATCATAAAAGGCTTCAAGTTGGGCTCACCCGACACGATTTTAGCATCCCTTCTTCTCAAAGCATTTAACGAAGCTGCTCTTTCAGCAAAATTGGGGATGAATTTATAAAACAAATTGACCACGCCAATGAATCTGGCTACAGCTTTGGCGTCCTTAGGGGTAGGAAAATTTTGGACGGCAGCTGTACGAGATTGATCAATGGAGACATCTCTCTCTGATAAATATGCCCCAAGAATGACATTTGGGGTTATGCGAAAGTAACCTTGCTAGCCTTAAGTGTTAGGCAGGCTTTACGCAGTCTTTCAAGGACTTCATTGAGATGGATAAGGTGCTCTTCAAATGTTTAATGAAAATGACCAAATCGTCAAGATATTGAATTTAATATCTGACAGAACATTATCTAGCAACCGAGTAAGGACAGCTGCACCCATACTGAAACCAAACGGGACCCTCTCAATTCATAGAGGTTCCAAACAGTGGCAAAAGCAGTGATGTTCTTGGATTCCTCAGCAAGAGGTTTCTGATAATATGCCTGATTTAAATCAAAAGTAGTAAAAATTTTGGCATTAGCAAACCAAGAAAAACAAGAGTGAACATCAGGATGGGGAACAGATTGAAGGACAAGTCTCTTGTTCAACATCCGATAATCAATGACAGGCTGAAAACCATCCTGCGGTTTAGGGACAAGAAACATAGGAGAAGAATAAGCAGATTTTGAAGGACGAATTGCACCATCAGCAAGCATTTGGTCAATAATAGCCTTAAGGGATTTCATTTTAGTGGCGACAGGCGATATGGAGGAGAGCGAGTAGGTATGTTATCTGTAACTTCAATTTTGTACTCCTAAATATTAGTTACACTTAACTTATCAGTGAATACCACTGGAAATTTATCAGAGAGATTCTTAAGTTGGTTAGCTTGATCATCAGGCAAATGATCAAAATCAAAAGCTTTGGGTTCACCAGTATCTTCAAGAATAGCATTAACATGATGAGGAAGAATAGGAGACCGATTACACAGTTTATAGATACTCATGGAAAACTTAAAAATGGAATTTATTGAACTCATCATCATCTTCATTTCCCGTTTCCAGCTTTCCGGGTGGGGTTGTGAATCAAGGACCTCCATCGCTGCCTGTCTCTCCACCACACTTCTCCTTTTAAAAGTATATCTTCTGGTTTTCCTCCGCTCTTCTCTAAGCACACGCACACTGAATTTGTCCACCTATTTCAGAGGCTTCCTCGTGGTCTCTTTCCTGTTAACTTTTCCGTAAAAGCTTTTTTTTTGGCATTCTCCTCCCATTCCCTTCATATGCCCATACCACTTTATCTTTGTTGTTTCTATCCTATCTTGAAGTTTCAGGATTCCTGCCCTTTTCCGTATCTCTTCATTTCTAATTCTATCCTTTCTGAACTTGCCCTCGATACCTCTTAGGAATTTCATCTTCACTGCCTGTATTCTGTTCTCCTCTCGTTTTGTTCTAGTTCATGATCCAACTGCATATGTTAGTATGGGTTCATAATAGGTTGAATATAATACTTTCTTACATTTCTTCGGGACATCTTGGTTCCACAAAATACCCCTTACACTCTGGTAGAAGCTCTTTGCAAGTTGTATTCTTTTCCCAATTTCCTCGGTTATCTTTCAATCTTTTGTGATCACACTTCCTAAGTACTGGTAAATGCAGCATGGGTGAAGTTTAAGGAAGCGGAGATTGTTATCAGTGGAATAGGCCTACTGTGCAGAAGGGATACTGACTGGAAGGTGATAGGGGATTTAAATGGGACTATGGAGTGGGCTTGTGACAAAATGAGAGTGAGATTTCTGGATCCTAATGGGTGGGTAGGAGATAGGAATCTGTGCTCAGATGGCATTCACTTAAACCGCAGTGGTACATATCAATTAGGAAATTTGTTTAGAAGGGTTATAGGGAGATACATTTAGGGAAACGGGGTGGCCTAGGGAGCGGTGGTAAGGGAACAGGGAACTGGAAATCAAGTAGGGATGACATAAAACTGTTAGTGCTGAACTGTAGAAGCATTGTAAAGAAAGGAATAGAATTAAGTAATTTAATAGATATATACCTACCAGATATTGTAATAGGAGTTGAAACATGGCTGAGAAATGATATAGTGGATGCAGAAATTTTCTCACGGAACTGGAGCACGTATCGTAGAGATAGGGTAAGAATGGTAGGAGGGGGAATATTTATTCTGGTGAAAGAAGAATTTCTAAGCTATGAAAAAGTTAAAGATGCCAGGCATGAAATTCTAGGCGTAAGGCTCATCCCTAAAGACTATAGGGAACTTGATACTTTTGGAGTGTACAGACGGAAAAAGGGTAGCGCTGACACAGATCCAGAATTATTTGATAAGATAATCAGCTATGTGGGAAACGATACGGAAAGGTACGTGATTGTAGCGGGTGATCTCAATTTACCTAATGTCAATTGGGCAGGTAATGCGAACAACAGGAAGCATGACCAGCAAATGGCAAATAAGTTAATATGGGAAGTGCATCTGATTCAGAAAGTGATGGAACCAACTAGAGGGAAGAATGTTCTGGATGTGGTGCTGGTAAAACCAGATGAGCTCTATAGAGAAACCGAAGTAATAGATGGTATTAGTGATCACGAAGCTGTTTTTGTCGTAGTTAAAAATAAATGTGAAAGAAGGGAAGAGATTAAAATTAGGACTGTTAGGCAGTACCATATGGCTGATAAAACAGGCATGAGGGAGTTTTTAATGACCAACTATGATCAGTGGAAAACGGTAAATAAAAATGTAAACAGACTCTGGGATGGGTTTAAAGCTATTGTTGAGGTATGTGAAAACAGGTTTGTACCTTTAAAGGTGGTAACGAATGGTAAAGGTCCACTATATTTTAACAGAGAAGTAAAGAGACTAAGAAGAAGTTGCAGGTTGGAAAGAAATAGAGATAGAAATGGCTGTGGAAGTAAAGAGAATTTGAAGGATCTTACTAGGAAATTGAATCCAGCAAGGGCATCAGGTAAGGATAACATGATGGTAAGCGTAATTGGCAGTCATGCATATTTTAGTGAAAAATGGACGAGTATGTACAGGTACTTTAAGGCAGAAATAGGTTCCAAGAAGAATATTTGAGGAAGCATTAATGAAGAAGGTGAGTGTGTATGCAAGGATCTTCAAAAGGCAGAAGTATTCAGTCAGCAGTATGTAAAGATTGTTGGTTACAAGGATAATGTTCAGATAGAGGAGATGACTAATACTCAAGGAGTATTCAAATTTACCTATGACAATGACATTTACAGTAAGATATAAAAGTTGAAAACTAGAAAAGCAGCTGGAATTGATCAAGTTTTGGGGGATATACCAAAGACAGTGGGTTGGGGTATAGTACCATATCTGAAGTACTTATTTGATTATTGTTTGATTGAGGGAGCTATACCAAATGAATGGAGAGTTGCTATAGTAGCCCCTGTGTATAAAGGAAAGGGTGATAGACATAAAGCTAAAAATTACAGGCCAGTCAGTTTGACATGCATTGTATGTAAGCTTTGGGAAAGCATTCTTTCTGATTATATTAAACATATTTGCAAAATGAATAACTGGTTTGATAGAAGGCAGTTTGCATTTAGGAAAGGTTATTCCACTGAAGCTCAACTTGTAGGATTCCAGCAAGGTATAACAGATATCCTGGATTCAGGAGGTCAATTGGACTGTATAGCGATTGATCTATCTAAGGCATTGGATAGGGTAGATCATGGGAGACTACTGGATAAAATGAGTGCAATTGGACTTGACAAAAGAGTGACTGAATGGGTGGCTATGTTTCTAGAAAATAGACCTTAGAGAATTAGAGTAAGCGAAGCTTTATCTAACCCTGTAATAATTAAGAGGGGAATTCCTCAAGGCAGTATTATTAGACCTTTATGTTTTCTTATATACAGTGTATAAATGATACAAGTAAAGAAGTGGAATCAGAGATAAGGCTTTTTGCAGATGATGTTATTCTGTATGGAGTAATAAATAAGTTACAAGATTCTGAGCAAGTGCAAAATGACCTCGATAATGTCGTGAGATGGACAGTAGGCAATGGTACGATGGTAAACAGGGTTAAAAGTCAGGTTGTAAGTTTCACAAATACGAAGGCCATCCGGAAAGTGTTACCCATTTGCGCATTAAAGACACAGGAGTAAATATTAACAAATATACACATTTTTATTGGAAAGAGCATACTTTACACTACTTCCCCACATAATCTCCAAGCAAATTTAGGCATTTGTCATAACGTGGGGCGAGTTTTTGTATTCCAGCGTCAGAGTCCTCCGCCGCCAGCGTATTGAGATACGTAGTCACGGCTCGTTTGAGTTCTTCATCGCTGTCAAATCTTTTTCCCGCCAGAAAGCCTTTAAGCTTCGTAAAGAGATGAAAATCCAAAGGGGCCAAGTCCGGGCTATACGGGGGATAGTCGAAGGTTTCCCATTTGAATTGCTGCAAAAGTTGTTGTGTTACCGCAGCTGCATGAGGCCTGGCATTGTCATAAAGGAGAATGACTCCTCTAGACAGTAGACCTCGCCATCGATTTTGTATTGCCCGCTGTAATTTCTTTAATGTTTCACAATACGCATTAGCATTAATTGTGTCTCCACGGGCCATAAAATCAATAAGCAGTACACTTCGGCAATCCCAGAAAACGGTTGCCATGAGTTTCCTGGTGGACAGAACTGTCTTGAATTTTTTTGGTTTGGTTGGTGAATGAGCATGATGCCACTCCATGGACTGTCATTTACTCTCAGGTGATGCATAACAAACCAATGTTTCATCCCCAGTAATGATGCGAGTCAGGAAAACGTCTCCTTCATTGGAATAACGTCCCAGAAACGTCAGTGCTGCAGCCATACGCTTGGTTTTGTGCTCCTCTGTAAGCATGCAAGGGACCCACCTTGCACAAATTTTTTAATACTGCAGATGGTCTTTGACAATTTCATGAACAATTGTTTGAGACACATTAGGAAAATGTTCACAGAGTTCATCAATTGTGACGCGCCGGTCTTTCCTCACGCATTCGTCTACTGTGCTCAGCAGTTGGTCTGTAATGACAGATGGTCTCCCTGAAGAACACTCCTCGCCGTGTGTATTCCCCCTCCCCAGGTTGAAGCTGCGACAACAGCGCCGAACAGGCGTCTCATCCATCACATTGTCTCCATACACCTCCGTTAATTGGCGATGAATATCACAAGGTCGAACGTTTCATGCATTAAGAAATTTAATCACAGCCCTCACTTCACAACTGGCGGGGATCTCAATTTGTTTAAACATTTTAAACGATCACAGACACAACACAGGCAATGCTAGCATCACGCAACCTCGCACAGAGCAGGCAGACATGCCACTGACGCGGTCTGACCTTGCCCAGCGGCTACCCGAGTCGTCAGCGCTTCATGCGTCGCTAACGGGTACTACTTTCTGGATGGCCCTTGTAGGAAAAATCCTCTCAGTTTTAATTACTGCATTGATGGGGGTGAAAGGTCCTCTTGGGGATCATTGTAAGTACCTAGGTCTTAATATAAGGAAAGATCTTCAATGGGGTATTCACATAAATATCATTGTAAACAAAGGGTATGGATTTCTGCACATGGTTATGAGGGTATTTAGGGGTTGTAATAAAGATGCAAAGGAGAGGGCATATAAGTCTCTAGTAAGACCCCAACTAGAGTATAGGTTCCAATGTATGGGACCCTCACCAGGATTACTTGATTCAAGAACTGGAAAAAATCCAAAGAAAAGCAGCTTGATTCGTTCTGGGTGATTTTCAACAAAAGAGTAGCGTTACAAAAATGTTGCAAAGTTTGGGCTGGGAAGACTTGCGAGAAAGGAGACGAGCTGTTTGACTAAGTGGTATGTTCCAAGCTGTCAGTGGAGAGATGGCGTGGAATGACATAAGTAGACAAATAAATTTGAGTGGTGTCTTTAATAGTAGGAAAGATCACAATATGAAGATAAAATTGGAATTCAAGAGGACAAATTGGGGCAAATATTAGTTTATAGGAAGGGGGGTTAGGGCTTGGAATAACTTTCCAATAAATTTCCAATTTCTTTTCAATCATTTAAGAAAAGGCTAGGAAAACAACAGGTAGGGAAGCTGCCACCTGGGCAACTGCCCTAAATGCAGATCAGTAGTAATTGACTGACTGATACCTTCCCCTTGTCATCACTGTTGTTTTACTTTTCTCTGTGCTTACTTTCATCCAAAATTTTCTATCTCTCGATTCCATACATCTACTTGTTTTTGCATTTCCGTTTCATGCTCACCCCATATCACTATATGATCTGCAAACAACATGGCTTTTGTTGCCTGTCTTCCCAATCTCTGTTTAATGTTCTTATGAATTTCATCCATGACTGTTATGAATAGTATGGGGGATAGTATACTTCCCTGTCGGAGACCAGTTTCAACTTTAAACCATTTTGTTTTTCCTATACTAGTCTTGACACTACTAACACAATTTTTGTACATAGCCTTTATCATTTGCACTTTCACTCTGTTAAGTTGTTTTTTCCTTAATGTGTTCCATACCAACTGTCTGGGCACACTGTCATAAGGTTTCTCAGTGTCCATAAATGTCAGTACTATGTCTTTTCCAAACTTCCATCTTTTTCTCCATCATATGTCTTAATGTAAAAATCAGGTCAAACATTGGTCTCTCTTTCCTAAAACCATACTGTTCTTCTTCCATTTCTCCTTCCAGCTTCCTCCTCAGTCTTCCTTCCAATACTCTCTCCAATATCTTAGCTACATGGGCAATAAGGGTGATTCCTCTGTAGTCATTACATTACTATTATTTATTGAACCGCATGTCCAAAATCATACCAGTTTTTGCAATAGAATTTGCTCCTAAAATGAAAGGACAAGGTAAATCTTTAGAAACTAGTACTGGCATTTTCCATGTAAAATCACTGTTTCTGATTTTGACATTTAGAGATCCTACTATATTTAAAGTGTTAGACAGCCCAGTTCCTGGGGGCTTTATAATATTGGGACACCCTCTCTCCAGGGGTAATAAGTATGGAGGGCCCTTGCTGGGGTTATGGTGAAGACCTCAACGGTTGACTTGGCAGAGAAGAAGTTCTTCGGTATGGCAAGTGAGGCGGAAGGGGCAATGAACCACAAATCCAGCTATGGTGTCTGTTCCTGCATCGGATGGCTTGCTGGTCAGCGTCTGTTATCCCATGTTAGGGGCGGCTGTTAATGGAAGCTCTGGGACTTACAGTCTCAGTTCTATATCTGCGAAGCAATTCTTGCTTCGCCACGTGTAATGATTAGACAGTTAACGCGTTATGGACTACCAGTGCATTGATGAAACTACTCCAGGTGGCAGCCCAAAAGGGAAATCCACTGCCACGATAAGTGGCGCAAGCAGGCCAAAGGGTTCTGGAGAGTCTGCACCACAACACGAGGGGAAGTCGGAGTCCCCTGGGAACCACAGACTCAAGATGAAACGCAAGTTCTGGCTAGGAACTCTGAATGTAAACTCACTACTTAAGGTCGGAAAATTGAAAGAACTAACAAAGACAATGGTAGAAAGGGAAATAAGAGTTTTGGCTGTTCAAGAAACAAGATACAGAGACGAGGACTTACTCGATACTGGAAGGTTTAGGATATTTAAAGGAAAACCAGCCATCATAGTGGACCACACTAAATCTCTCCCACTATTCGGAACAGCATTTATTGTAGACAAGTGTTTAATAGACTCCGTTGTAGGTTTTGAGAGTTTCTCTGAACGCCTATCATTTCTGCATTTAGGATGTGGAAACAAAACGTACACATTAATCAATGCCCACGCCCCGACCAATGAAGACAACTGCAAAAAAGCAGACAAAGTTGATAGTTTTTGGGAGGAATTGGAAGATCAGATCTCCCGGATTCCCGAAAGAAATGTGAAGGTATTAATGGGGGACTTCAATGCTCAGATAGGAAGAGAGAAAAAGTTCAGTAAAATAGTAGGGGAATATCCGGCACACAGGCGGACAAACAGGAATGGAGAGAGGCTTATTGAGTTGTGCCGATTCAGTAGATAGAGAGACGTTATTCGGAATACTGGAAGAATTTGGTGTGGACAGTAAAACAAGGAATATCATCAAACAGACACTTACCAACACCAAGTCAAAGGTCAAGTTCATGGGTGAAATATCGGAGTCCTTTGAAGTCAAAACTGGTGTGAGACAAGGGGAGGGACTCTCACCAATTCTCTTTAACTGTGTCTTGGAAAAGGTGATAAGGAAGTGGAAAGAAGGAATCCCAGACAAAGAAGCATTCCGTATTGGAAGAGGGGCAGGTGCTATACGGATAGACTGCCTGGCATATGCTGATGATATCGCAGTCTTTGCCAGTGACATAGAAATAGCAAAGAAAAGAGTGGAACAACTCCATAGCATAGCAGAAATGACTGGACTGCAAATATCATACAGTAAGACTGAATTTATGACCAACATCAAAGAGGCTTCCCAAATGTTAAAGTTGAAAGAGGGGAAAGTCAAAAGAGTAAAGAGCTTCAAGTATCTTGGAGAAATAGTTCAAGAGAATGGATCAGAGAAGCTAGCTCTGATAGAACGAGCGAGAAAAATGGAAACAGCGTATCAGCTCACTAGGACACCTACAACAAGAAAGCTTTGTCATATGGAACCAAATTAAGACATCTGGACACAGTCATCAGACCTGAATGCTTATACGCAGCAGAAACAATGGACATGATTGGAAAGGGAGATCTAGAGAACACCAGAAAGAAAGAGAGGAAAATGCTCCGGAAGATCTTGGGCCTGAAAATGAAAGGTGGGGAGAGGAGACTTAGACCCAACAAAGAACTATACCAGAAGACAGAGGAAGTCGTCGTATTGATGAAAAAGCGAAGGCTTCAATTTTTATGGACATCTACAGAGAATGGACACCAACCGACTGACAAAAAGGATTTTCAGCTTCTTCAGCCTAAGGAAGACGGAACCAAAATGGTTTCGGGAAGTAAGGACCGACCTGGCCAGGATAGGAGTAGAAAAAGAGGACGTACTGGACAGAAACAAATTTAGACAAAAAGTGAAGGAGTTCAAGGGTTTCCAGGAGACTGGGGAAGAACTTGTGAAGAAGAAGACAACCTACACAGAAGAACAGAAGAAAGAAGTCAGTGCAAGGATGAAGAAGTACTGGCAGAATGTGAAGTCAGGACTGGTGAAAAATAACGTAAAGACTGTAAAACGTGGTCCATAGATGGCCGGAATGATAATAAATGATAATGATTTCAATGGAGGTAACTTACAAACAGCTTTCGTTGAATTATACCAATTCTTACTCATCAATGTGATGCTACTTCCGGAATCTACCAATGCACATACAGGTTCGTTATTTACTCTAAGCATATGTACGGTAATTTACAAGGGGGAATAGCAGAAATGCCACAAGATTGTAGAAAATTTACATTAGGTTCAGACTGGTACATAATATCAGCCTCAGAATTAGGTGAATCATCTTTTAACATACAGTTATAACAAACAAAACATAAAGTAACTGTTTGAGGCTTTAAACAACAAGCAAGTGTTTGAGGCTTATCACAAGAATTGGTGGTTAGTCACCTAGAATTACTATTACCAGGATGCCCAGGTCCAGAAGAATTCCATGGGCACTGTCTAGAGAAATGCCTATTCGACTGATAGTATTGACAAGAATTATTGGTAGATGAGACTCTACTCACATCTGGTTTCGAATTGCCTAGGGGCCCAATTTTAGTACAGTCCCTCCTCTGCTTTGTCCAGCACAAATCTCACATGGAGTGACCAGGATTTGAACCACAGAACCCAGCGGTGAGAGGCCTACGCGCTACCGTCTTGAGCCATGGAGGCTACTCGGACAACACAACCTTTTTTTATTTAAATAATAAATAGTTTTAATAATCAACATTTACAAGACAGAATGAAAATCTATGAGTGTGGTGTTAAAAATACGTACATAATCAATGTGACATCAACATATTTTTAAGATTATACACTAGATATTAAGAACGTTTACAAGTTACTAAATAACAGCATTATTACCAGCACTTCATCATGATGTATTCTTCTGTACTATAGAAGCAGCCACTCAGCAGGAGATTTTTTAAAGCTGTGGTAAATGAAGTGAAGGGACATGAAACTGATCCACCGTCCATCTCTCAGAAATGGCTCTAATGATATGCTCAGAAAGAGCTCCAGATACATGTGAATATCGCTACTTAAATTTTACAAAATAGTCTGATCCTTAAATTCAATTAAAACTCTAAAGAAAGAAAGAAAGAAAGAAAGAAAGAAAGAAATAACCTCGTCAAGAGAATTAGCAGTAAATTTTGACACTTCCTTAAATATAGTTGTCAATGGATGAGATAAATTGGAGGAAATCTGGGAGAAGGCAGGTGTAGGAGATACCTGGGAAGGACTAGAGTGGTCCTGAGAAGGAATTAAAGCAGTATAATATCCCTGTTTCGAGCACCGTTGAGAAAAGGATGGGGTACTGAAAGTGAGGTTAGGAATAGCTTTAGACTGTAGTGTAACAGGCGCAGATATATCTGCGAAATATTTTCACAAATTTGAGAAACTATCGGGGCATTGACCACTTGTTTAGGGGTTGCAGAACCTAAAGGAACACTTGATAGAGATGTCACTTCAAAGGGAATACAGTAATATCTTTAATCTTACTTGGAAGCTTATGCTGATACACATGGGAATAGAACAGCAGACTGCAAGTATTCAATGACCCACTGTGCCCTCCTGCCATTGTTTCCACTACTTTCATGTCTGTTACTTACTGCAAAGCTACTTGATCATGCAAATGAAACCATGCCTCATCAGAAAAAATGATAAAATGCGGATCACCAATGCCATCAACGATGTTTTGTAAAACCCAATTACAGAAATGTACTTGTTTTACAGTCACTAGGCCGTATTTCATGCACAATAGTCACTCTATAAGACTTCAGTTCAAGAAGTTTGGTAGCCGTATAGATTGAGGCTTTTGTAATACCAACTTCCTGTGCAACACATCCCCGAGATTTATATGGAGAGCAGGCAAACAATGCAATGATTTCCTCAAATTTTCCCTCCATCAGAACTCTTTGTTTCACCTTAGGAATTTCAGCATTTATCGATCCCATTGTTCTTAGCTTAGTATCAAGAAGAGTCAGTTTCCCTACCTGGAAATGGAGTACCAGTGAATTTCAACTGAAAATGTATATGTAATTATCTACAAGATTTGTGTTTCTCATACATGTCACACACACACAAAAAAAAAAAAAAAAAAAAAAACTTTTTTTCAAGCATGAACTTTTCAGCTGGCATTGCAATAGATTAATTTTGTGGCCAGAGTTGGGACAGCAGTGGGGAAATGATTGGAGCCCCTTTAACAATTGTTGTGAAAAATTCATGTATTGTTTTAAAAATTATTTGTATAAGACATTTGTTTTGGAAGAAGTAGATTTTAGGACTTATGACCATTGTGAAAATTGCAAGAATTATGTTTGAAGATAGTTTGTGTTTAAATTATCATGTAGCTGTGTGTTTTAAAATTAGGTATCCACATTTTGAGGCAGCGTGTACTTACACATGGCGTTGTTTTCTTTTTGGTGACAAAATTAGTGTCGCATAAGGAAACTTCTCAAACTTGCATTATCAAAACTGAAGAGACATTTCATTGGCTTAAATAAAAGTGTTTTTTATTGGTGAACGTGAAAGTCAGGAGTAAATTCGATTGCCTGATTTTTTTCTCCGGGTACTCCAGTTTTCCTTGTCATCTTTCATTCCAACAACATTCTCCATTATCTTTTCATTTCATCTGTCAGTCATTAATCTCGCCCAGAGGAGTGCGACAGGCTTCGGCAGCCGGCACAATTCCTATCCTCGCCGCAAAATGGGGGCTTCATTCATTCCATCCCTGACCCGGTCATTGACTGGAAAACAGGTTGTAGGATATGCTGTCCTAACATTGAGTTGAGGTATTTGGTGTTCTTGTTTTTTTCCCCTTTTTCTTCTTTTTCAAAATGTTCGTTATTGTGCATATATTATTGTTGGTATTAAGAATACACTCGACAATTCCTATACTGTTGGCACATTTCGAAATATGTAATTGTACAGCCCATGGAAACTAAATAAATGAATGAATGAATGTTAATTCTGTGGCTTGGTTCTAAAAGGACCAATGTCATTTTTTATCGAAATTGAGATATTAACTGATACAAACACGTTTTATCCTGGCTTGCAACATGTTAAAAGGGCCAATGTCTCTGTTAAGTACTGTTACGTGCTCCCGATATATATGTGTTTTTTCTTACCTTGTGCATATTTCTTCGCTCCGCTCATATTGACATTGAACTGCTACGTTTTCCGTCCATCTGCTGTCTTGTCTGCCTCATGACTGTTTGTCCTCACTCCCCTCTCCCCGCCACCCCCTGACGTCACCTATTTCCAGTAGATTCCACGCCTGCCCTCTCCGGCCTATATTAACTCGCCACTTCGCCTTGATCGGCAATCAGGTGTGTGCTTCATGTTGTGATAAGCAGTGGGAGGTTATACCGTTCGCACGGCTGATCCGTGCTGGCTTTAAAACCTGTGTGGAACTTCCTTCTTCTGGCTGAGTGAGCAGACTCATATTTTATCATGTTTTCATGTTAACATCTTTCTTGCTCCTGGTAGACTTTGTTATGATTATCAACTTCGAACCTTGGTCTCTTTTGGACTTAACTGCGGTATGGAGCACTGCCCTCACTTCTGTGAAGGTTAACAATGGTGATAAGGGAGTTATGGTTGCCAGACTAACAAGTGACTTGGAACTTTACTCATGTGTTGAAATGAACCTTATTTCGAACTGGGTATTCGCAGCCTGATCCCTGCCTGTTCTATCACACCTTTACCTGTGTTATTGTTTTTTCTTATCCTTTCCCTTGCTCTCTTTCTTCTCGTGTTTTGCCTTTATCACTTCCTATTCTCCTTTTTCTAATGAGAAATTGTAATGGTACTAAATGGTTAATCGTGGTCTGCGAATCTGATAAGTGTTCTTTCCATTCAATTGTTTAAAATGGTGCCAATCTTGTTCTTTGAAGTTAAATGAATTCAGTTCGGGGGATTAATATAATAAAATACTATAATAAATGCGCAATTGCATCTTGGCATCCCAGTGCTTATGGAATGTATCATTCCTTTTGAGTAAAAATTAATAGGACCCCTTTTTCTAAAATATCTTCGTGGCATGTACTTGTTACGATGTTGGTATCATTGTGATAATTTGGATCTAGTCATTTGTGTGCTACTATAAATGTACTTGTACATATAGCCATTTTTAACTTTATCCTCTGTAATTTCTACTACTCTTGTACCTGTGAAATACCAAAGATAATGAGTTCAATTACTATGTACCATGTCTGTAAGTCCTTTCTCTTGATACCGTTGTAATATATGTCTTGCTTTCTTAAAACCTGCTCCCTTGAGTTTTATTATTTATTTGATGTCCTTTTCACATTAATTATATTGCTCCTACCATGGAAAACCTCTAGGAAAGGGCCTTGCTTTGTGTTCTGCGCGCTTTATTTGTGATGAATTGCATATTGCCTCGTGCACGCTTCCTTCTGCTCTGCTTGGCCTGTTACCTAAATATTGTTCATTACCTTAAGATTAACTGGGGTTCTCCCCTTCTCCTAGCTTGAAATCGTGGGTGAACTGATCTAACTAAAAGATACGTAACAGTACTAAACGAACAGTTAACGTTTAATTAAATAAGCCCTTGCCAATAATGTTAGATTACCAATAAAGATTAGAGAACTGGCAATTTTTAATGAATACGATAGAAAAAACTAGCGTTTAATAAGGTAAATATAAAGTTATTTAAAGTTAGTTGTTGAAAACAATAATTGGAAAACTATAAGCAAAACTTCAAATACTCATAGCTCAAAAACAGGTTTTTTGACATTGGCTCTTTTAGAACCAAGCCACGGAATTATGCGAGAACATACGGTAACTGTAAATTTATAATGTGCGTTATGTATACCTTCACTGTACAAATAAAATTGAATACTGGATAATGATAACTGGACTTCAAACATTTTAAGACTTTCTTTATTTACCCACATTCAGCTAATGATACTGAAGGGTGAGTCAGCTTGGATAGCAGATACATTACTATTTCGGAACACTTATTGTCATCTTGTAAATACACTGCATTTCTGTACCGTCCTGAAAGTAATGTTTCCTTTTTTTTTTTTTTTTTTTTTTTGAACTGCATTATTGTGTATTAGGGCTCAAAATCTCAGTTCATTCAGTAGTAGGGAGATACAGCGAGCTTTAGGACGTTCAGACAGCTGTCTGTGTTCGTATGTGAGCGTGTCCAAAAAAGAGAGTTGATTTTATAATTACCTCAGTTGGGACGTAAAAAGAAAGTGTCCCTAATTGAGGAGTATGTTTGGAATACCGTAAGAAGAGGTTTCACTGTACCTGGAATGGTGAAATATAGACTTAAGTTGGGAATTGATTCAGTGGCTGAACTTCTGTATATAAAATGGCTTTGGTTGTGGGTGTCATGTGAATACAGGTTGCGTAGGAGAAAAATGGACTCATCCATGGATGGTAAGAGAAGCAGAGGGAGACCAAGTCTACGTTAGTTAGACTCGGTTCTTAATGACCTAAAGGTAAGAGGTGCAGAACTGAGTGAGGCCACAGAGCCAATAGTAAATAGAGGATTGTGGAGATGCTTAGTTAATTCACAGAGACTTAGAGAAAGAACACTGGATAACATAACAGTCTAAAATGTATGTATGTATGTATGTATGTATTGTGCCCTTTTCAAGGCATGTGTGGCGATACACCTCTTGATCGACTGTTGCACCAGCTGCTCCTGTAAATAAAAACATCTAAATATACGTACCGCTCACGTAGACTCCATCTCCTTGGGCGTGGTACCGTCCCTCAGCTTCCTCGAGTTCGTCGGGCCACACAAAATTAGGGGTGAGGAAGTAAAATATCAGTGGGTCAGCTAATTACAAATAACGGTACCCAAAGACTGAATTGAATTTAAATGAGTAAAAATTTTATTTAAAAAAATTGGCAAAAAGGAAAACAAAACAGAAATTAAATGAATTAAAATGAAATGGAATAAAAATAAAGAAAATAACTGGGAGTAACAAAACTCAAGTCTTCCTAAAATCAAAATCTACCTTACATAAACTTCACTGAAGGTCACAAATTGAAATAACAATCATCACCATCGAACTAATGCCTCCAATGTCCATAGACACTCCAATAAAACGAACCAATAGTCTGCCAAGACTTGCTACTCACAGAAAATATCCCACATAATTTACATTCCAACTGTAAATTCAATAAAATGGAATTTTATGAATTATTGATTAATTAATTAACCAAATACTCTCAAATTGCAAACGGGTATGTTAAATTCTTGATTCCAAATACTTATCAATTTGTCAATTTGCCCAACAGTTAAATCATAATTGTGTGAACAAAAATAAGTGGAAAAGACAGTAAAAATCCATGAACACTTCCCATTATGCCGGACAATATCTCGTTAATGTTTATATAACTTTGCCACAACAAAAAAATAACTGGTGGCTAAACCAAGAAAAATCACCAAGGACACAATATTAATTATGAACAACTCAATTATCATGCCATTATTAACTTCCTGTGATAGTTCTGGACACTCAAAACAAAATAAATTAGGCCAAGCGCCTCAGTCGTTACATTTATCAAATGAACCCGCCTTTTTACAACATTAATTTACTTTACACTGCCGCTGTCTACACTTGTACTGAGAATAACCAAATTGTGTTGTTCTACCGTTAATGGAGGCAGATTCCATCTATTTTAGTCAGTTTGCGGCGTTTGTCACATAACCTTTTACCAAAGGTCGGTTCATTTGCATAATTAATTAGTAGTGGCGTCCAGTTTTATTAGTTCGTTACGGTGCCTTCATGTCTGCGTAGAGAACTTGTTTCAGTTGATTCTGACTCTGAATAACATGTGGTCCCATTAAATTAATACTTAAAATTCATATTTACAAAAATATACACAGTACCGGAGAAACAATGTGCTCCAAACAAATGAAGAAATCGAAGTGCAAAATTAACCTAATTACTCTTACATTTAAATCAAACAAATACAACCAGATTCACGTACCTTCGGCCTTTACGCTTTAAACACAGCAAATAAAAATATCAAAAGGGAAAGAAAAGAAAAGGAACAAAATTCTCAAAAATAACGTGACTGCTGCCTATCGAAAATTAATCAAAAACCTGGAAATTTCATAGTGCAAAGCATCGCTATCAAGAATGAACTTCCACTACAACTGAGATGAATTTGGCGGCAATCCCAAAACGTAAATGTCTGAAACCGATATTCTCGAACTTAAAGAACGATGAATGAGAAACATGCGTCATCATGATCACAAATTAACTTTCAAAATTATACATTGCTAGTTTGCTCTGCTTCCTGCCTCCACTTGGCCTCTTATTGGAATGTCTCCGAGTGTTATGTCATCCCTGGAAAATATTTGCGTACTTAAACCTTCCGCCTATAATTGTCACATGCTGTCGTATATTTAACTCTATTAGTCAAACTGATTACCATTCAATTCTCATATTTATCTCATTACTCTCAACGTAGCATTTATTTGTCAACAAAGCCCCGCTCATTTCCACATGGGCTCAATAACTTTACTAATTCATCGTGTCGTTCTCATATTCATAAATACGACATTATTATACGATATGGTTCTCAAGACTCTATTTTCCATTTCACAATTATTACCATCAGGGACATAAATGCATCTTTATTCTCGGTGTCTTCAATCTTTCATTTCATATTCACAAGCTGCCATGAATTTCAGAGCTGGCTGGCAACGATTCCTAACTCTAAAATTGAATATAACAAACAAGATTGCCTGCCACCCTCAACTGTCGAAAACTCGAAGCCATGTACCCACGAAGAAATAAAATCGAGCATTTAACATCTTACATCATCAAAACAAAGAAAAGAAAAACCAAAACTGGATGTCAAACTGTAATCATGTAAGGCACACATTGAGTTGGTGTTCATTATCAGGAACAAATTACCTAGCTTGTTTATGTCCTTCCCACTAGGTCTGCAAAGCTTGCCCCTTCCGTTGTTTGTACAAGGGATTAAAAGTCATTCACCTCGCTCGAAAATAGAAAGTGTACGTCCAGTCCTTCTCCCGTTACCTTCCAATAGTAACCAAGTCTCTCCCTCCAAATGTCTCAAATGAAACAGTAATTTTTATACAATGCGCAAATTTAATTGCAGTGTTTTTCTGATCAGTCACAGAGGAAAACTATATAAAAATAATATTGTCCTACAGAATGTAATAACTTCTTCACTCTATTACTAATGTGTAAGTTATGTGAGCTAGAAAATTTCTGTGGAAGTAAATGTTCTGATGACCTCCATTTTTATCAAAGGAGTCTCCAAAGAACTTTTATTCCTGCTTATTGTCATAATGTTTTTCTTTCCAGTTCTTTATTTATACAGCTGAAGAGGACCACTAAGTGGTCGAAACATGTCCTGTAAGTTTTAATTTTATTCAATTTGCCTGAGGCATTAATAAAGTATCGATTAGGTGGTTATTTATACTTACTTCTTGTAGTAAGTGTGTCAACATTTTCTATGACCTGATCTCCTAATATTATCAGAGTTCTCCCAAATGTTCGTTACCCTGATTAAACTAACGAATCACACTGAGTGATGACTAATATGAGTAGCAGGTTCACATACCATCACCCTGCACTTTTTAAGACTTGACTGTAGGCTCAGAAATTGCAACTAAGACTGAGATCAGCAAAGTGTCGCCACCAGTTTTGTAAATTCGGGAGACTCCGCCTTCCGAGTGGCCCAACTGGAGGGGTGTGGCGTAGTGATATGACACCTTGGATTAAGTTTTCAATTGCCCGTAGATTTAATGTTCAGTACCTGCATTCTAATGATTCCTAAATTTGGTGTGATTCACCTGTTGCACTCCACTATCAGAAATGATCGTTAATTTCTTTATAAATTGAAACGCGTCATAGGGCCTATTTACTCTCGCAACATGGCACTTTCCCGCCATGAGACTCAGTTTCATGGATGAAACCATTCTTCCACACAATGCTGATAACTTTTTATTTACGGAATAATTAATCACATATTCACATAAATGATCCTCCAAATATTATTTCCAGATTAGGACACGATATATTTCTACTTCTCTCATCACCAAATCACGAAATACTGGATAAATATTCCTGCTGGAACAGGGCGGTTAAATTTTGGAACTTCTGATTGGCTAAAATCTTGCCGCATGTCTTGGCTTGGATGAAACCATTTTTCGTCAAGGGGTGACAGGTTTTCCCTCTGTCTCCGTCACACAATTGGGTGTGGCGCATTCCGTTGTCCCGTTTCCCGTGAGAAAACTTTGTAGAAAGTTTCGCACTGAGCGGCATCATAAAATTTTATTGGAGAAAGCTTTTAGCCAAACCCATTTCCGGTACGTGATTTTAAATAGTTTCTGGGGATATATTTCCAGCCTGTGTGGTCTCTGCCTGGAACTTTGTGAAATCGCTGGTTCTTCCTTGCTATCTGCAGTATTCACATGTATGATTTTTAATAATTTAATTAATGCATCCCTCAGGCTAATCGCCGTATGGGTGCAGTATGTATGTATGTATGTATGTATGTATGTATGTATGTATGTATGAAATGAAGTTTTATTCCATTAATATTGAAAATCCAAGTGCTGTCCTATATTTTCCTATATTTATCTGTTTGTTTAAATACAATTCAGGTCACGTATTTCAAGTCCATTGAATATAGTTGGACAGTCTACCTACTCTTGCTTTAATGACCAGTAGAATGTTCCTAAACTGAGAAAATTTTCATGAAAATATAGAAAGTTAGAAGAAGTTTTAATACTTCGCTCCACTGTTTAAACATTATAAATATTACTTAATTAGATATGCATGTTTGTCAGAATTTTGTTTTATCTGACCCAGTTATTACTTCCATTTCTACTAACAGAACCAGTGAGTCTGCATTAGATGACCAACGTCGTTTGCGAGAGGATCTTCAGTCAGATGTGGGTACATCTAAAGAAAGAGTTCTGGAACTTCAGAAAGAGCTAGAGAGTGTTGTTGAGCAGTTGGGTGATGCTCGTGTGGATAAGCATGAGGATTCACGCCGCAAGAAGAAGCAAGAGATAGTTGAGAACTTCAAGCGACTGTATCCTGGTGTTGTAAGTAAGGCTATGTCATTCAGTTATTGTGATACAAGTAGAGTTCTTCCATTTCATCGCCATCATGTGTATGTGTTATGCAAAAAACATATTCAGAAAATAAATAAGTGTGAATTCATTTCACACTGATCCAGCGTAGAACAATCATACATTTCAATACACTGTTCCTCAGCAAACTTGAAGCTTCATGTGGAGAAGGAGAATGACACTGTGCCTGAAACTAACTGTGGAATTCACATAGAATGTGGTGAATTTCCATGGGAATGTAATCAGAATATATCATAGTAACAAAAAATATACTTTAGTCTCATAAATTAGTAAGGCCTATCAGACCCTAGTGTACTTAGAAATTCCTGATAATGTTATACTGGAAGGAACAGGAGTTGTAAGTGTTTCAGTTTCACATGCTAAGAAGCTTTATTGATAATACACACCGGTCAACAGTAATATACTCATTGCTAATTATCATTAGTAATAACAGTCAGTATTAAACATGGCACATCTTCTACAAATAGGTTTTTTCCTTTTCATGAATAACGCAAATAGAGCTGCAAGGGAAATAGCTCAAAAAGTAACTGTTGTTACATTGTTGGGCCGCATCATGCACCACTGCAGCCTAGTGGGCTGTCTTGTACTGATGTTCTTCATAAAATTAACTCTGTACGTTTCCTTTTTTAAATTATATATAGTATCAATTTCCTTTCATCAGCAGTGGTGACAAAAGTTACAGTGCACCACAGCTTCTCAGCATGTGAAATTGACACACTTGCAGCTCCTGTTCTTTCCAGAATAATATTAGTATATTAGTGCCTGATAGGCATTACATATTTATGACAATAAATATTATTTTGTTTCTATGATAAATTCGGTTTACATGCCAGTGGAAGGTTACCATGTTCTCTGTGAAGTCCGTTGCTACTCTCAGGTACAGTGTCATTCTTCTTTTCTAGATGAAGTTCCAAGCTGAACCCCCACTTGCTTCATTGAACTGGCTGTGCAGAATGTGTATAGTACCTGCAGTTTGTCTTGTGTGGACCTGTAACATTTGATAATTTACATCATTGCTATTATTTCAATATTCTTGTGCATATTTAAAGAGCTCATTCTGAAATTCCAGAAATTTTCTACTTTATGGTCCACAAAACATTGGTTGTATCTTTGGTTTTATCTTTACTGCACATGTGCTTTGGAAAAATCTACTTGTGTCTCAGCAGCTTGGATCTTGCTCTGTTCTGAATATAGAATCATGTGTATTTAAAAAAAAAAGGCCTGCATAAAAATTGTATGTAACGTTGCATGGATCATTCATTCTCATAAGAGAAGGCAAGCAGACACCCTCTCCAAGCAGGCAAACCTTGTTAACTGAAGGTAGTAAGGTTTATTGCAAATATATCTACAAGATTCAGTTAGGATGGGGAGTCAGGATAGAAATAGTGTTTGCAAGTGACTCAGCCAAGCTTAACAACAGCTTTTTGTAACCAAAAAGGCACACACATGAAATGCTGTCAATTGTGTGCACTATTTTATTTACAAACTAGGTGATGTACCCGTGCTTCGCTACGGGATTCTCAGAAAGACTGTCTTTGTCGTTTTCCTAACTACAGTTAACTTGGGCCATTACAAAAACATCAGGAGGAATATAGGGATTAAAAACAATGTTATATAAAATACTCGCTCAAATGAAAAACCGTGCATTTTCTCACTTTTAATGAACAGTACTACGATGATGCTGATCTAACAGTCCAAAGTTCCAGAGCTGGAATGACCAGGCCGTGAACACTCCTCTGCCATTGTTCCGTTAAATATACACACTGCTCTTTCCAATCAGTTCCTCGGGGTAGGATTGAACAGCTCGAATGCTATGATGAACCAGTTTGTTACGTACCAGTAGTATCAGAAAATTTATGAACCAGAGGAATGGCATGCTTAAGAAGAAAGTTACCTAACTTCCCAGCTACTTCCCGCCAATATTCAGACAGACTGTTATACTCGGTACAACCGGGCGAGTTGGCCGTGCGGTTAGGGGCGCACAGCTGTGAGTTTGCATCTGGGAGGTAGTGGGTTCGAAAACCACTGTCGAAAACCTTGAAGATGGTCTTCCGTGGTCTCCCATTTTCACACCAGGCAAGTGCAGGGGGTGTACCGTAATTAACGCCACGGTCACTTCCTAGCCCTTTCGTGTCCCATTGTCGCCATGAGTCCTATCTGTGTCGGCGCGACGTAAAGCAAATTAAAAATAACTCGGTATACAGTAGTAATCCCATCTGTCGGACATGACTGGCAACAGAATGCAAAAAGCACATCATAACAAACAAAGGTCAATGTAATGTTATTGTTGTTCAATGTTATGATCTTTCTGTATTGTAGGCCTTCATATTTAGTTTTCTTTCGACTCTCTGATATTAGGGTGTCTTGCAAAATTATTTATAGCGTAGACTGTAGTTCCTTATTCCCAGACTTTACATAACGATTTTCATTAAATTCTGTTTACCCATTTTCTCGTGACTTGGCGATGAAATGGACTTGGCAACAAAAATCCAAATTCATGAATATCTCTCTTATCATAGCCGGTACAGTAAAAATTATAAGACATAAATGATTGGAAATTTAATACTATATAACTTTAGTAATGTAGTATTTGTCGATAGGACCACTAATAACGCAAATATTTGAGAATTAAATTGTAGGCCTTCCCCTAAACTACTATTCCACTCAGCATGAAAAAATTATTTATGGCTTAAATTGTAGCGACTTATTTCCCGACATTGCATACCGATTTTCATTACGATAGGGCCACTTATAACATAAAAATATAGACCTTCCCTTAAACAACCATTTCCTTCAACGTGAATACGATTATTTATGGCCTAGGCTGTAGAGTCTTATTTCCCGACTTTGCATACCAATTTTCAATAAGATAGGACCACTAATAACATTAATATTTGAGAATTAAATTTCAGGCCTTCCCCTAAACTACCATTTCACTCAGTGTGATTAAAATAATTTATAGCCTAGATTGTAGCGGTTCATCACCCGACTTTACATTCTGATTTTCATTAAAATCTCTTCAGCCGTTTTTTCGTGATGCGTGTACATATAGACAGACAGGCAGGCAGGCAGGCAGAAATTACGGAAAAGAAAAAAATGCATTTTCTTGTTACTGTGGACATGACCGATACAGAAATACCACTCTTTTCAAATTCTGAGCAATGTACAGACAAAACTCTTATTTTATATATATAGATTATATATACATATTGCACACACATGCTGATAAACTGCCATCTTGAAACAAAATACTACTACGAAGGAGTAGAAGAAGACTGCCACAATACCATGTCAACGTACTACAGTAAAACCTCGTTAATTCGAAGTCGTTGGGACGCAAAAATCGGACTTCGAATTACGTGATTTTGAATTAAGCGCCAACGCGTACTTCGGAAATGCCAAACCTTGCGGCGTCACAATATATTCTTTCTATGACCCGTTACTGCATGCAGTTAACCTTGATTCACAGTTTAAAGCTCTCAAATGCCAAGGAAAAAACTATTTCCAAAATGTATCCAACAAGGTGCATGTACAGTATTCAAAGAAAGCACTTGGATAACTCACCGGCAAACATAACCTCACGCAATGAAATTGAAAGAAAGAAAAAAATATTCAAAGATGAGGAGAAATCTATTCTGACTTCCCTGTGCAAGTGCTTTATTCATTGGAATACTGTACTGTATGCATTTTAGATGCCTTTTGCTTGCACGGAATGTACCTGATGCCGTTAAAACATCGCATCTTATCGAACTTTCCTATGACGAGGGGAAGGAAGTCTCTCGCTTCCGTGTGCAGTGCCCTGCATAGCAACACAGTACATATCTGGGTTGGCAATTCTCTCCTTTAAAACCATAAGTCTGTTTGGAATCAGCATTTATACAAATAAAACAAACAAACAATGCACTTTCATCGGCATTGACAGTATAGTTTGGTGGGTACGAATTGATTATAGCTATAAGCCACGCTTTTTCGCTAACTGTCGGCATCGCCAGTGTGCGCGGAATCTACCTCTCCGCACACTGCCTGCTACGGGATATTGTGGTATCCTAAAAACGCCCAATACAAAATAATTACGATTCCGCTCAAACATAGCAGATATGAAACACACTGTAGACACGACGAAGTAAGTGAAAGTGCGCAAAGTTACCCCTTCACGTTCCGGAAGACGCGTTCTTTCATGACGCGGTGAAATTTTGAATTTAAGTTACTCTGTATATTACTTTTTTTTTCAAAATGTAAAGGCAGTTTTGAATTTAAAATCTGAATTTCGGTAACGGGACCGATATTATTCTTCGAATTACGAATTATACGTATTTTGAATTAAACGATTTAAATAACATGCAAAACCGAATCTCATGTTTCTGGGAACGAGAGCAGCTTCGAATTAGGCGAGATTTTCAGCTTCGAATTAGGCGAGATTTTGAATTAACCGATTTCGAATTATCGAGGTTCTACTGTACCAATCACAACATGAATTCACATACTCGATTAAAGACTTGCACACAACTCTTGTTAAACAACTCTACTCTACCCTCAAGACTGCCTCTTTATATACATTGCCTGGCCAGGCTTCTAGAAGAATATGATACAACATGTTTTCTCATAATTTTGAGTGTTTCCAATAGCCTATTTACAATGAATGGATTTTTCTGTAACACTCTAGTTCCAAAGATAAATTGTTCTAGATTATTACTGTGTGTTGCACAACTTTGCAGTGGATATGTACATCATATATACAGGTAATAATAAATTATATACTGTTAATTAACGTGTTCTTATATTAAATAAACTGATATTGATATACATAAAGCAGATGTTTCACGACGTAACCTCACAAAAAATACGACCATGATTTATACCAAATAAAGTTCGTACATAACTACGTAAATAATACTAATAGATGTAAACAACTTCATAGCCACACCTCACAAGTCATAATCATAATCCAGTGGAACCTTGATTCTCCGTTTTTGGAGGGACCACGGAAAAAAACGTACAACACGGGAAAATGGGAAATCCAGGAACAAACCATCAACAATTTGGTTAAACATCACAAAAATGAAATATGTATACTTCTAATCTTACAAACACCCCTAAATCAAACCAAACTACAGCCCCAACGGGCCTTCCGCCTACCAAGCGACTGCTGCTCGGTCCGAATCGTCATAAAAGGAAAGAAAAATTCCACCTAATCAATACATTTATTTTCTTGTAAAGTATTACAATCTAGGACCGGTTTCGACCCTTCATAGGTCATCCTCAGCTATATCAGAATCACATTTGCATTTCTATCTTATACCTCTGGAAGACCTTCATGATATATTGTTTCATAATTTTCAGTGAAAACTTATCTTAAAAACTTACAAATTTCTAAGCGTTGTGTTAAAATTAAAAATTAAAATTACAAAACTTTGTCTATTATATACATGCCCTTTGGCTGACAGAATGCGTCCTTGGGTTGATTAAGCATCTATCTTAGGTATTGTTGCTTATTCTGTTTTGGAATCTGCCTTCTTGTTGCTTACCTTGGTGCAGGCGCAGATTTTTCACCCTTTTACATAATCAAGGATGCCTTTCCGCATGATGACCCAGAAGAATCTGGTATGTCTCTTCACCTCCTGGATGTCCGGCTTCAGTGCTGTCTGTCTCAAGTATTATTACAATATTATAAGTCCACAATACAGTGCTGTCGTCGATCTTCTCGACGATGTCCATCATGTGTTGTCTAGTGACCAACACTACTGCAGGCGTGTCAGAGAGGTGTGATCTGTACATTATGAGTCTACTGTCAATCCGGAAGTTCTTGTAGAACATCTTGAATTCCCTCGGGACAAGTCGACTATCAGTGTTCTGTCTCCTAATCCACTGTGTCGTGGTCCTACAGGGCTTGTCTTGTTCTTGCCATTGTTTGATTATCCCAGATCAAGTTCCTTCCTGATGATCATAAGAATAGTTTTACTGGTTCGCTCTGGTGCTTTTGCGGAAACTCCCTCTTGTCAGTAGTGCTCCTAACTTCAGGTTCAATCGCCGGGTGCCTAGATAAACCGTCTGCTCCTATGTTCATCGGTCCTGGGGCGTGACACACATCAAAGTCAAATTCTGCGATTAATAGAGCCCAAGGCATCAATTTAGATTTTGAACCAGAGACTGAGTTCAGCTATTTGAGAGCTGCGTTATCGGTGTACAGCTAGAACTTCCTTCTCTCCAAGTAGCCTCTGAATTTACCCATGGATCACACCACGGCTAAGGCTTCCTTCTCAGGAGTGCAGTAGTGCTGTTCGGTGGGAAATATGCTTTCTGCTGGTATACTTGATGATGTCCCTTCCGCCGTCACTCCTCTCCTGGAATAACATTGCTCCTAAGCCGGAATCGCTGGCGTCCGTCTGCAGGTACATCTTCCGTTGAGGATCGGGATGGGCTAGACTGGAAGCGTTGCATATCGCAGCCTTAATGCCTTGGAATGCTTCCTCTTCCTTGTTGGTCCATCGGAACGGATGGTTGTTATGGAGTAGAACGGCGAGTGTTATTGCCTTCTCTTCAAAGTGTGGCACGAAGCTGCTTTAGCATCCATACAAGCCAAGGAACTGACATACTTGTCATTTGGTCCGCGGGCATTGAGCTTCCTCGACAGCTCGATTCTTCTCCGCTTGCTTTTCTAAACCTTCAGATGTTAGGACGGGGCCAAGATATTCTACGCGGGACTGGGCGAAGTGGCACTTCTCCAGTTGACAGGTCAATCTATGAATTTTCAGTTGTTCCAGCACTTTTTTGAGGTGTACAAGGTGTTCTTGAAAATTCTAGCTGTGGATTAAGATGTCTTTGAGATACACTTGGCAGAAATCTCCAACGTATCCTGACAATACCTTATGCATCAGTCGCATAATGTTTGCAGGAGCATTCTTAGTCCAAAGGGAATTACGGTAAACTGGTACAATCCTCTCAGTTCCACGAAGGCGGTCATTGGCCTAGAAGTTCCTGACCTCCACTTGCCAGTATCCGGTGTTAAGAATAGCGTGGTGAAAATCCTGGACACACTTACTTGTTTCAGTGAGTCTTTCAGGTCAGGCATGGGCGTCACTAGCGGTCTTCTCGTTCAACTTGTGGTAGTCCACACACAGTCTATACTCCCCATTCTTCTTTTTTGGTAGGACGATAGGCGCAGCCCAACAGGATGTATAGGGTTCAATGAGACCTTGCCCTTCCATCTCTTGAATCTTCTGAATGACAAAGTTGCGCTTATCAGGGTGGATTGGATATGGCCGTTGCTTTATGGGTGAGGAAGTGTTGCATTCAATGGTGTGTGTTACAGTGGTAGTCCGTCATATTTTATTGGTGATGACTTCTGGTAGGTCCTTTAAGGTGCATCTCAGCTCCTCCTCTTCACTTGGTTGAAGATGCATTAACTGGATATTTCCCAGGTCTACGTCGACTTCTCCATCCTTTTGAGTCCGGAGTTTTCCATCATGCCAGGTGACTCTCAGTCGTCTCTCTTTTCCCAAAAATACTTCATGAGCTGCATAGTCTAGGATCACTGTGTAATTCTACCAGAAAGTCATGACCTAATATGATGTCAGGTATTAGGTTCTGAATCACTGCAACGTTAATTACTATTACTGCATTTAGAGGTTTGGTTAGTCTGTCCTTGGACGGTTGAGACGCTGGCCTTCTGATCCCAACTTGGCAGGTTCGATCCTTGCTTAGTTTGGTGGTATTTGAAGTTGGTCAGATACGTCAGCCTCGTGTCATTGTATTTACTGACACGTAAAAGAACTCCTGCGGGACTAAATTCCAGCACCTCGGCGTCTCCGAAAACCGTAAAAGTAGTTAGTGGGACGTAAAGCAAATAACATTATTATTAGTCTGTCCTTGGATGGAATAGATTACCCCGTCCGCTGCTACCACTACCCTTCCAAGATGGTGAGACTTCATAGACAGTAGTAATCTTGTAACTGTCCCATTTACAAATGAATGGCTTGCTTGGCTGTCGAGTACCCATTTACAAATGAATGGCTTGCTTAGCTGTCGAGTACGGCTGAAAAGCTCTCGTTACCTATCCTCAAGATGATAGCTGTGCGAGGTTGGTCTGTTCTGCTCACAATCTGACCAATCCCTCTCCTACTTGTCCAGGGCTGCTTGTCTGTCATGTCTTGATGCACCTTCCTGTTCCCGGTCCCATCCCCCCTTAATCCAGAATGGGCTGGACCTAGTTTCTCCAACGCCGGAGTGAGGCATTTGTTCTTCAAGTGTCCCGTTCTTCCTCACTGGTAGCATTTCCTAACTGAGCTGATCTCTTCTGTGGCTTTGCTCTTGTGTTCTTCCTCCAACTGGGCGATGATTCTACGCAGATCATCAAATGATCTTGGTTGCGATACCTTCACTAGGGATCTAATGTTATCGTGGAGTAGCTCTACTATGTCTGGTAAGGTCTCATTCTTGCTTCCTTCGGGGTGCAGCCACTTGAAGAGCTTGTACTTTTGGAGGACGAATGCATTAGCTCTCATGCCGGAGGGTTGTGCATCAGTCAGTGGCTTCCTTTTCACAGAGCTCTTCACCCCTTCGGAATTAAACCTAGCAATGAATTCCTTCTTGAAATCAGTCCAGTTCAAGTTTAAGCTCTTCAAGTTATTTCTCCAAGTAGCAGCTTGCCCCTTTAACCGAGGTGTGATGAGTTGAACGAAGATATCCTCTGGCAGATTAGTCCTTCCTAGTAGACTGGCCAATCCCTCTATGAAGCTAGCCGGGTTCTCTTCCTGTCGTCCGTGGAATTCTGGAAGGCTCTCTATAATCGCCTTTGGGTGTAGATGTCCTGTATTACCAGTTAGGTTTGAGGTCGTTGGAGGCGTGTCGTGGCGATAGATCCTGTTCAAGTCAATCTATCTTCTACCGTGTGAAGGATGCTTTCTTAATATGCTACCCTGCACATGGATAGCAGCTATTCATTGCCTTCTCATGCTTCTCACAATGTGCTGCATGTTAAGTTGTTGCAGACATCCCCACTCTTTCATATTCTGCACATCTCCCTTGATGGTCGAAAATACAAAAATATGTCTTCAAGGGCTTGTGGTGTTTGGGGTGATGGATTTCTCCCATAGGTGCGCTGCTCCAGTCGATCCCAGACTTGCTTGATCAGATTCACTTTGGGACTTGTGGGTGGCCACTCCAGTCATATTCAGCGGTGCTCTTGCACGAATCTTTAAATGATGCTGAGTTTTCTCCTAGTTGCCTCACATGAGGAATTGCATGTGACACTAGGATCTTGTGAGTGTACCGTCAGTCAACAGTCAAATAGGATCCATTGGGAATGATCAGAAGATTGTGTGTCACGCTATCAGCCTCCATAAGCAATGGTAGATTGTACAGCCATTGGATGAAATTGCTCCCCATACCTTCTCCAGACTCGCAGATGACCATCTGAATGATATAACATGAAACAGGATTCAGCTGAGAACAGTACAGGACACCAGTGCCTTAGCTACCAGTGAAGTTGATCTCTAGCGAACTGCAGTCTCCTGCTGCGATGTATGATGTTGTCCGTCCAGTGCAGGTACTTTTCAAGTTGCTCTCTCGAAGCCTGTTGAACTTGAGAAACATGCTGTAGGTCCACCTGTAGTGCTTTTGCTGCAACATTGTGGTTACCTGTAACAGCTCACCTGGCAACACATTCAGTCTCCTGGAAATGCTTCCTCAAATGCCAAATCATATTCTTAGCAACTCCTATTATTCTATCAGTGTAGCTCTGCAAACAGCCTCATTGAAGTATTTGAAGTGCATGAGGGGCTTCATTCGACGACAACTGCTTCCCCCATAACTTACCTTGCTCGGCACGGTCAGCCTTTACTCTCCATGCGCACACCAACCTTCGCACTCACTTTGAATTGAGGTACTCATACCTTTCAACCGATACCGACACCTCCCAAACATCCAGATGACAGTGGAGCCCTTTGTTATGTAATCAGGACATGGTATTGCCATACTATTCCAATCTCCTTCCCACCATACATTCGTATAATACAGTTAGTAAATCTAAAGACGTGGTCAAATTTCTTTATTAAGCATTGTATTTAAGGCTGGTCAGCTCTGTGATGTATTGAGAGCATTTGATGGTCTGTCTAATAGTACTGAGATCAACCTGGTAGATAATATTAATATCACTATTGTTCATCATCATCACCATCGTTGTCGTCATCGTTATTATTATTATTATTATTATTATTATTATTATTATTATTATTATTATTATTATTATTATTATTATTATTCAATGGCCTCAGCTACCATGTGCAGGCATTTGACATTCCTTTAGTGCATTGTTGCCGGTGGCTACAATTAGCCTACGCAGTGGCCTCCACGATATGCACTAGCCAGCGTCTTTGTTGATGTGCTAGGTACCAACTGATGAGCCCAGCGTAGCACACGGGAGCGAAACGCTGGCAACCAGGAATGAGTTAGCTGTAAAATTTATAATGTCCAATAACGGACCATTTATATTGGTATTATAATTCTAATTACGCCAAGCCGAACTCTTCTTCTTCTTTCACCGAGCAAGTTGGCCGTGCAGTTAGGAGCGCGCAGCTGTGAGCTTGCATCCGGGAGATAGTGGGTTCGAATCCCACTGTCGGCAGCCCTGAAGATGGTTTTCCGTGGTTTCCCATTTTCACACCAGGCAAATGCTGGGGCTGTACCTTAAATAAGGCCACGTTTCCTTCCAACTCCTAGCACTTTCCTATCTCATCATTGCCATAAGACCTATCTGTGTCGGTGCGACGTAAAGCCACTAGCAAAAAAAAAAAGAAAAAATCCTCTTTCACCGCTTTTCCCACATCTGTGGGGTCGCGGGTGCGAACTGTGTCGCACTTGTATATTTGGCTCTGTTTTACGGTGGATGCCCTTCCTGACGCCAACCCTATATGGAGGGATGCAATCACTATTGCGTGTTTCTGTGGTGGTTGGTAGCATAGTAAATTGTCTGAATATGAAGTGAAAAGTTTTGGAACAAACACAAACACCCAGTCCCCAGGTCAGAAGAAATAATCAGACACGATTAAAATCCCTGACCCGGTCGGGAATCGAACCCAGGACCCTCTGAACTGAAGACCTCAACGCTGATCATTCAGCCAATGAGTCGGACAAGCCAAACTCTCCAATCTAATAAAATAAAGCACATTAGATGCAAAAGCACCTAACATGATGGCGAAATCCCTTCATTTTTTAAATCTTCCATTGTAGTTTGGTCAATGGTATACTGTTCGTAGTCAGTTGCTGAAAATCTTGTACCGCGTAAATTAGGCCTACATCGACTTTTAAACGTTCTGTTGAACTCGAGAATATGGTTTTGAATGTAAGTGTCGATTCTCAACAGTTCTCGAATGCATTATATTCAATTCTGCCTGTCACTAATTATAATCAAATTGGAAAGAGAAAAAATATCATTGAAAGTTCAGAAATTACGGTTATTCGTGACCTTGAACTCAGCTGGAAAACTCGCTTGCTGCACAAGTCAGTACTAGTGGGAAATGATACAAATTTTTTAAATTCAACATTGCGCAAATAAAGCGACTGCAGTTTTTATGACATTTTAGCACAAACATGTAAAATTCCCAGTCTTATATTAGGACCAAAACAGTAATAGGCAATCCCAGGACCTCCCATGCCTTTATGTATGAAAGGTGCAACATCTGTTCTGGTCTCGATAACATCGTATATGATAATATTCAAATACTAGATTTGTGTCAAGAAGGAGCAGTTCCGATTCCTGCCAGAAAGCCCAGTAACTATACAGTGTCCTGAGAGAAGTTCCGAAAACCTGTTCGGCGATACAACCGTAAAAATGAAAAAATAAACATCTAACCCCGGGACATAATGTACACGTTTTACAAGTACATACATTTGACGAAACTCGTTCTGTGTTCAAGTAGAGCTGTCGAAATGTGCTCTGTCTCCTTCCAGTTGTTGAGGCCACTCTCTACTTCACGATTTCCGCGGATTCCCTAAACAGTACCACCCGAATGCGATGCTAAGATGGTCCCTTATGCAAGTTCACCGCCGATCGCTTTTTCAGTACAGTATTTGCTCTAATTATCACAATGAATGGACCTTAACACCAAGATCCATAGGTATGCCATTGCTGCTCTTTCGTGAGATGCAGTTTCTTGAAAAACGCTTAATCGAGGATTTAGCGTTGATGGGACTGAAATTTCTGGACGGTTGATCCGGGAAATCGTTTCTTCAAGGAACGGATAATGCTGGATTTTTACAATGCGATTTGATTAGGATGCTTGCGGGACCACGTAATCGGAACTAATCATCCGGGTAAACATAGTTTCTGGGAATGGATAATCGAGGTTTCACTATATTTCGATTAACAGTTCCATTGTTGTGGAACCATGCATTGTCTGCAAATAAGATTGTCACTGAAAAGGCAGGATAAGTGTCCACATGCAGTAGGGTCCATTGACAGTACGCTACCTGTGTTTCAGAATCATGATGATGGAGCTCCTGGTGTAAGTGCAGATGGTATGGGTGAAACCGCTGGGTATTCAATATCCGCATAACAGATGCCCGGCTGATGTTCGTCTCCTGTGCAATGGCCTGTGTGCTAGTATGAGGGTTATGCTGGACAGTGTCCAACACAGCCTCTTCATTGTGAGCAAACGTCACAGGATGATCTTGAACAGGCCGTGTCTTTCCCAGTGAAGCAGTAACCTGCAGACATCTTTCCACACCAAAATGTCATGTGTTTTGGTTGTCATCTATCCGGATAGCGTTCTTGATACAGGCGTTGTGCCTGGTATGCATTCTGTCTACCTTATCCATAGATGAGCAACATATCCACATACTCATCACTGGAATACATCACGAGGCCGTGAATAAGCTTTGTGTTGTGTTGTATTGTATTGTATTGTATTGTGTTGTGTGGTGACCTGCCTCGAAGGAGGGGAGTTCCACTGTTAACTCACTATGGGTACCTCGAATGAACCCACAAAACAGCTACATACCTACCTGTCATTGCATGTTGTTATCATTCCAATAGGGCACAATTTGTCCTAGCTGTGGTCTGTGAAGCTTGGAATATGTACGACGTAGCTAATCGGTTGCCTGTGTCTTAGTCACAGACCATCACCTCATCCTCGATCAACCCAGCTCAGTACCTTATGCCATGATACATACGGCCCATCACAGGGCCAAATAAACAAATCAGTCTCTGGAAGCTACCACGTATGCAACATTTCCACATCCCAGGCAATTGGTATCAATATTTTAAAAAGTTTAAAAATACTTGCATGGGATTCGAACCTTCAAGCATCATCCACTACCACAACTCCCACCGCACCCCTGCCATCAATGATAATATTAATGGCGTGTGGCCTCCGGAGAGGCCTGGTGCAGGTCTTTCGATTTGACACCATATAGGTAACCTCTGCATCTGTGAAGATGGGGGTCATATCTAATATGAAATTTAATGCTGAAGACGTCACAAACACCCAGCCCCTGAGCCATAGGAATTAACGGATTAAAGTTAAAATCCCCGACCCCACCGGGAATCAAACCTGGAACCCCCTGAACTGTAGTCCATCATGTTAGCCATTTAGCCATGGAGCTGAACCCCTGCCAAGTGAGCTATTGCGAGGCTTGATATGCAGCGCACAGTTTCCAGCCTATACAATACCTGCTTCTGGTCTGTGTGTGCACATTCTGTTGTAAGGTACGTGCTCTTCTTATCTGTGCTCGTTTTATGGGTTCATTTGAGGTACCCGTAATGAATTACCGGTAATAGCGTTGCTCACGATTGCTGCTCTCTTCTGGCCCTTAAACACACATCTCGTTGTATTTTCCCGGTTTAGGGAGAGGGCATTTGTTAGTGCAGCAGAGAGTGCTTGTGGCAGGACATCTAAACATACCTACCAACTTCCCGTTTTAGGCGGAAGACTCCCGATTTTTGACAGTATTTCCTGCCTCCCGATTATTCTATTATTTCTCCCAATTTTAGCTTATTTTTGGGTGAATTTCAAACACTTGTTTTCAAATCCCGCCATTTCAGCTTTTTTTATGCCAGTGGCCAGAAGTCCTTCGCTCATTGGCCGCTTTCAAACGAAATATCGGCGTTTATTAATGCGAGAAATGTGTGTGAACGTGCGATGTCTATTGAAACCTGTATACCGCGACGTGTATATCGATTTAAAGTTAAGAACTTCATTTTGGTCCGTATTGAATCTAGATTTACACTATAAATTGAGGATAGTTATGTCCACCTTTTCAATACAAAAACAATGTGACGTCATTAACACATCACACCGGTCGAGACCACAGTACCTAACAAGGGGAAATGCACGTTTTAATTTTGAAAGGTAATAAATTTGTGATGTGTTAATGACGTCACATTGTTTTTGTATTGAAAAGGTGGACATAACTATCCTCAATTTATAGTGTATATCGATTGTCAATCTCTCGTTCTCGCGTGTTATGTTTGTGTTCGTTCACAATTCACATCAGGCTATTCGATTCTAGAGAATAGTCGCTCGACATGGAGTCTTTTTTAGTAATTTAGTGACAGAATTTCAATTTTAATGACTAGTGACTTTTTTAGGGGTTTTAGGAGCCATTTGGAGACAATTCTGACTCATTTTAATTTATCTCACTAAAAATAAAATAAGAGTTTTGTCTGTACATTGCTCAGAATTTTAAAAGAATGATATTTCTGTACCGGTCGAGACCACAGTACCTAACAAGGGGAAATGCACGTTTTAATTTTCCATAATTTCTGTTTGTATGTATGTATGTATGTATGTATGTGCACTCATCACAAGAAAACGGCTGAAGAGAAATTAATTAATATCGGTATATGAAGTCACTATAATCTAGGCCATAAATAATTTTATTCACACTGAGTGAAATGGTAGTTTAGGGGAAGGCCTATAACTTAATTCTCAGATATTTGTTATTGGCCCTATTGATAAATACTACAGAACTAAAGTTATATATTATTAAATTTCCTATCATTTATGTCTTATACATTTTTACCGTACCGGCTATTATAACAGAGATATTTGTGAATTTGTATTTTTAACCGAGCTCGATAGCTGCAGTTGCTTAAGTGAGGCCAGTATCCAGTATTCGGGAGATAGTGGGTTTGAACCCCACTGTCAGCGGCCCTGAAGATGGTTTTCCATGCTTTCCCGTTTTCACGCCAGGCAAATGCTGGTGCTGTACCTTAATTAAGGCCACGACCACTTCCTTCCCACTCCTAGACATTTCCTCATCTCCATAAGACCTATCTGTGTCGGTGCAACATAAAGCAACTTGTAAAAAAAAAAAAGAAAAAAAAAATCGATTTTTGTCCATATCAGCGCCGAGATACAAGGAAAAATGGGTGAACAGAATTTAATGAAAATTGGTATGTAAAGTGGGAAATAAGGAACTACAATATACACTGTAAATAATGTTATTCACCCTGTTTGAAATAGTAGTTTATGGGAAGGTGCCAAAAATTTAATTTTTAATTACCTATCTTATTGGTCATATCGAAAAGTACTATGCAACAAAAGTTATAGAGAATACAATTTCCGATTATTTATATCTTATTCAGTTTTACCGTACCAACTATAATAATATTGATAATGGTGATTAAATTGCGAAGAATGAGAAGAAAGTCATGAAGGAATGCTCACTTGAATAATAACACATGAGGGAGTCATGAAAGAAAGGACGACTCACTTTACTTTAGATGATCTAATATCACAAAGGTGGAAGAAAACTAAATGTGAAGGCCTGCAATAAAGAAAGCTCATAAAATTGATCAACAATAACATTACATTGACCATTGTTTGTTGTGATGTACTTTGTGTATTCTGCTGCCATTTACCTCCAATAGATGGGATTACTGCTGCGTAGGTGTGTATCGAGTATAACAGCTTGTCTGAATATTGGCAGGAAGTAGCTGGGGAGTTAGAGATCTCTTTTCTTTAGCATGTCATTCCTCTGGTTCATAAATTTTCTGATACTACTGGTACATAACACACTGGATCATCATAGTATTCCAGCTATTAAATCCCTACTCTGAGGCAGTGATTGGAATGAGCAGTGTGCACACTTAATTGGAATAATTACACAGGGGTGTTCACGGTTGTTTGCAGCCTGGTCATTCTAGTTCTGGAACTTTGAACTGTTAGATAGTCACTCCACGGGTTGCACTAGCCAGCGTCTTGGTAGGTGTGCTACGTACCAACTGATGAGCCCAGCCTAGCACACAGGGGCAAAACGCTGGCAACCAGGAATAAGTTACCTAGAAAATTTATAATGTCCAATAACGGACCATTTATATTGGTATTATAAATTTACTCATTTGGGACAAATATTTCAGATTCCCTATGGGAATCAACATCTATATCATCTGATAGCCAAGCAGGCATATTTTTTTGGTAAAGAGACAAAGTCTCTCATAGTGCATTGGCACTGCCGGTTGCTCCAAGTAGCCTATGCAATGGCCTCCACGGTATGCACTAGCCAGCGTCTTGGTAGGTGTGCTAGATACCAGCTGATGAGCCCAACCTAGCACACAAGGGCAAAATGCTGGCAACCAAGGAATGAGTTAGCTGGAAAATTTATAATGTCCAATAATGGACCATTTATATTGGTATTATAAATTTACTCATTCGGTACAAATATTTCAAAGTCCCTATGGGAATCAACTTCTATATTATCTATATCACCGTAGCACTTTTCGTTAAAAAGTGAGAAAATGTGCTGTTTTTCATTTTACCGGTTATTTCATATGACAGCATTGCTTTTAATCGCGACATTCATACTGATGTCATTGTATTGTCCTATGTTGACTGTTGACTTCAGTTGGGAAAACTATAAGGACAGTCTTTCTGAGAATTCCATAGCAAAGCACAGGTACATCAGCTAGTTATTTGATACAAATAGCATTGCGCTTCACATAATCACACGGGCGCTTGATGCAATATATTAATCTATGCATTTGCTAAGTAATGGCATGACTGATTCACACATGTGGAGCATGAATTCATACTATTTTCGGAAGGCTTATCAGAGACCGATCATCTCATTCACATACTTCCTGTGAGGGAATAGAGATGTGTAATTGTTAGCCTTGTAGCCTCGTTTAGCAACAGTCGGGCTTTGAGACAATAAGTGTTATAAATATATCATTGTACTGTATTGCGCAAGACATGTAGAATAAGCAGTTTTGACCAATTGTATTTCCTGATTTTCATATCAAAATCTCTTGATTTCTGGTTTTGTAAAGTTGGCAGGTATGTGTATAAGAGTGAAAGAAAAGGAGACACCTGCTGAGATGAGGAAGTGAGGAAAGTGGTGAAAGAAAAGAAGACAGCCTGGCAAGAATGGAACAGAGATCAAACAGAAGAAAGCAAAGGGAAGTATCTCAACAGCAAATAGAGATGTAAGAAGGTGGCAGGAGAAGAAAAGAAGTGTTGGGAAGAATTTACACAAAAAAATGGAAGCGGATGTAAGTGGCAGTAAAAGGATGCTGTATGGACTTATAAGAAGTAAGAGGATACAAAGAGTTACCACAAAGCTACTGTAAAAGGAAGATGGGGAATTGTTAACATACCCAGAAGAGATAAAGAGGTGATGGAAGAAGTATTTTGATAAGCTATTGAATGTGAACAACTCTACAGGGGAGATAGAAGCAATTCAGTGTGAGAACTCAGCAACAGAGGAGGATATAACAATGCGGGAGGTGGAGTTAACGGTACAAAAGATGAAGGTAGGAAAAGCAACAGGGATGGATGAAATCAGTGTGGAAAATGATAAAGGCTGCTAGACCTGTTGATATGCAATGGTTGTACCAACTACTAAAGTGTATGTGGGAACACAAATGTGTACCAAAAGGCTGGGAAAAAAAAGGATAATAATACTACCAGTGTTTAAGAAAGGGGACAAGAAAGTTTGTGGTAACTGTAGAGGAATCACACTTATATGGCAGGTAGTTAAAATACTGGAAAGCATATTAGAAATAAGAATGAAAAGAAAGATTGAAGGAGGGTTACAAGAGGAAGAATATGGCTTTAGGAGTGGAAGATCTGCAGTGGACCCAATCATTAGCATGAGACAGCTGATGGAAAAGAACTGGGAATATGGAAGGGATCTGGTCATGACTTTCATAAATATAGAAAAGGCATATGTTAGTGTCCTCAGAGAGAAGGTTTGGGAAACCATGGTTAAAAAGAGACTCGGAAGAGAAATGTAAGAAACGGTGCGAGCAATGTACAACAATTGTATTAGCAGAGTACTGACCCCAGTTGGAAGGACAGAATGGTTTAAGAATAAGACTGGACTAAGACAGGGGAATGTGCTGTCACCTCTTTTGTTTATTATGGTCCTGCACGAAATTGTAAAGGAAACAAAGGAAGCCTATGGAGATACAGAGATGAAGATACTGCTATTTGCAGATGATGTTGTGATCTAGGGAAAGAATAGCAAAGAAGTGCAACAACAACTAGATGCAGAGAACAAAAAAATTGAGAAGTACAGCGTGAAAATTACTACAGAGAAAAGCAAGACTATGGTGATGTCAAGAGGGGAAAGGCAAGAAAAGGACACTGTGAAAATTGGAAGTCAGAGTCTGAAAATTGTGGACAGCTTTAAATACCTAGGAAGTGAATTAATGTAAAATGCTAGGGTGGACATGGAGACTAGCAGGAGGGTACAGTAGAGTAATCCATTCTACCAAAGTGTAAGAAAACTTGTTTGGAGCAAAGAAGTACCGAGGAAAAGTAAAGAGATAATGTACAAAATGTACTTTGTACCCATACTGACTTATGCAGCTGATACTTGGACTTTGACTAGCAGGCAAGAGAGTAGAATTCAAGCCAGTGAGGTGAAATTCCTAAGAAGTATGATAGGAAAGACAAGGAAAGACAGAGTGAGGAATGAAGATGTAAGAAAGGAAGTTGGGATAGGAAAGCTAAATGAGAGAGTTGAAAAGATTAAACTAAGGTGGTTTGGACATGTGAAGAGGATGGAGGAGAATAGAATTCCAAAACAGATGCTGGAGGCAAAGTGCGAGGGCAAGAGGAAGACCTAGAACAAGGTGGATTGAATCAGTGAAGAAAATATAGACTGGGACAAGATCGTGGATGAGGAATGGTGGAAGGAAGATGAGGATGGAGAAGTGCCATAAATATACCAACCTGGCAGGAGCTGGATAAGGGGAAATGATGATGATGATGATGATGATGATGATGATGATGATGGTGATGATGATGATGAGGGAGAGAGACAGGTATTTCAGAATTGTAGTGAAAGTGGCAGGGTGCATAAAACTACATCACAAGGAGCTGGTGAACCACCTGATATATAACTGTGAGGTTCTTCAGTCTTACAATAAACAGATTTTATTCTTGTTCCGTTTTGAATTACAGTTGGTTATTGACTGTTCAGCTAACATCAACAGATGGTCCATACAAGGAACAAAATATGTTTTAATTAAAGACTAAATTGACTATTTTTATATCTAAATAGTTGTACAGTATTGAATAGGTGGATATTTATTTAAATAAAATGTTGTTGTTGAAATTCTTTGTTCATAGAAAAGATCTTCAGTCTGTCGAAAACTAATTCAGGATAAACTAAATGTGTATAATACCTGAAAAAGAAAACATTAAATAATGGACCATACCTGAAAAAGGTACCAGAGGGAGATAATCCACCCGATGGCTTCCCCTATTATGGAATCCAAAATGATAGGCCTCCTAATCAGTTTATATTAATAATAATTAATTATCTTTATCTGTTTAAATATAAGCGGGGATTGAGTTATGACTCAAAATTGAAATTTGTAACATCTGGCAGACTTTCTCTTTCTGATTTTTATTGGGAAAAGAAAATCCAGTACATGGTCTTAAATTCAGGAAGTACAAATGGTGTCCAACAATTGCCAATAAATTTTTCAGCACAGAGTCCGCTATGGTCTGGATGATTATGTACGGGTTTTTTCTAAATTCTTAAGAAGTTCAGCACCTGCTTAGGAATTGTCACCCTAGTGTCAGTCATAATCCCAATAATTTTCCCCTTTTTAATTCCATAGTTCTCTCTGAGATCCTCGGTGCATGATTCACATACGGCGCCCTTCTCTTTGCAAACTGCTTGAGGATGCTGTTCATTTTCCTTAAATCTTATAGTGGGTTCAATTATCATACCCGTATCTTTTGCTGGGTCATTGACAATATCATCTTGTGGATCCAAATAAAACAAACAGAAAAGCAGTAAATTTCAAAGCTATGTAAAACAAGCCATAAGAGAAGACTTCATCCTCACCAAAGAGGAAAAAGAAAAACTTACCAGCACGAATCTCAACTACCCAACACTAAGAGCATTCCTCAAAACATACATAGACAGGTCTCCTCCCATCAGACGAGGTGTAAATTTCAAAAAGCCACCGAGTTACAACTCAGCTACTCAGTCAGTTGTTAAAAGAAAAAATATCAATCAAAAACTACATGTCAGTGAAAAACACATTAGAACAAACAAAAGAACTAAATAAACTGAAAATACAAGAATGGTATATCTTGACATCACCAACATGTATAAACTGTCATAAAATACAAGGGGCATACTATATTGTTTTACACTTTATTTTTTGTACGTCCGGGTATAGTTCACATTTCACTTTTGAAGGTGTTGACGTGTAACTAGTGTCCTGTTCCACTGTTTGGTAGCAGCACACTCACAGGGGCCAACGAATGCACTCGTCATAGCCATTTCATACCAACACTGTCAGCGTAGGAGCAGACAACATGGAAAGCAACCGTTAAGGACAGCGCTATACTGTACAACTTGGTTCCTATGGAAAGAAGGCGTAACCACTGCAGAAATTCATCGGCACTTGGTGGTAGTCTGTGGAGGACATGCGCCATCATGGAAAACAGTGTACAACTGGGTGGAAGGTTGGAAAACAGGGCGTACATCGGCGGACAAGGGAACGAGTTCTGGAAGGAACATGATAGTGTCAACACCAGCCAACATTGCCCGGGTCGAACAGGCCATCCAAGGAAATAAATGCATCACATTTACGGAAATGGATGCAGCCACGGGAATTACCCGAAACACCCTGCAGCGGATCGTGCATGGCCACTTTCAGTTGGGGGTCATCCATGTGGGTGCCTAGACTCTTGTCTGCAGACGAAAAGCAGAGACTTGTGGATGTGTGCAGAGAACTTTTCCAATGCCATGATCAAAAGCCAGCCAACTTCATTGCTAGGCTTGTGACTGGTGATGAGACATGGCTCCATTACCATGAGCCACAAACGAAACAACAATCTTTCCAATGGAAGCATAAGGGCAGTCCAACGCCAAAGAAATGTCAAACAGTGCCATAAGTTGGCAAGCGAATGGCGACAGAAATCTCTGCGTGGTCACCGTTTTGCAGATTTTGCAGAACTGGACACAGCTGTCTAGGCATGGGTACACAGCACTCCAAAAGAATTGTTTCAACATACCCAGAAAGTTTCTGTTTTTAACTCATCTTCCGATTTTCTGATTTATTTTTTACTTCTTACAATTTTTGAACAATATAACCTCGAGTACAGTCAATACTTTTCCCCTAGGATAAATTATTGTTTGCTTGTGTAATTTATGCAACCTCATTTTCAACTGTACTTATTTGATGCTTTTTTGGTGAGTGTATCGTCCGTTGCCTTCGTGTAGCGTATTTCCCCCTCTCTGCAGCATTGTGTGTGTTTTACAGCTAGGAATTCAGGAGGGCAATCTTCTTACAGGCGAGAGAGGCTAGCGCGTGCTAGCGACTCTGTTAATCGGGACGAAAGATTGACTTTCTTATTGTGTGGTTGGTGTGCTATTAACATTGTTTCTGTGCATAGTTTTGTTGGAGTTGTAGGTCACATGTCTTCTTTTTTTTTTTTTTTTTTTTTGGCAGTTCTGTGCTTTTCCCCCTGTTGAAGTCACGTGTTAATAATGTATGAGGCATATTGATCTGTTTTGTATGTGGTAGTTTCGTGTATTTGAGTGCATTTGTGTTCATTCTTAGTTCATACTTTTAATGAGTTGAAAGTATTTCAGAGAGTTGTGTCAGCAACAGTTTCTGGTATTTTCTCTTCACATTATGGCCACAAAACATAACACACGTTATCCTCATGTGTTCAGAGATACCTATAAAATTGAATTTCGAATTTTCATGTTACGAATAAAGGAAACTATTATGCATTTTGTTCCGTGTTTGTTACATTTTCTTGTAACCATTTGTATGTTTTCTCAGTATAATATTTTAAATTTAATGGTCAATTCACCTTGTAACTCTAGATATGGATGCCATTTATGTTGTCCTTTTTTCAAGATTGTGGTGCAATAAACGCAAACCCAAGAATAAAAAATTCTTCCTTTTTTGATTTCTAAAAGTCGGCAGGTATGGTTTCAGGAAGGTCTGGAGAGACTGATACATTGATAGCAAAAGTGCATACAGTTACAAGGAGATTATGTTGAGAAGGTGGACATAACAACTGATATGTAATGTACTTCATTTGGGTAGAAAAAAATAAAGTGTAAAACAATACAGTACGCCCTCCATATATACAGGAAACCCACTCAAACATCACACACAACACAATAGACAATATTTCCAATCACCAGACCTCACACAAATTAACAGGACTGAACACAGTGATAAACAGAGCTATAACCATACCAATGAAGAAGACAGATTTGAAGAATGAAATAGAAATAAAACAAATTGCAGTGGAAAACAACCATCCACCCAACAGAGTAAAGAAAACAAGGATAAAGTGTAAACAAACGCCAACCTGTAATTGGTAAATATGGAGTTCTCAATTTTGTGAGTACAATCATGTTCAAATTAGTTAATGTATTCAAAAAGTAAGTTTTTAAAATTCAGAATACACAACACTTACAAAAATAATTTGTGTATGTTTTTTTAAAAGTATGATGATCTTATTTTCTGTTGTTTGAAATTAAAATAGGATTGTTTAGAGTTACACTGGCGATTAATATGTATGTATTTCAGTTTGACCGCATGATCAACATGTGTCAGCCAGTTCATAAGCGCTACAATGTGGCTATAACAAAAGTTCTTGGAAAATATATGGAAGCTATTGTTGTAGACACAGAGAAGACGGCTAGACAATGTATTCAGTATCTCAAAGAGCAAATGTTGGAACCTGAAACTTTCCTTCCATTGGACTACATACAAGCCAAGCCTCTGAAAGAAAGATTACGGTAAGATTACTAACTGTAGCAATTTCTTAGAAAGGAAACTAATCAGTGTTTTAATCCAGCACTTAATTCAACGTAGTGTGTTAACATATTGTTAATATAACGTTGTGTATAAGCAACCACACAAAAATTGGCCGGCAAAGTAGTATTTAATTTTATACATTCTCAAAACACAAGGATATTCATAAACTGTGGATAGCCAGTGGTTGAAGATATGATACTTGGAATCATACTGCCTGATCAGTATGTTGATTATTTTTCAAACAAGAGGATTTTGAAAGAAAGTAATCTTCTGCGATGGCCAAGTTCTGTGCTGTTGAGTGTACATATTTTGAAGTTTACTCAGTTATCAGATGAAATTTTTATGGCATGCTTTTTTACAGCAGGATGCCTTTCCTGATTCCGACCTCAACTGAGGAACTAATGAAGATGAAATAAATAATGATGAATGAAATTTGGTAAGGTGGTGGAAGGAATCAGCTCTGGCCTATGAATGTTTATGATTACGTTTTGATAACTTTTACTTTTCTGTATTCTTGTGATAAACATTATTAGTAGTGCCAAATATCAGTTATTTAGAAGCCAAATTATGTACTAACACTGGCTTAGATAAAATTTCCTGCAGACCAAGTGCAGTGGCCGCGTGTGCTAACACATTATGGCTATAGAGCCAAGCTGTGCATTTGGGAGCTGAGTGGATTAGAACCCTACTAACCAGGCGAGTTGGCCATGTGGTTAGGGGCTCGCAGCTGTGAGCTTGCATCTGGGAGATAGTGGGTTCTAACCCAACTGTCGGCAGCCTTGAAGATGGTTTTCCGTGGTTTCCCATTTTCACACCAGGTAAATGCTGGGGCTGTACCTTAATTAAGGCCACGGCCGCTTCCTTCCCATTCCTGGGCCTTTCCTCTCCCATGATTGCCATAAGACCTATCTGTGTCGGTGCAACGTAAAACAAATAGCAAAAAAAAAAAGAAAAACAGATTTCTACCGTTGGCTGTCCTGAGAGCGGTTTTCTGTGGTTTCAGTTTTCACTTCTAAGCGAACGGTGGGACAGTTCCTGTTCATAGGCCAGAGCTGATTCCTTCCACCACCTTACCAAATTTCATTCATCATTATTTATTTCATCTTCATTAGTTCCTCAGTTGAGGTCGGCATCAGGAAAGGCATCCTTCTGTAAAAAAGCATGCCATAAAAATTTCATCTCATCTCATCCCTGACCCTATTTATTAGGAAATGGGAGTGAGGGATGGACATGCATGCATACAGTGATATTTTCTGCAGAGGTCGCCAATATATTTATATTTTGTGTTAATATGTTGATGATTATGATCTGAAATACTGCAACTTCGTGTAACATTACTGTAAATTGAATTCATCACAACAGATAAAATATGGTACTTCCTCTACAGTTATAGTATATCAGAATCATCAAAGAATTGAATATTCTTCTAGTTCTCCTTTATTGGTATACTGGACTGAATGGCTCAGACAGTAGAGTGAGCACAAGTTAGTGGGTTCATTCCCAGCTTAGTCGAGTATTATCTAAAAATACATCAACCTTATGTTGATAGATTTGCCTGAAAATAAAAGAAACTCCTGCAGAATAAAATTTCTGTTTGTTCAGCATGTCTGAAAACCATAAAAGTAGTTAAAGGGATGTATAACTAACGATGTCATTATTTCTCCTTTAGTCAAATCCAGTTATTTTACTTGTTAGCCTGTGTTAAAGCACATTTTAATGACATTGTTTACATCCATGTTCATATGTTTTCTTCCAGCTCAATTAAGGAACCAAAGAATGTTCGTCTACTCTTTGATGTACTACATTTCCAGCCACCTGACATCAAGCGTGCTGTCTTGTTTGCAACAAATAATGCACTTGTATGTGAAACTCCTGAAGATGCTATGAAAGTAGCATATGAAATGGAGAAGAACCGTTATGATGTAAGTATAGAGTAAGTGATATGAATGGAGTAATATTAAAGTTAATGTTAATACTTACAAATAGTCCTTTTCTTTACTGGTAAGAGACCATACCCAGTCAACCCCTCAGACATTGAGATGAGGGTTGATGGACAAGTAGTACATTAAATTACTAAGTTGTATGCAAATTCTCAGCAGTTAATGGCAAATAGTTTCAGAGAAGGGAGGAGAAGAATATTGAATGTAAGAGTCAAGGGAACATACAAAGGGTTAAAGATGCTGGTCAACCAATGCTGAAATGGGTTCCATGAAAGAACCTTGGCTGGAAACGATGGGTTATCTTGGCCTTGTGTATCTTGGGATGAGGAGACTGATAGAGGATTCAGATAGACCCTCATGTGGTCCACAAAGTTTGATGTAAGTGGCTAAGTTCAGAATCTGCTCTTGTGTGAGGTCTTGGTTGAGGGGGAAATGTGGTGTCAGAGAGTTGATGTAGAGCTTCATGGTCATAATCTTGGCAGTTCATGATGACTGGTGGATACTTTGTTGGCGGGAAGAATGATGATGTCTGGGTTATCTCATAGTCCTCTCAGAGCATTGAATTCGTGTTTTGACAGGTTGTGTTGGCTAGGAAGAGAGGTTAGGAATTTTGGGTCAGATAGACTGGTTAAGAGGAAATTAGATGCTATTTGAAGCAAACTTCCTTCTGTTCTATTGATGTGCCTCTGCTTTTACACCAATATCCCTCACACAGACAAACTTAGGGCCATCGAGTCCTTCTTGAACACATGGCAACCCGATGCTTGGCTCAGTTCCTTCCTCATCTTCCTCATCTTCCTCACACAATACATCCTAACCCTCACTTTTTTTCAGGTTCAAGGGGCAGGTATTTCACCAGATTCATGGCACTGCTATGGGCACAAGGATTGCTCCATCTTAGGCCAACCTCTTCATGGGAAAACTTGAGAAAGATTTCCTTGCAGCTCAACCTCTCGAGTCCCTAGTCTGGTGCAGTTTCATTGATGATATCCTCCTCCTGTGGCGGCATCATGAGGCAAGCCTACTTAACTCATTCCTGCACCACCTCAACTTGAATTACATTGTCCATTTCACTTGGCAGATCTCCCTCACATCTCTCACTTTCCTTGACATTGGCCTCCACCTGCAGGATGGCAGAATCAACATCTTCGTACACATCAAACTCACCAATCATTAGCAGTATCTTCATTTCAACAGTTTTCACCCATATCACACTAATTGATCCTACCATTCAGCCTGGTCATCTGAGGCAAATGGATTTATTCAACCTCTAAAGCCTATGGCGACTACTACTACCGCCGCCGCTGCCGCCACCACCACCACCACCACCACCACCACCACCACCACCACCACCACCACCACCACCACCACCACTACTACTACTTTTAGGCGCATACCTAACCTCAAAAACATTCTCACTCATTATGAACCATACTAATCTCGACCCTCTTGTGGCCCTTTTCCCTATGAACACAGCTGCTGTAAGACATGCCATTTACATACACCAAGCATCACGTTTACCAGCAGCATCACTAACAAGTCTTTCCCCATACAAGGTGTCATGACTATACGTCAGCATTATATACCTGCTTCACTGCAGATTCTGCCCAGCTTTCTACATTGGCTTAACTAGCAATACACTAGCTAAATATATATATAGCCACTGCAGTACCTGTAAAGCCCCCAACATAGATCTTCCTGTCCCCATTCACACCAGGTACCATCAAACCACGTTCGATGAATGTTTCCAGTTAAACTCCACAAACATTTACCCCTACTTCCCACCCTCTTGCTCTCAGAGATTCTTAAGTGGGTCGTCAACTGTTGCTCAGGTACAGGGAAGCACCCAACCTTAATATTAGATAACTGTTCCTTTTCTCTATTCTTTTGTCTGTTTGTCCCCCCACTCTTCCTTCCTCGCACAGCATCTACTTGCCAACAATGGCCAGCATCGTTCTTTCCTCCACTGATGAAGGCTGCAGCCGAAAAGTTTGGGCCCATGTTTTCTTTTATTTGTACTCTATCCAAGCTGTCTTACATGGTAAGTCACTGCTCTTCATCTGTTTCCTAGACGTACAGGATCTCTCTTATAAACGCAGACCGAGCACATGGTGTTTGTACTCTCCACTACAGCAACTGCTTCAGCCCAACTTACGCCGCACGCGGCCACGCTGCTTTAAGCATGTAAATAATCTTATATGAATCTTACCGTATAAAAGATGCTGGAAGTGTTATTGTTCATAATGAGGGACTTCATAAACACCATTAGGATTATCTGCACACTAATAGCAGGAGTTATGATTGTTTACATGACCATTAATCTCTTAACTGGGCATGACGTATATATTAATATGTTGAATGTTAACAGGGTAATGAGCATGAAAAATTATACGTACTCGTCTTTTACCACGAATATCTCCTGGGTATGACGAGCTACTTTGCCACATCGTGTATTGTCGCCTTAATTGATGTTTTTCCTGCACGATGGCAGCAAATATCACATGTCACGCTTCTTGAAGCTTATTTGTTTTTATTTTACAACTGTGCGTTGCTACTTGTCTGCAGTAGGCCAAATGTGGCAGCATCTAGTTCAAAGCTTAAGTTCGAAACACTCGAAGAAGATGAGATTATTCAACACTTAGACAATGATTGTGACGATTTATCTTCTCAGAAATCCGAAGATGAGTGGTTTGATACAGATGAAGGTGAGTCTGATAGCAAAAGTGGTTCAGAGAATGAAAATGAAGAACAAGATGAACAAGATGAACAACATGACGAATCGGATGAAGGCGAAGTGCTAGATATGTTTCAACCTTTCCCGCCGCATGGTGCTTCACATCAGAAATTCGTATTTTCTGGTGCTAGTGGTGTAAATGTGGACTTCGACGATGAATCCAATGTGTTGGAATATTTTAAACAGTTCATAGGTGGTGATATGTTTCAACTTATTGCTGAACAGACCAATATGTTTTTACGTATGGAACACCTTGAGGTAGATAATCAGTAGAAGTACACGTTATTTTTAAAGTACCACATCAGGTAAGGAGTTGGAATGAATCAGGTGCAGGCTAAATGACGACTGATTCGAGGTCAAGGGAAAGCTTAGGCTGTCGATAGGCGAGATAGGAGTAGCCAATGAGAAAGCTTTATTTGAATGGCCACATGACCCAGTGACGTACATATCGTCCAATCCTGACGTAGTGACAATTTAATACAGCTGATTATAATCACATGGTTTACAATCGTAAGCTCTAGAAATAAACCTGAAAATTGTAACAGAATATCTTACATTCCTTCCTACCGGGCGAGTTGGCCATGCGTGTAGAGGCGCGCGGCTGTGAGCTTGCATCCGGGAGATAGTAGGTTCGAATCCCACTATCGGCAGCCCTGAAGATGGTTTTCCGTGGTTTCCCATTTTCACACCAGGCAAATGCTGGGGCTGTACCTTAATTAAGGCCACGGCCGCTTCCTTCCAACTCCTAGGCCTTTCCTATCCCATCGTTGCCATAAGACCTATCTGTGTCGGTGCGACGTAAAGCCCCTAGCAAAAAAACAAAAAAAAAAAACAAACAAAAAACACATTCCTTCCTCCTTAAGATCTTGACTACAACAGATCAGGCCAATGTAGTATCGTAAGCATTCACTAGAAAACACAAAACATACCGATATATACCAAATACAAAAAGTGATTATGTAACTAAATGATTGTGTATGATTCATAAACAACCATACAATTTGAAAAATCACATCAATTTAACATACTATCTTGCTATACAATACAAAAGAGTTACCTATTCTGAATTGAACCATACAATGGGTTTCCTGTCTTGAATTGGATAGCGTCTAGTTGCGACAGGTGACGTAACAGTTAGCTGTGAGGGTTGCAGATATAGTCTGCTAGCTGCAACTGAACTATGACGTGGTGGTGATGCAGGTTGTGAAGGGCGCGGGGAGCGAGAAGTAGGAGAACTCTGTTGGCACTCAGAGGCTGGTGTCAACAGAGGAGTGGTCAGTGAGGGAGAGTCAACTAACTGTGACGTCCCTCGCTGTAAAGGATTAGCCTTACCGCGGTCAGTGCTAAAAGTAACTGGCCCTGACTGTAACCCTATTAGCTGGTCTATATGTCTCTTCCAAGTCAATCCAGACTCGAGTTGAATTAAATACGTAACTGGGTATAGTCTATGTATAATACTACCTTCTACCCACCAATCTCTTCCTCTGTAGTCTTTAGCTAATACCGGTTGTCCTATAGTTAATTGTCTTGTGTAACTACCTCCTGCATTAATTATTTGTTCGTCCTGTTTATTTGCTGCAGCTTTCTGCAAATTAGGTCTGATCAAATCTAACTTAGTTCTCAAAGGACGATTGAACATTAGCTTAGCAGGAGTTTCATTAGTAGTGCTATGATCCGGGAGATAGTAGGTTCGAATCCCACTATCGGCAGCCCTGAAAATGGTTTTCCGTGGTTTCCCATTTTCACACCAGGCAAATGCTGGGGCTGTACCTTAATTAAGGCCACGGCCGCTTCCTTCCAACTCCTAGGCCTTTCCTATCCCATCGTCGCCACAAGACCTATCTGTGTCGGTGCGACATAAAGCCACTAGCAAACAAAAAAAAAAAAAAAAAAAAAAAAAAGTAGTGCTATGTACAGCGTTATGATAAGCTATTAAAAATCTACTCAAAGCTAAATTTACATCTTCATGTTCAAAAATTGCACATTTAAAACTTTTTTTTAACAGTTTTAACTGCATTCTCAGCCTGCCCGTTAGAAGCAGGATGGTATGGTGCTATCAGCGTTTGCCTTATCCTGTTTTGTTTCAAAAATCGAGAAAATTCTTCAGAGGAAAAGGGAGGGCCATTATCACTAATAATGAGTTCGGGGAGACCAAATCTACAAAACATAGGATGCAATTTCTCAATGACTTGCTTAGCTGAAGTTGAGTTAACTGTTTCAATTTCCAGCCATTTGCTATGAGCGTCTATTACAATTAAATACAGTTTTCCTTTAAAGGGTCCCAAAAAATCTATGTGAATTCTTTGCCATACATTGGGTGGAAATTCCCATACATGAAGTGTACTTCTATTAGGACTTTCTCGCTGGGCAAGACACGCTGAACAACTGCTGGCTACTGCTTCAATGTCCTTATCAATTGAAGGCCACCATAAGTACGATCTAGCTAATGATTTCATTTTAACTACTCCAAGGTGTCCACTGTGTAATTCATTTAACAACGACTTTCTCAATGACCTTGGAATTACAACTCTGTAGCCCCACATCAAAATTCCTTGTTCTACAATTAGCTCAGCTTGCCTTTTTACAAAGTTGCTTAAAGTTGGATCTGGCATAGTAGACCATCCGTACAACACATAACCTAGGATTTTGTTAAACTCCTGGTCTGTTTGGGTCTCAATACGTATATCATTTAAGTTTATGGGAACATCAGATTCCATTATGCATTGTAAATAACTACCTACATACTCTAAACTAACATCAAAGTCCTCAAAATTATTGGCTGATAAAGGTAGCCTAGATAAGCCATCTGCATTGCCATGGCATTGAGATTTAACATACTGAATCTCATAGTCATAACCTGACAGAAACAATGCGTAGCATTGCAATCTACCTGCTGCAAAGGCTGGTAAACCCTTTTTTGGACCAAAAATGGTTAGAAGCAGCTTGTGATGTGTACACAGAGTAAAATGTCTTCCCCATAGATACTGATTGAACTTCTTTACACCATACACAATGCTCAAGGCTTCTTTATCAATTTGAGAGTAGTTTTTATTTCAGCTGAGTTTAAGACTCTTAGTTGCGAAAGAAATTAGACTCTCAGTACCATCTTTTTATATTATACTAAAAACACTTGCAATACCGTAAGGTAACGCGTCGCATGACAACTGAAGGATTGTTTGTAAGCATGTTTGGTTTTACATGAAATTGAGACTTGCTCTTATTTTTTGACTTGCAAACCCTTTCTAAATGACCCTTCTTCCGACAAAAATTTCAAATATATTCACGATAACGGCACTTAGCAGTAGATTGCCCACTGTTATGACCACAACAAAAACACTGAGGCACTTTCGCAACATGTGATGACACATTAGATACATTGTTGTGTGGAGAATGCCATGCTGTAAACTTCTGGAGTCTTGGTGTGGTGTGGTAGGCCAAGGACACTGCATCGTTGTCAGTTGCTTCCAACGATATCGCCAGCTGTTCCACCTTCTGGAATGTGAGGTTCTCCTCTGACAGCACTCGTTTCTTGATGGATTCATCACGGATGCCACTGACTAATCTGTCCCGTAAATAATCAGGAAGTTTGTCCTCGAACTCGCAGTACTTGGATAAGTGCTTTAGTTGAACAGTATATTCTGACACAGTCTCATGTTCCAATGATCTTGCCTGCTGAATTTATATCGTTCAACTATAAATGAAGGTTTAGGATGGAGATGGTCTTGGACAATTTTAACAATGGTTTCAAAGGATTTTTCAGGAGGTTTTTCAGGGGTGATTAAATCTTTCAGTAAATTGTAGGTTTAACACCGACCACTTTAGAAAGGTACTAACCTTTTTAGCATTTGGAATGTCATTGCACTGTGCATAAAGTTCAAAGCGTTCCACGTAGGTTGACCAAGTTTCTTCCGAACTGTCAAATGGTCCAATATTACCAATTAAACACATTGTGTGATATAAGTGAGCTAAAGTTGAAAAGGCGGCGAAAAAACTGTTGTCCAAGGGCATGGAGCGAAAGGCACACCCAATATTACTTCGCTTCAGGAGGCCCGATACAACGGACTGTACTATGTTGCGTCATTCACTGTGAAAAAACACGAGAAACGTTTTGTTGCCATGAGGAAGCACTGGCATTTGCTGCAATGTTGTCATGACTTTTACCTTGTCGCCAATTTTTACGTATGGAACATCTTGAGGTAGATAATCAGTAGAAGTACACGTTATTTTTGAAGTACCACATCAGCTAAGGAGTCGGAATGAATCAGGTGCAGGCTACATGACGACTGACTCAAGGTCAAGAGAAAGCTTAGGCTGTGGATAGGCGAGATAGGAGTAGCCAATGAGAAAGCTTTATTTGAACGGCCACATGACTCATTGACGTACACATCGTCCAATCCTGACGTAGTGACAATCTAATACAGCTGATTATAATCACATGGTTTACAATCGTAGGCTCTTAGAAAGAAACCTGAAAATTGTAACAGAATATATTACATATGTATGCTAAACAGTTTTTAGAACCCCGTACAAACTTGAAACCACGGTCACAAGCGAGAGATTGGATGGATACAGATCCAGCTGAGATAAAAACTCTAATTGGACTTCTAATGCTGCAGGGCATAGTTCATAAGCCAGAAAACAGTATGTACTTCTCAAAACGGGAAAGTATCACAACCCCTTACTTTTTGTAAATGATATGTGAGAAAAGATTTCATCTTCTCATGAAGTTCCTTCATTTCTCCGACAATTCCAAATTTGATCCTAACCTGCACAACAAAAATCTCTATAAAATTCAGCCGGTACTTGATCACTTACAATCAAGATTTTCTTCTTCTTCTGTATACACTTCTGAGCAAAACATATGTGTCGTTGTGTCCCTCCTTCTATGGAAAGGATGATTCGGCTGGGTGCAATTTATTCCATCAAAAAGAAGCAGATTTGGCATGAAATTTTATAAACTTTGTGAAAGTGGGTCTGGTTATCTGTGGAAGTTTGTAGTTTGTACTGGCAAGGACACAGTGTATGGTCAAAGATATCCTGGTGAGATATTTTGTCCAGAATTGTACTAGAACTTACAACATTCTAGATAAAGGGTATTGCCTCTATCTTGCCAATTGGTATACTAGTCCAAGACTAGTTGACACATTGTGTAGCAGAAATACTGATGTGGGGACTATGAGAATCAACAGAAAAGAATTCCCAGACACAGTGAAGAGGGCCAGACTGCAGAAGGGGGAAACAATTGCAGCCTTTCGTAAAAAGCAAATGATCATGAAATGGAAAGACAAAAGGGATGTTACCCTATTCAGTACAATCTATGATGACAGCATGAGTGATGTTCAGACAAGGAAAGGAGTAATCCATAAATCATCCCTTGTTCTAGATTACAACAAGAATATGGGAGACGTGTACAAAAATGATGGCCATGTTCCCAGCTACAAACGTGCGAAAGAACACCTAAAGAAATATTACCAAAGATATTCTGTTACCTGATGAATCTGGCATGTTTGACTGCGTTTATAATTTATCAGACAAAAGGAGGACGCCTACGTAGACTGGACTTTCAACTGACCTTAGCAGAAGACTTATCTTCAACCAGAGGACTGGTAGAACAGCAGCCAAAAGGGCGTCCTTCAGAATCACCAACACCTTTATGGCACTGCTTGCCCGATTTTGTTCTGGGTACATCGAAGAAGAGACCCACTAGAAGATGTGTAGTGTGTTGGAAGAATGGAGAGAGGAAAGAGTCCATGATCTGGTGCCCTGATTGTGAGAAGGCACTTTGTGCTGCACCGTGCTTCAGGCAGTTTCATACAGACATGTCACTGCAGTTCTATTGAGGTAAATGACATAACTGACTGTGAAGTTAATGTAAAATCTTTCACAATGTCACTAGCATGATGTGTAATTCATAAATATTCCTTTCTTTATTTGTTTTAATTTTAGGTGCTAACATATGAACAAAACACTCAAATTTCAACCAGGTAAACGACCTTGCAGTCTATGAAAAATGGTTCAGAATGTCACATGCATGATATGATATTCATACCTGCCAACTTTCCCGATTTAGGCGGGAGACTCCTGATTTTCGACAGTTTTTCCCGCCTCCCCATTATTCTTTTATTTCTCCCGATTTTTAGATTTTTATTTTATTTTTTATTTTTTTAAATTTTTTTTTGTAAACTTCAAACATTTGTTTTCAAATCCCACCATTTCAGCTTTGTACGCCAGTGGCCGGAAGTCCTTCGCTCATTGGCCGCTTTCAAATGAAATGTCGATGTTTATTAATACGAAAAATGCGCGCAAATGTGCGATGTTTGTTGAAATCTGTAAATCAAGACGCGCATAATCTCTCGTTCTCACGTGTTGTGTTCGTTCACATCAGTCTATTCAACAATGATAAAGGTGTTTTAATTTATTCCACCTATTCAATACTTATATTATCACGTATAGTTGTTACATAATTAAATTCTTAGTTACATGGGACATGTTTCGCCCTCAATTAAGGGCATCTTCAGCCTAAATACAATAATCAAAAATACAACTAAATTAAAAGTGGAAGTTAAATACAATCATCAAAAATACAACTAAAATAAAAAGTGGAAGTTAAAAGTTTAGTCTGTTCTTAAAATTCAGAACAATAAAATTGTGAAAAATGATAAAATAAAAAGATGCTAATGGAAAACTGTCTTATGATTAAACTATAATCTTGTCGGAGACTAAAACTTCTATTAAAATTCGAATTAAAACAGTTCATATAAAATATTGGAAAATCAAAGTGGTAGTAATAAAAAGCCAACGACATGAGGGCGTGTACACAAGCATAAACTTGATTGTCATGAATACAATCTTTTCAAGGCCGCTGATGAAATTCGTAGTAAGTAAGGCAGAAGCGTCTATTGAAAAATTGTAAGAGGCCGTTATCACCGGTAGGTAATAAAATGGCTGAATCCTTGCCAGAAAATGTCAACAGATGCAGAAATAAGTTTTATGTAAGTGGAAGTTGTTATTTCTTAACTACTGTTGAGTTGGTTGCTGCCCGTCTGTTGGCTCTAAGTCTGGTGTTATAACTGTGCTGCAGAGGCGGTAGCGAACTCGGAGGGGAAGGAATAGGGGAGTGCGGAAGGGAGGAGAGGATGGGTGGAGTCAAATGTGACGAGGCTGACAAAGGGGCGGAGTCAACTGCATTGCTGGAAGTAGGCCTAATATCTGTAGGTATGGGAGGAGTATTAGGGTTTGAAGAATTAAATATATTTGGTATCCTAAATTTATTCGAACTAACTGACTTTAATAATTTTGGCATTAATTCATGTAACATACTTTTATTGTCCGTGGTTTCATTGAGATTCTTTTGCTTATTGTACGTCTGATCTAAATAGATGTATAAACTTTCTAATTCATTCAGCATTCTTCCTTTTTGTATGTTTCTAATTATCGTTAAGTCTTTCTCTATGGATTCAAATCTGTGGCCAGTCTCCCTCATATGCAAACTCATCGCTGAGTATTTCCTATGTTTTTCTGCGTTAACATGTTCCATGTATCTTGTCATAAAATTTCTCCCAGTCTGTCCAACATATGAAAAATTACACTGAGTACATTTAAGTCTGTATACTCCCGATCCTAAATAACGATTCTTATCATAATTAACTTTTTTATGATTAAAGAATATGGACTGGTTAGTATTAGTAGTTTTAAAAGCTATATTAAAATTATGTTTCTTGAATACGCTAGTAATCTGGTGTATAGCTGGATTATTAAAAGTGAATGTAGCATACTCAGTTTTTTTGGTCTTTTCTGGTATCAGATTCGTAGATAATTTGTTCTTAATTTTATTGATTAATTTGTTGATCATTTCTATTTTGAAACCATTTTGTTTAGCGAGGTATCTAATATAATTTAATTCTTTCTTCAAATTCATGGGAGATAGAGGGATTCTAAATGCTCTATAAATTAGACTGTGAAAAGATGCTTGTTTATGTGAACTCGGGTGTAAAGAGGAACTGTTTATAGTTGTAGATGATTGTGTCGGTTTTCTAAATATTTGGAAATCAAAAGTGTTAACCTTACGCGTAACTGTTATATCTAGAAAATTCAATGAGTTATCGACTTCGTCCTCTTTCGTGAATTTCAAATTAGGTTCGATTTCATTTAATTTATTTAAGATTTCTTGACTATTAGTGACATCTTTGTTTATGATTACAAATGTATCATCTACATATCTCAACCATAAATCTATTCCTTTAATTTTTGCTATTATTTCATTGTGTTCGATTGAATCCATAAATATGTCGGCAAGGACGCCCGATATTGGGTCACCCATTGCTAATCCATTCTGTTTATAAATATTATTGTTAAATGTGAAGTAGTTATTGTCTAATACGAACTTTAACAATCTAGTGAATTCTTCTACTTCCATTTTACTAAGATTACTGTGTTTACAAATATTATCATGAATGATATTAACAGTTTTATCTGTCGGAATATTCGGGAACATATTCACTACGTCATACGAACACATCATCTGGTTTGGAAGTACGCCAAATCCAAGCAAAATGTCACACAAGTCAATGGAATTTCTTAATGGTTGTTTATTATTAAAAGTGTAATGTCTTTTCAAAAAATTGTGAATGTATTTGGAGACTTTATACGTGGGAGAATTACGACAATTGATAATCGGACGAATCGGAATATCTTTTTTATGTATTTTGGGCATAGCTCTAGTTTCCGGGAGCCTAGGATTCATATTGACAAGTTTTAATTGTTCTTGTTCAGTAAAGAGAGATGTGGATCTTTTAAGTAAGGCTTTTAAGTTGCGTTGAATTTTAGTTAGCGGATTTTTTGTTACTAATGTGTATTTATTATTATCAAAAAAATCTTCAGTTTTTTTGATATATGTATCTTTATCCATCAAAACGATCGCACCCCCCTTGTCAGCCTTGGTTACTATAATATTGTTATCTTCAATTTTCGATTTCATGTTTTTTATTGTTTTCTGTTGTTTGGGATCAAAATTGGAATAAATTTCTTTAGCCAGTCTGGGTAATTTCTTCTTTAACTCCAATCTATTACTACCACCAATTTATTACTACCACTTTGATTTTCCAATATTTTATATGAACTGTTTTAATTCGAATTTTAATAGAAGTTTTAGTCTCCGACAAGATTATAGTTTAATCATAAGACAGTTTTCCATTAGCATCTTTTTATTTTATCATTTTTCACAATTTTATTGTTCTGAATTTTAAGAACAGACTAAACTTTTAACTTCCACTTTTTATTTTAGTTGTATTTTTGATAATTGTATTTAACTTCCACTTTTAATTTAGTTGTATTTTTGATTATTGTATTTAGGCTGAAGATGCCCTTAATTGAGGGCGAAACATGTCCCATGTAACTAAGAATTTAATTATGTAACAACTATACGTGATAATATAAGTATTGAATAGGTGGAATAAATTAAAACACCTTTATCATTGTTGAACTGTTAAATTTTCAATACGGACCTAAAATGAGGTTTATAACATGTAATGTGACAGCCAACCAGGCAAAATGTAGATTAAATAAGTTTCTCAATCTGAAAATGAAGATTTGTAAGTTAGGAAAAGATTTAGCTTTTCTTAAACAATGTCTGAGACTAAAACTTGTACCTACTTTTCTAAAATCAACACAACGTAAGAACATAAGCAATCCAAGCCATAATGTAACCCAAAATAAGGTAAATGAATTATGGCTTAAAAATGAAATCAAGGCATATTACAGGAAGAAGTCCAAATTGAATTTGCAATTATATAACGTTCACTTAGCGGTGACACAGGATTTAGCCCCATTAGAATGGCAGTCTTTTTATCAACACATGGAACACAAATTAACATACGCACTTAGTAAGAAACAGGATACATTGAATAAGAAATTGAATCATTTAATAGACACACAAATACGTCGTAGTAAACAAACGAAACAAGAACAAATTAAGGGCCCATCGGACAATGTCACTCCCACGGTAGTTAACTTGACCAAGGTAAAATTTACGGAAGGAGAGAATGACCTACTTAAAAGGGGTCCAAAATACAATTGGCCTAATAAAGATAGAGAAATAGATATCATTAACACAGTTGCAGAAGCGGAGGCGAACATATCAAAACTCCCACGCGATGTACAAGATGAAGTAAGATTGGAGTTAAAGAAGAAATTACCCAGACTGGCTAAAGAAATTTATTCCAATTTTGATCCCAAACAACAGAAAACAATAAAAAACATGAAATCGAAAATTGAAGATAACAATATTATAGTAACCAAGGCTGACAAGGGGGGTGCGATCGTTTTGATGGATAAAGATACATATATCAAAAAAACTGAAGATTTTTTTGATAATAATAAATACACATTAGTAACAAAAAATCCGCTAACTAAAATTCAACGCAACTTAAAAGCCTTACTTAAAAGATCCACATCTCTCTTTACTGAACAAGAACAATTAAAACTTGTCAATATGAATCCTAGGCTCCCGGAAACTAGAGCTATGCCCAAAATACATAAAAAAGATATTCCGATTCGTCCGATTATCAATTGTCGTAATTCTCCCACGTATAAAGTCTCCAAATACATTCACAATTTTTTGAAAAGACATTACACTTTTAATAATAAACAACCATTAAGAAATTCCATTGACTTGTGTGACATTTTGCTTGGATTTGGCGTACTTCCAAACCAGATGATGTGTTCGTATGACGTAGTGAATATGTTCCCGAATATTCCGACAGATAAAACTGTTAATATCATTCATGATAATATTTGTAAACACAGTAATCTTAGTAAAATGGAAGTAGAAGAATTCACTAGATTGTTAAAGTTCGTATTAGACAATAACTACTTCACATTTAACAATAATATTTATAAACAGAATGGATTAGCAATGGGTGACCCAATATCGGGCGTCCTTGCCGACATATTTATGGATTCAATCGAACACAATGAAATAATAGCAAAAATTAAAGGAATAGATTTATGGTTGAGATATGTAGATGATACATTTGTAATCATAAACAAAGATGTCACTAATAGTCAAGAAATCTTAAATAAATTAAATGAAATCGAACCTAATTTGAAATTCACGAAAGAGGACGAAGTCGATAACTCATTGAATTTTCTAGATATAACAGTTACGCGTAAGGTTAACACTTTTGATTTCCAAATATTTAGAAAACCGACACAATCATCTACAACTATAAACAGTTCCTCTTTACACCCGAGTTCACATAAACAAGCATCTTTTCACAGTCTAATTTATAGAGCATTTAGAATCCCTCTATCTCCCATGAATTTGAAGAAAGAATTAAATTATATTAGATACCTCGCTAAACAAAATGGTTTCAAAATAGAAATGATCAACAAATTAATCAATAAAATTAAGAACAAATTATCTACGAATCTGATACCAGAAAAGACCAAAAAAACTGAGTATGCTACATTCACTTTTAATAATCCAGCTATACACCAGATTACTAGCGTATTCAAGAAACATAATTTTAATATAGCTTTTAAAACTACTAATACTAACCAGTCCATATTCTTTAATCATAAAAAAGTTAATTATGATAAGAATCGTTATTTAGGATCGGGAGTATACAGACTTAAATGTACTCAGTGTAATTTTTCATATGTTGGACAGACTGGGAGAAATTTTATGACAAGATACATGGAACATGTTAACGCAGAAAAACATAGGAAATACTCAGCGATGAGTTTGCATATGAGGGAGACTGGCCACAGATTTGAATCCATAGAGAAAGACTTAACGATAATTAGAAACATACAAAAAGGAAGAATGCTGAATGAATTAGAAAGTTTATACATCTATTTAGATCAGACGTACAATAAGCAAAAGAATCTCAATGAAACCACGGACAATAAAAGTATGTTACATGAATTAATGCCAAAATTATTAAAGTCAGTTAGTTCGAATAAATTTAGGATACCAAATATATTTAATTCTTCAAACCCTAATACTCCTCCCATACCTACAGATATTAGGCCTACTTCCAGCAATGCAGTTGACTCCGCCCCTTTGTCAGCCTCGTCACATTTGACTCCACCCATCCTCTCCTCCCTTCCGCACTCCCCTATTCCTTCCCCTCCGAGTTCGCTACCGCCTCTGCAGCACAGTTATAACACCAGACTTAGAGCCAACAGACGGGCAGCAACCAACTCAACAGTAGTTAAGAAATAACAACTTCCACTTACATAAAACTTATTTCTGCATCTGTTGACATTTTCTGGCAAGGATTCAGCCATTTTATTACCTACCGGTGATAACGGCTTCTTACAATTTTTCAATAGACGCTTCTGCCTTACTTACTACGAATTTCATCAGCGGCCTTGAAAAGATTGTATTCATGACAATCAAGTTTATGCTTGTGTACACGCCCTCATGTCGTTGGCTTTTTATTACTACCACTTTGATTTTCCAATATTTTATATGAACTGTCTTAATTCGAATTTTAATAGAAGTTTTAGTCTCCGACAAGATTATAGTTTAATCATAAGACAGTTTTCCATTAGCATCTTTTTATTTTATCATTTTTCACAATTTTATTGTTCTGAATTTTAAGAACAGACTAAACTTTTAACTTCCACTTTTTATTTTAGTTGTATTTTTGATGATTGTATTTAACTTCCACTTTTAATTTAGTTGTATTTTTGATTATTGTATTTAGGCTGAAGATGCCCTTAATTGAGGGCGAAACATGTCCCATGTAACTAAGAATTTAATTATGTAACAACTATACGTGATAATATAAGTATTGAATAGGTGGAATAAATTAAAACACCTTTATCATTGTTGAACTGTTAAATTTTCAATACGGACCTAAAATGAGGTTTATAACATGTAATGTGACAGCCAACCAGGCAAAATGTAGATTAAATAAGTTTCTCAATCTGAAAATGAAGATTTGTAAGTTAGGAAAAGATTTAGCTTTTCTTAAACAATGTCTGAGACTAAAACTTGTACCTACTTTTCTAAAATCAACACAACGTAAGAACATAAGCAATCCAAGCCATAATGTAACCCAAAATAAGGTAAATGAATTATGGCTTAAAAATGAAATCAAGGCATATTACAGGAAGAAGTCCAAATTGAATTTGCAATTATATAACGTTCACTTAGCGGTGACACAGGATTTAGCCCCATTAGAATGGCAGTCTTTTTATCAACACATGGAACACAAATTAACATACGCACTTAGTAAGAAACAGGATACATTGAATAAGAAATTGAATCATTTAATAGACACACAAATACGTCGTAGTAAACAAACGAAACAAGAACAAATTAAGGGCCCATCGGACAATGTCACTCCCACGGTAGTTAACTTGACCAAGGTAAAATTTACGGAAGGAGAGAATGACCTACTTAAAAAGGGGTCCAAAATACAATTGGCCTAATAAAGATAGAGAAATAGATATCATTAACACAGTTGCAGAAGCGGAGGCGAACATATCAAAACTCCCACGCGATGTACAAGATGAAGTAAGATTGGAGTTAAAGAAGAAATTACCCAGACTGGCTAAAGAAATTTATTCCAATTTTGATCCCAAACAACAGAAAACAATAAAAAACATGAAATCGAAAATTGAAGATAACAATATTATAGTAACCAAGGCTGACAAGGGGGGTGCGATCGTTTTGATGGATAAAGATACATATATCAAAAAAACTGAAGATTTTTTTGATAATAATAAATACACATTAGTAACAAAAAATCCGCTAACTAAAATTCAACGCAACTTAAAAGCCTTACTTAAAAGATCCACATCTCTCTTTACTGAACAAGAACAATTAAAACTTGTCAATATGAATCCTAGGCTCCCGGAAACTAGAGCTATGCCCAAAATACATAAAAAAGATATTCCGATTCGTCCGATTATCAATTGTCGTAATTCTCCCACGTATAAAGTCTCCAAATACATTCACAATTTTTTGAAAAGACATTACACTTTTAATAATAAACAACCATTAAGAAATTCCATTGACTTGTGTGACATTTTGCTTGGATTTGGCGTACTTCCAAACCAGATGATGTGTTCGTATGACGTAGTGAATATGTTCCCGAATATTCCGACAGATAAAACTGTTAATATCATTCATGATAATATTTGTAAACACAGTAATCTTAGTAAAATGGAAGTAGAAGAATTCACTAGATTGTTAAAGTTCGTATTAGACAATAACTACTTCACATTTAACAATAATATTTATAAACAGAATGGATTAGCAATGGGTGACCCAATATCGGGCGTCCTTGCCGACATATTTATGGATTCAATCGAACACAATGAAATAATAGCAAAAATTAAAGGAATAGATTTATGGTTGAGATATGTAGATGATACATTTGTAATCATAAACAAAGATGTCACTAATAGTCAAGAAATCTTAAATAAATTAAATGAAATCGAACCTAATTTGAAATTCACGAAAGAGGACGAAGTCGATAACTCATTGAATTTTCTAGATATAACAGTTACGCGTAAGGTTAACACTTTTGATTTCCAAATATTTAGAAAACCGACACAATCATCTACAACTATAAACAGTTCCTCTTTACACCCGAGTTCACATAAACAAGCATCTTTTCACAGTCTAATTTATAGAGCATTTAGAATCCCTCTATCTCCCATGAATTTGAAGAAAGAATTAAATTATATTAGATACCTCGCTAAACAAAATGGTTTCAAAATAGAAATGATCAACAAATTAATCAATAAAATTAAGAACAAATTATCTACGAATCTGATACCAGAAAAGACCAAAAAAACTGAGTATGCTACATTCACTTTTAATAATCCAGCTATACACCAGATTACTAGCGTATTCAAGAAACATAATTTTAATATAGCTTTTAAAACTACTAATACTAACCAGTCCATATTCTTTAATCATAAAAAAGTTAATTATGATAAGAATCGTTATTTAGGATCGGGAGTATACAGACTTAAATGTACTCAGTGTAATTTTTCATATGTTGGACAGACTGGGAGAAATTTTATGACAAGATACATGGAACATGTTAACGCAGAAAAACATAGGAAATACTCAGCGATGAGTTTGCATATGAGGGAGACTGGCCACAGATTTGAATCCATAGAGAAAGACTTAACGATAATTAGAAACATACAAAAAGGAAGAATGCTGAATGAATTAGAAAGTTTATACATCTATTTAGATCAGACGTACAATAAGCAAAAGAATCTCAATGAAACCACGGACAATAAAAGTATGTTACATGAATTAATGCCAAAATTATTAAAGTCAGTTAGTTCGAATAAATTTAGGATACCAAATATATTTAATTCTTCAAACCCTAATACTCCTCCCATACCTACAGATATTAGGCCTACTTCCAGCAATGCAGTTGACTCCGCCCCTTTGTCAGCCTCGTCACATTTGACTCCACCCATCCTCTCCTCCCTTCCGCACTCCCCTATTCCTTCCCCTCCGAGTTCGCTACCGCCTCTGCAGCACAGTTATAACACCAGACTTAGAGCCAACAGACGGGCAGCAACCAACTCAACAGTAGTTAAGAAATAACAACTTCCACTTACATAAAACTTATTTCTGCATCTGTTGACATTTTCTGGCAAGGATTCAGCCATTTTATTACCTACCGGTGATAACGGCTTCTTACAATTTTTCAATAGACGCTTCTGCCTTACTTACTACGAATTTCATCAGCGGCCTTGAAAAGATTGTATTCATGACAATCAAGTTTATGCTTGTGTACACGCCCTCATGTCGTTGGCTTTTTATTACTACCACTTTGATTTTCCAATATTTTATATGAACTGTCTTAATTCGAATTTTAATAGAAGTTTTAGTCTCCGACAAGATTATAGTTTAATCATAAGACAGTTTTCCATTAGCATCTTTTTATTTTATCATTTTTCACAATTTTATTGTTCTGAATTTTAAGAACAGACTAAACTTTTAACTTCCACTTTTTATTTTAGTTGTATTTTTGATGATTGTATTTAACTTCCACTTTTAATTTAGTTGTATTTTTGATTATTGTATTTAGGCTGAAGATGCCCTTAATTGAGGGCGAAACATGTCCCATGTAACTAAGAATTTAATTATGTAACAACTATACGTGATAATATAAGTATTGAATAGGTGGAATAAATTAAAACACCTTTATCATTGTTGAACTGTTAAATTTTCAATACGGACCTAAAATGAGGTTTATAACATGTAATGTGACAGCCAACCAGGCAAAATGTAGATTAAATAAGTTTCTCAATCTGAAAATGAAGATTTGTAAGTTAGGAAAAGATTTAGCTTTTCTTAAACAATGTCTGAGACTAAAACTTGTACCTACTTTTCTAAAATCAACACAACGTAAGAACATAAGCAATCCAAGCCATAATGTAACCCAAAATAAGGTAAATGAATTATGGCTTAAAAATGAAATCAAGGCATATTACAGGAAGAAGTCCAAATTGAATTTGCAATTATATAACGTTCACTTAGCGGTGACACAGGATTTAGCCCCATTAGAATGGCAGTCTTTTTATCAACACATGGAACACAAATTAACATACGCACTTAGTAAGAAACAGGATACATTGAATAAGAAATTGAATCATTTAATAGACACACAAATACGTCGTAGTAAACAAACGAAACAAGAACAAATTAAGGGCCCATCGGACAATGTCACTCCCACGGTAGTTAACTTGACCAAGGTAAAATTTACGGAAGGAGAGAATGACCTACTTAAAAGGGGTCCAAAATACAATTGGCCTAATAAAGATAAATAGATATCATTAACACAGTTGCAGAAGCGGAGGCGAACATATCAAAACTCCCACGCGATGTACAAGATGAAGTAAGATTGGAGTTAAAGAAGAAATTACCCAGACTGGCTAAAGAAATTTATTCCAATTTTGATCCCAAACAACAGAAAACAATAAAAAACATGAAATCGAAAATTGAAGATAACAATATTATAGTAACCAAGGCTGACAAGGGGGGTGCGATCGTTTTGATGGATAAAGATACATATATCAAAAAAACTGAAGATTTTTTTGATAATAATAAATACACATTAGTAACAAAAAATCCGCTAACTAAAATTCAACGCAACTTAAAAGCCTTACTTAAAAGATCCACATCTCTCTTTACTGAACAAGAACAATTAAAACTTGTCAATATGAATCCTAGGCTCCCGGAAACTAGAGCTATGCCCAAAATACATAAAAAAGATATTCCGATTCGTCCGATTATCAATTGTCGTAATTCTCCCACGTATAAAGTCTCCAAATACATTCACAATTTTTTGAAAAGACATTACACTTTTAATAATAAACAACCATTAAGAAATTCCATTGACTTGTGTGACATTTTGCTTGGATTTGGCGTACTTCCAAACCAGATGATGTGTTCGTATGACGTAGTGAATATGTTCCCGAATATTCCGACAGATAAAACTGTTAATATCATTCATGATAATATTTGTAAACACAGTAATCTTAGTAAAATGGAAGTAGAAGAATTCACTAGATTGTTAAAGTTCGTATTAGACAATAACTACTTCACATTTAACAATAATATTTATAAACAGAATGGATTAGCAATGGGTGACCCAATATCGGGCGTCCTTGCCGACATATTTATGGATTCAATCGAACACAATGAAATAATAGCAAAAATTAAAGGAATAGATTTATGGTTGAGATATGTAGATGATACATTTGTAATCATAAACAAAGATGTCACTAATAGTCAAGAAATCTTAAATAAATTAAATGAAATCGAACCTAATTTGAAATTCACGAAAGAGGACGAAGTCGATAACTCATTGAATTTTCTAGATATAACAGTTACGCGTAAGGTTAACACTTTTGATTTCCAAATATTTAGAAAACCGACACAATCATCTACAACTATAAACAGTTCCTCTTTACACCCGAGTTCACATAAACAAGCATCTTTTCACAGTCTAATTTATAGAGCATTTAGAATCCCTCTATCTCCCATGAATTTGAAGAAAGAATTAAATTATATTAGATACCTCGCTAAACAAAATGGTTTCAAAATAGAAATGATCAACAAATTAATCAATAAAATTAAGAACAAATTATCTACGAATCTGATACCAGAAAAGACCAAAAAAACTGAGTATGCTACATTCACTTTTAATAATCCAGCTATACACCAGATTACTAGCGTATTCAAGAAACATAATTTTAATATAGCTTTTAAAACTACTAATACTAACCAGTCCATATTCTTTAATCATAAAAAAGTTAATTATGATAAGAATCGTTATTTAGGATCGGGAGTATACAGACTTAAATGTACTCAGTGTAATTTTTCATATGTTGGACAGACTGGGAGAAATTTTATGACAAGATACATGGAACATGTTAACGCAGAAAAACATAGGAAATACTCAGCGATGAGTTTGCATATGAGGGAGACTGGCCACAGATTTGAATCCATAGAGAAAGACTTAACGATAATTAGAAACATACAAAAAGGAAGAATGCTGAATGAATTAGAAAGTTTATACATCTATTTAGATCAGACGTACAATAAGCAAAAGAATCTCAATGAAACCACGGACAATAAAAGTATGTTACATGAATTAATGCCAAAATTATTAAAGTCAGTTAGTTCGAATAAATTTAGGATACCAAATATATTTAATTCTTCAAACCCTAATACTCCTCCCATACCTACAGATATTAGGCCTACTTCCAGCAATGCAGTTGACTCCGCCCCTTTGTCAGCCTCGTCACATTTGACTCCACCCATCCTCTCCTCCCTTCCGCACTCCCCTATTCCTTCCCCTCCGAGTTCGCTACCGCCTCTGCAGCACAGTTATAACACCAGACTTAGAGCCAACAGACGGGCAGCAACCAACTCAACAGTAGTTAAGAAATAACAACTTCCACTTACATAAAACTTATTTCTGCATCTGTTGACATTTTCTGGCAAGGATTCAGCCATTTTATTACCTACCGGTGATAACGGCCTCTTACAATTTTTCAATAGACGCTTCTGCCTTACTTACTACGAATTTCATCAGCGGCCTTGAAAAGATTGTATTCATGACAATCAAGTTTATGCTTGTGTACACGCCCTCATGTCGTTGGCTTTTTATTACTACCACTTTGATTTTCCAATATTTTATATGAACTGTTTTAATTCGAATTTTAATAGAAGTTTTAGTCTCCGACAAGATTATAGTTTAATCATAAGACAGTTTTCCATTAGCATCTTTTTATTTTATCATTTTTCACAATTTTATTGTTCTGAATTTTAAGAACAGACTAAACTTTTAACTTCCACTTTTTATTTTAGTTGTATTTTTGATGATTGTATTTAACTTCCACTTTTAATTTAGTTGTATTTTTGATTATTGTATTTAGGCTGAAGATGCCCTTAATTGAGGGCGAAACATGTCCCATGTAACTAAGAATTTAATTATGTAACAACTATACGTGATAATATAAGTATTGAATAGGTGGAATAAATTAAAACACCTTTATCATTGTTGAACTGTTAAATTTTCAATACGGACCTAAAATGAGGTTTATAACATGTAATGTGACAGCCAACCAGGCAAAATGTAGATTAAATAAGTTTCTCAATCTGAAAATGAAGATTTGTAAGTTAGGAAAAGATTTAGCTTTTCTTAAACAATGTCTGAGACTAAAACTTGTACCTACTTTTCTAAAATCAACACAACGTAAGAACATAAGCAATCCAAGCCATAATGTAACCCAAAATAAGGTAAATGAATTATGGCTTAAAAATGAAATCAAGGCATATTACAGGAAGAAGTCCAAATTGAATTTGCAATTATATAACGTTCACTTAGCGGTGACACAGGATTTAGCCCCATTAGAATGGCAGTCTTTTTATCAACACATGGAACACAAATTAACATACGCACTTAGTAAGAAACAGGATACATTGAATAAGAAATTGAATCATTTAATAGACACACAAATACGTCGTAGTAAACAAACGAAACAAGAACAAATTAAGGGCCCATCGGACAATGTCACTCCCACGGTAGTTAACTTGACCAAGGTAAAATTTACGGAAGGAGAGAATGACCTACTTAAAAGGGGTCCAAAATACAATTGGCCTAATAAAGATAGAGAAATAGATATCATTAACACAGTTGCAGAAGCGGAGGCGAACATATCAAAACTCCCACGCGATGTACAAGATGAAGTAAGATTGGAGTTAAAGAAGAAATTACCCAGACTGGCTAAAGAAATTTATTCCAATTTTGATCCCAAACAACAGAAAACAATAAAAAACATGAAATCGAAAATTGAAGATAACAATATTATAGTAACCAAGGCTGACAAGGGGGGTGCGATCGTTTTGATGGATAAAGATACATATATCAAAAAAACTGAAGATTTTTTTGATAATAATAAATACACATTAGTAACAAAAAATCCGCTAACTAAAATTCAACGCAACTTAAAAGCCTTACTTAAAAGATCCACATCTCTCTTTACTGAACAAGAACAATTAAAACTTGTCAATATGAATCCTAGGCTCCCGGAAACTAGAGCTATGCCCAAAATACATAAAAAAGATATTCCGATTCGTCCGATTATCAATTGTCGTAATTCTCCCACGTATAAAGTCTCCAAATACATTCACAATTTTTTGAAAAGACATTACACTTTTAATAATAAACAACCATTAAGAAATTCCATTGACTTGTGTGACATTTTGCTTGGATTTGGCGTACTTCCAAACCAGATGATGTGTTCGTATGACGTAGTGAATATGTTCCCGAATATTCCGACAGATAAAACTGTTAATATCATTCATGATAATATTTGTAAACACAGTAATCTTAGTAAAATGGAAGTAGAAGAATTCACTAGATTGTTAAAGTTCGTATTAGACAATAACTACTTCACATTTAACAATAATATTTATAAACAGAATGGATTAGCAATGGGTGACCCAATATCGGGCGTCCTTGCCGACATATTTATGGATTCAATCGAACACAATGAAATAATAGCAAAAATTAAAGGAATAGATTTATGGTTGAGATATGTAGATGATACATTTGTAATCATAAACAAAGATGTCACTAATAGTCAAGAAATCTTAAATAAATTAAATGAAATCGAACCTAATTTGAAATTCACGAAAGAGGACGAAGTCGATAACTCATTGAATTTTCTAGATATAACAGTTACGCGTAAGGTTAACACTTTTGATTTCCAAATATTTAGAAAACCGACACAATCATCTACAACTATAAACAGTTCCTCTTTACACCCGAGTTCACATAAACAAGCATCTTTTCACAGTCTAATTTATAGAGCATTTAGAATCCCTCTATCTCCCATGAATTTGAAGAAAGAATTAAATTATATTAGATACCTCGCTAAACAAAATGGTTTCAAAATAGAAATGATCAACAAATTAATCAATAAAATTAAGAACAAATTATCTACGAATCTGATACCAGAAAAGACCAAAAAAACTGAGTATGCTACATTCACTTTTAATAATCCAGCTATACACCAGATTACTAGCGTATTCAAGAAACATAATTTTAATATAGCTTTTAAAACTACTAATACTAACCAGTCCATATTCTTTAATCATAAAAAAGTTAATTATGATAAGAATCGTTATTTAGGATCGGGAGTATACAGACTTAAATGTACTCAGTGTAATTTTTCATATGTTGGACAGACTGGGAGAAATTTTATGACAAGATACATGGAACATGTTAACGCAGAAAAACATAGGAAATACTCAGCGATGAGTTTGCATATGAGGGAGACTGGCCACAGATTTGAATCCATAGAGAAAGACTTAACGATAATTAGAAACATACAAAAAGGAAGAATGCTGAATGAATTAGAAAGTTTATACATCTATTTAGATCAGACGTACAATAAGCAAAAGAATCTCAATGAAACCACGGACAATAAAAGTATGTTACATGAATTAATGCCAAAATTATTAAAGTCAGTTAGTTCGAATAAATTTAGGATACCAAATATATTTAATTCTTCAAACCCTAATACTCCTCCCATACCTACAGATATTAGGCCTACTTCCAGCAATGCAGTTGACTCCGCCCCTTTGTCAGCCTCGTCACATTTGACTCCACCCATCCTCTCCTCCCTTCCGCACTCCCCTATTCCTTCCCCTCCGAGTTCGCTACCGCCTCTGCAGCACAGTTATAACACCAGACTTAGAGCCAACAGACGGGCAGCAACCAACTCAACAGTAGTTAAGAAATAACAACTTCCACTTACATAAAACTTATTTCTGCATCTGTTGACATTTTCTGGCAAGGATTCAGCCATTTTATTACCTACCGGTGATAACGGCCTCTTACAATTTTTCAATAGACGCTTCTGCCTTACTTACTACGAATTTCATCAGCGGCCTTGAAAAGATTGTATTCATGACAATCAAGTTTATGCTTGTGTACACGCCCTCATGTCGTTGGCTTTTTATTACTACCACTTTGATTTTCCAATATTTTATATGAACTGTTTTAATTCGAATTTTAATAGAAGTTTTAGTCTCCGACAAGATTATAGTTTAATCATAAGACAGTTTTCCATTAGCATCTTTTTATTTTATCATTTTTCACAATTTTATTGTTCTGAATTTTAAGAACAGACTAAACTTTTAACTTCCACTTTTTATTTTAGTTGTATTTTTGATGATTGTATTTAACTTCCACTTTTAATTTAGTTGTATTTTTGATTATTGTATTTAGGCTGAAGATGCCCTTAATTGAGGGCGAAACATGTCCCATGTAACTAAGAATTTAATTATGTAACAACTATACGTGATAATATAAGTATTGAATAGGTGGAATAAATTAAAACACCTTTATCATTGTTGAACTGTTAAATTTTCAATACGGACCTAAAATGAGGTTTATAACATGTAATGTGACAGCCAACCAGGCAAAATGTAGATTAAATAAGTTTCTCAATCTGAAAATGAAGATTTGTAAGTTAGGAAAAGATTTAGCTTTTCTTAAACAATGTCTGAGACTAAAACTTGTACCTACTTTTCTAAAATCAACACAACGTAAGAACATAAGCAATCCAAGCCATAATGTAACCCAAAATAAGGTAAATGAATTATGGCTTAAAAATGAAATCAAGGCATATTACAGGAAGAAGTCCAAATTGAATTTGCAATTATATAACGTTCACTTAGCGGTGACACAGGATTTAGCCCCATTAGAATGGCAGTCTTTTTATCAACACATGGAACACAAATTAACATACGCACTTAGTAAGAAACAGGATACATTGAATAAGAAATTGAATCATTTAATAGACACACAAATACGTCGTAGTAAACAAACGAAACAAGAACAAATTAAGGGCCCATCGGACAATGTCACTCCCACGGTAGTTAACTTGACCAAGGTAAAATTTACGGAAGGAGAGAATGACCTACTTAAAAAGGGGTCCAAAATACAATTGGCCTAATAAAGATAGAGAAATAGATATCATTAACACAGTTGCAGAAGCGGAGGCGAACATATCAAAACTCCCACGCGATGTACAAGATGAAGTAAGATTGGAGTTAAAGAAGAAATTACCCAGACTGGCTAAAGAAATTTATTCCAATTTTGATCCCAAACAACAGAAAACAATAAAAAACATGAAATCGAAAATTGAAGATAACAATATTATAGTAACCAAGGCTGACAAGGGGGGTGCGATCGTTTTGATGGATAAAGATACATATATCAAAAAAACTGAAGATTTTTTTGATAATAATAAATACACATTAGTAACAAAAAATCCGCTAACTAAAATTCAACGCAACTTAAAAGCCTTACTTAAAAGATCCACATCTCTCTTTACTGAACAAGAACAATTAAAACTTGTCAATATGAATCCTAGGCTCCCGGAAACTAGAGCTATGCCCAAAATACATAAAAAAGATATTCCGATTCGTCCGATTATCAATTGTCGTAATTCTCCCACGTATAAAGTCTCCAAATACATTCACAATTTTTTGAAAAGACATTACACTTTTAATAATAAACAACCATTAAGAAATTCCATTGACTTGTGTGACATTTTGCTTGGATTTGGCGTACTTCCAAACCAGATGATGTGTTCGTATGACGTAGTGAATATGTTCCCGAATATTCCGACAGATAAAACTGTTAATATCATTCATGATAATATTTGTAAACACAGTAATCTTAGTAAAATGGAAGTAGAAGAATTCACTAGATTGTTAAAGTTCGTATTAGACAATAACTACTTCACATTTAACAATAATATTTATAAACAGAATGGATTAGCAATGGGTGACCCAATATCGGGCGTCCTTGCCGACATATTTATGGATTCAATCGAACACAATGAAATAATAGCAAAAATTAAAGGAATAGATTTATGGTTGAGATATGTAGATGATACATTTGTAATCATAAACAAAGATGTCACTAATAGTCAAGAAATCTTAAATAAATTAAATGAAATCGAACCTAATTTGAAATTCACGAAAGAGGACGAAGTCGATAACTCATTGAATTTTCTAGATATAACAGTTACGCGTAAGGTTAACACTTTTGATTTCCAAATATTTAGAAAACCGACACAATCATCTACAACTATAAACAGTTCCTCTTTACACCCGAGTTCACATAAACAAGCATCTTTTCACAGTCTAATTTATAGAGCATTTAGAATCCCTCTATCTCCCATGAATTTGAAGAAAGAATTAAATTATATTAGATACCTCGCTAAACAAAATGGTTTCAAAATAGAAATGATCAACAAATTAATCAATAAAATTAAGAACAAATTATCTACGAATCTGATACCAGAAAAGACCAAAAAAACTGAGTATGCTACATTCACTTTTAATAATCCAGCTATACACCAGATTACTAGCATATTCAAGAAACATAATTTTAATATAGCTTTTAAAACTACTAATACTAACCAGTCCATATTCTTTAATCATAAAAAAGTTAATTATGATAAGAATCGTTATTTAGGATCGGGAGTATACAGACTTAAATGTACTCAGTGTAATTTTTCATATGTTGGACAGACTGGGAGAAATTTTATGACAAGATACATGGAACATGTTAACGCAGAAAAACATAGGAAATACTCAGCGATGAGTTTGCATATGAGGGAGACTGGCCACAGATTTGAATCCATAGAGAAAGACTTAACGATAATTAGAAACATACAAAAAGGAAGAATGCTGAATGAATTAGAAAGTTTATACATCTATTTAGATCAGACGTACAATAAGCAAAAGAATCTCAATGAAACCACGGACAATAAAAGTATGTTACATGAATTAATGCCAAAATTATTAAAGTCAGTTAGTTCGAATAAATTTAGGATACCAAATATATTTAATTCTTCAAACCCTAATACTCCTCCCATACCTACAGATATTAGGCCTACTTCCAGCAATGCAGTTGACTCCGCCCCTTTGTCAGCCTCGTCACATTTGACTCCACCCATCCTCTCCTCCCTTCCGCACTCCCCTATTCCTTCCCCTCCGAGTTCGCTACCGCCTCTGCAGCACAGTTATAACACCAGACTTAGAGCCAACAGACGGGCAGCAACCAACTCAACAGTAGTTAAGAAATAACAACTTCCACTTACATAAAACTTATTTCTGCATCTGTTGACATTTTCTGGCAAGGATTCAGCCATTTTATTACCTACCGGTGATAACGGCCTCTTACAATTTTTCAATAGACGCTTCTGCCTTACTTACTACGAATTTCATCAGCGGCCTTGAAAAGATTGTATTCATGACAATCAAGTTTATGCTTGTGTACACGCCCTCATGTCGTTGGCTTTTTATTACTACCACTTTGATTTTCCAATATTTTATATGAACTGTTTTAATTCGAATTTTAATAGAAGTTTTAGTCTCCGACAAGATTATAGTTTAATCATAAGACAGTTTTCCATTAGCATCTTTTTATTTTATCATTTTTCACAATTTTATTGTTCTGAATTTTAAGAACAGACTAAACTTTTAACTTCCACTTTTTATTTTAGTTGTATTTTTGATGATTGTATTTAACTTCCACTTTTAATTTAGTTGTATTTTTGATTATTGTATTTAGGCTGAAGATGCCCTTAATTGAGGGCGAAACATGTCCCATGTAACTAAGAATTTAATTATGTAACAACTATACGTGATAATATAAGTATTGAATAGGTGGAATAAATTAAAACACCTTTATCATTGTTGAACTGTTAAATTTTCAATACGGACCTAAAATGAGGTTTATAACATGTAATGTGACAGCCAACCAGGCAAAATGTAGATTAAATAAGTTTCTCAATCTGAAAATGAAGATTTGTAAGTTAGGAAAAGATTTAGCTTTTCTTAAACAATGTCTGAGACTAAAACTTGTACCTACTTTTCTAAAATCAACACAACGTAAGAACATAAGCAATCCAAGCCATAATGTAACCCAAAATAAGGTAAATGAATTATGGCTTAAAAATGAAATCAAGGCATATTACAGGAAGAAGTCCAAATTGAATTTGCAATTATATAACGTTCACTTAGCGGTGACACAGGATTTAGCCCCATTAGAATGGCAGTCTTTTTATCAACACATGGAACACAAATTAACATACGCACTTAGTAAGAAACAGGATACATTGAATAAGAAATTGAATCATTTAATAGACACACAAATACGTCGTAGTAAACAAACGAAACAAGAACAAATTAAGGGCCCATCGGACAATGTCACTCCCACGGTAGTTAACTTGACCAAGGTAAAATTTACGGAAGGAGAGAATGACCTACTTAAAAAGGGGTCCAAAATAAATTGGCCTAATAAAGATAGAGAAATAGATATCATTAACACAGTTGCAGAAGCGGAGGCGAACATATCAAAACTCCCACGCGATGTACAAGATGAAGTAAGATTGGAGTTAAAGAAGAAATTACCCAGACTGGCTAAAGAAATTTATTCCAATTTTGATCCCAAACAACAGAAAACAATAAAAAACATGAAATCGAAAATTGAAGATAACAATATTATAGTAACCAAGGCTGACAAGGGGGGTGCGATCGTTTTGATGGATAAAGATACATATATCAAAAAAACTGAAGATTTTTTTGATAATAATAAATACACATTAGTAACAAAAAATCCGCTAACTAAAATTCAACGCAACTTAAAAGCCTTACTTAAAAGATCCACATCTCTCTTTACTGAACAAGAACAATTAAAACTTGTCAATATGAATCCTAGGCTCCCGGAAACTAGAGCTATGCCCAAAATACATAAAAAAGATATTCCGATTCGTCCGATTATCAATTGTCGTAATTCTCCCACGTATAAAGTCTCCAAATACATTCACAATTTTTTGAAAAGACATTACACTTTTAATAATAAACAACCATTAAGAAATTCCATTGACTTGTGTGACATTTTGCTTGGATTTGGCGTACTTCCAAACCAGATGATGTGTTCGTATGACGTAGTGAATATGTTCCCGAATATTCCGACAGATAAAACTGTTAATATCATTCATGATAATATTTGTAAACACAGTAATCTTAGTAAAATGGAAGTAGAAGAATTCACTAGATTGTTAAAGTTCGTATTAGACAATAACTACTTCACATTTAACAATAATATTTATAAACAGAATGGATTAGCAATGGGTGACCCAATATCGGGCGTCCTTGCCGACATATTTATGGATTCAATCGAACACAATGAAATAATAGCAAAAATTAAAGGAATAGATTTATGGTTGAGATATGTAGATGATACATTTGTAATCATAAACAAAGATGTCACTAATAGTCAAGAAATCTTAAATAAATTAAATGAAATCGAACCTAATTTGAAATTCACGAAAGAGGACGAAGTCGATAACTCATTGAATTTTCTAGATATAACAGTTACGCGTAAGGTTAACACTTTTGATTTCCAAATATTTAGAAAACCGACACAATCATCTACAACTATAAACAGTTCCTCTTTACACCCGAGTTCACATAAACAAGCATCTTTTCACAGTCTAATTTATAGAGCATTTAGAATCCCTCTATCTCCCATGAATTTGAAGAAAGAATTAAATTATATTAGATACCTCGCTAAACAAAATGGTTTCAAAATAGAAATGATCAACAAATTAATCAATAAAATTAAGAACAAATTATCTACGAATCTGATACCAGAAAAGACCAAAAAAACTGAGTATGCTACATTCACTTTTAATAATCCAGCTATACACCAGATTACTAGCGTATTCAAGAAACATAATTTTAATATAGCTTTTAAAACTACTAATACTAACCAGTCCATATTCTTTAATCATAAAAAAGTTAATTATGATAAGAATCGTTATTTAGGATCGGGAGTATACAGACTTAAATGTACTCAGTGTAATTTTTCATATGTTGGACAGACTGGGAGAAATTTTATGACAAGATACATGGAACATGTTAACGCAGAAAAACATAGGAAATACTCAGCGATGAGTTTGCATATGAGGGAGACTGGCCACAGATTTGAATCCATAGAGAAAGACTTAACGATAATTAGAAACATACAAAAAGGAAGAATGCTGAATGAATTAGAAAGTTTATACATCTATTTAGATCAGACGTACAATAAGCAAAAGAATCTCAATGAAACCACGGACAATAAAAGTATGTTACATGAATTAATGCCAAAATTATTAAAGTCAGTTAGTTCGAATAAATTTAGGATACCAAATATATTTAATTCTTCAAACCCTAATACTCCTCCCATACCTACAGATATTAGGCCTACTTCCAGCAATGCAGTTGACTCCACCCCTTTGTCAGCCTCGTCACATTTGACTCCACCCATCCTCTCCTCCCTTCCGCACTCCCCTATTCCTTCCCCTCCGAGTTCGCTACCGCCTCTGCAGCACAGTTATAACACCAGACTTAGAGCCAACAGACGGGCAGCAACCAACTCAACAGTAGTTAAGAAATAACAACTTCCACTTACATAAAACTTATTTCTGCATCTGTTGACATTTTCTGGCAAGGATTCAGCCATTTTATTACCTACCGGTGATAACGGCCTCTTACAATTTTTCAATAGACGCTTCTGCCTTACTTACTACGAATTTCATCAGCGGCCTTGAAAAGATTGTATTCATGACAATCAAGTTTATGCTTGTGTACACGCCCTCATGTCGTTGGCTTTTTATTACTACCACTTTGATTTTCCAATATTTTATATGAACTGTTTTAATTCGAATTTTAATAGAAGTTTTAGTCTCCGACAAGATTATAGTTTAATCATAAGACAGTTTTCCATTAGCATCTTTTTATTTTATCATTTTTCACAATTTTATTGTTCTGAATTTTAAGAACAGACTAAACTTTTAACTTCCACTTTTTATTTTAGTTGTATTTTTGATGATTGTATTTAACTTCCACTTTTAATTTAGTTGTATTTTTGATTATTGTATTTAGGCTGAAGATGCCCTTAATTGAGGGCGAAACATGTCCCATGTAACTAAGAATTTAATTATGTAACAACTATACGTGATAATATAAGTATTGAATAGGTGGAATAAATTAAAACACCTTTATCATTGTTGAACTGTTAAATTTTCAATACGGACCTAAAATGAGGTTTATAACATGTAATGTGACAGCCAACCAGGCAAAATGTAGATTAAATAAGTTTCTCAATCTGAAAGTGAAGATTTGTAAGTTAGGAAAAGATTTAGCTTTTCTTAAACAATGTCTGAGACTAAAACTTGTACCTACTTTTCTAAAATCAACACAACGTAAGAACATAAGCAATCCAAGCCATAATGTAACCCAAAATAAGGTAAATGAATTATGGCTTAAAAATGAAATCAAGGCATATTACAGGAAGAAGTCCAAATTGAATTTGCAATTATATAACGTTCACTTAGCGGTGACACAGGATTTAGCCCCATTAGAATGGCAGTCTTTTTATCAACACATGGAACACAAATTAACATACGCACTTAGTAAGAAACAGGATACATTGAATAAGAAATTGAATCATTTAATAGACACACAAATACGTCGTAGTAAACAAACGAAACAAGAACAAATTAAGGGCCCATCGGACAATGTCACTCCCACGGTAGTTAACTTGACCAAGGTAAAATTTACGGAAGGAGAGAATGACCTACTTAAAAGGGGTCCAAAATACAATTGGCCTAATAAAGATAGAGAAATAGATATCATTAACACAGTTGCAGAAGCGGAGGCGAACATATCAAAACTCCCACGCGATGTACAAGATGAAGTAAGATTGGAGTTAAAGAAGAAATTACCCAGACTGGCTAAAGAAATTTATTCCAATTTTGATCCCAAACAACAGAAAACAATAAAAAACATGAAATCGAAAATTGAAGATAACAATATTATAGTAACCAAGGCTGACAAGGGGGGTGCGATCGTTTTGATGGATAAAGATACATATATCAAAAAAACTGAAGATTTTTTTGATAATAATAAATACACATTAGTAACAAAAAATCCGCTAACTAAAATTCAACGCAACTTAAAAGCCTTACTTAAAAGATCCACATCTCTCTTTACTGAACAAGAACAATTAAAACTTGTTCAATATGAATCCTAGGCTCCCGGAAACTAGAGCTATGCCCAAAATACATAAAAAAGATATTCCGATTCGTCCGATTATCAATTGTCGTAATTCTCCCACGTATAAAGTCTCCAAATACATTCACAATTTTTTGAAAAGACATTACACTTTTAATAATAAACAACCATTAAGAAATTCCATTGACTTGTGTGACATTTTGCTTGGATTTGGCGTACTTCCAAACCAGATGATGTGTTCGTATGACGTAGTGAATATGTTCCCGAATATTCCGACAGATAAAACTGTTAATATCATTCATGATAATATTTGTAAACACAGTAATCTTAGTAAAATGGAAGTAGAAGAATTCACTAGATTGTTAAAGTTCGTATTAGACAATAACTACTTCACATTTAACAATAATATTTATAAACAGAATGGATTAGCAATGGGTGACCCAATATCGGGCGTCCTTGCCGACATATTTATGGATTCAATCGAACACAATGAAATAATAGCAAAAATTAAAGGAATAGATTTATGGTTGAGATATGTAGATGATACATTTGTAATCATAAACAAAGATGTCACTAATAGTCAAGAAATCTTAAATAAATTAAATGAAATCGAACCTAATTTGAAATTCACGAAAGAGGACGAAGTCGATAACTCATTGAATTTTCTAGATATAACAGTTACGCGTAAGGTTAACACTTTTGATTTCCAAATATTTAGAAAACCGACACAATCATCTACAACTATAAACAGTTCCTCTTTACACCCGAGTTCACATAAACAAGCATCTTTTCACAGTCTAATTTATAGAGCATTTAGAATCCCTCTATCTCCCATGAATTTGAAGAAAGAATTAAATTATATTAGATACCTCGCTAAACAAAATGGTTTCAAAATAGAAATGATCAACAAATTAATCAATAAAATTAAGAACAAATTATCTACGAATCTGATACCAAAAAAGACCAAAAAAACTGAGTATGCTACATTCACTTTTAATAATCCAGCTATACACCAGATTACTAGCGTATTCAAGAAACATAATTTTAATATAGCTTTTAAAACTACTAATACTAACCAGTCCATATTCTTTAATCATAAAAAAGTTAATTATGATAAGAATCGTTATTTAGGATCGGGAGTATACAGACTTAAATGTACTCAGTGTAATTTTTCATATGTTGGACAGACTGGGAGAAATTTTATGACAAGATACATGGAACATGTTAACGCAGAAAAACATAGGAAATACTCAGCGATGAGTTTGCATATGAGGGAGACTGGCCACAGATTTGAATCCATAGAGAAAGACTTAACGATAATTAGAAACATACAAAAAGGAAGAATGCTGAATGAATTAGAAAGTTTATACATCTATTTAGATCAGACGTACAATAAGCAAAAGAATCTCAATGAAACCACGGACAATAAAAGTATGTTACATGAATTAATGCCAAAATTATTAAAGTCAGTTAGTTCGAATAAATTTAGGATACCAAATATATTTAATTCTTCAAACCCTAATACTCCTCCCATACCTACAGATATTAGGCCTACTTCCAGCAATGCAGTTGACTCCGCCCCTTTGTCAGCCTCGTCACATTTGACTCCACCCATCCTCTCCTCCCTTCCGCACTCCCCTATTCCTTCCCCTCCGAGTTCGCTACCGCCTCTGCAGCACAGTTATAACACCAGACTTAGAGCCAACAGACGGGCAGCAACCAACTCAACAGTAGTTAAGAAATAACAACTTCCACTTACATAAAACTTATTTCTGCATCTGTTGACATTTTCTGGCAAGGATTCAGCCATTTTATTACCTACCGGTGATAACGGCCTCTTACAATTTTTCAATAGACGCTTCTGCCTTACTTACTACGAATTTCATCAGCGGCCTTGAAAAGATTGTATTCATGACAATCAAGTTTATGCTTGTGTACACGCCCTCATGTCGTTGGCTTTTTATTACTACCACTTTGATTTTCCAATATTTTATATGAACTGTTTTAATTCGAATTTTAATAGAAGTTTTAGTCTCCGACAAGATTATAGTTTAATCATAAGACAGTTTTCCATTAGCATCTTTTTATTTTATCATTTTTCACAATTTTATTGTTCTGAATTTTAAGAACAGACTAAACTTTTAACTTCCACTTTTTATTTTAGTTGTATTTTTGATGATTGTATTTAACTTCCACTTTTAATTTAGTTGTATTTTTGATTATTGTATTTAGGCTGAAGATGCCCTTAATTGAGGGCGAAACATGTCCCATGTAACTAAGAATTTAATTATGTAACAACTATACGTGATAATATAAGTATTGAATAGGTGGAATAAATTAAAACACCTTTATCATTGTTGAACTGTTAAATTTTCAATACGGACCTAAAATGAGGTTTATAACATGTAACACATCAGTCTAGTCGATTCTAGAGACTAGTCGCTAGGTTTGGAGTCTTGTTTAATAATTTAGTGACAGAATTCCAAAGATTGTGTCTAGTGACTTTTCTAGAAATTTTAGGAGTCATTTGGAGACAATTCTGGCAAATTTTAATGTATTAGGCTACTTGATAAAAATAGCATTACGCTTCGCAAAATTGCGTGTGCACGTGATGCAACATATTCTGTGCATCTGCTGAGTAATGGCACCTGAATGCATGACTGATTCACAAGTGTGGAGCATGAGTTCATACTATTTTTGGATGACTTATCAGAGACCGATCATCTCACTCACATACTTTCTGTGAGGGAATAGAGATGTGTAATTTTTAGCCTTCTAGCCTCATATAGCAACAATCGTGTTTTGAGACAATAAGTGTTATAAATATATCATAGAACTGTTTGCGCAAGACATGTAGAATAAGCAGTTTTGACCAATTATATGTCTTTATTCCTCCCGATTTTTCCTGTTTTTCACATCTAAATCTCCTTATTTTTGTTTCTGTAAAGTTGGCAGGTATGGATATTTATAAATACCCCTTGCTTTTATTTGTTTCATCTTTCAGCTGTAAAATATGGGCCAAACTCTTAAAATCCAACCAACTAAATGACCTTGCAGTTAATGTAAAAATGGTTAAAAATGTCTCTAATATTAAAATTAATTAATTAAAATGCCTTTATTTTACTTTTTGTATCACAGATTAATGATATTACTAACTTCTCTGCCTATCCTGCCGTGTAATAACAATCTGCTGAAAAAATACACAGGGCAGGTTACACTAAGCATTTCAATAATACCCAGTTAAGAGGTTAAGATGAAACCAGGCCTCATCAGAAAAGAACACAAGCTGTGGGTCAAAGAAACGTTCATTCAATGATGCAAGGTGCCACTCACAATATCTCACTCACTCTTGTGGCTGGATCAGCAGGTTTTAAAAAATGTAACTGTTCGTGTGCACACACATTTTTTATTGAGTACTGAGCCAGTAGTTTCGAATTTATTTATTTATTTATTTATTTATTTACAATTACGTGAAGCTGTGCTAGTGGAGGTGGCACTTCACCAGGAAATTGCTGAACAAATGCATCACGTACCCATCGAACAAACTCGTAACCTCTACGTACGAAAATTTGGTGTTGAGACTGGCTATTGATGCTAGATCAAAAACGTGCACGCTTCTTGCAAGGTCAAGAACTATGCGCGCGCCTCCCGTACTGCTGTTTAAGTCTCAGAGAGTAATAACGCCGCTGGACGGTCTGGGTTTATATGAAAGACCATGTTGTCAAACCAATGAGGTGGACTGATGGAATGCCTGACTTGTAAAAAGCATACTTTAGCACATTTACATATCTCAGAGACTTAAATTGGTGGCAAATGTAGCTGTGTAATTTTATAAATGTTGTTCTGTTGTGTAAAGGGCATTTCAATTAGTCATCGCACATAAGAGAATTAGAAATTAAATGGAAGTAATTGTTGTAAGGATAAAACATAAATGCATCCAAATGTTGGATTTTGCTTCTTTGTGGTGGAATTATTGTAATGTCTGTTGCACAATCCACAGATGCTGTTTCTTGTAACAAACAATCGCTATTTCTATAGCCAATGCATGAATTGATAAGAGGAAGATTCTTGGTTCTACACGAAGGCCAAAAGCAATTAAGAATGAATGAATGTCACAGTTCTGTTATGATTTTACCACTGCTGCTAGCTACTGCACACCCATTATCAAAATCTTTTAACAAATTCACTAATGCATTCCTCTAGTGTCTTTGGGAAATTACCTGCTGGCACTTTAAGAATAATAAAAAGTTTATATGCTATTTTGCCATCCAAATATATTAATGGATGAATGGTGTAAGAATGGGTGGTTGCAGTTTAATTGATGGCTTCAGCTATACTCTATTTGCAACTAGTGCTGTGGCCTCATTTAGTTCTATACCTCTTATCTTTAAATCATTAGAAACTGAGTCTAAGCATTGTCGTCTTGGTCTCCCTCTACTTCTCTTACCCTCCCTAACAGAGTCCATTATTCTCCTAGGTAACCTATCCTCCTCCATTCGCCTCATATGACCCCACCACTGAAGCCGGTTTATGCGTACAGCTTCATCCATCTAGTATTCCTAACTTAGCCTTTATCTCCTCATCCCGAATACACTCCTGCCATTGTTCCCACCTGTTTGTACCAGCAATCATTCTCGCTACTTTCATGTCTGTCATTTCTAACTTAAGGATAACATATACTGAATCCACCCAGCCTTCGATCCCGTAAAGCAAAGTTGGTCTGAAAACAGACCGATGTAAAGATAGCTTCATCTGGGAGCTGACTTCCTTCTTACAGAACACTGTTGATCGCAACTGCGATCTCACTGCATTAGTTTTACTGCACCTTGATTTAGTTGCACTTACGTCCTAAATACTTGAAATTATCTACCTGTTCCAGCTTTGTATCATCAATCTGACATTTAATTCTGTTGAATTTCTTACCTACTGACATCAGTTTAGTCTTCGAAAGGCTAATTTTCGTACCATACTCATTGCACCTATTTTCAGGTCCCAAGATATTAGACTGCAGGCTTTCAGTACAATCTGCCATTAAGACCAAGTTGTCAGCATAGGCCAGACTGCTTACTACATTTCCGCCTAACCGAATCTCTCCCTGCTACTTTATACCTTTCAGCAGATGATCCATGTTAACTACAAACAGCAAAGGTGAATGATTACAGCCTTGTCTAACCCCTGTAAGTACCCTGAACCAAGAACTCATTCTACCATCAATTCTCACTGAAGCCCAATTGTCAACATAAATGCCTTTGATTGATTTTAATAATCTGCCAGTATGGCGAATATCTTTTCCCTCGGTACCTTATCATATGCTTTCTCTAGATCTACGAAACATAAACACAGCTGTCTATTCCTCTTGTAGGATTTCTCAATTATCTGGCGCATACTGAAAATCTGCCTCTGTGGTCTGAAACCACACTGGTTTTCATTCAACCACTGATCGCACCGTCCCTTCCAAGATACCAGTGAATACTTTGCCTGGTATACTGATCAGTGAGATACCTCAATAGTTGTTGCAATCCTTCCTGTTCCCTCGCTTATAGATAGGTGCAATTACTGCTTTCGTCCAATCTGAAGGTACCTTACCAACACTCCATGCTAATCTTACTACTCTTTGAAGCCATTTCATCCCTGCCTTCCCACTATACTTCATCTTTCAGGTCTAATTTCATCTATTCATGCTCCTTTTTGACAATGGAGTTTATTTACCATCCTTTCCACTTCCTCAAGCGTAATTTCACCAACACCATTTTCCTCCTCCCCATGAGCTTGGCTGTTCGCAACACCACCAGGAAGATTTCCTCTTATCTTGAGAAGATGTTCAAAATATTCCCTCCACCTGTCCAGTGATTCCCTGCGATCTATAATGAGTTCACCTGAATTACCCAACACACTGTTCATTTCCTTTTTCCTTCCCTAAGATTCTTTATTACTGTCCAGAAAGGTTTCCCTGCTGCTTGACCTAGCCTTTCCAGGTTATTTACAAAATCTTCCCACAACTTCTTTTTGGATTCAACAACTATTTGTTTTGCTCTGTTTCTTTCATCCACGTACAATTTCCTGTCTGCATCGGCCCTTGTTTGGAGCCATTTCTGATAAGCTTTCATTTTACCAAGATGTTCGCTTTTTCCCATCATTACACACAATTGTTCCTAGGCATTCCCTTGCTGTTTCTACTGCAGCATCCCTGTGTGCCATCCATTATCTTTCTATATCCTGAACCTGCTTACTGGCTACTGTTTGGAACTTCTCACTAATCATATCCATGTACTTCTGTCTAATTTCCTCGACCTGGAGATTTTTCTACCCTTATTCTTTTGGAGACAGATTTCACTTTCTCTATTCTAGGCCTAGAGATACTTAGTTCACTGCAGATCATCATCGGAATATCCGCGGAATACTCATACATTCCTAACAGATTTCCTGAATTCGAAGTTGCTTAAGATATAGTCTATTATGGATCTGGTATCCCTAGCCTCCCATGTGTAGCGGTGAATAGCCTTATGCTTGAAGAATGTATTCGTAACTGCTAAACCCATACTAGCACAGAAGTCCAGCAAACGCTTCCCATTCCTATTAGCTTCCATATCTTCCCCACATTTACCAGTCACCCTTTCGTTTCCTTCAGTTCTATTTCCAATTCTTGCATTGAAATCAGCCATAAGCAGTATTCTATCCTTGCTGTTGACCCTGACCATGATGTCACTCTGTCTGTCTGTTAGGTCATCAGCCCAGAGGCTGGTTGGATCCTCAAATAGCACCACCAAAGGTTATGCGGTTATGAGGAAACCCCAAAAACCAATGGCAGCACTAAAATGAGGCGTACTAGGCAAGATGAGGAGTGAGGTAGTTTGCCATTGCTTTCCTCACTAGGTCAGAAGGTACTATTGCAGCACAACTGACCCTATGAACAGCACCTTTCATGACACTCAGATGCACTAGTCATGCTCTGAATGTCATTACTCAGCACTACCCATACCCCAGCAACTTCCATATTGTCACAGCCATGGATGTTGACTGGGACTTCGGTGGAAGCTACACTTTACTCTGGCCTGTGCCAAGAGATGGATGCAAAAGTACTGTATCCATCAAGAAATGAAAGCAGGCAGTGATGTCACTCAATGCTTCATAAAACTTGTCCACTTCATCCTCATCTGCACCCTCACATGGTAAATACACTGAGACAGTTCTTGTCCTAATTCCTCCAACTGACAAATCTACCCACATCATTCGCTCATTTATGTGCCTAACAGAAACTATGTTGCGTGCAATGGTATTCCTGTTAAACAGCCCGACCCCAGACTCTGCCCTTCCCTTTCTAACACCCGTCAAGTACACTTTATAATCTCCTATCTCTTCCTCGTTATCTCCCCTTACCCGAATATCACTTACTCCTGTATTCCAAAATGTCAAATTTTGCTCTACAATATACTTAATCATTTTTAGCAGGATTGCAGAAAGACCCAATAGATCCGGGAAAACTATGTATGTGGGAAACACCAGCTATAAAGCAATTGCAAGCAGAATACTTAAAAATAAAGCAAACATAATTATAGATGCACTTAAAACACACAATAATAAATATTAAAGTACATGTATTTTATCTTCGCACTTCTTGAAAAAAATAATTATGATATTTTCTTTTTACACCTTTTGAAAATGTCCTGATTGGACGTTTGTTTGTTTGGCCTGATTACGTTTCATGCTTAATAATGCAATTTCAGTATTCAAAATTGTTTGCTGGTCACTGTCCCTGATATCGTGAGTATAAATGTAGGAACGAAGTGTTTCAAATGCCCCCAGAGGTTCAGGAAAGTTTGATGGTGATTTGATGTTTTCTTCACTCTCGCTGTCCTGTAACACATATTTGTCAGTTGCCACACAATTACTCTATGCTGAGAACTGTACACATGAGGAGTTCACTGTCTTTTGTCACATACATGTTAAATTCCACGTCGTTCACGTCCAGGTTTTCCCAGTCATCACACATATGTCCCTCGTTAACGACATTGATATATGCGACACTTTCATTGTAGCTGCACTTCTGGAAATAGCTATGAATTGTGACTGGTGAGATCTGATGCCAAGTCGACTTTATGAAATTAATTGCTTGCAGGGCGTTGATTTTCATTTCTTGCTCTCTTTCCATTGTTCATGAGATCCACGGATCCTTGTACTAGCTTCTACCTGTAAAACTGCTTGAAACACTTCAAAATACTTGCATCTAATGGTTGCAGGGCACTAATGGTGTTTGGGGGGAAAAACACAATCTGTATGTTACGAAGGAACTCTAGGTCCTTTGGATGGGCAGCACAGTTGTCTATAAACAGAATCCTCTTCCTCCCCTGACTCCCCGTGGAAGCGACTAACCCACGAAGAAGTACTACAAAAATGTTGGCGGTAGGTCGCCTGAGTTTTGGTGTTTGAAATATCTTGATCTGCTAATTTCTGAATGTTTTTAAAACCCCTGGGTTTCTGAAACTGTCTTGTAACTGTAGGCACACACACTTATTGGATCTATCACGGTTACAAAACAAAACAACAGTCATACGATCTTGCACATTTGCCACCATGACATGATTCTCCTTTGACTGCTAGTGTATGGTGAGGAAGACAATTGTAAAAGAGGCCTGTTTCGGCTGCGTTGTAAATGTCTCGGGGTTCATATCCCTGTAGCAGCACCAGCAGGTTTACCAACCACAGTTCCTTACCTGATTTATATACAGCAGCACTCTTGCCTGCTAGTTTTTTTATACACTAGCCCATGTCACTCCTTGAAGCAGGAGGTCCATCCGTTGGAAGCTGAGAAATTCGTGATGTTTATTCTTTCCGCGACTTTGAAGGCTTTCTCTTGTAAGATGTTGCCGTCCACAGGAATGCCTGATCGGGCTTGTTGATAACGGGTAAAGAGTATAAACTCCAATTTGCTGTATGTTGTTTCTCTCCCAGTCTTTCTTTTCATAGCAAATGTGACACATTTCTCTATTTGGTCACGTATGTCACGTTTCTTACTCATAATGGAATTTAATGTTGATAGTGCTAAACCCAGTCATTTAGCAATGTCGGTCTTCTTTTCAGAAGGTTTTTCTTAACTTCTTTGATAACTTAAAGTGTTTCTTGTAAGACTCTGACTAGCTAAAAAGGCCGCATCATTTTTAACTGCTCAGAAAATAAATATATAAAAATACACCCACACAATTCACTAAAAACTATAGACGGGAGATCCACATGCAAAGTAAAATACTATACTGTAAGAACCTAGGCTACATCCCTGATCTTGCTTGCCTTGAATACTGCAGCTCGAAACTTGGGTAAAAGTAATGGAGCGCCTGAAATGATGTCACATCGGTTAGTCGTGCAACATGACGTGGCTCGGGCAATGTCATAGTGGTTAGTGATTCAACATTGCTTGGCTCAGACAATGGCACAGCTTACCTTAAAATTATATCACATAGCCCGGGAGCAAGATGGAACAGGGGAATGTGTATATCGATATGGCTATTGAGTGGGGTTTATAGTTCGACAGGACCAAAGTTAACGAACGATAGATCCAGGGAAATTGGTACATTGAAGAATGATAAATCAAGTTTTTAAACCCCAGATTGTATTGGATATATTTTCGACACTGAAAATTATGAACCATAGATACAGGAAAACGATAGTTCCGGGAAAGAACGATTGATCGAGGTTCCACTGTACTTACAAAGAAAGTTCAGCACAATTCCCCTTTCCCTTTCAGAAAGATCGGTGGCTTTCTATTGAAAGACCATCTTCTTCAATTTTTGTATAAGAAAACAAGCCATATTAACTTTACTAATTGCTGTTACTATGGTAATGTGTGTAACCTGTTCTAAACAAACACATATTTGATTTTTCCTTTCTGAAATTATTCGCCATTAGCTGCTGAGAATTTGTATACAACTTAGTAGTTTAATGTACATTTTGTCCACTAACTCTCATGTCAGTGTCTGGGGGATCAGTTGGGCAGGGTCCCTTGCGAGAAGAACTCTCCTGTGGTTACTGAATTAGTGGAGTTCATACGTGTGTAATTCATATCCTCAGTTGGCTTCTTGACACTCCTTGTTGACACTCCTTGTTGATATCAGGGAAGAACTACTACTACTCCTTCTTCTTCCCAGTCTTCTGGATCAGGTTGTGAATCAAGGACCTCTACAGCTTTCTATCACTCCACCACTCCCTTCCTTCCTCCAATATTTCTTCTACTTTTACTCCTCTTTCTCTACACTCTCCTTCACCATATCCATCCAACTCTTTTGGGCCTTCCCCATTGTCTTTCACCTATTATTTTCTCTGAAAAATACTCACTTTGGAGCTCTACCCTCTTCCATTCTCATCATGTATCCATACCATTTCAACTTACTGGTCTCTTATCTTTCCTTGCAGTTTAGTGAATCCAATTCTCTCTCTGATATCTACGTTTCTGATTTTATTCCTTTGTATCTTCCCAATTATTCCTCTAAGAAATTTCATCACAGCTGCTTGGATTCCTAGTGTCAGTATACAACTTCAGTAATTTTCACAACCAAGCTCTGTAACTGCAGTCGCTGAAGTGCGACCAGTGTCCAGTATTTGTGATATAGTGGGTTCGAACCCCACTGTCGGCAGTCCTGAAGATGGTTTCCCATTTTCACACCAGGAAAATGCTGGGGCTGTAACTTATTAAGGTCACAGCTGCTTCCTTCCCACTCCTAACACTTTCCTTCTCCTATTGTCGATTTAAATTAACAATTTGAGCTAATTTAACTGTGAGAAAGATGTGGATTTCCTCGACCAAATCTGGAAAATACCAAGAAAATCTGTGAGAAAATCATACTGTATCAAAATTCAATTTGCTGAAATACTAATTGACTAATTGCTAAATTAATGAACATAATAGGTGTGAAAATTCATTCTAGAACTGAATTGACGCAAAACAAATAAATACCTCTTAATGACTATCATGACTTCTAGTCCAATTAAATCATAAATTTAAACTCAAGTTGTGAAATATTAATTCAAATGGTCTATCAAAAATTAAAGAAAAATCTCGGCTCTCATAACAAAAACAGTGATTGATCTGCAACACTGAAATATGAAACGACGTTGACTATCTCTTAAATAACACATGAAATGACAAGAAATATCTACATTAATTACACAGTCATATCAACACGTGAATCAGACACTCGACTAACAGAATTCCACATCAGCTGCTTTAAGGAAGAACATCAGCCTTTCTAACTTAGACGTATTATCTCGATAAGAAAGTCACCGAAGGTTGAAGAACAATGTTGAAGAACATTCCGAACTATCATGAATAAGTAACGAAGTAACGACAGGTTCAGATAACTCTCGAAAGAAAATGATTCTGGACACGAAATAATCGAATATACGATCTAATACACTCACACGTAGTTCAAGAACACTTTGATATCATTTGAGCCTCTCTAAATATCTCCGCAGTCATCTATTCTTGAATACGTGACTATTTCCCAATTATCATGACGTAAATCTCACACTGAATGCCTCACCGATACGTCTATTGTAAAATGTAACACGTGTATTGTGAAGACACTATACAAACAATTCACCAGTCATGGCATCTCTAATATCAGGCCCATTGAAATATCTTTGAACACATTCGATGGTTCATGTTTGTGGGTTACTGTAGTCACGTCCTAGTTCGTGAACCATGGGCAACGGCTGAGTGGCCTAGTAAGTGGTCCTGAGAGTCGGGATACCAGTTGCTATGGAATGGGAGTGGGCATCTCGGACATATTCTGAGTCGTGGCCCTCCTTGTGCTCAGGCGGCCAGGACTACACAATTCACCGGTGGTCCATAACCCGTTAGAGGAGAGATCCTCACTTGGACTATGTGCAAGTAGGGCAGCATCCTGCTTCATGAATTTACCGAGCTCAGAACACTTTAAGCAAGCCTCGGACCTATGGGAGTAATGGAGTCCCACTCCCATTTGACAGGCGAGGGACTCCTTGGAAACAACTTGGCGAACGAAATGGAATTCGATGGGGAGCTATCAATATTAATGGGGCTTATGGAAGAAAGAAGGTAGAACTTGCTGAGTCAGCAAAGAGGATGCATCTGGATGTGCTAGGAGTAAGTGATATTAGGGTAAGGGGAGATAAGGAGGAAGAGATAGGAGATTATAAAGTGTACTTGACGGGTGTTAGAAAGGGAAGGGCAGAGTCTGGGGTAGGGCTCTTTATATGGAATACCATTGCACGCAACATAGTTTCTGTTAGGCACGTAAGTGAGCGAATGATGTGGGTAGATTTGTCATTTGGAGGAATTAGGACAAGAATTGTGTCCGTGTATTCACCATGTGAGGGTGCAGATGAGGATGAAGTTGACAAGTTTTATGAAGCATTGAGTGAGATCGTGGTCAGGGTCAACAGCAAGGATAGAATAGTGCTAATGGGCGATTTCAGTGCGAGAGTTGGGAATAGAACTGAAGGATATGAAAGGGTGATTGGTAAATGTGGGGAAGATATGGAAGCTAATGGGAATGGGAAGCGTTTGCTGGACTTCTGTGCTAGTATGGGTTTAGCTGTTGCAAATACATTCTTCAAGCATAAGGCTATTCACCGCTACACATGGGAGGCTAGGGGTACCAGATCCATAATAGACTATATCTTAACAGACTTTGAATTCAGGAAATCTTTTAGGAATGTACGAGTTTTTCGGGGATTTTTTGATGATACAGACCATTATCTGATCTGTAGTGAACTAAGTATCTCTAGGCCTAGGGTAGAAAAAGTGAAATCTGTCTGCAAACGAATAAGGGTAGAAAATCTCCAGGATGAGGAAATTAGACAGAAGTACATGGATATGATTAGTGAGAAGTTTCGAACAGTAGACAGTAAGCAGGTTCAGGATATAGAAAGTGAATGGGTGGCATACAGGGATGCTGTAGTAGAAACAGCAAGGGAATGCGTAGGAACAACTGTGTGTAAAGATGGGAAAAGGCGAACATCTTGGTGGAATGATGAAGTGAGAGCAGCCTGTAAACGTAAAAAGAAGGCTTATCAGAAATGGCTCCAAACAAGGGCCGAGGCAGACAGGGATTTGTACGTAGATGAAAGAAACAGAGCGAAACAAATAGTTGTTGAATCCAAAAAGAAGTCATGGGATGATTTTGGTAATAACCTGGAAAGGCTAGGTCAAGCAGCAGGGAAACCTTTCTGGACAATAATAAAGAATCTTAGGAAGGGAGGGAAAAAGGAAATGAACAGTGTTTTGAGTAATTCAGGTGAACTCATAACAGATCCCAGGGAATCACTGGAGAAGTGGAGGGAATATTTTGAACATCTTCTCAAAGTAAAAGGAAATCATCATGGTGGTGTTGCAAACAGTCAAGCTCATGGGGAGGAGGAAAATGATGTTGGTGAAATTATGCTTGAGGAAGTGGAAAGGATAGTAAATAAACTCCATTGTCATAAGGCAGCAGGAATAGATGAAATTAGACCTGAAATGGTGAAGTATAGTGGGAAGGCAGGGATGAAATGGCTTCATAGAGTAGTCAAATTAGCGTGGAGTGTTGGTAAGGTACCTTCAGATTGGACAAAAGCAGTAATTGCACCTATCTATAAGCAAGGGAACAGGAAGGATTGCAACAACTATCAAGGTATCTCATTGATTAGTATACCAGGCAAAGTATTCACAGGCATCTTGGAAGGGAGGGTGCGATCAGTCGTTGAGAGGAAGTTGGATGAAAACCAGTGTGGTTTCAGACCACAGAGAGGCTGTCAGGATCAGATTTTCAGTATGCGCCAGGTAATTGAAAAATACGAGAGGAAAAGGCAGTTGTGTTTATGTTTCGTAGATCTAGAGAAAGCATATGACAGGGTACTGAGGGAAAAGATGTTCGCTATACTGGGGGACTATGGAATTAAAGGTAGATTATTAAAATCAATCAAAGGCATTTATGTTGACAATTGGGCTTCAGTGAGAATTGATGGTAGAATGAGTTCTTGGTTCAGGGTACTTACAGGAGTTAGACAAGGCTGTAATCTTTCACCTTTGCTGTTTGTAGTTTACATGGATCATCTGCTGAAAGGTATAAAATGGCAGGGAGGGATTCAGTTAGGTGGAAATGTAGTAATCAGCCTGGCCTATGCTGACGACTTGGTCTTAATGGCAGACTGTGCCGAAAGCCTGCAGTCTAACATCTTGGAACTTGAAAATAGGTGCAATGAGTATGGTATGAAAATTAGCCTCTCGAAGACAAAATTGATGTCAGTAGGTAAGAAATCCAACAGAATTGAATGTCAGATTGGTGATACAAAGCTAGAACAGGTCGATAATTTCAAGTATTTAGGTTGTGTGTTTTCCCAGGATGGTAATATAGTAAGTGAGATTGAATCAAAGTGTAGTAAAGCTAATGCAGTGAGCTCGCAGTTGCGATCAGCAGTATTCTGTAAGAAGGAAGTCAGCTCCCAGACAAAACTATCTTTACATCGGTCTGTTTTCAGGCCAACTTTGCTTTATGGGAGCGAAAGCTGGGTGGACTCAGGATATCTTATTCATAAGTTAGAAGTAACAGACATGAAAGTAGCAAGAATGATTGCTGGTACAAACAGGTGGGAACAATGGCAGGAGGGAACTCGGAATGAGGAGATAAAGGCTAATTTAGGAATGAACTCGATGAATGAAGCTGTACGCATAAACCGGCTTCGGTGGTGTGGTCATGTGAGGCGAATGGAGGAGGATAGGTTACCTAGGAGAATAATGGACTCTGTTATGGAGGGTAAGAGAAGTAGAGGGAGACCAAGACGACGATGGTTAGACTCTGTTTCTAACGATTTAAGAGGTATAGAACTAAATGAGGCCACAACACTAGTTGCAAATCGAGGATTGTGGCGACGTTTAGTAAATTCTCAGAGGCTTGCAGACTGAACGCTGAAAGGCATAACAGTCTATAATGATAATGTATGTATGTATGTATGTATGTATGTATGTATGTATGTATGTATGTATGTATGTATGTACATTCGTGATCCACCCAGGATTTCACGAAACTCATATTTAACGTCACGTAAAATATCCTTCGCATACGAAAATCTTCCAACACTGCGTCTAAAATTTGAAGATCCAGCCTATCTCCCAGTATTGCTATCAGAAATTAAGAGTTTGGCCTGATATTGAGCTCCAATAGACATAATGACATAACTTCTTAATGACTCCGACATAAACCATGCATAAAATTCTAAATGCGTATCATCTGGAATCAAAAGTTTATTTTACATGATGACTTAAAAGCGAAGTAAATAAATCATAGTCTTGTGATGAGCTGAACACGTTTCACATCAAGTCAAGCCTACACTAAGCTGATAAATTGATAATCACCGAAATTTTGATTTAATTATTCACCGCACATGAATAACAGAAATCATTTAAATATTCATGAATAGTCACCACTACCACGACAGTTAAATGATTCCATCCGAAAATCTTCTTAATTTACATGTGATAAGTACAAATACACGGAGACTGTGTACAGGAACAACTACATACGTGAACGTGAGAGCTACAAGATTACACTATCTTATAAAACCATTCCACCACTACAGTAAAATCAATTACCCAACTACTGAACAGATAAATAATGTGAAATTTCTGTCGACTTAGCTCTTTTCAATGCCTTCATTTTGGACGATGAATTATCACCCTTCGGCAGCCCTGAAAATGGTTTTCCGTGGTTTCCCATTTTCACACTAGGCAAATGCTGGGGCTGTACCTTAATTAAGGCCACGGCCGCTTCCTTCCCACTCCTAGCCCTTTCCTGTCCCATCGTCGCCGTAAGACCTATCTGTGTCGGTGCGACGTAAAGCAACTAGCAACAACGAATTATCACCCTCAATGTTGTGATCACGGTCGGTGTCCTCTCATCTTGACATGGTTGGAGGTGGTCCCAGGGTTTAAACTCTCATTGTGAAGTTGAAGTTTGATGCAAATGTAATGGACTAGTATAGCTTGGAAACAATTCTCTAACCCATGGGTATATAATGAAAATATCGAGCTCGATTATTATTATTATTATTATTATTATTATTATTATTATTATTATTATTATTATTTAATATCGAAATTGACAAAGTCTTCGAGCAGATCTGGCAGGTATGACGGCCAACATGGCTCCGATGAAAGACAGATATGTCCGAAGAACAATGTAAGAATTTTGACTATGAATATTTTGACCCTGGCTGGAAAAACTGAAGAACTTATCGATATGATGAAGAGGAAAAATCTATCCATATTGAGAATGGGTGAAACAAAATGGAGAAAGGCAGGTAGCAAGATTCTCAGAGATGGCTACAAATTAGTATGGAGTGGACGCGAGGAAGAGGCCAGAAATGGTGTAGCTTTCCCGATAACAAAAGACATGGATGCCATTACCGAAGTATCCTGTAAGAATGATAGGATCATTAAATTATCTATGCAGCTGGAGTCCAGAAATTACACGGTAGTGCAGGTATATGCACCACAGGTTGGATGTAGTGCTCAAGAGAAGGAACACTTCTGTCAAGATCTAGAAGATATAATTGATGAAGAAAATGTCATCATCATTGGGGACTTCAATGCACAAGTTGGGACAGACAGACTTGGTTATGAGGAAATCATTGGACCACATGGGTTTGGGAACAGAAATGCAGAAGGCGAACAACTGCTTGATTTGTGCAGAAGAAATGGATTGATCATCAAAAATACCTTCTTCCAAAAACAAGACAGCCACAAGATAACAAGATATAGCTGGGATGTAAAACATAAGTCTCTCATCGACTATATCATCACTAACAAAGGAGGAGGGAAATATGTAACTGATGTCAAAGTTATCCCCAGTGAGAGTATGGACAGTGATCATAGATTATTGACTGCAGACCTAAATCATGTGGCTAACACAACCCCAAAGAAAAGAAAAAGAAAGCGTAAAGTTAAGACGTGGAAATTAGAAGAAGCCAAGCTGAAGGAAGAATATAAAATAAGGATACAGAGACACTTACCAAAAGGGGAAATGAATACAGTAGAAGAAGAAGGGAAAATTTTTAAGGATACTTTGGTAGGTGAAGCTAAAGACCTGTGTGGAGTAACAGGATCAAACATGAAAGAAAAAGAGACACCTTGGTGGAATGACAGAGTCAGATTGGCTATAAAAGAGAGAAATTGGGCAAAAAAGATGCTAGACAAAGAAAAGCAAAGAGATGCACAAGATCCAGGTGGCCAAGAAATAACTAAACTACAGGAACTCTACAGGGCAAAAAAGCCTACAGCTAAGAGGATAGTAAGAGAAGAGAAAGAGAACAAATGGAATGAGTTTGTGGAAAAGTTGGAAGAGGACAGCAGAGGAAACAAGAAACTTCTTTACAGAGTAATTAAAAACAAGCGAAGTAACTTAGAAGACATCAAGGTAATAGAGCAGGACAGTGGATCAGTAGTACGAGAGGAAGATGGAATCAGGAGGGAATTCAAGACCTTCTTTGACAAGCTCCTGAATGGAGAGGCATCAAATGTAATTCAAAACAGAAGAATTTGGAAAAAGTGAAGAGCCCAGTAAAAATATGGAGCCACCAATCACATGGTTGGAGATAGAGAAGAGCCTTAAAATTATGAAGAAAGGGAAAGCTACAGGAATAGATGAGTTAAGTGTGGACATGTTAAGGGTAGGAGAAACCCCAGCAATCCAATGGCTATATAGACTCCTAAATGTAGTATGGCAGAAAAATACCATCCCAGAAGACTGGAAGAAAGGTATAATTGTACCTATATTCAAGAAAAGCAGCAGACGGAAGTGTACCAACTACCGTGGCATCACTCTACTCTCTCATGGACTAAAAATTCTGGAAAAAAATTATAGAAAATAGATTGCGAGAAATTGTAGAACCACTTTTAGAAGAGGAACAATATGGCTTTAGGCCTGGAAGATCAACAACAGATCTTATATTTGCTGTCAGGATGCTGATGGAAAAACATTGGGAAAAAGAGAAGCCTCTATATCTACTGTTCCTTGACATCAAAAAGGCCTATGACAGCATACCAAGGGAGCTTATTTGGGTGTGCCTGAGAAAGCTCAAAGTTCGAGACAGTCTAATTTCAAAAGTTAAGGTGCTTTATGAAAAAACCAGAAGCTGTGTACAAGTCGGTTCTGGACTGTCAGACTGGTTTGAGACAAAAAGGGGAGTACAACAAGGTAGTGCTTTGTCGCCCCTATTATTTATCATTGTAATAGATACCATATCAAAGGCGCAAAAAGAAAAGGGGCAACAAGACTTAAAAGCTTTTGCATTTGCAGATGATGTAGTAATTTGCGGTAACTCAGAGAAATATGTAGAAGAGAGACTGCAGAGGTGGAGTCAGGAGTTTGAGAGATATGGATTAAACATCAACAAGGCTAAAACGGTGGTGTTGAAGGTACAGAAGGGTGCCAATCAGCCAGAAATCATGCTAAATGGCACTAAGCTGGACAGTGTCACAGAATTTAAGTACTTGGGTAGTATAATGTCCAAGGATAACTTAGCTAAATATGAAGTAAATAGTCGAATCAGCAAAGCAATACATTTTTACCTCCAAGTAGGACAGCTACTATAGGATAAACAAGTACCATTCAAAACCAAGATGACACTGTATAAATCATACTACACCCCTGTCCTCACATACAGCCTGGAAACCGCTACATTAACAAGAAAGGACAACTCGAAACTCCAAGCTGCAGAAATGAAGTTCCTACGCACAATGATCCAGAATACCAGGAGGTATAAAATCAGGAATGAAAAAGTCAAAGAAGACGTAGGACAGAGAAGACGTAGGACTAGAAGAGTCCTTACTCCAGAAGATCCAAAAGGCAAGACTGAAGTGGTTTTGTCATGTGAAAAGAATGAGTGCCAACAGGTCTGCAAGAAAGGAGTATGAAAGAGAAATCAGGGGAAAGATACCAGTGGGCAGACCTAGAGAAAAATGGACAGACTTAGTGAAGAAGGATGTAGAGGAGAGAGGTCAGGATTGGGAGTGGATTGTGAACGAAGAATGGTTCATGGACAGAACAAAATGGAAGGGGCTCGTATACCACACCTGGGAAACTGGAGTTGGTCAACAATGACGATTATTATTATTATTATTATTATTATTATTATTATTATTATTATTATTATTATTATTATTATTATTATTTACGTAGTTATGTACAGACTTTATTTAGTATAAATCGTGGTCATAACAAAACGTGAGGTTATGTAATAACACGTCTGCTGTATGTATATTAATATGAGTTTATTTAATGTAAGAACACGTAATTAATAGTACAGTAGAGTCTCGCTCAACCGACCTTCGCTTATCCAACATTCCGTGTTATCCGACACTGGTAGGCTCAATTTGAACTTTAGGTGGAGGCAATTCTGGGACACCCGGTGTGGAGGGTGCAACCGTGGGACAAGCACTGGCAGTCATGTGGTAGGACCGGGTTTTCCCCAAGGACAGGTGCAGTGAGTCTTCATTCATTGTTCAATGCAGTATTGGTTGGGCGTGGATATTATAGTTTCCATATCCTCTGTGAGTATGGCGAGTAAATGGAAGAAAGTGATTGTTTCTGTGGAAGACAAGTTGAGTGGGTTAAAGAGATTGTACAAAGCGGAAACCCTTCAAAAAGTGGCTTTAGATTATGGTGTTGGACCTGTTGCAGTGGGAGACTGGAAACATAAGAGGGAGAACAACAAGTGATGCACTGGAAATTAGAAAAACAATGAAGAATGTGAGTACAAAAGAGTAAGTGAAGCACCATTTCTTTGGTTCACTCAAAATCGGGGAAAAGGCCTGTCAATATCTGGCCCCATTCTGCAAGAAATGGCGGTGTATTTCCAGAAAGAGTGTTATGAAGGGGACCCTAATTTTACTACCAGTGCTGGATGGCTTGATCGGTGGAAAAAACGGTACGACATTAGGCAGCTTAATATCTGTGGAGGAAAACTGTCAGCTAAATCTGGTGAGGTTGTGAAATTTAGAAAGGAATATCAAGAAATAATTCTTGCTGAAGGATTAACCGGTGTTCAGATTTTGAATTGTGATGAGACTGGGCTGAATTTCAAGATGCTGCCATCAAAACTCTCGCAGCCCAAGCCAAGACGTCTGCACCTGGCTACAAGCGTAGTAAGAAATGAGTTACTGTTCTTGCCTCTAGTAATGTTACTGGGAACTTGAAAGCAAAATTGCTTATGATCGGTAAAGCAAAGAAGCCTAGGACATTTTAAAACATTTCTGTTAATGCTCTTCCAGTCCATTACATGAATCAGAAGGCTGCCTGGATGTCTGCTGACTTCTTAAAAGACTGTTTTTTTACAAAGTTTGTTCCAGATGTAGAAAAATTTCTAACTTCGAACAATCTCCCTAGAAAAGCGCATCTTCTACTAGACAACGCCCCATCACACCCAAATGAAGAGCAACAAACTTAGAAGTGGTGACATCAAAGTCATGTTCCTCCCTCCTAACGTGACGTCATTATGCCGCCAATGGACCAAGGTGTGCTGGTAACATTGAAGAGGAAATATCGGCAGAAACTCCTTTCATCCCTGATAGAGAAAATGGACATGGCAACGACATGACAGAAAAGTAAAAACGAAACAACATGAAAAACGTGGTATAGTGGATAGTGCAGTCTTGGGAGGAAGTTGAAACAACAACATTAGAAAGTCTTGGAACATATTGTTGAGTGAAATTGAACATCGAGAGGAGGTGGTACAAGAAGACATGGAAAACATTGTTCCTTACTGAATTGCATTTCGGACTGTGAGGATGCTACGACTCAAGATGTAAGTGGTGTGCACAAGGTCAGTTGTTTGAACTAACTGACCCTGATATTATTGCTTTTGTGAATGCTAACGAAAATAGAATGATGAAGGAGAAGAAGAACGAGGCATTGCAGAACAAAAGGAGAAAACGATGACTCACAGTGAAGGATTATCGTCGATGGCGGGATCTCGCAGCAAGAAAACGTGAATCAGCAGGCAAGCAGACATTGTTGACAAGTTTCTTTTCGTAAGACATTTATCATGTTTTCGTTCAATACTGCACCTACTGTATAATACAATTGAACTGATAAGTCAATAAATAGAGTACCGAAAAACATAGTAATACAGTATAGCCTTCCTGTTTGTTTTAGTTCATTTTCAAAGTTATTCTGTATTATCTGACATTTTCGGTGATCCGACATATTCCAGGTCCCGTTTAGGTTGGAGACTCTACTGTATATAATGTATTATTGCCTGTAAATATGATGTATAAATCCAGTGTAGTGTTGTACGACACGCAGTAATAGTCCAGAACAACGCATCTTGTCTCTAGAGTTGTATAGAAAATTCCATTCATTGTAAATAGGAGACTAGAAATTACGAGAAAACATGTTGTGTCATACTTTTCTAGAAGACTGGCCAGGCAACATACTGGGTGGTACAGCTGACCCTATTTTTTTCTGAACATATGCAACGAGCTAGGAATTTAATGTCCCTTAGTCCTACGGTACGCTACATCTTGCAGCAATTTTATGTGGAGTTAGACCAATATAAACTTCCCCGCTCAATGCAAAAATGGTGCAAGAGGCAGTAAGTGAGGCCCATCTCAAAAACACTGTACCATTTTATGTAGAACAGAGTACAATACTCTAGTCATTTTTACAAAATATTACTGTTATCTACAAACCATAGCCACTCATATAGCTATCGATAGAGAATTGTGCACCTGGTTGGTCAAATAGGCCATTTTTTTTTTTGTTGATAGAAAAGGGTGGTCACGGTATCATAGAAACATGATAGGTAGTACCGAGTAAGAACATGTCAATTCTCAGCCATTTTGTATAGTCTCATCACATCTAAATTCACAAAAACATGTTTTCCTATAAAACGCAGATGCTGCACAGCAGATGTGTTAGCTTGTGCCATGTAATTACTACCATTAGAACGTTCAATAAAGGTATAAAACCGGTAAAATCAGTAACTTTTTGAAGCGAGAACTTCTTGCTCTCCTCGTGAATACAGAGTTATAAGTAGTTAATTTCTAGGCTGGAAGTAACTGCGTGGAGTTATGCATGGTACATGTACCTAGATAAACTATTTTGTAGCCGAGTGGGTTCAAACCCTTCTTGGGTCATTCATTTTTTAAATTTTCATTTCTTACTCTCTTAGGCATCCTCCACGAAGATTTGACGTTTCCCAACTCTCATATATTTATTTTAAGCAAGTTATAATAAAAGGGATAGTAACTATCTCCATGTAAGCACCGACTATGGACAAATGGATTATGAATATCACCTGAAACATTATGTAGGACTCGTAAGGAATGGTTGCAACTACGTGGGCTTAAGAGAGACACTGTGGTGTTTGAAAAAAGTTAAACCTGTATGCACTTTTGAGTTCAGAACTTGTAAAATACAACAGTTTTGAAACGAAAGCCTAGATTATTCCATTAATACAGAGTTACGAGACTGGTTGTTTGTAGCATGGAGTGGCTACATGGTACTAATCACAGCCAGCGTATGATTGTTTGCGGGGATTCAGAGTTCGAATCTGACTACGGACTTTTCAAATTTATTTTTGGGGCCGATGACCTTCGATGTTAAGCCCCTTAAAACAACAAGCGTCATCGTCAAGCAATTTATTTTTAGATTATACTCTTAAGGGCATTCGTAATTAAGGTTTAACTTCTTACGTCTCAAGAGACATTTTTCACCTTTACAAAGAAAGCATACATAAGAAAGGAATAATAACATGCAAATTTCATATGGCAAACAGCTACAACGAACTCCCGGTCTATAAAGCTAAGAATAATGGCACCGAGCTCGATAGCTGCAGTCGCTTAAGTGCGGCCGGTATCCAGTATTCGGGAGATAGTAGGTTCGAACCCCACTGTCGGCAGCCCTGAAGATGGTTTTCCGTGGTTTCCCATTTTCACACCAGGCAAATGCCGGGGCTGTACCTTAATTAAGGCCACGGCCGCTTCCCTCCCACTCCTAGCCCTTCCCTGTCCCATCGTCGCCATAAGACCTATATGTGTCGGTGCGACGTAAAGCAACTAGCAAAAAAAAAGAATAATGGCCGAGAGGATTAGTCGTGCTGACCACACAACACATCATAATCCGTGGGCTTTCGAGCTGAGCAGCGATCCCTTGGTAGGCCAAGGCACTTTGGGGCTGTTGCACCTTGTTTTTTCTACGATGAATTAAGCACACTGCACTTATTGTCAACATTATGACACACCCATTCAACCCCCCACCGATCGGGATGCTCCAATGACATCTGAAAATATCGAAGAAACTGTTCAAAACTCAATTGCATACAACCCACATGCAAACTCATGGGCCATTGGAAATGAACTGAACATCAGTCATGTATCTGTACTGCGCATATTGCACCGCCATAAATTTCATCCCTACCATCAACAACTACACCAGGAACTTCACAGAGATGACTTTCAGAAATGGATAGAACTTTTGCAATGGATATTGCAAAGAGTTGAAGCTGACATGGATTTCTTAACAGACGTTCTCTTTAGTGACGAATCTAGATTTCACAACAACGGAACTGTTAATCGTCACAACACCCATTCTTGGATAAGGGGATCTCGATATCAGGTAGAATGAGGCGTCAACGTGTGGTGCGGGATAATAGGTACCAAGATAATCGGACCATATTTCTTCGATTGAAACCTCACAGGACGACGGTATCAATAGTTTCTGCTTGAATACTTCCCGCTGTTACTGGAGAATCCGCCCTTTATGATACGATTAAGGATGTGGTTACAGCAGGGCTCCTCCTCGCTGGCTGTTGGGAGTACAGAACCACTTGCATAGACATATGCCGGACGATAGATTGGACAAGGGGGTCCTGTCACATGGCCGGCTAGATCACCCGACCTTACTCCGCTAGATTTTTTCCTCTGGGGTTATTTAAAAGAAAGTGCCTATGAACAGGAGCCGGAGAGCCCGAATCATTTATGGAGGCCTATCACTGAAGCCTGCAGGCAGGTTGCACCATATATGTTGTAGCAAGCAAGAATGTCCTTATCAACTGTGCTCAGATTTGCATTAGCAAAGGAGGTGGTAATTTTGAACATTTGCTTTATTAATTGAATGGCCAAACAAAAGCCCATTGCATCTCTGTCAGTAATAGCTCCTTTAGGAGCTACTTAGAAATAAACATAGCAGAGTATCTGCAATATGATAACTGATCATGATTTTGATTTGTTTTAAACAATGTAACTCACACGAACATTAACTGCGAAATAAAAATATTCGTTCTACAATAGACTCGAACCTCGGATTGACGAGCACTGGTTTCCTCCTATAACTTCCAGTATGTTCGGCTATCACGAGTTGTCATCGACTGCTGTTATGTCCATACTACTCCTAGTCATTCAGCCATCCTATTCTCTGCGAATGACGTTGCTGTGACACAGAATTTTCAAGATTCTTTACCATCATTCGATATTTTATGATTAATGCTGGTTTGGTAGACACGAATAAATAAAATTATAGAGAGCGTAGTAAGAACAGACATTGGTGTGATTGGCCAAGGTCAGTATTTTTAGGTTAGGCTATAATCTGCGGGTTGCATAAAACTGAGTGAACCTGTACCATGCAGTATATAAAGAGTCAGCCTTGGGAGTTAAGGGTACAGTTGGTAGGGAGCTTTGCTAGTGAAAGTTGTGAACTCATGTTGTGATTTTGTTGTGTTGGTAGTTGGTTGACATGCTAATGTTGCAGTCTCCATCTTCTCCTTCTTAGAAGTGTTTTTTTCAAAATGGTGTTTATTAATGTGTGTGTATAATGTCTATATAATTCGTAAATAAAAAATAATGTACACAATTGACAGCATTGCGTGTGTGCGTCTTTGTAGTTACAACAGTGGCGTCCATGACAGGACTTGAGAATAATTTTTGGTAGTGAATAAGAGTGTAAGTGGAAATCGGAACAGAATGCAAGTGATACTGGAGAATATGTCTGTAAAACAACTTAAAGATGAACTCGCAAAGAGAAATCTTCCGACGAACGGCAAAAGAAATCATTGAAGACACAGCCACGAGAAGACCTCATTGAATACGGTGAAGGTCCCGAAAAGTTTTTTATCGAGGTGGACGAAACGCAGGACCCGTCATCGGAACAGAGGAAAATGTAACCAAAATATGTTCCAACTTAATGAGCATGATACAGGCACTCGGTGACAAAATCTCAAATGTTAATTCACAAGTTAATTCCACCTTAACAGAACAAATATCGAAAGTAAATGACAAAATCTCAGACGTTGATTTACGAGTTAATTCCACCTTAACGAAACAGAATGACGAACTTTCAGACAATATTTCTCAAGCTAATACAGTTTTAACTGGGGAAATATCTCAAGTGTACACGCAGGTTTACAAAGTAGAACAGTGCTAGAATCGAAAATTTCAACTGTAGATGATAAAATTTTGCAGATGAATTCCCAAATTAGCGACGTCGCCTATCAATTAACACAGCTGATATCGGACATCAGGTAAAACCTGGGCTAGTAACAAGATGCGTTGTTTCTGGATTATTACCATGTGTTGCACAACATTGCAGTGGATTTATACATCATATTTACAGGTAATAATAAATTATATACTATTAATTACGTGTTCTTACATTAAATAAACTCATATTAATATACATACAGCAGATGTTTCATGACATAACCTCATATATATAATACAATCGTTCATACATAACTACATAAATAAAAATAATAGTAATAATATTAATAGATGTAACCAACTTCAAAGCTACATCTCACAAGTAATAATAATAATAATAATAATAATAATAATAATAATAATAATAATAATAATAATAATAAAATCATCGCCATCGAGCTCGATATTTCCATTTTTTCCCCCCATGGATTAGAGAATATTGTTTCCAAGTTATACTAGTCCATTACACTTGCATCAAGAGAACATTTTGAACCTCAAGGAGGAGGTAGAAATCCAGGTTTCCGGCATAAAACAACAGGTTGAGGGGAGAATTTCTGCTGTTGAGGGAAATTTTGGAAACCATATCATTGCCGTTGAGGGCAGTTTTGGGAGCCATATTTCTGCCATTGAAGGAAGTTTAGAACACAAGATTTCGACCATCAAGGAAGATGTACACAATATGAGAGAGACCATCCTTCACACGGTAGAAGATAGATTAAATCGAACAGGACCTATCGCCACTCCTTCAACCCCCTTAAACCTAACTGGCTATACAGGGCACCTAGACCCTAAGGTGATTATAGAGAGCCTTCCGGAATTCCACGGGCAACTGGAAGATACCCAACTAACTTCATCAAGGGATCGGTCAGTCTACTAGGAAGGACTAAACTACCGGAGGACATCTTCGTTCCTCGTCGTCGCACCGCAGTTAAAGGGACAAACCGCTACTTCTTGGAATAACACGAGGGGCTGAAACTTAAACTGGTCTGACTTCAAGAGGGAATACCTTGCTAGGTTTAATTCTGAAGGCGTGAAGAGCTCTGTAGAAAGGAAGCTACTGACTGATGCAAAACCCTCCAGCATGAGAGCTAGCATGTTTGTCCTCCAGAAGTACCAGCTCTTCAAGCAGCTGCATCCTGAAGGAAGCAAGAACGAGATCTTACCAGACATCGTAGAGCTACTCCACGATAAGATTAGACTCCTAGTGAAAATATCGCAACCGAGATCCTTTGATGCTCTGCATGGAATCATCGCCCAGTTAGAAGAACACAAGAGTAAAGCTATGGAAGAGGCCAGCGTGGTTAGGAAATGCTACCAGTGTGGCAGAATGGGACACCTGAAGAACAAGTGCCCAATTTTGGCTCAGAGAACAAGGTCTGGCCCATTCTGGATTCAGGGGGGATGGGACTGGGTACAGGAATGCACCTCAAGACACGACAGACAAACAACCCTGGTCAAGTAGGAAAGAGATTGGTCAGATTGTGAGCAACACAGGCCAACCTCGCCCAGCTATCATCTTTTTTTGTATTTGTAAATGGGACTGTTGTCAGATTACTACCGCCTATGAAGTCTCACCATCTCGGAAGCGTAGTGGGAGCAGCGGATGGGGTAATCTATTCCATCTAAGGACAGACTAACCTAACCGCTAAGTGCATGGACCTGCCTATTGTAATTAATGTTGCAGTGATTCGGAACCTAATACCTGACATTATATTAGGTCATGACTTTTTGGTAGAATACAAGGTGATCCTAGACTATGCAGCTCATGAAGTCTCTTAGGGAAAAGACAGATATCTGAGGGTCGCCTGGCACGATGGAAATCTCTGGACTCGCAATGATGTGGAAGTTGACGTAGACCTGGGAGATATTCAGTTAACGCATCTTCAACCAAGTGAAGAAGGCGCCTTAAATGACTTTCCGGAAGTCATCACCAATAAAATAGGACGGGCTACCACTGTAATGCACACCATTGAATAAAGTGCTTCCTCACCCATCAAGCAAAGCTCATATCCAATCAACCTGGATAAGTGCAACTTTGTCATTCAGGAGATTCAAGAGATGGAAGGGCAAGGTCTCATTGAACCCTCTACACCCGGTTGGGTAGTCAGCTGCTACGGTTATCCACAGTGCATTCTGTCAGACAACGGGAGTCAGTTCACGTCAAGGAAGTGGCAGCAAATGATGACTGAATGGGGTGTGGAGCACTGGACCACCTCTATCTGCACCCCAAGGGCTAATTCAATGGAACGATGGAACCAGGAGCTGAAAAGGATGTTACAGGTCACCTAATATACAAGGAACATTGACTGTGGGACCGTCAGATACCACAGTCACTCTTTGCCCTGCGACGACGCATCAACCGTGTCACTGGCCGTTCCCCAGTGGAGCTGTTCCTTGGTCATGTAACATTTTCGCGAAATTGGAAATACTAAATGGATAGATTGTAACTAGCATAAAATATAAATAACGAAATTGGGCGCCACCTGCTAAAGATTTACAGGAATAATTGACTGTAGAGCACGAAAGAACTCCCTCTCCCAAGGCAACAATCATCAGGCTGGCGAGGTTCCAAACTTGCTTTATAACCTTAACTGTTACTGTTTACACCTGAAATTAAATTTGGGAAACATGCCAGGCTTTTCCTTACTCCACCAATAAAAGATTTACCACAAATTTCACTACATGAATTTACTTCTAAGACAAAATAAATCATAATAAAATACCAACAATAATTGTCACATGATGAGACCAATATAAACATCCACAAACAACATCTACAAGCTATACACCACAACTATACTTAGTTCTGAAGGCCACACTTCAAATTGATTATATTCTACGGATAAGAAGACTGTCTTTCCTAACCTTAAATACCTTAGCACAATAGCATCATCACCGTGGAATCTATTTACCACGTGTTATAACTGTACAAAAAAAACCAATCCAGTCACCTCACTATACTCTGTTAATAAGCCATACACATCCACAATGTAAAATGTCTGCTGTGGGATTAATAAATAACTACAACCCCTAGGGTTTCATGAAGTCATAATCAGTTCACTGCACAACAATATATTAACTCCAGATTACACATACAAATTACTGCCCTAATGTGCATTTCCTTGGAGAGGAATTATCCAGAACCTGACTTACAAAAGAACACTACGTAGCATCTTCCACCAACTGCTCACAGGGAACTGTATTGCCGAGTTATGCACTCGCCATGACTCCATAATGGTACAGTAATGCAACCGTAAACAGCTCATACAGTAACACTTTGTAATGGTAATCTTCATGAACAGCAACTGTAATAGTCATGAACAGTAATAATAATAAACTCGTGGCAAGCACGCACAAAATGCTTCGTCAATCACTACATAATTAGTAAAGTCCTCGTTGCACACGTGCACATGTTTATGTAGGCTCGCTTCATGTGGCTGTCATGTCTGCCAAAAGTAGCCTTGGAACATCACTACCACTGCCACATCTTCAAGCATCTCTTGGTCAACGCAGTCTCTTTCGAAATCGGAGCTTTCAGATTGGTTACCAAGCTCCTGATCGTCAAATAGCGATCTTACAAGTTTATCCACATAGATGAATTACCAGCATAGACTGGGTTACTTCGGGTTTCCAAAACACATGTTGCAACACTTTTAACCAATTTTAACTGTCAATCCCGATATAGTCGCAGTTTTTCAGGTTGCACAATCTTTACTGCTAGACCATGTTTACAGACTCTTACCCAAAACAGAAATTTATACAAAGTATAATGATTCACATATGCAATATTCCCTAACTACAAATTCTTCTTACAATATCATGTTCTTATATCATAATTTAAAAACTCGCATGATATTTACTACTTTATACTACAAATGATTTTTCCAAAATTTCCTAACCTAAAATTGGGAGATAGTAGAATACAAACATTTCCTAACCTAAAATTGGGGATCATACTCTTGTACAGTTACAGTCGACAGCTATACGGTACCAGGTATTGGGAAATTCGTCCACCACCCATTTCTTGTCAAGATGATGCAGCTGTTTCCCTAGCAGAGTGGCAGCATAAGCAGCAGCATAACATCAAGGAAAACCAAGCTTTGGCTGAGAAGAGATCCCTTACCTAGGCCAAGGCTCAAGATGTCGAAGAGATCCAGATCTTCCTACCAAGCCAACAAGTACTGTGACGTACCCACCCAGTCAGTAATAAGATTGGAGGGTTTCATGCAGGTCTCGCACCTAAGTGGGTTGGTTGCGTCGAGGTTGATAAGCAGCTGGGCCATGGTGTCTACTTACTAAAGACCAACCGTCCTGTCAAGGTCCACGCATCGAAGTTGCGGCGAGTCACCCAACCGCTGCACATACAGTGTAAGCCTGGTACTGTCACAGGTCCACCTGGAAGAGAGACTACTAATGCCACAGCACAATCTGGTCATGAGGTTTTAATTTAATACATTTTATCACAACGCGTGCTCTAAATTTTTAATTCAATATTACTTTTCTACTTCATTACAGATATTCTTAAGATTCCTCCCAAAGACCAAGCAACACAACAACGGGAACAATATTCATACAAGACTGTATCAAGTGTCTAGGATGTTCCTTCTCAATTAAGCAGCAGCCTAAAACTATGAAACAGCTTAATATTGTACTCTTGTCAATTCCTTGACGTTACATGAGACCCAAAGTCAAGACGCTAACAGTTTCATTCACAACGTTCTTGACCAGTCTACCTACAACAATCGGTTTTTTAAATCTCCACTTGTGCATGACAACACATTTAAATATTAGTTACGTCAAGAACACGAAAATGAAAATCGTGGGTCAAATAAGCCCCAGTTTTAATATCACCCTTTCTCAAGACTTATGATAAAAAAGAAGATCCATTTCATTTTATTTTTGAACATTTTAAGTTAACCAGAATAGAACTGCCAAGTTAAAACACATTTAATTTAAATGTATATTTTCAATCTTGACCAACCTACAATCAACAATCAGTTCAAATCTCCACTTATTGTTGACGACACATCCTGTCAACAGACACGGTACGTCAAGAACATGATATGATATAGGGGTCACATAAACCCCGATATGTAATCCTCTGTACCAAAAAGAAGATCCATTTTAGTTTTGGACATTTTTCATATTAGATAGATTAGGACCAAAAAACGTAACTGTATTAACTTACGTTACCCATCTTAAGAGTTCATTAATGTTTGTATATATTGTATATAATGTATATATTGTATATAGTGTATATATTGGTATGTTTATATTGGTTAAAAAGGTCCCAAACCTTGACCTAAAGGTTGTATACAGGCTGAAGATGCCCAAAATAATGGGTGAAACATGTACCTGACCTAAATAAGTCTACATAAAATCATGTAGATAATAACCACATTAAACATGGAAAGTATTGAATAGGTGGTTTTTTTTATTAAATTATCCTTGATATCTATGCCTATCATGATCCAGTCGAGAGGAGGAGAGCACATCCAGCGACGTCAAGAAAGAGAGAAGATATAATCTACGACCAAGGCAAAGTCAACAAGTGTGATAGACTGTTGAAATTGTTTCAAGTTATAGGGGGGATATTGATGCAAGTGTAATGGACTAGTATAACTTGGAAACAATTCTCTAAACCATGGGATAAATAATGAAACTATCAGGCTCAATTCTTCTTCGTCTTCTTCTTCATCTTCTTCTTCTTCTTCTTGTCGTCGTCGTCGTCATCATCATCATCATCATCATTATTTACCTAGTTGTGTACGGACTTTATTTGGCATAAATCGTGGCCGTAACAAAACTTGAGGTTATGTTACGACACGTCTGCTGTACGTATATTAATATGAGTTTATTTAATGTAAGAACATGTAATTAATAGTATATAATTTATTATTACCTGTAACTATGATATATATATCCAGTGTAATGTTGTGCAACACATGGTAATAGTCCAGAAAAAAAAAAACATCTTGTCACTAGAGTTGTATAGAAAAATCCATTCATTGCAAATATGTTATTGGAGTCTGTAGAAAATATGAGAAACTATGTTGTATACTTTTCTAGAAGCCTGACCAGGCATTGTATTTATAAAGAGGCAGCCTTGGGAGTTAGTGTAGAGTTGTTAGCGAGAGTTGCTAGTGAAAGACGTAAACTCACATTGTGATTTTGCTGTGTTGCTAGTTGGTTGACATGCTAATGTTTCAGTCTTCTTCTTCTTCTACTTCTTCCTCTTCTTCTTCTTCTTCTTCCTCTTCTTCTTCTTCTCCTTCTTCTTCTTCTTCTTCTTCTTCTTCTTCTTCTTCTTCTTCTTCTTCTTCTTCTTCTTCTTCGTATAAGTGTTTTGTTCAAAATGATGGTTGACTAAAGTGTGTATATAATTTTGAAACAAAATATTGTACACAGTTGACAGCATCGCGTTACAACAAGTCACATTCGGCGACGGGTAATGACCTCAATGTTGAATCGGCCGGCAAAGTCCTCTTGAATAATGTGGCTGAAACTCGTACATAAAATATTAGTAAAGTCGTCTGGTATTGGGTCCTTTCGTATATCACAGGCAAGCACGTACTTAAGCATCTCCATAATGTTGACATCTGTTAGCAACAATACAATACAATGCATGACAGGTCACAATATCACGCGATTTTAATCCAAGGTAGAATCACCGTGTTCTGAGGTCGACTAACAGACTGATCCTTAAGCAAGTAAATGAGTCACAGCTGTCAGGTGAATGAGCTTATAAAACCACGGCACACACCACACACACACCGGAAGTACAGTAGTAGTACAGTTCATGTCCTAATTTAATATTATATATATATTTTTTAACAAGTTACACTACGTCGCACCTACACAGATAGGTCTTATGGCGACGATAGGACAGGAAAGTGCTAGGAATGGGAAGGAAGTAGCCGTGGCCGTAATTAAAGTATAACCCCAGCATTTGCCTGGTGCGAAAATGGCAAACCACAGAAAACCATCTTCAGGGCTGCCGACAGTGGGGTTTGAACCCACTATCTCCCGAGTACTGGATACTGGTGGCACTTAAGCGACTGCAGCTGTCGTGCTCGGTAAATATTATATTAAATTCACTTCATGTAACGAGTGTCTTTATAATACAAATATCAATGACAACAAAATGTACTATAATTTAATGTCTCACCGAGCTCGATAGCTGTAGTCGCTTAAGTGTGGCCAGTATGCAGTATTCGGGAGATAGTAGGTTCGAACCCCACTGTCGGCAGCCCTGAAAATGGTTTTCCATGGTTTCCCATTTTCACACCAGGCAAATGCTGGGGCTGTACCTTAATTAAGGCCACGGCCGCTTCCTTCCCACTCATAGCCCTTCCTGGTCCCATCGTCGCCATAAGACCTATCTGTGTCGGTGCGACGTAAAGCAACTAGCAAAAAAAATTAATGTAATGTCTGTAGAATGAACTACTTCTTGCCTCCTAATTGCAGTACTTATTTATCACACAATTCACCTGCTGAAGTTGACATAGGCGGCGTTGACATACGGCTTTCAACACTCTCATCACTTCAATCATAACTTTTCTTTTTCAATACAACATAATGTAGTTGGTCTACCAACTGGATTTTTACTTATTGATCGCCGACACAAGTCTAGAATCTCGCAGCAGATACAAAATAACCGTGAGGATATAAAACAAAGTATGACAACTTGCCAAACTAGGGTAACACGAGCGCAAAGCCACCTAACATAAAGATATGACACTGCTTGTCCAAAGCACTTCAGCAGACATAATGGAACTGTCACACTATTTATGTTTTTTGCCATTTCAAATTTCCTGTGGGCACTTAGTGTGTGTTTCAGATGACATCAAGACTTCAGAGACAGACCCTTGAAGGTATCCTTGTTTCCTTATGCAGCTTTAATTCAGATAAATACTCAGTGTATGGTGTGAAAAGAACTGCATTATGTACCATCCATGACTACTGCCGGCTGTGCTCAATTGTTTGAACATCTTGTGGTCAGATCAAGAAATTACCATTAATAGAGAACTGTCGTGTGAAACAAACACTGGGTAACATTTTACTATCAACATGAATATAACAAAAGTAGTTCAAATGGTGGTAGTTATACTCAAAAGGGAGCATGGAATTGGTTGTACCATATTTATGAGATTCTAGAATAAAACTTCTCCAACCAGACTTGTCTATCAAAAATATGACTACAAACATGATTCAGTGACGTTTTGCTAGAAAATTACCAATCTGCACAGGGTTAATGTCATTAAGCTGCATTCTGTACAACATTTTGGCTATTATGATCACTGTGCTTCAGATTTGTTCAAGATAAGACCCTGTTTATAGTTTCCTGCTTTGTCTTATTATATCCAATTGTTAAAATTGTGTTGTAATAGTTACAAGATGACTAGCAAATAATATAATAATGCCCATTGTAGAGTAGGCAATGCAGATTGGAAGTTCCGGTTTGTGTTTGAAAGATTAGTGCTTTACAGCCATATCAGTCATTACTGATCTGCATTTAGGGCAGTTGCCCAGTTGGCAGATTTCCCTGTTGTATTCCTAGCCTTTTGTTAAATGATTGCCAAGAAATTGGAAATTTATTGGGAACTTATTCCATTCCCTAACTCCCCTTCCTACAAATGAATATTTGCCCCAATTTGTCCTCTTGAATTCCAACTTTATCTTCATATTGCGATCTTTCCTACTTTTAAAGACACCACTCAAACTTATTCATCTACTAATGTCATTCCACGCCATCTCTCCAATGACAGCTCAGAACATACCATTTATTGCAAGTGACTAATCTCATTTTAGAACCTGTGCTTCAAATTTGTTCAAGATAAGACTCTGTTTATAGTTTCCTGCTTTGTCTTATTATATCCAATTGTTAAAATTGTGTTGTAATAGTTACAAGATGACTAGCAAATAATATAATAATGCCCATTGTAGAGTAGGTAATGCAGATTGGAAGTTCCGGTTTGTGTTTGAAAGATTAGTGCTTTACAGCCATATCAATCATTACTGATCTGCATTTAGGGCGGTTGCCTAGATGGCAGATTTCCCTGTTGTATTCCTAGCGTTTTGTTATATGATTGCAAAGAAATTGGAAATTTATTGAACATCTCCCTTGGGAAATTCCATTCCCTAACTCCCCTTCCTACAAATGAATATTTGCCCCAATTTGTCCTCTTGAATTCCAACTTTATCTTCATATTGCGATCTTTCCTACTTTTAAAGACACCACTCAAACTTATTCATCTACTAATGTCATTCCACGCCATCTCTCCAATGACAGCTCGGAACATACCACTTATTGCAAGTGACTAATCTCATTTTAGAACCTGTATTGAAGATCAAATGAAAGTAAAAACATAAACTTATTATTCCACCTATTCAATACTAAACTAGCTCACAAAATTAGGATTTCATCCTTATTTTATTGCTAAAATATTCAAACATGGTACATGTTTTGCCCATTTTCTGAACATCTTCAGCCACACTAGAATCTTACAGCTAATTAGGAATATTGACCTGGAAATTATATGATTGATGTCATTAGCAAGCATAAAATTAATGCAATTTTTAAGAAAACATGGTTAAATACAATTTTCTTGTATATTACGTCAAATGGCTGTGATCTAAGTATAACAGTTATTTACATTCAGTTAAAACAATTAGAATTTTTCTTGTATATGATGTCTAATGGCTGTGATCTAAATATAACAGTTATTCAAATTCAATTAAACAACAAACTTTTATGACTATAATAGTTTTAATTCTGATCTTGCCTTTGTCAGCTTTGTTTAAGTCTCCTAAGGTGTTTATCCCAAATGCTGCCAGTATGTAATGTTTGAATGCTGTTCTTGAATGTCCATGTTTCTTGCTTTTCAACACGAAATAAATATGACTAACAATAGAAAAATGTGTGCCTGCACATTCCTGTTTAGCTGTTCAAAGGTGAAACATTTGATTATAGAGGGGATGAATGTTAGGGTACATTGCATATGCCCTTATCTTAACTTCTCTTGGCTTACCGTATGTGCACAAAACTCAAACTTTTGGAAGGTGCAATAGGTATTCAAATAACATCCTGGTTTATATACATCGATGCTAATTTTGATGTTTTCTTCTGCAGGCTGTGGCCCTGGATGGTACATTCTATCAGAAATCAGGCATCATCTCTGGTGGTAGCTTGGATCTTGCACGGAAAGCTAAACGTTGGGATGAAAAACACATGTCACAACTGAAGGCTCGGAAGGTTTGTCCAATATTAGACATTTTCTTTACACATAATGGATAAAATCTCTGTCACTATTTTGAAGGCCACAGACAATCTAGTAAAGGAATTATAAAGCAAAGAACATTTTTTTGAAAACAGATTCTCTACCTTTTGAGTTTTCGTCAATGTTCATTAGAAAATCATGCCGTAAGTTTTAATTTTATCTTCAGTATTGTTCCCTTCTTAACGTGAATCAATCGATCAGTCATCATTGATCCACATTTAGGGCTGTTGCCCAGGTGGCACATTCCCAATCATTTGTTTACCTAATCCTTTCTTAAATGATTTCAAAGAACTTGGGAATTTATCGAAAATTTTCCTTGGTAAAATTATTGCAATCCCTAACTCTTCCTATGAATGAAAATTTGCCCCAATTTGTCATCTTGAATTCCAACTTTATCTTTGTACTACAATCTTTCCTACTTTTAAAACCTCCACTCAAGTTTATTCGTCTTCTAATGTCACTCCGCCCCATCTGTCCACTGGACGTATTTCGAAAGTCTATGTATTACTCATCTTATGTTTTAAGTCATGAACGGAAGTCTGGAGTGCACATCACTAGTTTTAACTTTATTTCATTCATGAGTAAGTACCCTTTTTGTTTATCATAGCCTTCAGTTAAGATTAGACATTAATATTTGTAGGAATTAACATTTTGTAAAAATGGTGTCCCAATTTATACAAGCAAGCTAGCTCATTTCTGAATACTTTCACAGGTTGTACATTTTGGAGATAATTGATTCACTATTATTTGCATGAATGTATTATTTTCAATCAAATTGATAATATAAATGGGAATCAAACCTTTTCTTTTCCTTCAAATTTGTGAGGATATTGGCAATTTGTGGAAGCGTTGGATTCTTTGGCCTTTTCAGCTGCTATAGAATATGGAGTGGAGAACAAATCTTTCTTCAACTTCATCTCATCAGATGATTCCAAATGAACAAGTATGATGGTAGCATTTAACAAAATTAGTGTTATTAGTCTATGGACTGATGATTCAAACAACACAGTGTTAGGTACATATTCCAATCTCATAACATTGAGTTCAGTGTTTCATAAGGATTTTCATATTGATATTATGTAACCTTTTTCTACTGGATTCTGAGATGAGGCCTTGCACCTCGAGTGGCCTTTTTTGGCTTATCCTCACCTCTCTGTTTATAAAATCATTTACAGTGGAACGTCGATTGCCCATTCCTGAAAATGACGTTACATGGTCCTGCGAGTATCATAATTTTTTTTCCAGTTACTTTATGTCGCACCGATACAGATAAGTCTTATGGCAACGATGGGATAGGAAAGGCCTAGGAGTTGGATGGAAGTGGCCGTGGCCTTAATTAAGGTACAGCCCCAGCATTTGCCTGGTGTGAAAATGGGAAACCTTGGAAAAGCATCTTCAGGGCTGCCGACAGTGGGATTCGAACCCACTACCTCCCGGATGCAAGCTCACAGCTGCGTGCCCCTGACTGCACGACCAACTCACCCGGTTGCATCATAATTAAATCATGTTTTAAAAATCCCACATTGTCTGTTCCTCAAAGAAAAGATATCCCGTATCAACCATCCAGAAATGTCAGCCTCATAAACGCTAAATCCTCGATCGAGCGTTTTTCAAGAAATGGTATCTCACGAAAGGACAGCTACAACATTTGTATGGATCTTGGCGTTATCCCATCATTGTGGTAATTAGAGCAAGTATAGTACTAGGAAAGCGATTAGCATTGAACTTTCATAAGGGACTGCCTTAGCATCGCATTCGCCAGGTATTATTTAGGGAAACCTGGGAAATCATAAAGCGGAGAGTGGCTGCAACAAGTGGAAAGAGATAGAGCGCATTTCAACAGCTCTACTTGAAGACAGAATGAGATTCGTCAAATGTTTATACTTCTAAAACATCTACATTATGTCCGGGGTTAGACATTTATTTTTGACTTTTTTCGATTATATCGCTGAACAGGTTTTCGGCCCTTCACTCAAGGTACTATTTAGCTGCTGGGCTTTCAGATAAGAGTCAAAATCGCTTCTTTCTAACATGAATCTAGTACTTTATGGTTACGATTATGTTCTTGAGACCAGAACAGATGTTGCACCTAACATATTTAAAGCCATGGGAGGTCTTGCAATTTCCTATTACTGTTTTGGTCATAATATAAGATGGGGATTTTTACGTTTACTTTTTTATGTTAAAATGTCTTTTAAAAACTGCAGTCGTTTTACATGTGCAGTGTTACCATTGAAAAAGTTTGTATCATTTCCCACTTGTACTGGCTTGTGCTGAGTCCCAACGCACTTTCCAGCTGAGCTCAAGGTCACGAATAAACCAAAATTTCTGGAGTTTTGATGTCATTTTCTCTTTTCAATGTGTTTGTGATTAATGACAGGCAGAATTGAATATAATGCATTCGAGAACTTTTGAGAATCGATACTTAGATTTGAAATTTACGTGTTCAGCATAACCATTAAAAAAGTCAATGTAGGCCTAATTTATACGGTAGAAGACTTTCAGAAATTTTTGTACAAACAGTATACCGGTGGCCAAATTACAATGGAAGATCAATAAAGACGGGATTTTGTCAGCACATTGGGTGCTTTTTGTATTGGATGTGCTTTATTTGACTAGATTAGAGAGTTAAAAACTACTTGTGATCAATTGTTTCTTGGTTTCGCATTATTATTTACGTACTTTTAGATGGTCTTGGCTGATCAAAGTTGCTGACCTGAAAGAAGTTTTCACATGAATCTGACAAAGTTCCCCTGGTGTAAGTTTCCCCGGTAAAACTCAATGTAAAGTATCGAGATTTTTAACTTGTATAATTAATTTTTGAAGCAGGCCCTGTGGTCTAGCTTGCCTGCCTCTTGCCCAGGGACTTGGCTTTGATTCCCGGCCTGGTCGGGTACTTCTATCAGGATATTAGGGCTGGTTCTAGGTCCTCTCAGCCTATGTGATTACCATTAATAGAGGAGCTATCTAACGGCAAGATGGCGACCCCAGTCTAGAGAGCCAGGAATTATGGCCAAGAGGATTCATTACACTGACCATGCATCACCTTGTAACCTGCAAGCTTTCCAACTGAGTAGCGGTTGCTAGGTAGGCCAAGACCCATTAGAGCTGTAGTTTGGTTTGGTTTGGTTTGGTTTGGTTTGGTTTGGTTTGGTTTGGTTTGGTTTGGTCTAGGAGAGTTCGTAAGATTACAATTATACATATTTAATTATTGTGATGTTTAGTCAAATTGTTGATGGTTTCAATTCGTTCTCGGATTTTCCGTTTTGCCGTATTGTACCTTTTTTCCATAGTCCCTCCAAAAATGGAGAATCGAGATTTCACTGTAGTTTCATCTGTAACATTCGTTAAAAGAATGACTGAGGAATGCAGGTGTAGGGACTATGGGTGTGAGTGGGCAGAGATAGAGAATTTGAGGGACATAATTAGGTTTCTTGTGAACATTAATGAAGGTAGGTCTTACTCAATGTACAGGTATGGTAGAAAGACAAGAGGGAGAGGAAGGATGGGGAGAAGTTGTGGAAGACAGGTGGGCTACTGTTTTAAAGGGAAGAAAATTGAGGAGCTACGTTGTTAAGTCAGTGGGAGAGTTTAGGAGAGGTATTGGTGAGCATTGGTATCGGTTATTGCTAGTAGAAGAGCAGAGGGATGATGGGAACTAGAGAAGTGTTAAAGAGGAGGGAGGAAGTAAGAGGAAAGGTAAAGGAGGGAAAAGGAAACATAAAGGCTATTAAGAGGGAGGTGGCACAGAATCAGGAGGATAGGGAGAGAAGGGAGGAGGAAGTAGATTCTACAGCTGTTAGGGGAGATCAGGGAGACCAGGAGGGGAGGGTATCTAATAGAGCTCTGCATTCAGAAGAAAACAACTGCTCGAGCATTGCCCAGTTCGTGCCGCTGCTCGACGGCTGGGAAAAAGCCCATGCTGCGATAGGGCTGTGGCCGTCTAATAGACCATATGGCTGGTTGTTCCTCACCTCTCGGTGATCAGTGGAGCTGTCGAGCACTGCCGGGAATCAGTTGGCGACTGGGCTTTGAGCAGTTCAGACAGCATTATGGATCAACCAAGTATAGGTCATAAACGCTGACTCATGAAAATGAGAGAAGTATTCTGGAGAAAATTAGGAGCGGCTTGTTAGTCCTGAAGAAGAAGAGGGATATGTCGGAAGAGGAGGTGAAAAGTGAAGCTTGGAAATCGTTTGCACTTGTAGTGGATCCTGTCATGCAGGCTTCTTCTGGTTTCGTGCAGTGTACCACATGTGATACTATACTTTCTTACCAGTCAAGCACAACAGGTGTGATTCGGCACTGCAAAAGTAACTGCAGATCAGAATTCCACCGAACACATGCAGTACCAAGCATTACAAGATATTAGAATCATTCCGTATTGACGGTTTTCACTTTACAAAGGTGAAAAAATGAGTGTATCCTCCTAATTCAGTACATCATATATTCCATCATTAGACGGAGTAAACAAATTCAAGCATGTTTCGGCTCATTTGAGCCATCTTCAGTGAAAAATGAGGGGGCTTGAAATAATTTACGTAACACAAGTTAAAAAATGCAAAAAAAAGAAACATAATGAAGTAACAAATGAAACACAAAAGAGAGCCTAGACTGAAACAAAATTGGCATAAATATACAATATTTACATCATTATGTGGAGCAAAAAAACAACTCACTGCGACAAAATTCAGTGAAACAGGTGTTAAAGCAAAAATAATAATGAAACTAAAAACAGTGTTAACCTAAGAAGAAAAGAAATGAAAACAAATGATACATGGAAATGAACAATAGGTGCACATGGTGAGGTTGGGGACCTCATAGTTTACAAAATATTGGTTTTGTAACAATGACAAAAACAGGTTGAAATCACTGTCGAAAATTCAGGAAGAAAATCTATCTTTGTAGAAACCCATCAACATCAAATTGGCTAGGAGGGGAGTGGGAGCGAATTTTTTTTTTTTTTTTTAGAAACCAAGCCTGATATAATGTGCAAGTGAAAAGCCTGTAACAAGGAAAAAGCACAGATGAAATTTAAAACTTTAGAAACAGCAGCATTCTCAATATCTTCTCAATCTAGCGGTCCCTTTCTTGAATTGTCGTTTCATAATGTTGGCTGGTTGGTTTGCCTTATTATAAAGGGTCGGAAGGGCTGTGACATAAAATTGAGAAGCTGTGTTAGGGAGATGGCAGATGTATGGTAAACTGTGAGTGACCTAGTGGAAACCGTCAATGAAGTTCCAATCTGTAATGGAAGGGGAAAAAAAAAAAAGGTGAGGTTGTGTGAGAAGCATGGGCTGATAAGTAAAAAGTGTGGAATGGGTGTGTAGAAAGCTTGAACTTACGGTGTTTAGTAGGTGGTTGTCCTCTCGATGGCCTGGCCTTCTCATAGTAACGGTAACGTTTGTGCGATCGAGTCTATTGTTGGTTCAGCTGTGTTTGCGAGGATAGAAGGAGCGGAGTGGGAAGGTGTTACGACCGCTCTACTACATCTTACCTTCTGCCTTCTGTCGCATTCATTTGCTTGCTCGCCCAGCTGTTCACTAACTGGCCTGTTCTCCGGCACTGTTGCTGCTTCCTCGTTGTGACGTCACACCTACGTATTTTTCATCGAGTAAGTTCTCGAATCTGTTCACTACCTATATAAGCAAGCTGTTCCTTAGTTTCCGCGGTCAGACATTGAGTTGGAAAACAACACGAGTGGAGAGAGCGGAACTGTTCGCTAGCGGCTGGCCCGTCGCGACGTTTTACCTATTTTTATTTGTGAATAGCTGCATTGTTTACCAACAGACTGGGTGAGCAAAATGTTACAACCTTTTATATCATTCGTGGTCTATATCAAGATTTGAACTTTGAATGTTAAATTATTTAGTGGCTTCATGGTCTCCATTCTAACTAAGTCCTTCAGACTGATATCTTTATCTATCTCATACGCCAAAATAAACTGTGCTTGGACAAGTGATAGAAGTGTTGCCACATCCTGAACCTTTTTACAGGCCCGAGTGGTCGCTTACATGGCCAACGTGATAGCGTTTAAGCAGCCTGGAAGGATTCCCCCCCCCTTTTTTTTTCCCCTCTCTTTTTCCCTTCTCACTCTGCTTCCTTTTTCTTTCCCTTTCTTCTTTTCCGATATTGAGCTGTAAAAATTTTTGTCTTCCGACGTGCTATAACTTTCTTGCCCTCCTTTGGGTTTTAAATGAAGATTGTAAGGGTGGCCTTAAATCATTATTTTTCAAATATACCCCCCTTTATTTCTTAACTAAAGTGTTTTAAAAAAAAAAGTTGTGAACTTATATAGGTGCTGATTCTGGTTTTTTTTTTTTGTCGAACTCTGGTCTTGGGCTTTTCTTCAAAATCATAATCGTTATTCCCAAGAATTCTTAATTATTATTATTCTTGATTGTATTTTGGTTGTCAAACGGGCTGAGCCCTCGTTAAATGTTTGTAATTCCCATTCTTTGCTTGTTATACACTGCCTAGTCTAGTCGTTTGAAGTTTAAATACAACTTATTTTAAATCAATTCTCCTTTTTTTACATTTGGTTTGTTGTACGTTCTCTCTCACTCTTTACCTTTTCCTTCTCCCTTTTTTTTTTTTTGAAACATTGTACTTACTACGGACACCCCTCTCGGTTAGCCCGCCGTGGCGTCCACTGGCTCTGCTGATTGATGAATAATAAGTCTGATATACTAGGTTTGACCCAACGAGGCATTAAGCGCATGCCTTTCCGTGGTCCGACAAGTCACCACCAGTGAAATAACATTTGTTTGCCTTTAGCGTTATGGTGTCCTAATGATTACCTTATGACGATCTTTGATGTTGTGGGTCGACCATCCTATTATTATCTATGCTAAGATTTTCGTCCTTTTTGCCATTGGTATGAACATAATATTTATTAGCACCCCACATTGACAAAATACACCACAAAGGGGTGGTGCTCGTCTGGTGTGGAGAGGGGGGAGTGGTGATGACTTGGAGAGACGGAGGTGGGGTTTGTTTGTATTATGGAAGTTTTGACAAATATATGGTATGCATGTTTCCAGTAGAATGTTCTTTTTTCTCGTTGATTTCATCAGTTTATGAACACCTCTCATAACTTAAATGAAATCAACGAGAAAAAGAACATTCTACTGGAAACATTCATTCCATATATTTGTTAGAACTTCCATAATACAAAAAACCCCACCTCCGTCTCTCCAACTCATCACCACTCCCCCCTCTCCACACCAGACCGGCACCACCCCTTCCCACTTCGCTCCTTCCATCCTCGCACACGCAGCTGAACCAACAATAGACTTGATCGCGCAAACGTGACCGTTATTTTGAGAAGGCCAGGCCATTCGAAAGGACAACCACCTACTAAACACCGTAAGTTCAAGCTTTCTACACACCCATTCCACATTTTTTACTTACCAGCCCACGTTTCTCGCACCTATTGTTCATTTCCATGTATCATTTGTTTTCATTTTTTTCTTCTTAGGTTAACACTGTTTTTAGTTTCATTATTATTTTTGCTTTAACACCTGTGTCACTGAATTTTGTCGCAATGAGTTTTTTTTTTTGCTCCACATAATGATGTAAATATTGTATATTTGTGCTAATTTTGTTTCCGTCTATGCTCTCTTTTGTTTTTTATTTGTTACTTCATTATGTTTTTTGGCATTTTTTAACTTGGTTCATGTTTGTGGGTTACTGTAGTCACGTCCTAGTTCGTGAACCATGGGCAACGGCTGAGTGGCCTAGTAAGTAGTCCTGAGAATCGGGATACCAGTTGCTATGGAATGGGAGTGGGTATCTCGGACATATTCTGAGTCATGGCCCTCCTTGTGCTCAGGCGGCTAGGACTATACAATTCACCGGTGGTCCATAACCCGTTAGAGGAGAGATCCTCACTTGGACTATGTGCAAGTAGGGTAGCATCCTGCTTCATGAATTGACCGAGCTCAGAACATTTTAAGCAAGCCTCGGACCTATGGGAGTAATGGAGTCCCACTCCCATTTGACAGGTGAGGGACTCCTTGAGAAACAACTTGGCGAACAAAATGGAATTCGATGGGGAGCTATCAATATTAATGGGGCTTATGGACGAAAGAAGGTAGAACTGGCTGAGTCAGCTAAGAGGATGCGTCTGGATGCACTAGGAGTAAGTGATATTTGGGTAAGGGGAGATAACGAGGAAGAGATAGGAGATTATAAAGTGTACTTGACGGGTGTTAGAAAGGGAAGGGCAGAGTCTGGGGTAGGGCTCTTTATCACGACTACCATTGCACGCAACATAGTTTCTGTTAGGCACGTAAATGAGCGAATGATGTGGGTAGATTTGTCATTTGGAGGAATTAGGACAGGAATTGTGTCCGTGTATTCACCATGTGAGGGTGCAGATGAGGATGAAGTTGACAAGTTTTATGAAGCATTGAGTGACATCGTGGTCAGGGTCAACAGCAAGGATAGAATAGTGCTAATGGGCGATTTCAATGTGAGAGTTGGGAATAGAACTGAAGGATACGAAAGGGTGATTGGTAAATATGGGGAAGATATGGAAGCTAATGGGAATAGGAAGCATTTGCTGGACTTCTGTGCTAGTATGGGTTTAGCTGTTACGAATACATTCTTCAAGCATAAGGCTATTCACCGCTACACATGGGAGGCTAGGGTTACCAGCTCCATAATAGACTATATCTTAACAGACTTTGAATTCAGAAAATCTGTTAGGAATGTACGAGTTTTTCGCGGATTTTTCGATGATCCAGACCACCATCTGATCTGTAGTGAACGAAGTATCTCTAGGCCTAGGGTAGAGAAAGTGAAGTCTGTCTGCAAACGAATAAGGGTAGAAAATCTCCAGGACGAGGAAATTAGACAGAAGTACATGGATATGATTAGTGAGAAGTTTCGAACAGTAAACAGTAAGCGGGGTCAGAATATAGAAAGTGCATGGGTGGCATACATGGATGCTGTAGTAGAAACAGCAAGGGAATGCTTAGGAACAACTGTGTGTAAAGATGGGAAAAGGCGAACATCTTGGTGGAATGATGAAGTGAGAGCAGCCTGTAAACGTAAAAAGAAGGCTTATCAGAAATGGCTCCAAACAAGGGCCGAGGCAGACAGGGATTTATACGTAGATGAAAGAAACAGAGCGAAACAAATAGTTGTTGAATCCAAAAAGAAGTCATGGGAAGATTTTGGTAATAACCTGGAAAGGCTAGGTCAAGCAGCAGGGAAACCTTTCTGGACAGTAATAAAGAATCTTAATAATAATAATGTTATTTGCTTTACGTCCCATTAACTACTCTTTTACAGTGTTCGGAGACGCCTGGGTGCCGGAATTTTGTCCCGCAGGAATTCTTTTACGTGCCAGTAAATCTCCCGACACGAGGCTGACATATTTGAGCACCTTCAAATACCACCGAACTGAAATAAAGAATCTTAGGGAGGGAGGGAAGAAGGAAATGAACAGTGTTTTGAGTAATTCAGGTGAACTCATAATAGATCCCAGGGAGTCACTGAAGAGGTGGAGGGAATATTCTGAATATCTTCTCAATGTAAAAGGAAATCATCCTGGTGGTGTTGCAAACAGCCAAGCTCATGGGGAGGAGGAAAATTATGTTGGTGAAATTATGCTCGAGATAGTGGAAAGGATGGTAAATAAATTCCATTTTCATAAGGCAGCAGGAATAGATGAAATTAGACCTGAAATGGTGAAGTATAGTGGGAAGGCAGGGATGAAATGGCTTCATAGAATAGTAAAATTAGCGTGGAGTGTTGGTAAGGTACCTTCAGATTGGACAAAAGCAGTAATTGCACCTATCTATAACCACAGGAACAGGAAGGATTGCAACAACTATAGAGGTACCTCATTGATTAGTATACCAGGCAAAGTATTCACTGGCGTCTTGGAAGGGAGGGTGCGATCAGTCGTTGAGAGGAAGTTGGATGAAAACCAGTGTGGTTTCAGACCACAGAGAGGCTGTCAGAATCAGATCTTCAATATGCGCCAGGTACTTGAAAAATGTTACGAGAGGAATAGGCAGTTGTGTTTATGTTTCGTAGATCTAGAGAAGGCATATGACAGGGTACTGAGGGAAGAGATGTTCACTGTACTGGGGGACTATGGAATTAAAAGTAGATTATTAAAATTAATCAAAGGCATTTATGTTGACAATTGGGCTTCAGTGAGAATTGATGGTAGAATGAGTTCTTGGTTCAGGGTACTTACAGGGGTTAGACAAGTCTGTAATCTTTCACCTTTGCTGTTCGTAGTTTATATGGATCATCTGCTGAAAGGTATAAAATGGCAAGGAGGGATTCAGTTAGTTGGAAATGTAGTAAGCAGTTTGGCCTATGCTGACGACTTGGTCTTAATGGCAGACTGTGCCGAAAACCTGCAGTCTAATATCTTGTAACTTGAAAATAGGTGCAATGAGTATGGTATGAAAATTAGCCTCTCGAAGACTAAATTGATGTCAGTAGGTAAGAAATTCAACAGAATTGAATGTCAGATTGGGGATACAAAGCTAGAACAGGTCGATAATTTCAAGTATTTAGGTTGTGTGTTCTCCCAGGATGGTAATATAGTAAGTGAGATTGAATCAAGGTGTAGTAAAGCTAATGCAGTGAGCTCGCAGTTGCGATTGGTAGTATTGTGTAAGAAGGAAGTCAGCTTCCAGACGAAACTATCTTTACATTGGTCTGTTTTCAGACCAACTTTGCTTTACGGGAACGTAAGATAGGTGGACTCAGGATATCTTATTCATAAGTTAGAAGTAACAGACATGAAAGTAGCGAGAATGATTGCTGGTACAAACAGGTGGGAACAATGGTAGGAGGGTACTCAGAATGAGGAGATAAAGGCTAATTTAGGAATGATCTCGATGGATGAAACTGTATGCATAAACCGGCTTCTGTGGTGGGGTCATGTGAGGCGAATGGAGGAGGATAGGTTACCTAGCAGAATAATGGACTCTGCTATGGAGGGTAAGAGAAGTAGAGTTAGACCAAGACGACAATGGTTAGACTCGGTTTCTAACAATTTAAAGATATGAGGTATGGAACTAAATGAGGCCACAACACTAGTTGCAAATCGAGGATTGTGGCGACGTTTAGTAAATTCACAGAGGCTTGCAGACTGAACGCTGAAAGGCATAACAGTCTATGATGATAATGTATGTATGTATGTATGTATGTATGTATGTATGTAATGTATGTATGTATGTATGTATTTATTAACTTGTGTTATGTAAATTATTTCAACCCCCCTCATTTTTCACTGAAGATGGCTCAAATGAGCCGAAATATGTTTGAATTTGTTTACTCCGTCTAATGATGGTATATATGATGTATTGAATTAGGAGGATACACTCATTTTTTCACCTTTGTAAAGTCAGTGCCAAGCAGCCTTATGAGTGATGTTGTTGATAAGTTGGTCAATATGAGTGGGATAGATTTGATACGGTTAAATACTTGTAGTAAGTTTGGCTTCAAGAACTATTCGCAGGAGCTCATCATTGTTGGCGCCACTTATAGCAAAATCAATATAGAAGGTGTTCTTCCGCACCCTACCACTGTTAAGGAAAAGGCGGACAAAATACGGCGACAATGGTGCCCAAGCTAATATGTGCCCCAAAGTACAAAATGTGCGCTTTAGACACTGATCTGTGGTCTGATAACTACAAGAAGAGAATTTTTTTTACTGTGACATCGCATTATGTTAATGATGAATGGCAGGTAGAAACACTTGTTTTACCAACAACTGAGTTACCAGATATACCTAAGACAGGAGAGAACATTCGGTACAAAATCGAAGAGTGATTGCTTGAGTTAGCAATTAACAAGAATGATATTACAAAATTTTACTTTGTCACCAACCAAGAAGCTAATATGAAGAAAGCACTTGAATCTTACGACCGTTTGCCATGCTTTGATCACTGCCCGATGACTGCGCTTCGTCACACATTTCAAGAGACGTTTTTAGAAGATGAAGCTCCTGAAATCCGGTCATGTCTGCTATCAGCAAGAGCAATAGTAGGCTATTTGAGGAGATCGGGTCACTCGGGGCGTCTGCAGCACTCTGTGAAGCAAGAAGTTGTAACGCGGTGGAACAGAATACTGTTAATGCTCAATTCCATCATAAGACTAATCGACGAAATTTGAGATCTACTAGAATCCCGGGGCTGATCGAAACTCTTAGAAACTTTCCATGGAGAGTACGTACGAGAAGTTGTCGCTTTTCTAACCCCCTTTAAAGAAGCAAGTTTGGATTTGGAAAGTGCAGAAATAACAATGCTGGAACGTGTGCTGCCTTGGTGCACACGTCTGTTACATTATTGTGAACCAGAAGACAGTGACAACAAAGTAAGAAATATTTTTATAAGTTACGATCATTTATAAAACTGTTGAATTATCGGAATGCAATTATGTATATATTGTTTATCCTTTTCAGTGCATTAAAAAAAAAAAAAAAAAAAACGGAGAGCAGCATACTTCATCAGAGAGAAGTGCAAATTGGAGGATATCCATTACGTTGCCATGGTTGTATGCTGAAATTCGACGATTGTGCTCAGAACTGCCTGTAAATGGTAAGGTTGATTCACTGAAACAAATTAGTAAACGAATGTTTGTCTAATATTCCACCTCACTGGAAATATAGTTTTTTTAGTAAACAGTAATCCTAACTAAGGTTTATACATATTTAAAGGTGACAGGAATACATTACGGATGTTTTCATTCATTTTTAGAGGCTGTTCAAGCAAACTGACCAAGTTTTTCCCATGAAAAAGTCCCAGGTGGACTGGAGTTCGGATGAGGACGACGAAGATGGACACATAATTACCACTAATGAACTCATCAGGTACCTGTCGCTCTTCAAATCTGACTGTAGCTGTGCTGAATGACAAATTTTGAAGTGGTGGAAAACGTACGTGGAGTTACTTCCAAGGCTGTCGGAAGTAGCCAGAAGAGTTCTCTGCATTTCTGCCACTAGAGCTTCCAGCGAGATAAATTTTAGCCAGGCCAATCACCTGCTGTCCAGGAAAAGATAGTGCTTAGAATCAGAGAAGGTGGATGATGTCTTATTGATCCATCACAATTTTGTAAGTATTGTGAACATACCACGTAATCACAAGAAAGGAAACATTCTTCAAACTCTATAAATGTATGATTCCACTTTCATTTACTTCTCAGGTAGAAGTGCAAACTGCCAGCTGTAGTAGTAGCTCCAGGAACACAAATGACTCCTGAGCATCAGGGAGCACCAGTGACGGAAAATGAATTGTATAGTTATGATGCACATGTAACTTTATTTACAGGTCGTAGTTTCTTTATAAATTAACGCTTGTGAAAAGAAAATGGGTGAGTATTACATTTAAAATCTGTCCTGTATTCCTTCTTGATCGTGCATTCAATATTAGTACAATGTATATGTAGCCGATTCTGGAGATAGCCCACTATTACTGTATCCCTGTTTTTCTAGCAAACAGAACAAAATAATATATGAAGACATTACAGTTCATAACGTTACAATTACTGAAATACATGATCACCTCAAAGATAAAAATCTAATAGTCTGCAACATATTAACACACTTCAGATGTAACATATACAATTGTAATATTAAGGTTATAGAACTGATAGTAAAAATGAAAGAAATTTGTAAAAGAAATAGGTGAGGGTTAATATAAAGTAGTGGCCTATGATCTCAAGGAGTTCTGCGAAGCACAGCTCACAGGCTGGCTGGCACTGAGTCCGCCGGTTACTGGCGACCGGCCGATCGTTTGGCGCACTCTGCCAGTCGTTGGCCCGCAACCGGCTGCACAGGACGCTCAGCCGCATACTCCCGAGAGGCAGAGAGGCAAGCAGGACTCGCCGGTAAAAATCAGAGATAATGCAGACCTCTAGTATCTAATGAGATGGGCGGAGTTGAGGCTCTGGTTATGGGGGACTCTGTTGTTAGGCATGTGGAGAAGGTGTGTGGAGGCAGGTTCCAGGAAGGACATTTCAGAAATCATTAATGAACAAGGGGGAGTGTATATGCAAGGATTTACAGAAAGGAGAAGTATGTATAAATAGTTGGATATAATGATAAATTCCAGGCAGACAAGATGACTAATACTAGCAGTTTACCTATGATAATAAAGGTATTTATATAAGGATACAAAAGTTGATAACTAGAAAAGCAGGCAGGATTGGTAAAATTTCTGGGGTTATACTGAAGCTGTGGATTGGGATATGTAAAATACTTCTTTGATAACTGTTTGCATGAATGAGCCATACCAAATGGATGGCGAGTTGCTATAATGGCACCAGTGTACAAAGGAAGGGGTGATAAACATAAAGCGGATAATAGCAGGCCAGTCAGCTTGACATGTGTTGTAAGTAAGCTCTGGGAAAGCATCCTTTCTGATTATATTGTACACTGGCAAAAAATGAAATCTCAACACCAAGAAGGAGTTGTGCTAGGTAAACAAAATTCAGGAGGCATGTTTGCACATCTGAAGGATGATGCCTATTCAGATTTATGTACCATTCAACTAAGATTGGTGCTAGTAGCAACACTATGACCTTGCAAAGCAAGTTTCCTTAAAATATGCACGATACACTTCTTGAGAGTTAGTCATTGTCTGGTGTTGTCATCATGAGGTTTGTGTTAGTGAGACATGCCTTTAAAGAGATGAAGAAGACAGTATCAGCACCTTACTGAGTTTGAATGAGGCTGTCTAATAGGGCTATAAGAAGGTGGATGTTCTTTCTGTGATAGTGCAGAAAGATTTGTCAGGTATGTATCCACGGTAGGGAAGACCACCGTGTTCATCGCATTGCTGTGGTGGATCATTCAGCATCTGCAACTACTATTGGAGCTTCAGTTGGTACCAGAGCGACACAGCAAACCGTAACAAATCGATTACTTGGGGGCAGCCCTGAGCCAGACATTCTGTAGCATTCATGCCACTAACTCCATATCACTGCCATCTGCGACATCAGTAGTGTCGAGCTAGAGCTCAGAGGAGGGAGGACTGGAGGTCTGTTGTATTTTAGGATAAGAGCTGTTTCTGTCTTGGTGTCAGTGATGACCGTAATTTGGTAAGAAGAAGGCCATATGAGCACTTGGAACCATATTGCCTGTGATGTTGACACACTGAATTTATTAACTTAACCATTGTGGTTTGATTTTTATAATGGTCTGTATTGACTACATTCTCTACTCCAATAAATATACCTTTGATAATTAAAAGTCAGCTTTGTCAATACTTGGTGTTGTTTAATTAATTATTTTTTATTACCTCATGCACCGTACATGTTTTGAGGACCTTACTGTCTTCTTTCTCAGCATTTTTTTTTCTTTCATTACTAGTTATGTCTTGGAACCCTTTACTTAATATTACACATTGAACATCAAAATTCTAAACATCTCTTAATAGAAATCTAATATGTGATAATGAAATATAACCTAAATGTCTAAAGAATACTAAAACTACACTATTCTATTTTACAATTTTCCTAAAATGTCATCCTAGTCTATTATGTAAGAATACAATCAATTCATTAAAATTAGCATCTCATAAACTTTTACAAAATTTTCCACTTCAAAGATCATATCAGTTAAATTTTGCTGGTATTTCCATCTGTCCTTGAAAACCCCTAGACATGTAACTCTTCACTCCAATCTGAGTTGAATATGCTGTTATCATACATAAACATAATTGGCCTTGACCTTAGCATCGGGTAACACGCCTGTCAGCCGAACACCAATATCAGGATCACTATTTTTCCCCTCTATTGGCAAAATGGACAACGATTATTTTGACACACACATCTGAAACTGTCAGTTGTTCTGTTTAAAATTTTAGTACCTTCACTTGCCCTTGACCTCCGTTGGTTGTCAATCAAATCAAAACCAAACTGACATGATCTCTGCAGTGGAAGACTTTGTAAAAGTTTATGAGATGCTAATTTTAATAAATTAATGTATTCTTAGATAATAGACGAGGATGACATTTTAAGAAAATTGTAAAATTGAATAGTGTAGTTTTAGTATTCTTTAGACATTTAGGATATATTTTATTTTATTATGACATATTAGATTTCTATTAAGAGATGTTTAGAATTTTTATGTTTGATGTGTCCAAGAGATAACTGGTAATGAAAGAAAAAACGTTGAGAAAGAAGACAGTAAGGTCCTTGAAACATGTATGGTGTATGAGGTGATAAAAAATAATTAATTAAACAACTCTAAGTATTGACAAGGCTGACTTTTAATTATTAAAGGTATATTTATTGGAGCTGACACACTGGACGTACACCAGGTGTTATGGTTTGGGGAGCGATTTCGTTTGACAGCAGGAGTACTCTCATTGTTATTCCAAGAAACTTGACAGTGGATTTGAATGTCAGAGTGGTCATTGAACCAGTTGTGCTGCCATTCATTTGCAGCATTCAAGGGGGTGTTTTCCAACAGGATAACACTTGTCCTCATACCGCTGCTGTCATTCAACGTGCTCTACAGTGTGTCAACCAGTTGCCTTCGCCTGCGAGTTCACCAGACCTTTTGTCCATTGAGTACTTATGGAACATTATGGGAGACAAATTCAGCTTCATCCAGTACCAGCATTAACTGTTGCTGATTTGACTGACCAAGTGCTACAGGCATGGAACTCTGTCCCATAAAATGATGTATGGCACGTGTATGACACAATGCATGCATGTTTGCATGCTTGCTTTCATAATCATGGCAGCTACAGTGGTTATTAATGTACCACCATGTCACATGTATTTTTGCGCATACTTGAACCTGTGACCTGGAGACTTTAATTGAATATATGTGTTAACTGAACAATTGCATAGCCTAAATTGCATTCCTCTAAACTAATGTCTTCTTGGTGTTGGGATTTCATTTTTTTGCCAGTGTATATATGATAAGGGTAAAGAAATGGAATCACAGAAAAGGCTTTCTGTGGATGATGTTATGCTCTATAGAGCAATAAGTAAATTGCAGGTTTGTGAGTGACTGCAGAAAGACATCGACAAAGTTGTAAGATGGGGAGCAGACAGTGGTATGACGGTAAATGGGATGAAAAGTCATCTCAGTTTTAATTACTGTGTTGATTGTGGTGAAAGTGCCTCACGGAGATCACTGTAAGTATTGTTGGGAGATCAGAAGAATGCACACACCCGGTGGGGCACGGGGCGAAGGGGTTTTCACCAGCAGAGCCAGTGACTCAATGGTTACCATAGCAACTCCGCTACTACCCAGGCAACTTTATATTATCTTCTACTGGCAGCTCTCCGCTCTTGTCAGTTGTAATCCAACAAACTGCAAAGTGTGGGTCAATGTTTTCGTGTAGCTGATAAGAGCAGATAAGAGCCGATCTGTCTGGGCAGAACAGGAAGTTCATGCTTGCAGGCCACATTCCTCATTCTTGCATTCTTCTCATCTCTACACAGTACCTAAGTGTTAATATGAGGAATGATCTGCATTGGGATAGTCACTTTAGCGAGGTTTTAAATAAAGTTTTGTGATAGTGTGATAGTACATATATCACACCCTCGCACTGTATGTAGAAGTTAGAGATATTATTATTATTATTATTATTATTATTATTATTATTATTATTATTATTATTATTATTATTATTATTATTATTATTATTATTATTATTATTATTATTATTATCAGTATTTCATTTGTATATTGTGTCATGTATATTTGTAAGCTGGAAGATATCCACATATGTAGGTATGACTAATTTGTTTTGAGTGGGGAAACATTGCTATCTTGGACTCTGGTAATTCGTGTGACTCATGCGGGCATCCCAGTGTCTGATGAGATGTGTTTGTTGATGTTGTTGTACTAGGAAAGTTCTGTGAGTCATGTATATATCCCAGTCTGATGAGAGGAGCTTATTATTGTACTAGGAAAGTTTTATGACTCATGTGATATACCCCAGCGTTTGTTTATGTCTTGGGAGCATGAAGAAGTTCAGGGCAACCCTGAACGGTGGATCACTTATGATTGGCTGACAAGGACCAATCCAGACGTATTATGTGAGAGGAAGGGGAATGCTGATGCCTATAAAGGTTGATCAAATGGCGGGAACCACAACTGACGCACGGTACGGGAAGGAAGTGGTGATGCTGATGCCTATAAAGGTTGATCAAACGGCGGGAACCACAACTGACACACAGTATGGGAAGGAAGTGGTGCTGATACATGGTACTGGAGTGACACGGCTGCAATTGACTGGACTTCAAACAATCGTGGAGCGTAGTCTTGTTATGTTCATGGAAAGTGGCTGATCAACGGATTGTGGAGTGCTTGCTCATTAAGTATTTAAGCACTTGTGGCGGTCTGGCATTATATATTGGTGAAAGCTATCTCAGACTTTCCATAATTTATGTTCAGGATCGACAAGGGTGTGTTGCTCAAAGATGTATATCTTTACAACAAGTGTTAAAATCTGTGAACACAGTATTACAAGGTACTGTATCTGTGTGTAAATGCCGATTATGAGAATTGGCAAGTCGTATTGATACAGAGACAGTGAAGGGTATTTATCCACATATATGTACATTGTGCATCGGACTATCTACAAATAATAGCTTAGTTCTCGCTTTCTTTTTCCCACTGTTTTCATTATTGTTGTTGTTGTAAATATGGAGTCTTCCAGCATTCTTTTGTTTATGTATTATAAGTGTATTTTGGTGTGTTGATGAGGTGCTCATGCACGGATTTTATTGTGAATATAGTTCGATATTTTAGAATCAGTGGAGTTATTGATGAACCTAGGTGCAGTTCCTACCTATTTAGTCGTTTTCAGGAGGTTAGGTAAGGCCTGTAGCAGATGTACCAGTATGCAGCATTATGTACACGCCCTGGGTTATAGAGTTTATCATGCTCTATCAAAATTCGAGGGATCCGTTCTGGTGAACTCTGGCGTCCATACTGCGGACATTTTGATACATTATTTTGAGTAATATTAATTTATTTCAAGTATTTTATGAAGTTTTTTAATATTTTCATTTATGATATATTTTATGATATTGTATTGATTATATTTATTTATATTCATCAAATTAGTTACAGTTTACAGATCTCTTCATATGGTTATGAGAGTATTTAGGGGTTGTAAGTAAAGGAAATGACGTATAAATCTCTCCCCTCATAGCTGGTTTCAGGAGCTTTTGTGGAAATCGATAAGACTTCCGTGTGCACAGATGTGCCGGAGGTGAACTTATGCTGTGCCATATGCTCAGTCACTTTTTGAGGGACTGTACATATACATATTGTACATCCCTTGAATCAGGTGTTGGCTCTTGCTTGAAACTAAACATATTTGCCTACATGGATCTTTCCCTTTTTCTTAACTAGATTAGAATTGACTGGTCAGATACCAGGCGAGTTGGCCGTGCAGTTAGAGGCGCGCGGCTGTGAGCTTGCATCCGGGAGATAGTGGGTTTGAATCCCATTGTCGGCAGCCCTGAAGATGGTTTTCCGTGGTTTCCCATTTTCACACCAGGCAAATGCAAAACCTTAATTAAGGCCACGCGCACTTCCTTCCAACTCCTAGGCCTTTCCTATCCCATCGTCGCCATAAGATCTATATGTGTCGGTGCGACGTAAAGCCACTAGCAAAAAATAAATAAATAAATAAATAAAAAGACTTGTCAGACTTCAGACTGATGTACTTGTTTCCATTATTTTGCTTTTCAATACTTGTTACGAGACACTTTTATCTTATAGACTGAACACCCTTTCATATTAATTTTCTCTACTCTGCTTGCCAGTTGTTTTATCTCTTAGTTAAAATGTGCTACCTGGTTTTTAGACATTTATTGACTTTATATGCTTTGTAAGTAAGTCTTCTAATTCAGTTCATATTGGGTTAAAATATATTGCTTATTTTCCATCTGAAGATGTCTGCATTGAGTTATAAAGCACTCTTTGACTCAGACATTGCTTTAAACATATATGTATTTTTCTACCTTTGTTTGGCTGTCATGCAACCAGGCAACATGTTATAGCTTGCTAGTACATCACAATAAACGTAATGAATGATGATCTGTTTTGCAGGAGAAACTGACTGAAGAGCTGCGTGAGTCAATGAAGAAATCCCGTAAAGAGTCAGAGTTGAATACAGTTGATTCGCAAATTCGTGGTCTTGAAACTCGTCTAAAGTATTCCAAGACAGACAGGGAGAAGACGGTAAGTGACATCTGTGTTCTCTGGTTGCTGATTCATTGATGGTCTTGAAGTTTTAAAGTATATATTTCATATCTAAGGAGAGGCTTAAGATCAGGTGACCATATGTCCTCTTTTATCAGGTGAAAATAATGTCTGGGCAGATCTTTAAAATTCTAGCAAATGTCCTCTTTTTTGAGGCGACAGGTTGCCAATTAGCAGTGTGTACTGGACGAAAAAGTTGCCAGTTAGCATAGTGTAACTTGGACCAATAAGTTACAAGATATTGCAAGGATATAATAGAGAAAGGGATGAGTACATTTGAAGTGAAAGGGAAAATTTGAATTTTCCATATATTATTTCCAAACATCAACATTAACAATCTTAGTTATAATAACAGATAGGTTGCAAAGTGTGACCCTGAATCAGGATTTGACGAACAGATTTAGTCCTAACTTCACAAGCCGTTTGAAGGTAAAAAACAGATTCATGACTCGCAGTTAAAATAAAATCATGGAGGTAAGGAACAGTGATACCAATTGCTAGTAAGGCACACTTCATGGACCTACAACCTATAGATTATAAAAAGCCATATACTAAAACCTTAAGCTATGAAAAAGGATTTTAGATGACTATCATGAGTAGTTACATTTACAAGCCCATAGGTCATCAGAAAAAACTTCAGGAAAAATCCCCTAGTGGGGATTAAACTTGACTAGATGCAACCCTTTAATTCATAAATCTCATACATAACGAATACAGATTCCACTTCACAATATGCTTATTCCCTCTGTTCACTGTGTAAAATATAGTTCTTTCTTCAGTTGGAGGTGTGCAGACAGGAAGAACATTTAGGTTCATGAATGACATAAAGCTCAAAATTTGGGAAATAGTAATCCATCTGTTGTTCCTTGAGAAACGTATGAATATATTACAGAGTTCATATAACTGACAGTATAAGGTGTCCGGGTTAAAGGTATAATAATATAAAATTTAATAACGTGAGAAGTAGTGGAGATATTTACTTGCAGTTTGTTTCTACAAGTAGGGTAACTCAAAATGTTTGTTTACGTACCTAATAAATCTCGATATATGCACCATTACTGGTGCGACAGACGTCTAATCGGTATTCCACTTCTCTCCAAGTGTTCTGCAGCATTGTACAGTAGGGTAACATTTGCGATAGCTGCACGAATGCGATGACGCAGATCTGGAGGTCACGAACTGGTGTTTGGTACACTTGATTCTTGACAAACCCTTACAGGAAAAAATCAAGTGGCGTAATGTCGGGGTTTCTAGGGGGCCAAGCAATTGATGGACTACCTCTCCCAGTCCAGCAGTCTGGAAACTCATGATTCAAGAAATCCCTCACAACTTCTGCATAATGGCATGGTGCACCATCTTGCTGAAAGATCACGTCACGAGGAAGTTGTGGCACAACATACTGCTCCAACATGTCTAGGTAATGTATTTCATTAACTGTAGGCTCCGCGAAGAAGAATGGGCCAATAACCCTGTCCTGCAACAATCCACACCACACATTCACTTTCGGAGAGTCCCGTTCCAACTCTATCACTACGTGGGGTGGTTCAGATCCCCATATGCAGCAGTTGTGCTTGTTTACCGTGCCAGAAATATGGAATGTAGCCTTGTCCAAGAAACAGAACGAATCGAGGAATGCCTCGTTTCCATCAATTTTTGCGAGAATTGTCCCCACGAATGCCTTCCGTAGCGGCCTGTCCTGGGGTTTGATTTTCTGACGAAGTTGAAGTTTGTATGCCCGTAGGCGCAACCTTTTGTGAACGACATCGTGTATGTCGAACATGGTAATTGTAACTGGCTACTTGCTTGTCGAATTGACTTACGAGGGCTCCGCTTGAAGGAGTCACGGATTAAATCAACAGTAGACTCTGAAACTGCATGTTTGGCGTGGCGGATCGACATTGACAGCGAGGTCCCAGATTCTCGAAGGCACCTGTCAGTTTTCATGATTTTTATGTAAGTGGGAACATCATCAGTTGGTAACAGTCCATACCCGCACTAAAATCTACGTTGTACTAGTGTAACGGATAATATCTCCGTGAGCGAAAGCACACAGAACACCTGCTGTGGAGTCCACATGGTTACTGGCGTGCTTCTCGTGAAAAATGCAGTTACGCCCATGCGCGTGTGGTACCACAGCCACTGCAAGTGAACACAGAAAACATTTTGAGTTACCCTAGTTGTAGAAAACAAATCGCCAATAAATATCTCCAATATTTCTGAAGTTATTAAATTTTATATTATTATACCTTTAACCCGGACACCTTGTATAATGTTACATACATACATACATACATACATACATACATACATACATACATTATCATTATAGACTGTTATGCCTTTCAGCGTTCAGTCTGCAAGCCTCTGTGAATTTACTAAACGTCGCCACAATCCTCTATTTGTAACTAGTGCTGTGGCCTCATTTAGTTCTTTACCTCTTATCTTTAAATCGTAAGAGACTGAGTCTAACCATCGTCGTCTTGGTCCACCTCTTCTTCTCTTACCCTCCATAACAGAGTCCATTATTCTCCTAGGTAACCTATCCTCCTCCATTCGCCTCACATGACCCCACCACCGAAGCCGGTTTGTGCATACAGCTTCATCCATCGAGTTCATTCTTAATGAGCCTTTATCTCCTCATTCTGAGTACCCTCCTGCCATTGTTCCCACCTATTTGTACCAGCAATCATTCTCGCTACTTTCATTGTTACTTCTAATTTATGAATAAGATATACTGAGTCCACCCATCTTTCGCTCCCGTAAAGCAAAGTCGGTCTGAAAACAGACCCATGTAAAGAAGTTTCGTCTGGGAGCTGACTTCCTTCTTACAGAATACTGTTGATCGCAATAGCGAGCTCACTGCATTAGCTTTACTACACCTTGATTCAATCTCACTTACTATATTACCATCCTCGGAGAATACACAACATAAATATTTGAAATCATCGACCTGTTCTAGCTTTGTATCCCCAATCTGACATTCACTTCTGTTGAATTTCTTACCTACTGACATCAGTTTAGTCTTCGAAAGGCTAATTTTCATACCATACTCATTGCACACATTTTCAAGTTGCAAGATATTAGACTGCAGGCTTTCGGCACAATCTGCCATTACAACTAAGTTGCAGCCCTGAAGATGGTTTTCCGTGGTTTCCCATTTTCACACCAGGCAAATGCTGGGGCTGTACCTTAATTAAGGCCACGGCCGCTTCCTTCCAACTCCTAGGCCTTTCCTATCCCATCGTCTCCATAAGACCTATCTGTGTCGGTGCGACGTAAAGCCCCTAGCAAAAAAAAAAAAAAAAAAAAAACAAAAAAAAAAAAAAAAAAAAAAAAAACACCAAGTTGTCAGCATAGGCCAGACTGCTTACCACATTTCCACCTAACTGAATCCCTCCCTGCCATTTTATACCTTTCAGCAGATGATCCATGTAAACTACAAACAGAAAAGGTGAAAGATTACAACCTTGTCTGACCCTTGTAAGTACCCTGAACCAAGAACTCATTCTACCGTCAATTCTCACTGAAGCCCAATTGTCAACATAAATGCCTTTGGTTGATTTTAATAATCTACCCTTAATTCCATAGTCCTCCAGTATGGCGAACATCTTTTCTCTTGGTACCCTGTCATATGCTTTCTCTAGACCTACGAAACATAAACACAACTGCCTATTCCTCTCGTAGCATTTTTCAATTACCTGTCGCATACTGAAAATCTGATCCTGACAGCCTTTCTGTGGTCTGAAACCACTCTGGTTTTCATCCAACTTCCTCTCAACGATTGGCCGCACCCTCCCTTCCAAGATGTCGGTGAATACTTTGCCTGGTATACTAATCAGTGAGATACCTTGATAGTTGTTGCAATCCTTCCTGTTCCCTTGCTTATAGATAGGTGCAGTTACTGCTTTTGTCCAATCTGAAGGTACCTTACCAACACTCCATGCTAATCTTACTACTCTATGAAGCCATTTCATGTCTGCCTTCCCCACTATACTTCACCATTTCAGGTCTAATTTCATCTATTCCTGCTGCTTGATGACAATGGAGTTTATTTACCATCCTTTCCACTTCCTCAAGTGTAATTTCACCAACATCATTTTCCTCCTCCCCATCAGCTTGACTGTTCGCAACACTACCAGGAAGATTTACTTTTACGTTGAGATGATGTTCAAAATATTCCCTCCTCCTCTCCAGTGATTCCCTGGGATCTGTTATGAGTTCACCTGAATTACTCAAAACACTGTTCATTTCCTTCTTCCCTCCCTTCCTAAGATTATTACTGTCCAGAAAGGTTTCCCTGTTGCTTGACCTAGCCTTTCCAGGTTATTACCAAAATCTGCCCACAACTTCTTTTTGGATTCAACAACTATTTGTTTCGCTCTGTTTCTTTCATCTACTTACAAATCCCTGTCTGCCTCCCCTTGTTTGGAGCCATTTCTGATAAGCCTTCTTTTTACGTTTACAAGCTGCTCTCACTTCATCATTCTACCTTTTCCCATCTTTACACACAGTTGTTTCTAGGCATTCCCTTGCTGTTTCTACTACAGCATCCCTGTATGCCACCCATTCACTTTCTATATCCTGAACCTGCTTACTGTCTATTGTTCAAAACTTCTCACTAATCATATCCATGTACTTCTGCACTTCTGTCTATTTTCCTCGTCCTGGAAATTTTCTACCCTTATTCGTTTGCAGACAGATTTCACTTTCTCTCTCCTAGGCCTAGTGATACATAATTTATTACAGATCAGATAGTGGTCTGTATCATCGAAATATCCTCGGAAAACTCGTACATTCTTAACAGATTTCCTGAATTCGAAGTCTGTTAAGATATAGTCTATTATGGATCTGGTACCCCTAGCCTCCCATGTGTAGTGGTGAACAGCCTTATGCTTGAAGAATGTATTCGTAACTGCTAAACCCATACTAGCACAGAAGTCCAGCAAATACTTCCCATTCCTATTAGCTTCCATATCTTCACCACATTTACCAGTCACACTTTCGTATCCTTCAGTTCTATTTCCAGCTCTCACATTGAAATCACCCATAAGCACTATTCTATCCTTGCTGTTGACCCTGACCACGATGTCACTCAATGCTTTATAAAACTTGTCCACTTCATCCTCATCTGCACCCTCACATGGTGAATACACTGAGACAGTTCTTGTCCTAATTCCTCCAACTGACAAATCTACCCGCATGATTCGTTCATTTATGTGCCTAACAGAAACTATGTTGCATGCAATGGTATTCCTGTTAAACAGCCCGACCCCAGACTCTGCCCTTCCCTTTCTAACACCCGTCAAGTACACTTTATAATCTCCTATCTCTTCCTCGTTATCTCCCCTTACCTGAATATCATTTACTCCTAGCACATCCAGATGCATCCTCTTAGCTGACTGAGCCAGTTCTACTTTCTTTCTTCCATAAGCCCCATTAATAATGACAGCTCCCCATCGAATTCCATTTCGTTCGCCAAGTTGTTTCCAAGGAGTCCCTTGCCTGTCAAATGGGAGTTGGACTCCATTACTCCCATAGGTCCGAGGCTTGCTTAAAACGTTTTGAGCTCGGTTGATTCATTTAGCAGGATGCTACCCTACTTACACATAGTCCAAGTGAGGATCTCTCCTCTAACGGGTTATGGACCACCGGTGAATTGTATAGACCTAGCCGCCTGAGCACAAGGAGGGCCATGACTCAGAATATGTCCGAGATGCCCACTCCCATTCCATAGCAACTGGTATCCCGACTCTCAGGACCACTTACTAGGCCACTGAGCCGTTGCCCATGGTTCACGAACTAGGACGTGACTGCAGTAACCCACACCATGAACCTCGTTATTTCAATATTTATTTTACATTAATTTGAGAATAGAAATGTGTTTATTTCCGATTCTATCATAATCCTTCGGTTTCCTACAGTGTTAAGAACTTTTGAATGACTCTGGTGGGTATGTAATTAATTTAAAATACTGTGTATTTAAAAAAAGTTTTCTAAGTATTTTATGATTGAGGAGGAGGAGGAGGCATGAATTGATTAATCTGTGTGAATTTTCATTATCACTATGTAACCATTCTTAAACATTTATGTTGTAGCATAATCAGATCAAACAACTGGAGGTTGAAATAGAGACTCTGAGGAATCTTCTGGAGAACTTTGGAGTAAGTTGTATTTGTAATTTTACTTTATATAATGTGCCTAGTTGTATTATTTTTAAGTTATGAATTTAAAAATTTGTTACCTTGATGTTAGGCCCATTTGAACTATAATCATCATTAGTTTATCTTTTCTGTTGAGAAAGCAGTAGTAATCAAACTGTTTTCAAATAATTGTTGTTAATCCCTTACACTTTATGGAAGCTTGTGGATGATTTTGTTTGAGCAGTATCCATGTGTTCTTCTAAGTTTCGGCTTTTACTGATTATATTAAAAATTTAAAAAACACCTAGCTGGAAGTGAATGGGGAAGAGCCTATCTGTGCATGACACTGCTATAATGTAGCACATGAGATATAATCAAGAGCACATTAAGTGTGCTATGGAAGCACCAGGAATCTAGTATTGCTTGTTGAAAATCTGAGACATATCAGTACTTGCATACAAGCAGAGGGAGAAATTAGTGTCCAACGCTGCACTATTCTCTGATTTTCTCCCCCCCCCCCCAAATTGCTGTACGTCACACCTACGCAGATAGGTCTTGCGGTAATGATGGGATAGAAAAGGGCTATGAGTTTGAAGGAAGCAGCAGAGGCCTTAATGAAGGTACAGCCCCAGCATTTGCCTGGTGCAAAAATGGGAAACCCAGGAAAACCATCTTCAGGGGTGCCAACAATGGGGCTCGAACTCACTATCTCCTGAATGCAAGCTCACATTTGCGTGCCTCTAACCACACGGCCATGCAATTAATTGAAAAAGCCATGGTGTTGTTCTCTTTTAGGCTGGATGTCATATCAGAGAACTGCGCAGCACATTGGAGAAGAACTGTCAACAGCGTACCAGCAATCGTGTTATTGGTCAGAGAATGTTTCACATAGTATTCCTGGTTCTGGATAGCCATGACATAAAAGTTGCATCAAGGACGGTGATAGCACCATACTTGGGTATGGTGACAAGTCCTGCTAGAAAGATTACTGCTCATTCCTTGCAACCATGATGTGCAACTCCTGTGATATTGAGGTAGGATCTTCTAGAGCGTTCATTGATGAGTAGTTTATACCTCATACTAATGATGGTTATATATGGTAGCACTCGGGACCAGTGCCTGGAATCATGGTTTGGGGGTCCATAGACTGCATTGTCCATTTGGTTGTTAGAGGAACATTGAGGAACACATGGTACATTCAGATCATCATCCGACATGTTTTACTTCCATTTGTGCAGCAGGGAGATGTACCTTCCAACAGTACAGTGCCCACCTACATACTACTTGTGCAATCCAACATGCTCCCAAAAGTTGTTTTTAGATCCTGGACCTGTCTTCCATTTGGCATGTGTGGAACTAAATTGGATGTTGATCTGTACTTTTACATCAGCGACAACCTTTTCTCACGTGCATCTTAGACAGAAAATGCCTAAAACTCCATTCCACAATAAGAAATTAATTACCTGTATGATTATTTCACTTTAAGATTTGTAGCCGGCCTGCATTTTTGCTTCACTGTCTTTTATCACACCCTGCAGACTGTCCAAATAGGTAGGGCCTTATGCTTCCTGTAGTGTGCGAGGCTGAAATTTCTGCCTTCTTGGACGAGGTCTTCATGGTGTTCTGTTTTCATTTTCTGTTAGTATATATCTGATGAAATATACTTGAAAATGGTTTATGATAGGCTGGAGACAAAGCTGCATTGCCATTAAAACTAATATTTTTAACTGTTAGGTTTAATGGTGGCAACTACTCTGACTTACAAAAAAGAAAAAAAAAAAAAACAGCTAGGAATGCAGTATATCTTCATAATTTCTGAAGTGTGAAAGAGGACCAGGTGCCCAAACTTTGCCACTTGAAAAAAGCAATAACTTAAGTATTAAATGAATACAGTTGAACCTGAGGTATATGTACGTCAAGGGGAAGAGTAGATCTTATGTATGATTAAGAATTACTTAGAATTCAGGTCTAGATATTATATCATAATTAAAATCATTTTCTCTTTTTCAGGAATAGGATTAAAGTGATATAAGTTAACAATGTAATTTCTACTTATGATCTTTTAAATACCATATTTCACTGCACAATCGTTGCCACCGCATAATCGTCGCAACTTTTATTGCCAATACAAAAATCGGGTTTTAAAATTTCTCAGCAATTACAATAAGTATTTCTTATCCACCTATTCAATACAAATCACCTTTATTGGTCTTTACACTTTCATATAATTAATTATTCTAAGAATTGTATGAAAGTGTAAACACCAATAAAGGTGATTTGTATTGAATAGGTGGATAAGAAATACTTATTATAATTGCTGAGAATAACATCATTAAATACGGAACAACCATGAGGATAATGACTTTTAAAATTTCATCGCATAATCATTGCACGTTCGAATTCTGTTCATGAATGTGTTTAAAAGTTAAATGGAACTGCAATGTAAGTTGCATATGAATGCGCAGTTTCAATATGTATATGGCTTATTAGCCATTTGGCAACACAGTCACATTTGTGAGATGTCATACAACATATAAATCAATAAATAAATAATACCGGTATACGTACGATGCATGGCTTATCGGTAGTTTGACAACATGGTCGTGAGACAGTGTACAATTTATTCACCAGTGACATATTATGAGTTTTCATTTGAAATACATAAGGATGTAAGTTATCGCTTATCAATCAATCAATCAATCAATCAATCAATCAATCAATCAATCAATCAATCAATCAATCAATCAGTCAATACTGATCTGCATTTAGGGCAGTCGCCCAGGTGGCAGATTCCCTATTTGTTGTTTTCCTAGCCTTTTCCTTATCAGCAATGTCGCCGGGGAATACCAACACTGCACGCACTAAATTATCGATAGTTTGACAATGTGGTCGCGAGAAAATGGACAATTTATTCACCAATGACATATTATTTTTCATTTGAAATACTTAAAGCTATAAGTTATCACTTATCGGTAACATCACCTGGAAATACCGGCATGGCACACACTTATTTTCTAGTATGACTTTCAAAGCCTTGCAACCAAGGGTGTATTGTTATCAGAATGCACAGGCAAACGGCGACAAAATGAGTCATTGAGAATCTATTTCACGAAAAAGAAAGTAAATATTTGCTCTTATCAATGGTGAACATCAGAATGAATGCATTCCTTTTTGTCATAATATTATCATGTTCTTGTGGTCAGCTATAATACATAATCGAACGTTCCGGTACTGGGAAACTTACGAGTAGGTACACCCCTGCTTGCAACCCTTGTACTTCACCTCTTGTGGACCTCTCTATGTTGTTAGGGTACGTAGGTTTTCCCATTTCATGTTTATTAGGTACTGTTGTGGAAGTATCGACTGCTCTGGAATGTACTGATTCATGTGTGTGTTTGTAAGCAACTTCATTACTGTAGACATGTGTCCGTGAGAATTTTAAGATTTATTTTGTTTTTGGGGTGTTTGCAGACATATATTGTTTTTAATATAATAATACTGAATGGTTATGGGTAATAATTTACATAGCAGCACATTAACATGTGAAGCAAGTTCAGTGGACGCCGTTTATTGTAATCACAGATAATGTTATCAACCGTATTATATAATCACTTTATGAAGTACGGTACGCAAAAATTCTAAAACATTGAAAATCTTCCGTTTATTGTGATCATGAATTCGGTTTATGTTATCATATTTCTTTTCAAGGATTTCGTTCTCAAGTATGCGAGTATTATCGCGCCTTGCCTGAACACACTTACGTGTTCAGAAATGAAAGTGCTAAAGGCTGTAAAACCTCCAAGGAACGAGTAAGAGTTTTATGTTGTGCGAGTATGTCTGGTGAAAAGAAAAGACTGTTAGTGATTGGAAAAAGTAAGAATCCACATTGCTTTAAAGGCAATAAGTTTCCAGTGAACTATCATTCCAACTCTAATGCTTGGATGTTCAAAGAATGGCTATTGAAGTGGGATAATAGGCTGGGCAGTAAAATAGTTTTGCTGGTTGACAACTGTTCAGCATACATTGTGAATTTTGAGCTCAAGAACATCAATGTGGTTTTCTTACTGGCGAATACGACTTAATTAATTCAACCATGGGATCAAGGAATCATTCACACCATGAAAGCATATTATCGCCATGAAATGCACACAAGAATCTTAGAAAACATAGAGGACTCACATAAAACTAGTGCCAATGCCCTTGCCAAAACAACCAGCCTTATCGATGCCCTGCATCTTCTAGCCATGTCATGGGATAATCTCTCAGCACGTATAATAAGGAACTGTTTCCGGTATGGGGAATTTTTAAGAGAGTTACCAGAAGCAGACAAAGATGTTGAACTTTGTCCAACAGGCTTAATGGAAGATGAATTTCAGGAATAGATGAACATTGATGAGGGCATCATTAATGTTGCGAAACAGACAAGGACAACATATGTGAGGCAGTTACCTCCTCAGAATTAGATATGAGAGGTGAAGAACATGGAGCAGAAGCTAGCAGTGCTGATGATGACGATGTTGCCGAAAATTCCCGAACACCAACGAATGCTGAAATGTGAGAGGTGCTAGATATTAATGGACTTTTGAGAGACAGCTAGAAGCAAACAACTATTAGAGACTGTTTTACATAGCTGAAAAGAGTTAACGGTATTGCAGTGCTATGTGCCGGTATCTGTTTCATTGTAGTGCTTGTAGGTTATGAATAAATAGAGTTGGCTACCTAACAATTTTTATTTTTCGGTTACTGTTACCAGCCGGTTAATTTGATCAAATTATCTGCATCCCAGAGTGATCATAATAAGTGGTGATCACTGTATTTGTAATTAAGGATAATTATAGAAACTATTCTGTGGCCTTCAAGCTAAAGGTAATTGTCTTCACTGAACGGCACGGTAACAGAGGTGTGAAAAGAAAAGTTTCAGTGAGTGGAAACTTGGTATATGTGATTGGCAGAAATTAAAAGACAAGCTAAAAAGCAAGAACTATTCTAGACCACGTTTAGATGTCCAGAAACAGGGAAGTGTCCAAAAATTGATGAAGAATCGTTCATGAACGTCATTGAAATACGTGACATTGGCTGCAGTGTGTCATATCAGATCTTACAATTGAAGGCATGGGAGGTACAGCATGAACACAACAACTCAGTTTAAGGTGAGTCGTTTGTGGGTTATGAGGTTCATGCAACGACACAATCTGTCGGTGCAAAGGAGAACAACACTATGTCAAAGGTTGCTGATTACATGGACAAGATTGTACATTTTCTGCGATTTGTCTTACGTTTGCGCCAGGAAACTTCATACTTACTTTCTCAAATCAGTAATGCTGATCATGTTCCGGGCTTTAGCAATGTGCCTTGCAACAGCACTATTGCACTAAAAGGATTGCGGAGTGTATAGCCTGTTTTATGAAAATCATTGGTAGTGAGAAATTACGATGCACAGCTGTCAGAAGAAAGTTGCCACCTTATATAATTTTCAAGGGGAAAACTATGTCCAAGCAAATACAATTTCCCTGTAGAATTCATGTACTGGCGCAGCCAAAGGGTTGGATGGTCGTAGAACTCGTGCTAGACTGGATTAGAACTGTGTAGGATAGAAGAACTGGTGCACTGGTGAAACAGCCAGCTCTGCTTATTTTAGATAGATTCCGAGGTCACCTCATGAACGAAGTGAAGCAACTTCTCAATGAAAATAAGACTCAACAGGTAGTCATTCCCGGTGATGTAACATATACTTTGCAGCCCCTGAACATTAAAAAACCATCTAAAGACCACTTACGTTGATTTTACGAGTGGATGATGACCAGCAATCAGCTATTGACACCCGGTGGAAATATTATACGTCAATCCTGCAGCTTCGTATGCTCTTGGGCAATGAAGAGTTGTGATCTTATACCACCTGAACTAGTCTCCAAGAGCTTCAAAAAGGCTTGGATTTTGAACGCTCTAGACAGATCCAAAGTTGAAATAGTGTGGCAGAGTAACTAAGAATGTGGTGCTGGTATGAGCAGCAGCAAGGACGGCGCATCAGATACCGAAACCAACGATAGCGACACAGAAGATTTTGGGGAAATTGTTTACCGAGAAGTCGGTATTTCAATATAAATTTTGCTATTGTAATATTTTAACTTTAATGCTCCGATTAATGAAAATTAATAAGATCATTTTTATTTTCAGATTGGAGAAATGTTCACCAAACTGTTGCAAATAACTGATGACTTTTGATTTCGACTATTTTAATTATATTGACGTATATACACGATTACTACGTGCACCTTAAACTTGTATAAAATACAATTTAGTTATAAATTATTTCTTCAGTAATACGATACTGGTATGAAAGTTTTCTTCACGTAATGGTCGTAACCTACTACTTTTTCTAAAATTTTGGTATAAAAAGTGCGACGATTATGTGGTGAAATACGGTATTTGTCTAAAATAGTGTTTCTCTTACTAAAGACTGTGCAGAGTGAGGTATAAGCAATTTCATTCTCAGTTTTATGTGTATTATTGTGCACGTTTTGTAGAAATTTTACTTCCTTGTCCAGTATGTAACTTTTCTCTTTCCGTTTTCTATGACCGACTGACAGCATCCTAAGATAAATTTCTGCCGACAGAACCAGAGTTTTATAACTCACTACGGAAAATGCCAGCTCTCGGCATTGTTTTATTGTGTGTCGTTTTCATACCTGCTGACAGTTACATTGGAAGCTTGTCCTATCTCTTGGCCATGTGCCTTGTAATCTTTCTCCTTTAGCTTTATGCTGCATGGTCACTTTCCATGACCTTTGCTATACCACTGCACCCCCTTGACTTCTACAGTCCTGCCACCAACAATGCCAACTCGTAATGCATTGCATTTCTAATTCACCTGTATTTCGGTAACAACTGGTAATTACATGTAATAAATATCATTTTGATCCGTATTGATGATATTTGATTAAAATAATAACAGTAAGTTATTTATTAAATTGACCACCTAATGACAATGACTTATTGTATTGATTAGGTGGTCAATTTAATAAATAACTTACTGTTATTATTCTAAACAACTGGTAATTCGTACATCTATGGTATTATTTTAACTCTGTTACGTGCAGATCAACTGTTGTATAAGTTTTATTGAATCCACATCTTCCTTTTCAGTACAATATTAGTTCATATCATGTGAACAGATCAACTGTCGCATAATCTTTCTCTTTTAGTAAAATTCCATATAATAACTTCACACAACCTTCGTTACATTAATGCACCGCACACCTCCAACATCCAAAGCTGAAGTCCCGCTGCCAAAAATGCCAACTGTAACGTATTGCATTTCTAACTCGCCTGCGTTTTGATCAGAGGAAATGTGCACGTCAATGACATTATTTAATCTTTGTCACATACAAATAAACTGCATTTCACGAAAATTAATACGTATAACACCGATTTACAAATTGTAAATGGGTTGGGCACAAATAAGGTTTAAACATATTTTTAAGTTATATTTTGCCGCAACCTACAGAAATTTACATATAAAACAGAATTATGTACAACTGAGTTTGTATAAAACGGTCTCAATTGTAAATAAATAAATAAATAAATAAATAAATAAATAAATAAATAAATAAATAAATAAATAAATAAATAAATAAAAACCCTATAATCTCGAATACCACCCGCCACCGAATACGACCCGCACCCTTATTTTGAAAGAACAAAATTAAAAGAAAAAAAAAGTGAAGTCAAAATTATTTACAATCTTTACTAACACACATCAAATGATTAGAAAATACAAATAAAAGTAAACAAACATTTCCAGAACAATATCCAACAAGTTCATTCATCATCACCGTCATCAGTACCAACTTCGGAACTTTCATCATCATCACCTTCCCACAAAATGTCATCATCGTTGCCATCCATAGCATTAGAAATGCTACATTTCCTGAAGCTCTTCTGTATTAGGTCTCCAGGTATACGATTCCATGCCGTCAAAATCCACGAACACAGCAGCTGAACTTCCGGGTGCTGAATGTGACCATTTGGTGTTAGTGTGTGATTATCAGCTGCCATCCATTCTGTATAGAGCTGTTTCAAGTCTGCCTTAAATGGACGGTTCACGCAGACATCCAGCGGCTGTAGCATAGACGTCATCCCGCCCGTAGTGACTGCTAGGTTGGTTTTCCCATCCTTGATATGTTTCTTCACAGCGTCTGTTGTGTGACAGCGGTAACTGTCGAGAACAAGCAAGCTCTTTTGTCCCAATAATGCACCAGTGCGACATTGCCAGACACACTTTACCCAGTCTTCCACAAGTGAACTGTCCATCCAGCCGGAGTTCTGAGATCTGACGATAACACCAGCAGGTAGATTTTTTTAGGAAGCGTCTTTGGCTTCAGAACAATGTACGGCGGCAATTTGGTTCCGTCGGTGGAAATACACAACATTACCATACACCGTTGTTTTTCATTACCACCTGTTCTAATGGTAACACTTTTTGCACCCTTAACATTCACAGTCCTGTCCACTGGCATTACAAAGTAGACTGGCGTCTGATCTGCATTGCCAATTTGGGAAAGCAAATATGCATTTTCCTTCCACAACCGAATTATGTGACGCTGAAACGACAATAAGTTCTCATCATAGGCACCAGGAAGGCGCTGTGAAATTGAGGTACGCCTTCGTACGCTCAACCCATTTCTTTAATAAAAATTACAAACCTATCCTTGGCTTGCCTTAACCCCTTCTGTTGAAAGTTCCTTTGCGATCTCTAATGCCATTAGCTGACACATTTCGGGTGACACACCTTATCCCAATTCCCGCCTTTCTGTCACATATTTATAAAGTTTTTTTCAATTTCTGGAAACTGTACACTCAGTCCACAAAAAGCTCTATGATCACCACTACATGTTAATAGCACATTTTTCTTCTTTCCCCAATCGCGAGTACACGACTTGTCAATATCGTATTTCCTACTGGCAGCACAATTTCCAATAATTTCGGCTTCTTGAACTACTTCCAGTTTCTCACTCACAGTAAAAGATTGCAAACTTTTTGTAGAATTCATGTTGATACTCCGAGAACGTGCGTGAGAAGCGTGGAAGTAGTGTATACTGAGAGCGGAGAGAGCATCGTTGCCAAGCTGCGCCGGCGGTGATGCCCGATTTATGCACATTCGGAAAGATAAATTTCCCAAAATTTTAAATAAGACCCGCACACTATTTTGGGAGCGATATTTTCGAAAAAATACTGCGAGTGGTACTCAACTTATACAGTAAATAAATAAATTACACCTTTGTTGAGAAACAAGCTTTATGTTCACAGAAAAGAAGACTAGTTAAACCCTTGCAAGAATGAAAGTCGTACATTGTGTCTTTCTGGTGCCAATTCCTACAGAGCAACTTTACATTATTTTGATGCCTCTATTGTTTTTTGTTGTTAAGTTCGTGTCTGGCGATTTTCATACTCATTCCGCAAACATTTCATTTAATGTTTTATGAGGTTCTCTGAATGAAAGTTGCTTTCAAGAAAACTTTGAGTTTAGAAGAGGTTGGAACAGCTGGGAACATCACCCCCAAATAAGCACTGAGCTATAAGGCATAATTGAGAACACAAGACCTTTTGTAAACTGTCTGAATCAGGTTGTCTGAGGTCTACATCAGCCAGTTGACTGATTTTTAGCTGTAAAGCTATTAAAAGAGATCGCCTCGTTACAGCCATACAGGCTAGATTACGTTTAGAGAAGGTGCCACAACATCAGTATTAGTGAGTGGACAGTAAAAAGAAGACTAAAAGAGGCTGATCTGTCTTCAAGACCTCTTACTGGCACCCATCTGACGCACCTGCATAAGTTAGCCCATCTTCAGTTTGCTGGAGAATGTCAGAATTGGACACAGGTCTTCTTCATTGATGAATCCATGTTCAACTTCAGCTTTGCAGGTGGAAGGGAGTGTGGAGAAGCCCTGGTGGGGGTTGGGAGCTTTATGCCACCTGTACTTTCGCAGCATGAACATCATACAGAGGAGGTTCCATCATTGTATGGAGAGGGGGTTGCTTCTCATGCCAGGACTAAGCTGGTGTTCATCGAAAATGGGGGCACTATGTGCACACTGGTACTAGAGAGGTTCTTCTTGAACATGTCATTCCTTTTGCTCCCTATATCGGAGAGAACTTTGTTTTAATGCATTTCAATGCCCATCCTCCTGCTGCTTGGTGTTTGTCAATATTCCTACAGGAGACAGAAATTGTCACTTTAGAATGGCTAGCACGAAGCCTCAACCTAAACCCTATCGAATATGTCTGCTTGGGCGTCAAGTCTTTCAACAGGGTGTTAATACTTTAGGCAAGCTTTGGGCAGTTCTTCTTCAAGAATGGGATGCTATACTACAAAATTATCTCATCACCTTAATTCCCAGCATATCGAAGAGGATACAAGCTGTTATTTCTTTAAATGGTGACAGAACATGTTGAATGTGCAAGTGGTTGTGCAATTCGTTAGAGGCCAGGGGTGTTTTAAAGTGGTGCTGTAGGAGGGTAATTCAAATGCCACCAAGGGAACAGTTTATGCACCTTCTATTCACTCTCATTTTACATGTCCATTTCTTGGTTAAAATAATTAATTTTGTTTAACCCTTTCGCACTCAGCCTATATGCAGGGGTTTGCTCGAAGTCGCACAAACTAATTTCTGTGGTTTTCCAAACCAAATTACAAAAAATCAACACGTAAATAGTTTAGCACATATTAAAATAAAATAAATCCCACTAATACAGGAAACTAGGAGCATTTCAGAAATGAATATACCTTGGAGGTATTGTTATTGGTAAGGCCAAAAAATTATTAAACTTCTAAAATAAATTTCAAAATATAAATTACGGTTATGACAGAAAGATCAGACATTATTGCATCTTTCTTCTTTGCTCTTAGACCAGAAAGAAAGAACATTTAATTCTGAATAATTTTATATCAATATGTTGTGTGTGCTGCAATTCACTCATGAAGCATGGCACAAAGTTATTCACCGTACATGTTACTGGCATTGATGTCAGGTCCTCATGGTCCAGTGCACAGTGAGCAGCTGTGACTGTGTCACTTCCCACATAACAGGAATCACTTTCGGCAAAAGAAGGTCATTATTGCTGTCTAAATCATGTGAAAATTCAAGGATATCGGCCTCATTCGGCCTTGAATATGGCCTAGCCATTACGATAAAAGGGATGCAAGCATGTGCAACAGCAGAGTAATGAGAAGGAGTAAAATTATAGTTTGCGAAGTACAGCAAACACATGATATACCAAAGAAACGAAATAAACTCTAAACTAAACTAAACTAAACTGATTGAAAGATCAAATTGTTGTATTCATAAGCCAACCAAAACAGATCCATGCAATTACAACTTCAAATAACCACAACATAAACATATATGGTCAACAGATATCATTTGTCGAAAATAAAAATATTTTGTAGGGCTGGTGGATATATCTATAGAGAAAAATGCAAATTCAATGCTGTAAGTTACTGTCACGATCAACTGTTGCCATTTAACAGCCTCGCAAATGACCAAAATCCGTAAATAGGATAGAGCCAATATATCGGCACCATGAGCTTTCTCGCCAAAACCTCTCGCACCCATAGATTGGCGTGAAAAGGAAGCCATTCTTTCTCAGTGTCAACTCAGTTAGTATAAGTTATACTTTTTGCCAGTCTGTTGAAACACGAAATATAACACTTGGAAAATCATTAAATACCTTTTTAAAAATTAATACTTTTACAGGTATGTTATAGTGTTCTAAGTACCAAATTTTGTGTTTGAACTGACTAGAGAAAGGTATAAGCTATCTAAACAAAAGAGATGCCTCTTTGAAACTTATACTGTCACACGGTGTAGTCACCACCATTGTGATGAGGTAGGAATTGGAACTATTTACCAAAGGCAATATTCGATAAATTTCCAAATTCTTTGAAATGATTTATTTAAGAAAAGACTAGGTAAACAACAGATAGCAAATCTGCCATCTGGGTGATTGGTCTAAATGCAGATCAATGGTGATTCATTGTGACTGTGATCATCTTCAGAATGTGTAGAATCCATTGCCAGCAGTGCAGAAATGATACTATTGCTGCACTATGCCTGTTCTCTGGATGGTGCTGCCTGAAGAATATCCAAAAGTGTATGTCAGGCAGCGGTTCCTTCATCTTCGGAATTAAATCAGAATCACAAGGGCTTAATTCTGAGGAACCGGGAGGATGGTTGAGCACTTCCCATCTCCATCAGGCATATAACTCTGCTACCAGTTGCACCACATGGATCCAAGCATTGTCCTGCAAAATGATGGGAGAAGTCTGCTAATGCTGGTTACAGGTTATGTTCCAAATATTAACTGTAATACTAGACATTCACTGTATCCTTGGGATACAATGTGTATTAGGATAATGCCATCCCAGTTGTTCACCAGAATCAGCATCACATTGCTGGGGCTCTGGTGAGCTGCTGATTTTTGTGGGGACCAGTTAATTTTCTAATTTTCATTTTTGGCTCATAAGATTAGGCCGTTGTGTTATCCAGCAAAACGATACAGCATAAGAAATCCTCCCCTTTGCACTCATAATGCTCCAAGTGGGTTTGTGCAGCATCTTATTGTTGCCATTCCTGAAATTCTATCAAGTGGTGCAGAACTTATCACAATGCAGTTCTTTTCATGCCCAGGTCGTCCTTCAGGATATGAAGCACAGTCTTGGGCATTATTCTTGTCTCTTGGTCTGACTCCTAAATTTTCTGCATGGTTTCCATTGCCAGCAACGGGTCAACAACCTGCACATCCTCTTCATTGGCACCAGGGTGTCCTATCTAAGACAGTTTGGCTACACGTTGGCATCCGTTATTGAAGACCTTTATGCACTGTGCCACTGTTCTGTAAGACAGCACTGATTCTTCACATGTTTTATGAAGACCTTGATGAAACTGACGCACTCGAGAACCACGGACTCCTGCAATCTCTATCCAGCTTCATTGTTTCTCTTTTGAGAAAATCATGGCCACTTACCTTTAGATCACCAGCTCTCAGACGATACTCCTCTTCACAACACAGCACATGTATAGTGGTGGATGGGTGAGTCCCTGTACTGTGAGGAAGGTTAAGTAACAACCTAACAACCTAACAAGTTTTGTAGGTGAGAAATACTGGGTTTGTTTCCTGGTGTATATACAGAAGTGTTGTGACTAGGATTTTACTGTTTAAAGAAGCCTTGGGGGTACAGGCTCAAACATCATCTTTAGTATGGTTGTTGAACTGTTTGACATAAAGGCTTTTCAGATATTTTTGTGTCCAGACATACTCTCTAAGGAACAACTGCTTTCGTTATGTTTTATGAATAACTTTGTTGCTAACTTTTGTGTAAATTTTGTTTTAGCCAAAGATTACAGAAATTGAACGAACTATGCGTAATCGAGATCAACAAATCCAGGAAATCAAGGAGAACATGAATAATGTGGAAGATTTCGTTTTTGCAAAATTCTGTTCCCAAATTGGAGTTGAAAACATTCGTCAATATGAGGAACGTGAATTGAGGTGAGGAATGCTCTGTTTCCTATGATGACATTAAAAGTACAATATAATAATAATCAGACATGAGGTTACCTTCGTAAGGAAGTAAACAGTACACCTTCTTACTCTGGTAATGTTTGTTCCATTCATTGCAAGTTTGATCCCAACCGAGGTCAAAAGCTTGTGCCATTTACTTCCGATATGTCAAGGAATTCTGATACGACAAAATTGTGGCACCGTGGTGTCTGCCAAGACTATTAGCTGTTGGAATTTATCGAATGAATATTTTCATTGTAATAGGTTTTCCCACTACTGCCAACACTGAATATTGTTTGGCTAAAAAAATTGAAAACCAGCACTTTCAGTTACACCTCATTAAAGAAAAGTAAACTCTTTCAACAGAATATCAGTTGTTGTACACTTTTGATTTAGTAATATTTCCATATTGTTTAAAAATACTGATCATATTTATTAGCATTTATATTTATTATGTGCTCTCTCGGGGGAGCCTGTCAACTCCTAGAGGGCACGTCCCCAGGTGGCAGATGGGGGCAGAGCTGGTGAAGATACCTTGGAAATGAAACTGCGGACCAACAGGCAGCCGTCTTTTGAGAAAATCATAGCCACTTACTGTACCTTTAGATCACCAGCTCTCAGGCGATACTCCTCCTTGCAACACAGCACATGTGTAGTGGTGGATGGGAGAGTCCCTGTACTGTGAGGGGCTTTATAATGCTGGAACACCCTCTCTCCAGGGGTCATAAATATGGAGGGCCCCAGATCAGGTTTATGAGTGAAGTCCATAACGGTTGCAACTGTGGAGAAGCTGGAATTCGGAACAGTGTGGCTGGCGGAATTAGCATCCTAGTACTCAGCATTAGTAAGAGTAAAAGGTATTTGCCCAAAACTATGGGCGTTTATGTGAGAGTTAGCATTTCTTCTCCATGTTAGGAGCTGCTACGAAAGGCGTCTGCTATTCAGGTTAGGGATGGTGTAAATTCCTGCTGGCAGTAGCTCTAAAATGCCCGACGCCAGGCTGTGGCGACAAGCTGGTCGGTAACTCCGTCGCAACCCATGAATCATGTCTACGTCAATTTTGTCGGATAATGCTAGGCCGTCCCCCAGAAGGGACGCACGTCGGCCTCGCCTGACCGCCGCGACAAATGGACAAGGGCTACTGGTTCAAGGGCAGAACAAGCTAAAGAAGCTAGCTCAAGACAAACAACATTTGCGCATCGCCGCGCTCATCACTGGGACTCTTACTGGACGCAGTCGTGAACTAGCAGCGATGCTGAAAGAATGGAAAGCGGACATTGCATTTGTGCAAGAAGCACATTGGAAAGGCCAGAAATCTTGTGACATCGGAGATGGCTATAAACTGATCTACGATGGTACATCCAACAGGAATGGTGTTGCCATCATTGCCTGCGCCAGCCTGCGAGATCGAGTTGCTGAGGTTCATTGCAATTCAGACCACCTTATGTCAGTTACAGTTGACACTCTTTCTTCTCGACTATCTTCTCTGCATATGCGTCACAATCTGGCTGTGGTGACCTAGAAGAGGAACAGTTTTGGCAGGAGCTCCAAGATTATGTTTCAGCTTGTCCTCAAGATGAGTTTCTTCTGTGGTGATCTTAAAGGGCATGTTGGTCACACCAAGAATGGTTATAGCTGCCATGGTGGTAGTGGCTACGGTATCCAAAATGATGATGGAACTCAAATTTTGGATTATGCCGAGGCAAATGACTTGGTTATTGGTAACACATTTTCCAGAAAGCGCATCAGCCACCTCATCACCTAACACTAGTGGTGACTATAGCAGCCAAATTGGCTTTATCCTTGTTCGAGGCTGTGATCTCAGACTAGTATTAGATCTGAAGGTCATACCATCTGATTGTGTAGCCCCTCAACATGAGCTGCTCACAGCAGACTTAAGGATCTGTAAACATCGTAGAGGTGGAGGGAAAGATCAAGTGGTGGAAGCTTAAAGATCAAAAGGAGACTCTAGCAGGCAGTGTAAATTTTCCTCCCATCGACCTGAATGTGATTGAGAACACATGGACCACATTCTGCAAATCTATCACTGCAACCGCCACAGCAACCTTGGGTACAGCAAAACCTAGTTCCCACTGTATTGACAAGCAAACGTAGTTATGGACGTCCCAAGTCCAAGGAAAGGTGCATGAAAAGAAGAAGGCATATAGAAACTGGAATTCACAAAAGACTCCAGACAACAGGGACAGATATGTCGTAGCCAAATGTGAGGCTAAGAAAGCTTTCGCTGAAGGTAGGTGCAGTTGCTAAAATGCTAAAAAGCTGGAATTCGGAACAGTGTGGCTGGCGGAAGTGGCATCCTAGTACTCAGGATTAGTAAGAGTAAAAGGTATTTGCCCAAAACTATGGGCGTTTATGTGAGAGTTAGCATTTGTTCTCCATGTTAGGAGTGGCTACGAAAGGCGTCTGCTCTTCAGGTTAGGGGCGGTGTAAATTCCTGCTGGCAGTAGCTCTAAAATGCCCGACGCCAGGCTGTGGCGACAAGCCACTGGATTCAACGGAAGGAGAGAAAACTATCTTTCAGCTGGCAAAAGCTACAACAAAGTCAGCACAGGATATTGCACTATGTGTGCGTAAAAGGCAATGATGGTCAGCGATTACAGGGCAAACAAGACATCCTCAAACATTGGCAACAACACTTTGAAGAGAATTCCAACATTGAGTTCCCACATCCTCCTATTCCAGAAAATAATCCAACATCAGGTCCTATCTCATACATCACACCAGAGGAAGTCACCAACACCATCAGAAGTATGAAGAACTAAAGAAGCGCCAGGATCTTCTGGTAGATTTCTGGAAGTTGCAAGAACCCGCGATCAACTGGCTGACCAACTTTTTCAGTGCCGTAGTTGACTCTGACTCTGTTCCCAGTGATTGGGCAACAAGCATCACTGTGCCTATCTTTAAGCAAAAAGTTGACCCAGCAGAATGTGCAAATTACCGTCCAATGAAGATTTTTGAGAGAATCCTCGATTGATAGCTGCGTGGCATCGACAGCATTAGCACCAACCACTGCGGCTTCACCAAAGGTGCTGGAACAACTGACGCCATCTTCGCTGAAAGAATGCTCATTGAAAAGCACCGAGAGAAACAACAGCTACTGCATATTGCCTTCATTGATCTTGAAAAGGCCTTAGACAATTTTCCACATTGTGTGATCTGGTATGTACTTCGTGACCATGATGTACCAGAAATGCTTATCATTTGGATCAAGATGCTTTACACGAACACCACAAGTCATGTACATTGTGTTTTCGGCATTCCGGAGAGCTCCCCAGTGAAAGTCGGTGTACCCGTTCCTCTTTGTTCTCGTCACGGACACAATCACATGAGACCTACAGAGGAGTGTCCCTTGGACTCTCTTATACGCAGATGACGTCACACTTGCTGATACCACCAAAAGTGAATTGCAGTGTCAAGTTGAAGATTGGAACAGCCGTTTCTCACAATACAGTCTTAGTCTGCATAAAAAGTAGACTGAATACCTGGAATCCATCCCAAGCAGTGGCTCTATTCAAGTTGATGGAGAGTCCTTAACAAAGACTGTAAGCTTCAGGTATCTAGGATCTTGGCTACAGATTGATGGTGGGATACGTGATGAATTGTGAAGTAGGATAAAGGCAGCCTGTGGATGAGATGGACGGAGGTCATAGGTGTACTCGCCGACAGAAGGATGCCACTACATTTGAAGTCGAAAATATACCGCATGGTAGTACGTCCTGTTGCTTTATACGGTGTTGAATGTTGACCAGCTGACAAAGCTACAGAGCGCTAATTACACACCATGGAAATACGCATACTCCGTTGGTCGACGGGCATCACACTCCTGCATCATGTCAAAAATGACACCGTCTGCCAGCAAATGGGCATTTCACCCATCACTAAGAAGGCACGGGAAAACCGTCTCCAATCGTATGGTCATGTCCTGCGTCCTGCACCTGGAACAGTTGCCAATTTCACCCACAACTTTGAAATTAATGGGCAACGACCACGCAGACGTCCAAAGCAGCGCTGAAATAACACAGTGAATGCTGATGTGAAGACTCTGGACTTAAGACCACGTGATGCCCTATCATCATCATCATCATCATCAACATCATCATCAATGTCCCACTCCAGTCGCCCGGGTGTGGTTAACAAGCCTCCTCCACTCCTTTCTGTCCTTCCAGTTTTCCTGCTCCATTACTTCCGCCACATCCAATCCAGCTTCTCTAATGTCCTTCCAAATCTGATCCATCCACCTTCTTCTCGGTCTTCCAACTGGTCTCTTTCCCTCAACTTCTCTTTCTAATTCCCTTCTTGCTACCCATTCCTTTCCCATTCTTTTTACATGTCCGAACCATCCCAGTCTTGCTTTCTGTATCTTCTGTACTAACGGTTCTATATTGAGCTCTTCTCTGATTTTAATATTTTGAATTCTATCTCTTCTAGTTTTTTTTTTCGATGCTCTTAAAAATTTCATTTCTACTGCTTGGATCTTACTACCTTGTCTCTTATTAGTTACCAGCGTTTCTAGTCGTATGTTACAATTGGTATGAAATACTGTTTCTATAATGTTAATTTTGTTCTCTTCAGTACTTTGTCATCCCATAAAAGCTCTCCGACTTGATGATAAAACGTTGTACCTTTACTTAGTCTGTTATTAATTTCAGGATTGATTTCATTACTTCCATTAATAATGCTACCCAGATATGTAAACTGTTCTACATTCTCTAACTGTTCTCCGTATATGTTCACTTGGCTTCACTTTGTCTTTTTTCTGCAGTGCACGACTACAGTTTTCTTTTTACTAATTATCATTCCAAACTCCTCCAGATTTTCATTCCAAATGTCCAGTCTTCTTTGTACTTCATTTTCTCCCTTTCCCCAAATCACCACATCATCTGCAAATACCAAAGCATTCACTTCATCACTACTGATACTCTGTTTTACACGTTTTATGATTTCATCCATCAATATAATAAACAATAATGGCGACAGTCCACTTTCTTGCTTGAGACCTTTTTTTTAAATAAAATATTTCAGATTCACCACTCCCCACTTGTACACTGCTTTTACTCTCATGATACAACATTTTTATCTTGTTAGTTAATGATTTTGATACATTCCTTTTCAGTAGGCATTCCCATACATGTTTTCTCTTAACTGTATCATAAGCTTTTTTCAAATCAAAAAATACGAAGATGAATTCCTTGTTCCTTTCCAGGTGTTTTTCCATTATCGTTCACACTGTAAATATCAATTCCATTGTTGATCTATTCGGTCTAAAGCCATATTGTTCTTCCTCTAACTGTGTTTCTATGATATCCCTCAGTCTTTTGTCTATGACTTTTTATTTTTAGCCCATGTAATAATAGAGTTAGACCTCTATAATTTTCACATTATTTTCTTCCTATTTCTTTTTTTGAACAGTGGAACGGTGCTTCCTTGTTGCCAATCTTCAGGTATCCTTTCATCCTTCCATATGGCATTGAGGGCTCTGTATAACCACTGTAGTCCAATGCTTCCTGCTGTTTTAATCATACGAGCATTGAATTCATCTTTCCCACTTGCTTTACCTTTGGTCATTGCTTTCTTTGCCCTTTCAAGTTCCAACCATGTTATCAGGTTCTCTTCTTCTTCTCCATCTCTTATTTCCATTTTCTAATCTCCTTCTTCCTCCGAGCAGTCATCATCATTATAAAGTTTTTCAAATACACTGACTGACAGAGCAAATGCAACACCAAGAAGGAGTGGTCAGAACTTTATGCCAATTGCAGGGTAGACTGACGTCACTGAGGTATGCTCATGATGTGAAATGCGCCGCTGTGCTGCGCACGTAGCGAACGATAAATGGGACACGGCGTTGGCGAATGGCCCACTTCGTACCGTGATTTCTCAGCCGACAGTCATTGTAGAACGTGTTGTCGTGTGCCACAGGACACGTGTATAGCTAAGAATGCCAGGCCGCCGTCAACGGAGGCATTTCCTGCAGACAGACGACTTTACAAGGGGTATGGTGATCGGGTTGAGAAGGGCAGGTTGGTTGCTTCGTCAAATCGCAGCCGATACCCATAGGGATGTGTCCACGGTGCAGCGCGTGTGGCGAAGATGGTTGGCGCAGGGACATGTGGCACGTGCGAGGGGTCCAGGCGCAGCCCGAGTGACGTCAGCACGCGAGGATCGGCGCATCCGCCGCCAAGCGGTGGCTGCCCCGCATGCCACGTCAACCGCCATTCTTCAGCATGTGCAAGACACCCTGGCTGTTCCAATATCGACCAGAACAATTTCCCGTCGATTGGTTGAAGGAGGCCTGCACTCCCGGCGCCCGCTCAGAAGACTACCATTGACTCCACAGCATAGACGTGCACGCCTGGCATGGTGCCGGGCTAGAGCGACTTGGATGAGGGAATGGTGGAACGTCGTGTTCTCCGATGAGTCACGCTTCTGTTCTGTCAGTGATAGTCACCGCAGACGAGTGTGGCGTCGGCGTGGAGAAAGGTCAAATCCGGCAGTAACTGTGGAGCGCCCTACCGCTAGACAACGCGGCATCATGGTTTGGGGCGCTATTGCGTATGATTCCACGTCCCCTCTAGTGCGTATTCAAGGCACGTTAAATGCCCACCGCTACGTGCAGCATGTGCTGCAGCCGGTGACACTCCCGTACCTTCAGGGGCTGCCCAATGCTCTGTTTCAGCAGGATAATGCCCGCCCACACACTGCTCGCATCTCCCAACAGGCTCTACGAGGTGTACAGATGCTTCCGTGGCCAGCGTACTCTCCGGATCTCTCACCAATCGAACACGTGTGGGATCTCATTGGACGCCGTTTGCAAACTCTGCCCCAGCCTCGTACGGACGACCAACTGTGGCAAATGGTTGACAGAGAATGGAGAACCATCCCTCAGGACACCATCCGCACTCTTATTGACTCTGTACCTCGACGTGTTTCTGCGTGCATTGCCGCTCGCGGTGGTCCTACATCCTACTGAGTCGATGCCGTGCGCATTGTGTAACCTGCATATCGGTTTGAAATAAACATCAATTATTCATCCGTGCCGTCTCTGTTTTTTCCCCAACTTTCATCCCTTTCGAACCACTCCTCCTTGGTGTTGCATTGTCACTGTCAGTCAGTGTACATTGTCATCACCTTCTGAAGACCGTTTTCGTCATGTACTATGGATCCGTCTTCCCTCTCTAATGCCTTGATATTTTCTTGATTTATTCTTTTTGATTTTGTTACTCTGTATAATAGTTTCTGATTTCCTCAACTATCTTGCTCGATTTTGTTGGTAAACTCTTCCCAACATATCTCCTCTTCTTCCTTGATACTCCTCTTTACTTGTAGTTTCAGTATTTTGTATTCCACATGTAACCTTTCTGTCTTATTCTCATCCCTCTGTTACGTTTTTTGCTTTTCCTTATCCATTTCTTCCTTCACCTTGTTCCTTTCTTTTATTTCTGTTTTTATTTTGTCTGTCCACCAGTGTGTCTCTTTTCCCTTAACCTTTGCTTTTGTTTTCCCACATACCTCAGTTGCTGCTTCCACAAATGTCTGTCTTAAATTGTCCCACTCTTCTTCTCAACTTCGTATTTTCATGTTAGGCAACTTCCTTTTTATACAATCTTGGAATGCCATTCTTTTATCCTCCTCCTCCAATTCCCTAATCCTGATCTTTGGTTTCTTCTTCAATACAATTTTAGGGAATTTTACTTGTTTTCATTCCACAATCAGTATTCTATCATCACCTTCCATTCTTTCACTGGGGTTTATCTTCGTATTCATGATGTATCTTCCCCATTCTCGGTCTGTGATTATAAAATCAATGAGTGTTCCATACTGTCCATCCCAACTGTATGGCTGATCTTATGGCTATTCCCCTTCATAAACCATATGTTCTTTATTATCAGGTTATTTCTGATACAAAAGTTCAACAGTTTCTCTTCATCTTAATTTCTATCGCCATATCCATATGGGCCCAGATCATTCTCATATCCCATTCTATCAGTTCCTGCATGAGCACTCAGATCTCCCATTATCATGATCCCATCTCCAACGTGGATTTCATCCATCAATATAATAAACAATAATGGCAACAGTGCACTTCCTTGCTTGAGACCTTTTTTTGTATAAAATGTTTCAGATTCACCACTCCCCACTTGTACACTGCTTTTACTCTCATGATACAACATTTTTATCTTGTTAATTAATGATTTTGATACATTCCTTTTCAGTAGGCATTCCCATACATGTTTTCTCTTAACTGTATCATAAGCTTTTTTCAAATCAAAAAATACGAAGATGAATTCCTTGTTCCTTTCCAGGTGTTTTTCCATTATCGTTCACACTGTAAATATCAATTCCATTGTTGATCTATTCGGTCTAAAGCCATATTGTTCTTCCTCTAACTGTGTTTCTATGATATCCCTCAGTCTTTTGTCTATGACTTTTTATTTTTAGCCCATGTAATAATAGAGTTATACCTCTATAATTTTCACATTATTTTCTTCCTATTTCCTTTTTTGAACAGTGGAACGGTGCTTCCTTGTTGCCAATCTTCAGGTATCCTTTCATCCATCCATATGGCATTGAGGGCTCTGTATAGCCACTGTAGTCCAATGCTTCCTGCTGTTTTAATCATACGAGCATTGAATTCATCTTTCCCACTTGCTTTACCTTTGGTCATTGCTTTCTTTGCCCTTTCAAGTTCCAACCATGTTATCAGGTTCTCTTCTTCTTCTCCATCTCTTATTTCCATTTTCTTATCTCTTTCTTCCTCCGAGCAGTTATCATCATTATAAAGTTTTTCAAATACATTGTCGTCACCTTCTGAAGACCGTTTTCGTCATGTACTATGGATCCGTCTTCCCTCTCTAATGCCTTGATATTTTCTTGATTTATTCTTTTTGATTTTGTTACACTGTATAATAGTTTCTGATTTCCTCAACTATTTTGCTCGATTTTGTTGGTAAACTCTTCCCAACATTTCTCTTCTTCTTCCTTGATACTCCTCTTTACTTGTAGTTTCAATATTTTGTATTCCACATGTAACCTTTCTGTCTTATTCTCATCCCTCTGTTACGTTTTTTGCTTTTCCTTATCCATTTCTTCCCTCACCTTGTTACTTTCTTTTATTTCTGTTTTTATTTTGTCTGTCCACCACCGTGTCTCTTTTCCCTTAACCTTAGTTTTTGTTTTCCCGCATACCACAGTTGCTGCTTCCACAAATGTCTGTCTTAAATTGTCCCACTCTTCTTCTCAACTTCGTATTTCCATGTTAGGCAACTTCCTTTTTATACAATCTTGGAATGCCATTCTTTTATCCTCCTCCTCCAATTCCCTAATCCTGATCTTTGGTTCCTTCTTCAATACAATTTTAGGGAATTTTACTTGTTTTCATTCCACAATCAGTATTCTATCATCACCTTCCATTCTTTCACTAGGGATTATTTTCATATTCATGACGTATCTTCCCCATTCTCGGTCTGTTATTATAAAATGAATGAGTGTTCCATACTGTCCATCCCAACTGTACGGCTAATCTTACGGCTACTCCTCGTCATAAACCCTGTGTTCTTTATTATCAGGTTATTTCTGATACAAAAGTCCAACAGTTTCTCTCCATCTTCATTTCTATTGCTATATCCATGTGGGCCCAGAACATTCTCATATCCCATTCTATCAGTTCCCACATGAGCACTCAGATCTCCCATTATCATGATCCCATCTCCAACAATATGTGTTTCCAGTTCATTGAGGAACTCCATGCTTCATCATGTCTGTGGTGCATACACCTGTGTTATCTTCAGTAATTCCTTGTTTACATGTATGTGCGTTATTATAATTCTTTCATTTACATACTCAACTTCAGCTATTGGTTCTACATTCTGATTCACTACAAATCCCACACCATTTTTTTTTTTTTTTTTCTTTACTGTTACCCATCCAGTACAATTTGTACCCCTTTCTTAGTTTCTTCATTCCTTTCCCTTTCCATTTTACTTCACTTAATCCCGGGATGTCGAGTTTTCGTCTCTCCACTAGGTCAATCAATTCATTTTCCTTCCCATTAATTGTTAAAATATTTATTGTTCCAAATCGGGTTTTGTTCTCTGATCTAACACTTGCATGAACATCAGGTTTACCATCGTACTGTGCAACTGTAGTCAGAGACTTGTCAGTTCCGTTTCCATTTTTAAACTTCCATCCGAGGCTTATATTGTAGTTGAAAAGCAAGTACAAATTTACTCATCTGCTGACCTGCTAAGCGTAACGCATCTGAGGATTTCTTTTTTTGGGGGGGTTTACTCCCTTACCCCTTGAAGATCCCTCTTCTCCACAAGGCAGTGGTTTCCTCTTCTAATTTTCCCCAGAGAGGATGGGTTGCCTCATCAACCATATTCGCTATTCTGAAAGGTCTCCTTCCCTGCCTAGGATGCTGTTAAGGTCTTCACCCGTAACCCTGGGCATGGGTTCCACGCTATACCTTGTGAGACTGGGTCCCTGCCTGAACTTGGCTCTCATTCACACCGGCCTACTGATGTGGAGGATACCCACCCCCGCAACGTGGATGCGCCAGACAAGAATTACTCGAGTGAAGGATAGGGAAGATGACCCTATCTCCCTTGAGCCAGGTTAAATGGTTGTGTATGATGCCACAACCAATGCCCAAGACCGTGCAAAATGGCAAGCCAAGATTAGAACAGTGGACGCTGCACCAGCGGGAAAACGCTAGGAGGGGGAGGAGAGAGAAGAAGATATCTACAATGTGCTTGTACTGCAAAATGCTGCAAACTACAGTAAATGAAATAATAAGGCATTCAAGGAGCAGATCAAGGAGATTGCAACCAGAGAGCGCAGCTAATTTATGGAAACGTATAACCATACACTCCTGCACATGTGTTTTAATAAGATAGCGATGGTTATTAGTGGCTGTCTAGCCAAGACAGTAAAAGCATACTCAGTTCACCCAGAAGGACAAGGGTTTGATTCCCCCTCAGGAAGTAAAAATATTTGGCAATGAGATTTCCACTTCGGGATAGGCGCATGGGCATGAGGTTCACTCAACCTACACTAAAAATGAGTACTAGGTTAATGCCTGGTTTAAGCGTGGCTAGACACACAGCTACCACTCTGTCCCACTTCGTGACAAGGTTACAGATAGTGGAAGCTTTTACGTTCCACTTCTCTGAGGGACTTCATGATAGTTAATAGGCATGAAATGTTATTCTTGTTTTACTAATAAATATGAATAGTAACACAGTAAAGGTTTCCACCTATTCAGTACTAATATGTATTTACAACATCGTTCAGTACGGACCAACAACATGAAATTCATAACCCTTACTAATAAATGACACGGAAAATCCAATGGTATCTGAAGACATTCCAGGAATAATATTGACTATAGGGATAAGGAAATCATAAACTTATATGTGATGATTGATATGATATTTTAATTTTGATATCATGTGATACTCCGCACGGCTTTACCTCTAAATTGACCTTTTGGCCAATTTTGGCTCTGCCTGGTGGTTATGCGCTAAGACACAGACATCCAACCAATCCCAAGCTGCCATTCATATCGATTTATATCAGTAGAGCATGATCTCGAAACCTAGTTGCCAACTTTATTGTTTACATTCACCATGTGGGTAACCTGTCCCGCTCAGTGTGCATGGCATTCGGTACGGTTCACGATCTTTTGCAATTTTGTTCAGTAATTAATGTTTTCCATATTAGTCTTCATCTCTCTAGTATATTAGAGTACAGTAAAACCTCGATTATCCGTCGCCCCGATTAACCGTTCTTCAAATTATCCGTCGCCAAAAAAGAATCTCAATTTTTTAAAAGCCATGTACAGTCACTCCAAAACTGAATGAGCGTACTTGTCAATAATAATAATAAAAATGGTTCATGTTTGTGGGTTACTGTAGTCACGTCCTAGTTCGTGAACCATGGGCAACGGCTGAGTGGCCTAGTAAGTGGTCCTGAGAGTCGGGATACCAGTTGCTATGGAATGGGAGTGCGCATCTCGGACATATTCTGAGTCGTGGCCCTCCTTGTGCTCAGGCGGCTAGGACTATAAAATTCACTGGTGGTCCATAACCCGTTAGAGGAGAGATCCTCACTTGGACTATGTGCAAGTAGGGCAGCATCCTGCTTCATGAATTTACCGAGCTCAGAACACTTTAAGCAAGCCTCGGACCTATGGGAGTAATGGAGTCCCACTCCCTTTTGACAGGCGAGGGACTCCTTGGAAACAACTTGGCGAACGAAATGGAATTCGATGGGGAGCTATCAATATTAATGGGGCTTATGGAAGAAAGAAGGTAGAACTGGCTGAGTCAGCAAAGAGGATGCATCTGGATGTGCTAGGAGTAAGTGATATTCGGGTAAGGGGAGATAATGAGGAAGTGGTGGGAGATTATAAAGTGTACTTGACGGGTGTTAGAAAGGGAAGGGCAGAGTCTGGGGTAGGGCTCTTTATCAGGAATACCATTGCACGGAACATAGTTTCTGTTAGGCACGTAAATGAGCGAATGATGTGGCTAGATTTGTCAGTGGAAGGAATTAGGACAAGAATTGTGTCTGTGTATTCACCATGTGAGGGTGCAGATGAGGATGAAGTTGACAAGTTTTATGAAGCATTGAGTGACATCGTGGTCAGGGTCAACAGCAAGGATAGAATAGTGCTAATGGGCGATTTCAATGTGAGAGTTGGGAATAGAACTGAAGGATACGAAAGGGTGATTGGTATATGTGGGGAAGATATGGAAGCTAATGGGAATGGGAAGCGTTTGCTGGACTTCTGTGCTAGTATGGGTTTAGCTGTTACGAATACATTCTTCAAGCATAAGGCTATTCACCGCTACACATGGGAGGCTAGGGGTACCAGATCCGTAATAGACTATATCTTAACAGACTTTGAATTCAGGAAATCTGTTAGGAATGTACGAGTTTTTCGTGGATTTTTCGATGATACAGACCACTATCTGATCTGTAGTGAACTAAGTATCTCTAGGCCTAGGGTAGAGAAAGTGAAATCTGTCTGCAAACGAATAAGGGTAGAAAATCTCCAGGACAAGGAAATTAGACAGAAGTACATGGATAGGATTAGTGAGAAGTTTCGAACAGTAGACAGTAAGCAGGTTCAGGATATAGAAAGTGAATGGGTGGCATACAGGGATGCTGTAGTAGAAACAGCAAGGGAATGCCTAGGAACAACTGTGTGTATCGGATGTTGTTAGTAAGTGTGTACATACAGCTTCTTTGAAGTTTTTGAATTTGTTTTCAATTGTGATTCATTAGCTTTTCTGAGTACAGTATATAATTTTACCAGGGCTATTTGCCACGGTTGTATTACATCACCTGTTCTCACAGCAGTAGAGCGCTGGCAATAGAGGTAAGGTGATGCTCTCGTGTTTTGCGAACTGTCAGTTTAGAAGTAAAGCAGTGCAAAGTATAATTACAGCTACAGGATCTTAATTTTTACATACCCCCTGTGGGTGAGGGATGCAGATGAAGAATACGCCCATACTGTCTGCTGTACGAGGCGACTAAAAGGGGCGACCAAGGGATGATAAAATTAGAACTAAGATAATACTTGGGATTAGTACCATTACATGCGGAACACAATGGGTCGGCGTTACATGCAACTAGTACCACCTTGCAAGGAAAACCATGGGCCTACATTACACAGGAGCAGTACCATTATGCGAGAAACACTATGTGTCTGAGCGTTATTTGTGATAATGGTCATCATGTGTATTCTGCCGGTTGGTTCCACTGTTTTCAGAATGGGTCTGCGTTACCTATGAGTAGTACCATTTTATGAGAAACACCATGGGTCTACGTTGCCTGTGATTAGTGCCACTAAGTGAGAAACACCACGGGTTTGGCTGGCTCTTGTGATTAGTACCACTATGTGAATAAAACCATTGGTCTGTGTTGCCTTAGAGTAGTAGTACCATTATGTGAGTAACACCATGGGTTTGTGTTGTCTGTGGGCATTGCCATAATGTGTGATACACCGTGGGACTACGTTGCCTATGATTAGTACCACTATGTGAGCAATACCATGAGTATACGTGGCCTGTGATTAGTTCCACTAAGTGAGAAACACCACAGGATTAGTGGCGCCCGTGATTAGTCCCACTGTGTGAGAAACACCACGGGTCTGCGTTGCTTGTGAGTAGTACCCTTATGTGTGAAACACCATAGTTTTGTGTTACCTGTGAGTGGTTCCATTGTGTGTGACATACCATGGGTCTACATTACCTGTGATTAGTATAACCATGCGAGAAACACCATGAGTCAACGTTGCTTGTGATCAGTACCCATAAAGGAGAAACTCCATGGTTCTGTTTACCAGTAATTAGCACCATTATGAGGGAGCGGTAACCTGGATTTTGGACCCCTTTAAAAATTAGTATCATCCAAGTAATGATGGCATTGTGAATTGGGATCCATTGATTGTTTTTGTTTCACAATCATTTTTCATCATCATTCGTTTTAGATTCTAGTCAGTGGATACATTTTGAAGTTTTAATTTTAGTTTAGTTCACCTCTTACCATTAGGGGTCAGTGACTTGGCTGTTAGTCCCCTTCAAACAAAAAACATCATCATCATCATTATCATCATCATTTTTACATATAAGGGACATGTTTTTTTTTTTAGATTGCTGGGTGCCAGGTTCAATTCAGGACCAGGTTGTGGAAATTTAGTTATGATTTGGTTAGTTCCCTAGCTTGGATACAGGGTGTTTATGCTGTCCTCAATATTCATACAACTCCCATATCACGCACAACGCTAACTTCACCACATTAACACACAGTATTCTTTACATGACATGTGCCGCCCACCTTCGTTGCTGGATCTGTCTTCCAAGGGCTGTATCATGCCTGTAATACTTGTTTGATATTATATTATTAAAATATTCCAAATGCAGTGGTTGGGATTTGAAACCCAACCTTCTCTATAGTAATTTCCACGTAAGGAAATACCCCAGAAAGTAAATATCGCCACCCGATGCTCTTCTTTTCTCTTTTTTGTAATGGCTGATCACTGCTGCCAACCTGCCTGGTTACATATTAAAATCACCAGACATAACCATAACAAACTAACCTCAATGTAGGAAACACCGATAATCAATGTTTCCCTACCCTAGTAAATGATAAAAGATAAGATCAAATAAATCAAGATAATTATGAATATCTCGTCGATTTCCACGCTCAATGAGGAATTAAGGAAATAAACACACTTTCTGACTCAAATTATCCGTCTTTATTTTGATATACACTAGGCGTACTATAACCATATTCTTGACAAGAGGGGCGTGTTAAACGATGCAATTTATTTAATAAGTCTTTGCAGTGTGATTTTAGAAAGTTCCAGACATCCAATGACTTCCCTTTCTTTTGCGCGAACATTTCCTTCTCTCTTCAACACCGGTAACCAGTAAGGAGAGAAATTATTGGGCATATTTTCAGCCTGCAGGCTGGTTATATCTTCAAGCTTATCAGGAAACATATAGGAATACTAATGTGCCAAGCTCCGTGAACGGAAATTAGGTCAGGTTTCAAGTTCACTGCGGATTTGAAAATAATAATGTTATAAGTTCTACTGCCAAAATTTCGTCCCGCAAGAGTTATTTCGTGTACCGGTAGATCTAGACATGAGACTGACGTACTTGAGCACTGTAATCATTTCACGCAAACAATGTTAATAAATGCATTATCCGAACATGCCACAATTCTACTTACTTGGTATTAGCCAAATAGATTTACAATCCCACAGAAAAAGAAAATATGCTTTAAATATTCTCGGAAATGTATCACTAGTGACTTTAACGGCGATGCGGTGGCAACACGCAATTCATGCTAGAACAGTGATTGAACGTTGCCAACGTGCCAGATTAACGGTTAATGTAAGACGTCGTATCGGCAAGTAGGGTCCCTAAACTGTATGGTTACCGACACTGAAAAAGACCTGCAAAATACCCAACAGCAAGAAAAGTAACTATAAATCGATACCTTAATATTACAGGGGAGAAAGAGTAAGGTTGCACCCTTAGGGTAAGTCCTTACACGGAGAGGACTATAAGTGAGAAATTACAGATGGGCCAATACCAGTTTTTGTCGATACTCGATATCCTTATATGTTTCTTGTCTTACTATTCCAATACTGTCCTCAACATTCATACAACTACCATACCACGCACAACATTAACACTGGACGACCAGTATCGCAATATATCTGAATTGGGACAGTCAGCATCCTAACCCTGACAGACAAGACCGAAGTGCTGATAGAGTTCATGAAAGAGAAGGACATAGCCATCCTTGGTCTTAGTGAAAAAACACGGAGGGGATGGGAGGGGGGGGGGAACTGAAGGAAGGGTATAGGAGGGCTGAGTCTGCAAAGAGGATGCATCTGGATGTGCTAGGAGTAAGTGATATTCGGGTAAGGGGAGATAACGAGGAAGAGATAGGAGATTATAAAGTGTACTTGACAGGTGTTAGAAAGGGAAGGGCAGAATCTGGGGTAGGGCACCTTATCAGGAATACCATTGCACGCAACATAGTTTCTGTTAGGCACGTAAATGAGCGAATGATGTGGGCAGATTTGTCAGTTGGAGAATTAGGACTAGAATTGTCTCCGTGTATTTACCATGTGAGGGTGCAGATGAGGATGGAGTTGACAAGTTTTATGAAGCATTGAGTGACATCGTGGTCAGGGTCAACAACAAGGATAGAATAGTGCTAATGGGCGATTTCAATGCGAGAGTTGGGAATAGAACTGAATGATACGAAAGGGTGATTGGTAAATGTGGGGAAGAAATGGAAGCTAATGGGAAAAGGAAGCGTTTGCTGGACTTCTGTGCTAGTATGGGTTTAGCTGTTACGAATACATTCTTCAAACATAAGGCTATTCGCCGCTACACATGGGAGGCTAGGGGTACCAGATCCATAATAGACTATATCTTAACCGACTTTGAATTCAGGAAATCTGTTAGGAATGTATGCGTTTTCCAGGGATATTTCGATGAAACAGACCACTATCTGATCTGTAGTGAACTAAGTATATTTAGGCTTAGGGGAGAGAAATTGAAATCTGTCTGCAAAAGAATAAGGGTAGAAAATCTCCAGGACGAAGAAATTAGACAGAAGTACATGGATATTATTAGTGAGAAGTTACGAACAGTAGACAGTAAGCTGGTTCAGGATATAGAAAGTGAATGGGTGGCATACAGGGATGCTGTAGTAGAAACAGCAAGGGAATGCCAAGGAACAACTGTGTGTAAAGATGGAAAAAGGTGATCATCTTGGTGGAATGATGAAGTGAGAGCAGCTTGTAAATATAAAAAGAAGGCTTATCAGAAATGGCTCCAAACAAAGGTTGAGGCAGACAGGGATTTGTACGTAAATGAAAGAAACAGAGTGAAACAAATAGTTGTTGAATCCAAAAAGAAGTCGTGGGAAGATTTTGGTATTAACCTGGAAAGGCTAGGTCAAGCAGCAGGAAACCTTTCTGGACAGTAATAAAGAATCTTAGGAAGGGAGGGAAAAAGGAAATGAACAGTTTTTTGAGTAATTCAGGTGAACTCATAATAGATCCCAGGGAATCACTGGAGAGGTGGAGGGAATATTTTGAACATCTTCTCAATGTAAAAGGAAATCATCCTTGTGGTGTTGCGAACAGCCAAGCTCATGAGGAGGAGGAAAATGATGTTGGTGAAATTACGCTTGACGAAGTGGAAAGGATGGTCAGTAAACTCCACTGTTATAAAGCAGCAGGAATAGATGAAATTAGACCTGAAATGTTGAAGTATAGTGGGAAGGCAGGGATGAAATGGCTTCATAGAGTAGCAAGATAAGCATGGAGTGTTGGTAAGGTACCTTCAGATTGGACAAAAGCAGTAATTGCACCTATCTAGAAGCAAGGGAACAGGAAGGATTGCAACAATTATCGAGGTATCTCATTGATTAGTATACCAAGCAAAGTATTCACTGGCATCTTGGAAGGGAGGGTGCGAACAGACGTTAAGAGGAAGTTGGATGAAAACCAGTGTGGTTTCAGACCACAGAGAGGCTGTCAAGATCAGATTTTCAGTATGCGCCAGATAATTGAAAAATGCTACGAGAGGAATAGGCAGTTGTGTGTATGTTTCGTAGATCTAGAGAAGCATATGACAGGGTACCGAGGGAAAAGATGTTCGCTATACTGGGGGACTATGAAATTAAAGTTAGATTATTAAAATCAATCAAAGACATTTATGTTGACAATTGCGCTTTGGTGAGAATTGATGGTAGAATGAGTTCTTAGTTCAGGGTACTTACAGGGGTTAGACAAGGCTGTAATCTTTCATCTTTGCTCTTTGTAGTTTACATGGATCATCTGCTGAAAGGTATAAAATGGCAGTGAGGGATTCAGTTAGGTGGAAATGTAGTAAGCAGTCTGGCCTATGCTGACGATTTGGTCTTAATGGCAGATTGTGCCGAAAGCCTGCAGTGTAATATCTTGGAACTTGAAAATAGGTGCAATAAGTATGGTATGAAAATTAGCCTCTCGAAGACTAAATTGATGTCAGTGGGTAAGAAATTCAACAGAATTGAATGTCAGATTGGTGATACAAAGCTAGAACTGGTCGATAATTTCAAGTATTTAGGTTGTTTGTTCTCCCAGGATGGTAATATAGTGAGTGAGATTGAATCAAGGTGTCGTACAGCTAACGCAGTGAGCCTGCAGTTGCGATCAACCGTATTCTGTAAGAAGGATGTCAACTCCCAGACGAAACTACCTTTACATCGGTCTGTTTTCAGACCAACTTTGCTTTACGGGAGCAAAAGCTGGGTGGACTCAGGATATCTTATTCATAAGTTAGAAGTAACAGACATGAAAGTAGCAAGAATGATTGCTGGTACAAACAGGTGGGAAGAATGGCAGGAGGGTACTCGGAATGAGGAGATAAAGGCTAATTTAGGAATGAACTCGATGGATGAAGCTGTACACATAAACTGGCTTCGGTGGTGGGGTCGTGTGAGGCGAATGGAAGAGGGTAGGTTACCTAGGAGAATAATTGACTCTTCTATGGAGGGTAAGAGAAGTAGAGGTAGACCAAGGCAACAATGGTTAGACTCAGTTTCTAACGATTCAAATAGAGGAGGTATAGATGGGAGCTCAAGAGAAGAGTTTCGCTAGGAATGTGGCCGGTAATGCATTAGCCCTCGCTTCTCCCCTCGCCCCTGGCTTATCGTCCCCAAGCTGGTGTATGTACTTGCGTTTCTGAAAACGTTCGCCCTCGCAGTGTCCTCAGGTGTTCTCTTCCTGCAAGGCACTTGATGTATTTTTGTATACCGCAGGTGGGCAAAATTATTCATCTATTAATAGACTACATCTGACTAGTGAAATATTAAGACAAGGCAGTTTCCAACTAATAGTAATCTAGGTTATTTTCCACTGACACTGGGAATTTATGCCATCTTCAACATTAGATTTTATCACGGGCAGAGTCCATCCTCAAAGTGCAAATCGAAAGAGCTTCTGTTATTATTTTTTATTTTAATATATATACTGTATTAATTATTATAATACTTTTTACATATTTTTACATAATGATCGCCAATGTCCGATGACGGTTACATTACTAGAAGAAGACGATATTTATTTCCTTTATTTCAAATGTAGTAAGTTTCATGAAGTCAGTGTGCCGAGTTACGAATGCATTCTCTCTCAAACACATGTCCAGGCATGTTCGTTACATTAAGATAATAATAATAATAATAATAATAATAATAATAATAATAATCTAAAAAACCATCTAAAATGGGTGAGAGAGGAGGGAATTTATTCATGACGCTGACGTAGTTCAGCACCTTCAGATACCATTGCACTTAGCCGAGGTCGAATGCACAGACATATTATTATTATTATTATTATTATTATTATTATTATTATTATTATAATGAACCAGATTGAATATGTGCGCGTATAACAATTTTATGATTACGATCCAATCATTTAACTCATCCAGACATGCAGTCAGTCTTTCGCTCATTCAGCCATTCAGTTAATATATAATGTCTATTGTAAGCTAAGGAGAAATATGTACGGACTCTTAAAACAAATTACACTAATTAATAATAGGAGTACCGGTAAGATACGTGTTGTCCTAGACAATATAACACTGTTAATGTCTAGGACAAAAAGAAATAAAATTAAAAAACTGCAATTTAGAGATTGGGTGTAGGCTAAATAGTGATTAGGAGTAATTATGATGTTTAATGTAGTAATATATATAAGAAGAGCATTCATATAAAAATAGCAATAAATGATTACTCTGTCCCCAGTTCCAGGAGGTCCGGAACTAGGGGATGGGATTATTCTATTCTACTATTCTGTATAACAATGTTCTCACTTGTGCGTCACGAATTCTGTGCCGCAAGGATTATTTTACGTGTCGATAAAGCTGTCGACATGACGCTGACGTAGTTCAGCACCTTCAGATACCATTGCACTTAGCCGAGGTCGAATGCACAGACATATTGTACGCTCAGAAAGCCAGTGCTGTACCATCTAAAATGGGTGAGAGAGGAGGGAATTTATTCATTATTCGACGAGTTAGTTTACTGACAAACTCAATTTTATAGAATTGTATTTAATCACAAAATATTTAAAAATACTAGGCCTAATTATCTTCATCAATCCTTGTGTCTCTATGTCACTTTTCTTGATAGGCAAAACTATGAAATAAAATAACATTTGAAACAGTAGACTGTAGGCCTAAATTATCTTCATCAATCCTTGTGTCCCTATGTCGCTTTTCTTGGTGACACACAAAACTATGAAATAAAATAACATTTGAAACAATAGTCTGTAGGCCTAAATTAGCTTAATCAATCCTTGTGTTCCTATGTCACTTTTCTTGATAGGCAAAACTATGAAGTAAAATATCATTTAAAACAATAGTCTGTAGGCCTAAATTATCTTCATCAATCCTTGTGTCCCTATGTCACTTTTCTTGGTGACACACAAAACTGAATGAAAATGATAATGAAATAACATTTAAAACAATAGACTGTAGGCCTAAATTAGCCTCATCAATCCTTGTGTCCCTGTATCACTTTTCTTGATAGGCAAAACTATGAAATAAACTAACATTTAAAACAATAGACCGTAGGCCAAAATTAGCTTCATCAATCCTTGTGTCCCTATGTCACTTTTCTTGATAGGCAAAACTATGAAATAAAATAACATTTAAAACAATAGTCTGTAGGCCTAAATTAGCTTCATCAATCCTTGTGTCCCTATGTCACTTTTCTTGGTGACACACAAAACTATGAAATAAAATAACATTTGAAACAATAGTCTGTAGGCCTAAATTAGCTTAATCAATCCCTGTGTCCCTATGTCACTTTTCTTGATAGGCAAAACTGAATGAAAATTAAATAACATTTAAAACAATAGACTGTAGGCCTAAATTAGCCTCATCAATCCTTGTATCCCTATGTCACTTTTCTTGGTGACACACAAAACTATGAAATAAAATAACATTTAAAACAATAGACTGTAGGCCTAAATTAGTTTCATCAATCCTTGTGTCCCTATGTCACTTTTCTTGGTGACACACAAAACTATGAAATGAAATAACATTAAAACAATAGTCTGCAGGCCTAAATTAGCTTCATCAATCCTTGTGTCTCTATGTCACTTTTATTGGTGACACACAAAACAGTTTCCCTTCTCGTGCCTCTTCATCACATTCTTGGATAACATGTCTGATAACCTCCCTAGCTTCGCTGTGGATAGTCTTTCCTTTCTTCCGGCACGGTTCTATAATAGTAATACAAAGTAGCACTATAATAACATAAATGTTTTATAACACAGTTATGTAAGTCTCAATATATAAATCGCTGTTCAACACTTACAACACGCAGACAAGATCAACACTACTGAACTGTTCGACTGGCCATTTGTATCATCAAAGGGAGACTGGCTGCTGGCTGGCTGGCTGACGATACTTTTAGGAAGAGCCATAGCTGAGACGACAGAGAGAGAAAGCTGCTCCCCCGTGTCCCACCTCACGTCCCGCTAGTCTTCTCTTCAGCTCGCATCTATATAGAACTAAATGAGGCCATAACACTAGTTTCAAATCAAGGATTGTGGCTACGTTTAGTAAATTCACAGAGGCTTGCAGGCTGAATGCTGAAAGGCATAACAGTCTATAATGATTATGTATGTATGTATGTATGTATGTATGTATGTATGTATGTATGTATGTATGTATGTATGTATGTATGTATGTATGTATGTATGTATGTATGTATGTGTATTGGAAATATATTGAACATCACCCTTGGTAAGTTATTCCAATCCCTAATTCTCCTTCCTATAAATGAATATTTGCCCTAATTGGCCCTCTTGAATTCCAACTACACCTTCATATTTGGATCTTTCCTACTTTTAAAGATGCCACTGAAACTTATTCATACTGGGAGTTGGCCTTGCGGTCAGGGGCACGCGGCTGTGAGTTTGCATCCGGGAGATAGTGGGTTTGAATCCCACTGTCGGCAGCTCTGAAGATGGTTTTCCGTGGTTTCCCATTTTCACACCAGGCAAATGCCGGGGCTAATTAAGGCCCACGGCCGCTTCCTTCCAACTCCTAGGCCTTTTCTATCCCATCGTAGCCATAAGACCTATTTGTGTCAGTGTGACGTAAAGCAAGTAGAAAAAAAATATATATATGTGTTCATCTACTAATGTCATTCCACGCCATCTCTCCGCCAACAGCTGGGAACATACCACTTAGTCGAGCAGCTCGTCTTCTTTCTCCCAGTTCTTGCCAGCCCAAACTTTGCAGAATTTTTGTAACACTACTCTTTTGTCGGGAATCGCCCAGAACAAATCGATTGGATTTTTTCCATTTCTTGAATCAAGCAATTCTGGTGAGGGTCCCATACACTGGAACCATACTCTAGTTGGGGTCCTACCAGAGACTTATATGCTGTCTCCTTTACATCCTTACTAGAAGCCCTATACACCCTCAAAACCATGTGCAGAGATCTGTATCCTTTATTTACAATCCCATTTATGTGAATACCCCAATGAAGATCTTTCCTTATATTAACACCCAGATACTTGCAATGATCCCGAAAAGGAACCTTCACCCCATCAACGCAAAAATTAAAACTGAGAGGACTTTTCCTATTTGTAAAACTCACAACCTGACTTTTAACCCCGTTTATCATCATACCATTGCCTGCTGTCCATCTCACAACATTATCAAGGTAATTTTGCAGTTGCTCACAATTTGAAACTTATTTATTACTCTATACAGAATAACATCATCTGCAAAAAGCCTTGCCTCTGATTCCACTCCTTTACTCATGTCATTTATACATATAAGAAAACATAAAGGTCCTATATTACGGCGTTGAGGAACCTCCCTCTCAATTATTACAGGGTCAGATAAAGCTCTGCCTACTCTAATTCTCTGAGATCTAGTTTCTAGAAGTATACCAACCCAATCAGTCACTCTTTTGTCTAGTCCAGCCAGTAATCTCCCATGATCCATCCTATCAGATGCTTTAGACACGTCAATCGCGATACAGTCCATTTGACCTCCTGAATCCAAGATATCTGCTATATCTTGCTGAAATCCTAAAAGTTGAGCTTCAGTGGAATAACCAAACCAGTTATTAATTTTGCAAACATGTCTAATATAATCAGGAAGAATGCTTTCCCACAGCTTACATGCAACACATGTCAAACTTACTGGCATGTAATTTTCAGCTTTATGTCTATCACCCTTTCCTTTATATACAGGGGCTACTGTTGCAACTCTCCATTTATTTGGTATAGCTCTTTCTACCAAACAATAATCAAATAAGTACTTTGCATATGGTACTATATCCCAACCCATTGTCTTTAGTATATCCCCAGAAATCTTATCAATTCCAGCTGCTTTTCTAGTTTTCAACTTTTGTATCTTATTGTAAATATCATTGTTATCATATGTAAATGTTAATACTTCTTTAGTATTAGTCTCCTCCTCTATCTGGACATTATCCTTGTAATCAACAATCTTAACATACTGCTGACTGAATACTTCTGCATTTTGAAGATCCTCACATACACACTCTCCTTGTTCATTAATTATTCCTGGAATGTCCTTCTTGGAACATGTTTCTGCCTTGAAGTACCTATACATACCCTTCCATTTTTTACTAAGATTTGTATGACTGCCAATTATGCTTGCCATGATGTTATCCTGAGCTGCCTTTTTCGGTAGATTCAATTTCCTAATAAATTTCTTCAATTTATCCTTACTTACACAGCCATTTCTAAATCTATTTCTTTCCAATCTGTACCTCTTTTTTAGTCTCTCTATTTCTCTATTATAATAAGGTGGGTCTTTAACCATTCCTTACCACCTTTAAAGTTACAAACCTGTTTTCACATACCTCAACAATTGCTTTAAAGCCATTCCAGAGTCGGTTTAGATACTTATTTACCGTTTTCCACCGATCATATTTACTTTTCAAAAACTGCCTCATGCCTGCTTTTTCAACCATATAGTACTGCCTAATAGTCCTACTTTTAAAACCTTCCTTTGTATGACATTTATTTTTAACTACGACAGAAACAGCTTCGTGATCACTAATACCATGTATTATTTGGGTTTCTCTATAGAGCTTATCTGGTTTTATCAGCACCACGGCCAGGATATTTTTCCCTCTAGTTGGTTCCGTTACTTTCTGAATCATCTGTCCTTCCCATATTAGCTTATTTTCCATTTGTTGGTCATGCTTCCTGTCGTTCTCATTTCCTTCCCAATTGACATTTGGTAAATTCAGATCTATATCATATATATTATAATAATATTTATAAAATCACCTATTCATTACAATACAATACAAATTCCGATCTCCCGCTGCAATCACATTCCTTTCGATGTCGTTTCCCACATAGTTGATTATCTTATCAAATAATTCTGAATCCATGTCAGCGCTACCCTTTCCCAGTCTGTTCACTCCAAAGACATCAAGTTGCCTATTATCTTTAGAAATGAGCCTTACACCTAGAATTTCGTGTTTGTCATCTTTATCTTTTTCGTAGCTTACAAATATTTCTTTCACCAGAGTGAATACTCCCCCTTCCACCATACCTATCCTATCTCCACAATATACACTCCAGTTCTGTGAGAACATTTCTGCATCCATTATATCATTTCTCACCCATGATTCAACTCCTATTACAATATATATATATATACACCAGATATATATATATCTATTAAATTACTTAATTCTATTCCTTTCTTTACAGTACTACTACAGTTCAACACTAACATCCCTACTTGACTTCCAGACCTCTGTACCCTTATCACCGCTCCCTAGACAACCCTGTTTCCCTGAATGTACGTCCCTATTACCCTTCCAAACAAATTTCCTAACTTGTACGTACCACTGCAGTTTAAGTGAAGGCCATCTGAGCACAGATACCTGTCTCCTACCCACCCATTAGGATCTAGAAATTTCACTCCCAGTTTTCCACATACTCACTCCATAGTCTCATTTAAATCCCCAATCACCCTCCAGTCATTATCCCTCCTACACAGTATTCCACTAATAACAATCTCTGCTTCCTTAAACTTCACCCGTGCTGCATTTACCAGATCCCACACATCCCCAACTATGTTGGTACTTATATCAGCTTGCCTTACGTTGTTGGTACCAACGTGAAACACTACCTAATTCCTGGATAACACTCTACTCTGGTTCCTTTTCTTCCATATACTTTCCCCACATGTTTAACGGCAGAATCCCCCTTGAGCAGAGCCTCAACCCTACCCACCTCATTTGAACCTGTCCTGTCCTGGTCAGCCCTAACTTTCCTGATAGCTGCAGAAGTTATTTCCTCCTCCCTTTTCTCCCTCCCATGACCCTGTTCCACCTGTATTTTCCTATCCTCTACTCTACATTTCCCTTTCCTACCTTTTCCCTTTCTCCTGCTTCCACTCATCTCAGCATCAGTTCCCTGTTCGTTATCTCTCCTCTGTTGTTCTACCTGGAGTGGCTCGTACCGATTTCTCACAGACACCTGTGCTGAATTCTGATCCTGAATAGTGCCCTTAGCCTGCAATCTCCTTCCACTTAGAACATTAGACCACCTGTCTTCTGCAATTCCCCCCTTTCCTTCCCATCCCTCTTTTGCACCTGCTGTAACCTGTACATTGAGGGAGGCCTACCTTCCTTCCTGTTTTCTGTGAGAATCCTAATTATTTCCCTCTATCTCTCCAATTCCTCCCTCATATCCCTCAATACCTCGCCACACCCACGGTTCCTACACTTGCACTCCTTAGCCATTCTTTATGGAAAAAATGAAAAGAAAAGTAAAGGAACAACGAAATGAAAATGAAAAGAAAAATTACTTCTTTAGCCTTCATTCATATATTTTTATTCCATAATTATCTCCATACCTGGAGGAAGAAGGCACTCCCCACTTGTATCCTCCTACTAATTTCCATATCCAGTCTTCCATTTTCAGTGAGTTCACTTCCAAATTATTTGAAGTGTTCTACTACTTCCAGTTCCTTGTCTACTTTTGAGAGGTCCTTTTCATTCTTGACTTCCTCTATATATCACGAATGTCTTGCTCTTCTCCACACTGATCCTCAGTTCCCATTGTTCAGTCCTTCTGTTCACTACATTCAGCCGTTGTATCTCCTCCTCGTGTTCTCCCCAGATCACATCATCATCATACACAAATATCAGCAAATGGGAAAATTTTCCCAAAGCCATGACACTTACTGTATTACAAATCATGGATCAAAGTCATTATTTTCTCCATTTAACCCCATGTTTCTACTGTCTTCTGCAAGAAATTTGCTATATTTTGCCTTCTTTACCTGTGTGTGTCTCACTTTTTACAATGGTATCACTTCAATGCGTTTATGCTGAAGTTTGCAGTCCTGGCCTACAAAGTGAATGGTGATGTTTAGGTAGTCGTTAGTTGCTGTTGATGTCCACTAGTCCATGCCATGCCATCTGTATTTCAGAGTTCATCTTTTACTCTTGTTTCTACTTCTTGATGATACAGTTCTGGGAGGATGTCATTTGATATATGTCCGGCTCCATGCTAAATGGTTTGCATGCTGGCCTTTGATCACAGGGGTCCCAGGTTCGATTCCCGGCAGGGTTGGGTATTTTAACCATAATTGGTTAATTCCCCTGGCACGGGGACTGGGTGTATTTGTCATCTTCATCATCATTTCATTCTCATCAAGATGCGCAGGTCGCCTACGGGAGTCAAATCGAAAGACCTGCACTACGCCTCTCCAGGGGCCACACACCATGATGATGATGATGATGATGATTATTATTATTATTATATATATAAAATTCGCTGGGGCCATCAAGGACCACGTTAAGTCTTGTTGCATTTGACACTGAACTTGGCCTTCTTTAGAGCCCAAATTTCCCTCATTCTTTGTGAGTGGGCCTGCTTACGCTCCTCTGTCCAAGGGGCACCGTGTCTTCTCTTTGGTTGCTCGTCTCGGTTTAGCCCATTCGTCAATATTTTCTTGCGGAAGAGATCTCTGTTAAGGGCGTCTTCAGCTGAGATATGTAGCATTTGCAGGTCTTCTTTGGTATTTCTAAACCAGGCAATTGTGGTTTTGGGGTTTGAATCAAACCGTCCATTCTTTTCAGATGACCGTAAAGTCATGCCCATCTTTTTCTGATTGTGTCGGTAATTTTCTCTATTTTGCTGTAGACCTCCTTGTTGGATCTCTTTTGATGGATTCCATTTCTGTACTTTGATCCCAAGATTCCTCTCACAATTTTGCGTTCTCTTTTCTCCAGTTCTTCAAGGAGTCCTTTGTTGGCATTTAGAGACAGGGTTTCGGCTGCATATAGAACTACTGGCTTCAGAACTGTTTCATAGTGACGTATCTTGGTGTTTTGGGAAAGGCATTTTTTGTTGTAGATTGTGCGGGATGTTTGGTAGGCTATTTCCAGTTTGCGTACTCGCTCCTGAAGTGCTTCTTTGTCCAGTCCATTTTTCATGATTATCTCACCCAGGTATTTGAATTTGTCTACTCGGGTGATGTCCCCGTATTTTGTATGGAGTTTTGGTGGAGCCTCTTTGATGTTAGTCATTACTTCTATTTTCTCAAACGATATCTGCAAACCATTCCAGAATACAAATCAACATATTGAACTGTTCAATGGACATTCTAACTATCAACATCAATACATAGTGAAAAAATTAACTCATCTATTTCTGCTTGCATTGAACATTAATATAATTCTTCCATTCTTAAGTCCAAGTTGAAGCTCCATTCGAATTTTATTGTACATATTTTATGTGGAACACCATTCGACTAAATGTTTGTTTACCTTTTTAATGTGTCAAACATGGCTACATAACTTCAATGAATTGACTGGTCAAAAAGTTAAAATATTACAGATTTAAGCCTACAATCAAATTTCACTATAGGCCCTAATTATATATTACAAGAACATAATTTCTTTTAACAAATTAACCTTTTAATTAGAAATATTAAGGTGTACACCTCATAGAATAATGACCATTCCCATTTTACTTACCTTTAATTTGTGTATATATATATATATATATATATATATATATACTATTTTAATCATATAATGTATATTTTTAATCCATCATTGTAATCACACCATAAGAATCATGATCTATACTTGTCTTTGTTTAATTATTCTCGGCTGATGATGACAGGGAATCTGTTGAAACCGGTACCGAATGTACAAAAGTTGTGATGTTTTAACTGTAATGTAAAACTTTCACACAATATATAGTATTGAAAAGGTGGAATTTATTGTCCTTTCTTTTATCTAACTCTAGCGGTTTCTATGTCGTTTGAGAGAACAGCAATATCGTCGGCAAATGCTAAGCAGTCTGTTGCGATCCCCTTGGATTTGGTTCCTATTCTCAATGGACTATAGTTGGTTTCCTGTAATCTCACCCGCCAGGTTCTGATGATCTTTTCAAGAACACAGTTGAAGAGTATCGGGGATAGCCCATCACCTTGTCGGACTCCTGTTTTGATGTCAAAGGAATGCAAGAGACATCCGTGGAACTTCACCTTGGATTTTGTATCGGTCAGGGTGGCTCTAATTAATGCCAGCAGTTTCAAATCAACTCCAAATTCATTTAAGATGTTTAGCAGGACTTCCCGGTCAATGGAGTGGTACGCTTTCTTAAAGTCCACAAAGACAGACACATACTGCTTGGACCTTAGTGTACAATATCTGATGATTGTTTTGAGATTTTGGATCTGTTCAGCTGTTGAGCGACCTTTTCTGAACCCTCCTTGGTATTCACCTATTTGATGTTCGACTTGTGCTTCCAAATGCTCCAGGATGGCAAGTGATAGAATTTTGTAAGTCACGGGTAGCAAAGATATTCCTCTGTAGTTGTTGATGTTCTTCATGCTGCCTTTTTTGTGTAATGGATGGATCAAAGCTATTTTCCAATCTTCGGGTAGGGTCTCCTTGTTCCAAATTTCTTCTATTTGCTTTTGCAAGATATTAAGTGATTCCCCTGGGGCATATTTCCATAGTTCTGCTACTACTGAGTCTTCCCCCGGTGCTTTGTTATTTTTGAGACGGGCAATGTGGCGCTTGATTTCATCTCTGTCGGGTGGTCTGGAATCTGGGTACCTGAGTAAGGGTTCCTTGGTCTCAATGGCGCTTTGTGGTTTAGAGCAATTAAGTAAATTCTTGAAGTAATCTGCCAGAATGCTGCAATTTTCTTCATTTGATGTCGCCAGTGTGCTGTCCTTTCGCTCAAAGCATAGAGATGGTGGTTTATAGCCACTGAGTTTGCGTTTGAAGGCTCTGTAGTACTCTCTGCTCTCATTCTTCCTAAAGTTTTGTTCTATCTTTTCAATGAGATATTTTTCGTATTTACGTTTCTCAGTTCTGAACACCCTAGCTGCTTGGGCACGTTGGGTTTTGTAGGTTTCCCAATCATTTTCTGATTTTGTAGAGTAGTATTGTTTCCACGCATTGAGTCTTTCTTGGAGGACTGATTCGCAGGTACTATTCCACCAGGCATGCTTTTTGCTTCTCTTGATTTCTGCAACGTCTTTGGCGGCCTCAACAAGGAGACTTTTGGCGTTTTTAAAGTCACAGTCATTTGGTCTAGCCTTCTCCTGGAACTCCTCGACCCTTTGCCGAAGTTTATCATTGTCGAAGCGTGTGATCTGTTTGGTTGTCTTCCTTGTGTTTGCGGGAATTGGTTTGAATTTGATAAGAGACATATAATGATCTGAGGCCACATTGATGCCTTTCTTTACCTTGACATTCATAATCTCAGGGCTGTTTCTCCTGGAGATTGCAACATGATCAATTTGGAACTCTCCGAGAGCTTGGACGGGAGAACGCCAAGTCATTTGCTTTCTGGGTAGATGGCGAAAGTGGGTCGACATGACCTGCAGGTTGTGATTTTCGCAAATGGACACCAGTCTTTTGCTGTTGGGATTGGTTCTTTTGTGAGCAGGGTAATTTCCTATAACTTTCTTGTACTTCTGTTCACGACCTAGTTGGGCATTGAAGTCACCCAAAAGAAGCTTGACATGGTGTTTGGGGATTTTGTTTAATTTTTCATCCAGTAGGTCCCAGAATTTATCAACTTCGTCTGGATCAGACTTGTTCTTATCGTTTGTAGGAGCATGTGCGTTAACTAGGCCGTAGGTTTTGTTTGCGCATTTAATTGTGAGTATAGACAATCTGTCATTCACAGGTTTGAAATTTGCAACCGATTTAAGGATCTTGGTTCTAACAGCAAACGCGGTTCCAAGCATCACAGCTCCATTGAGGATTCCTCTTTGCGCTTTGCTCTTGAAAAATCGGTAGCCTTCGGATTCAAAAATCTCTTCATCTGGGTACCTTATTATTATTATTATTATTATTATTATTATTATTATTATTATTATTATTATTATTATTATTATTATTATTATTATTATTATCATTATTATTATTATTATGTTTCTACATCAGGTTCAGGGTGCTGAATCAACTGCTTGAATCCTTATTTCCTGGTTTAAATTTGGATTACTGTCCAGATAGCTGATAGTTGAGTGCTGTAATGATGTTTATGGCAATGATAAAAATGACAGTGACATCAAAATGGAATGAATGGGCACAGGCTCTTCCATTGCTATTTCTTGACTCTTTACACTTTCACTGTTTCAAATGAGATGTTCATGTTCAGTAAAAACAGATTTATGAACAGGTTACTAGTGTTGAGACTTTCCTCCTCTCAAGAATCTCTTTTTTTTTTTAATGCAGCATATGGCACAGTTATCACTGACAGGATCCAACTGAAAATAGTTCCACACTTCATTCATATTATCCAGAAGTGATAGATTATGAAACTCACCAGTTTCTGTCACTTCAAAATAATAACTGACTTGAAATTTTAAAATAGTAATGTAAAATCAAAATCACGTTTCATGTTAAAGGTGCTGACATTTTTACAATATGGTGCTTCCTTGCTTGTGATTTAAATAGGGCACACCGAGCTCGATAGCTGCAGTCGCTTAACTGCGGCCAGTATCCAGTATTCGGGAGATAGTAGGTTCGAACCCCACTGTCGGCAGCCCTGAAATTGGTTTTCCGTGGTTTCCCATTTTCACACCAGGCAAATGACCTTAATTAAGGCTACGGCCGCTTCCTTCCCACTCCCAGCCCTTTCCCATCCCATCGTCGCCATAAGACCTATCTGTGTCAGTGCGACGTAAAGCAACTAGCAAAAAAAGGTAAATAGACCACAGGATTTGTTTACTGAAAGTCTCTGTTATTCGTTACACTCAGAACTAGATTATTTTGTAGGCAGAGTGTGATTTTTCCATAGTCATCTTATACCTGCCAATTTTCCTGATTTAGGTGGGAGACTCCTGATTTTCGACAGTTTTACCCATCTCCCGATTATTCTATTATTTCTTCCGATTTTAGCTTATTTTTTGGTGAACTTCAAACATTTGTTTTCAAATCCCACCATTTCAGCATTGTACGCCAGTGGCCGGAAGTTCTTTGCTCATTGGCTGCTTTCAAATGAAATATCGACATTTATTAGTGCAAGGGGAGGAAATGAAATGGAAGTACAAGAACATGTTACTATATGGAATCAGGAGACAGAGGAATATGGAATGAAAATAAGTGTGGTGATGAGTGAGAAGGAAGAGGGAATATTGAAGTAAATGGAAGACAATTATAAGTTGTGTAAAGCTTCAAATATTTGGGGAGCATACTTGCATAAGATGGGAAAATAAATGAAGAAATTGGAAAGAGAATCCAACAAGTCAGTGGATTTTGCCAATGTGTGGGAGGTATAGTGTGGAACCAGCATGTACCAATCGTCTGGTACTTCTTTTTTTAGTTCCATATCACTCAAAATAATCTAAATATCCAACGTAACCCTACTGATCCTGCTGCCTTAACCCAATGGACTCTCACTTAAATACTCCTGCATGTCACACTGACTCAGATTTAAATCCCAGTGGAAAAGCTGTTTGTGAAGCACAACGGAAAATATATTGTAAAAAGAGAACTATACAAGATATTAACCTGAAATTTTGTCATTAGGTGAATGAATACATGTACTCGCCTAATATTATGTTCTTGTATGATAGATTTCAAAGCAATCAGGGAGATGTAGTGGAATTTCACACTTCTTGCACTGCGATGTTGTCTCGCTTCTTTTCTTCCGCTTTGAGCACACAAAACATCACTTAGAGGGATTGTTCTTCTTTTCAGTACTAGGGATGTGCATGGAAAAATGAGCCCAGTTTCTAGCTTGTAACCTATGAGGGATTGCACTAGGTGAAGGTCATCCCCTGACCTTGTAATCGGGCAAATGAATGGTCGCAAGTAACTGTGTCGCTATGGCCACACAGAAGTCTGTATTGTAGGGATTCCTGCGCTCCGACTGTGAGAAAATACAGTACACTACCAAGGAATTAAGAAGACAAATGTCTAGAAGATAGAAAAATATTTTTCTATATCCTTCGACTATTCGCCTCACGATGGAAAAAGGGGTGGTGACCTGTTCTTGTAAATCTACTCCCTTCATCCCATCTTGGTACTCAAGGGCCAGTTTTGGTTTTTTGACTTCTTCCTGTGGCACTTGTCCACGCTTTCTCTTGAGTTTTCCTGTTGATGTAATATTTGCTGTTGTGTGGTTTGAAGAAAGGAAATTAACATCTTTGTTATCCTTCCATTTGAGGTGCAAAATGTTGTTCGACGACCAAGTTTAGTATTCACCTCTTTGTAGTACTTTAGATGAAATATCAGGTGGCGTGCTTTTTCTGTTGAGCATGACAGCTCCTACAATATTTCTTTGTTTTTCATTAACCGTTTTACAAAGGTCTGGAGACATGTACCAGTTGTCAAGGTACAGATTGTGACCTTTGCTAAACAGATGTTCACACATGCTCATAACAACATTAGTGCTCGCAGGTAAGGAAGGGTCAATCATATCATTTCCTGTATATATACAAAAGGTGTTGCAGTAGCCTGTATTTGCATCGCAGATTTTACATATCTTTATGCCAAATCTGGCCCTCTTACTGCAATTACATTGCACGTATGGTAGCCTACCATGAAATTTCATAAGGGATTCGTCCAAGGCAATGTTTTCTGACAGTTCAAACAGCGAGGAAAATGTTTCAGAGATGTGTGAAGTTATAGGCCTTATTTTCCTCAGTTTGTCACTAGCATCACCTGGAACGTCATCAGTGAAATGTAGGAAACAAGAAATGGGGAGAAATCTTCCACTGTTCATTGTTTCTGAAAAGATAGGAGTTTCAACACACCTATCTTTACTCCAGTATAACTAGATATGAGGTTTCCGAACCCGGGACATCAGGATACACAAAGCAAAGTACGCTTTTATTTCGTTCTCCATTGTGTTAAACCAGTTCCTGCCATCTTTTCCCTTTTTCCTATTCTCATCTCTAAGTTGCTTATTAGCATAATTATTTGTCTCTTTAGCAATTACAGAAAATAATGGGTCCATATAGTTTAAAATGACACCACATATTTCTGAAATAAAAACTTAGAAACACCACTGTGTGCAGTGAAGGGATGAATGACAGGATTATTATCTCCACTTATCCACACCCAGTCATCCTGTTTCACATATTTTAGTTGTGGAAGCCTGGCACGAAGGTTTTGCTCATCATCACACTCTGAGTCACTAGTGATATATACATTTCCTGACTCATTTACACTATTTACACTCAACACTTCCCCACACAAATTATCGTCTTCTAATTCTTGAAGATCTTCACTTATACTATCATTGGAATCACTATCTAAAACACTGTTAATTAACTTCAATAATTCTTCGTGTTCAGAAACGCTTGTGCTGCTAGTTGCCATATTAACTACTGGCTTGAAAGGAATTTGAAATACTTCCGAGTCACCCTATACACGTGGTGTGAAGGTCAAACAAGGGGAAATTTTGACATACTCTCATCTCAACCTTCTGCTATACGAAAATCTTAATGCAAGAGCCATCTGTTACAAACTGATAGATAGATAAAGAATGGGTGAGCCCTGCCTTCGCAGGGCTCCACACGTAGGTCTGTGAAGACCCTTTGTGTCCTGTTACAAACTGAGTAGACTATAGAAACCTGAGCATTGGCAATGCGCGGGCCCAGCTCACCATCCAAGTTGTAGGATATCGGCTCGCAAGTGGGCGTGCCCAGAGCTCCACACGTAGGTCTGTGAAGACCCTTTGTGTCCTGTTGCAAACTGAGTAGACTATAGAAACCTGAGCATTGGCAATACACGGGCCCAGCTCACCATCCGAGTTGTAGGCCATCAGCTCGCAAGTGGGCGTGCCTCGTCATCCAAGTTCATTGGGTTAATCATCTCTGTAGCCACCTCATCCACACCTGATGTATTACCACTTTTCAACTTTATAGCTCCTTCTATTTCCAACATATATCTTCATTTTGGTTTTCTTCCACCATTTCTTCTTCATGTTCCTCTTCTTCCTCCTGTTCTTTGAATAATTTAGCAAAATACTCCTCCCATCACTGGAGAATATCCTCTTTTTGTGTCAAAATTTGTCTTTAACTTTCCTTACAAATTTTATTCCTTTTCTGCTATTTACTTTGCTTTTAACCAATCCATACAACACTTTCCTGCTTCCTTTAACATCCTCTCGCAAGGTTTCTGTGATGTTTTCCCAGCACTTCTGTTTCTCTTCCTGTACAATCTTCTGACATGCTTTCTTTGCTTCATGATACTTTTACCTACTCTCCATATTTCTGCCTCCTATCCAGCTCCTCCAAGCTGTTTGTTTTTCTTTCACTTCATCCCTTACTTTGCTATTCCACCAGGGTGTCTCCTTTTCCTTCTTTTTCCCTGATACTCTACCACATGTATATTCTGTACATTTCACCATTCCTTGCTTAAACTTGGCCATTCCCCTTCAACACTGTCAACCTCTCCTTTAAGAATTTATTTTTTCAGATCTTCTTGGAACTTCTCTTATGTTCCCTTTTCCTTTAATTTCCATACCTTTATTTTTCTTGTCTCTCTTTATTTCACTATTTTACCAAGTCTTAATATTTAGCTACTACAATTTTATGGCCTTCTTCAAAATCTTCTCTTGGCATAGCTGTCAAATCTTCCACTTGTTTGCGTTTCTTTGAACTAAAATCATATCATTGTTTTTGTTCTCCTTTGTCCCTGTCCATATCTAGTTATATTTTGGCTGTTATTCTTTCTGAACCATGTATTGCCTACTATTAATCCATTCCTCTTACAAAAAAAATCTAGCAGTAGCTCTCCTGCATTTTTATTTCAATAACTGAAAGGACCAATTATTTCTTTACATTGTCTGTGTGAGCATTCATGTCTCCCATTATCACCATTTCTTTATCTTCATTGCACCTCTCAAGTTCCTCCAAGAACTCCTCTAAACTCTCTTCGACATTTTCTGTCTGAGGTGCATATACTTGAATAAAGTCTTGCACTCCACTCTCCAAGCCAAATCTGATTTTCATGATTCTGAAACCTCTTCATCAATCTCTTCTGCCCCTTTCTCCTTTGTTTCACTCAATCCCAACAATGCTCTGTGCTTCTTTTCCATGTATTATATCAGTTTTTCTGTCTTGCCATTAAGGATCAAGACATGTAAGGTTGCAATCTTTGTCGCTGGTTGCCCACTTTTCACAGTTCCCGCAGGACAAGAACGCCAGGAACTGCGCGTCGCTTTGGGGGACGCCCTATCCATTTCCGAGGCCTCAACTCGCTCTTAGTCATTTTATAGGCTACTAGTACAATGGGCTTTCCACATCCAAAAGACTTTTATACCTTGCCAGGGTTGCCTCATCTGCCTGAAGCCATTGGCCTCTTTAGATTTTACTTATATAATCCCAGAGTCCAGGACTGCCTCTTTCACCGTCCCCACTGTACCAAAGTCTACCTTCTCCGCCGTAAATGCCGTTGAGGTCTTCACTCATAACCCTGAGCTGGGGCCCTTATCAGATGTTACACACCTAATCATTTCATTCTGAGACTCACATAGGCATGGGCACCACTCCCTGGGTAGGGCTGCCTCCGAAGAGGGGTCCCTAACTACACACAGTTAAAATCCCCAGCCTGGCCAGGAATTGAACCCCAAGTCCTCTGAACTGAAGGCCATGGCACCTACCATTTAGCCACGATGTCAGACATTCTTAGACTGTATTATAGGACTTCAAAAATGCTAGAATAATCTATGGATTTGTTTTATTTTGTTCAGCACCTCTGGCCTGGACCATCGAAAAGGAAAATTGGTGTTTTAGGTGCATATTTGTACATAAAATATTCTGAATTTCAAAACTACATGAACATATCACAAGTGCCGCCTGGGCCATTTCATATATACAGTAAAACATCCGTTCACCAGAACACCGTTTAACTTAAAAAAAAAAAGAATATTGGTTCAGTTTTGGAATTTTTTTCTTCTTCAAAGAAAAGAGTAAACACAATAAACACAATGATGATGAGTATCTGAGACATGTAGTCTAATCATGTAGGCCTGGTCAGTGTTTGCCAGATTCTTAATAAAGGTTCACGATAACATTTTTTGAGTGAATATGTTAGTGTTATGCTTAGTCACTGAATAAACTGTACTTGTGAGTGTGCTCTGTGTTGTTGCTCAACTGAATATCATACTATGAAATGGAAGCAAATTGTGATGACCCTTGAAGAAAAATTGAAGACAGTCAGAAGAATAAAATATAGAGAAATTTGATATAGATGTTGATTCCCAAAGGGAATCTGAAATATTTGTTCCGGATGAGTAAATTTATAATACCAATATATTTTATCAACATCTATATCATCTGATGACCAAGCGGGCATGAATTGTTGGTAATGAGACAAATTCTTTCATAGTGCATTGACACTGCCGGTGGCTACAATTAGTCTACGCTGTGGCCTCCACGGTATGCACTAGCCAGCGTCTTGGTAGTTGTACTAGGTACCAACTGATGAGCCCAGCCTAGCATGCAGGGGCAAAACGCTGGCAACCAGGAATGAGTTAGCTGGAAAATTTATGATGTCCAATAACGGACCATTTATATTGGTATTATAGAGAAATTTTGCAAACACTAGTGGCCAAATATGGCATTGGAGTGAGGCAGGCATAGGGTTCAAAGCTAGTAATGGATGGCTTGAGAATTGGAAGAATAGATATGGGGTACGTCAAATAAATGTTTGTGGTGTGAAATTATCTGCAGACCCAGACACTGAGGATGTTTTTAAAACCGAATGTAATGATTTTCTACAAGGGCACCCAAAGAAAATTTTGAATATGGATGAATACAGATTAAATTTTGAAATGTTACTTAAAACCCTCTCATATCAAAAGAAGGAAAGTCTGCATTTAGACACAAAATGAATAAACAACTAATAACCATTGTAATAAGTTGTAATGTTGCAGTCACTTGCCACCTGAGGGTTATATTCATAGGGAAATCAATGAAACTGTGGGCTAAAGGACTTTTCAAAGAATGCTCTTTCCGGCCACTACTGAAACAAGAAGTATCCTTGGGTGTCTTCTTATTTGTTTACTGAATGGTTCAATGAGTTTACCAGAGGGTTGAATCATTTTTAAAGCCAGAAATCTTAAGAAAGGCTGTTTTCTTTGATAATGCACACACTTCAGAACATAAGTAATGGTGAAATTTCTTCCACCGAAGAACACGAGCCTGATTCTTAGAGTAAGGGGTAACTGGGTAACTGGAGATTTTTCTGAGATATTAACTGCAAGAATCAAATTAATTAAAATTGTGTCCCAGAAATTTTGAAAACAAAAAATATGACCTATTGTATACTGGTGCACCCAACATGGGAGAAAATAAAGTCCTCTACTCTAGAAAAAGGGTTTTCAGAAGGTGATGGCAAAATATTTCGAAAAAATTTATAATGAGGATGACTGCTCGGAGGAAGAAGGAGATAAGAAAATGGAAATAATAGACAGACAAAAAGAAGAGAACCCGATAACGGTTGGAACTTGGAAGAGCAGTTAAAGCAATGACCAAAGGTAAAGCTAGTGGAAAAGACAAATTCAATGCTGATATGATTAAGGCAGCAGGAAGCATTGGACTACAGTGGCTATACAGAGCCCTCAATGCCATATGGAAGGATGAAAGGATACCTGAAGATTGTCAACCAGAAAGCATTGTACTACTGTTCAAAAAAGGAAATAGGAAGAAATAGGAACATTATAGAGGTATAACCCTATTATCACATGGGCTAAAAATAATGGGAGAAAGTCATAGACAAAAGACAGAGGGATATGATAGAAACACAGTTAGAGGAAGAATAATATGGCTTTAGACCGAATAGATCAACAATGGACTTGATATTTACAGTGCGAACGATAATGGAAAAACATCTGGAAAGGAACAATGAAATCATCTTCATATTTTCGGATTTGGAAAAGGCTTATGATACATTTAAGAGAAAACGTGTATTGGAATGCCTACTGAAAAGGAATGTACCAAAATCACTAATTAACAAGATAAAGATGTTGTATCATGAGAGTAAAAGCAGTGTACAAGTGGGGAGTGGTGACTCAAACATTTTATACTGAGCTCGAGAGCCACAGTTGCTTAAATGCGGCCAGTATCCAGTATTTGGGAGATAGTGGGTTTGAACCCACTGTCGGCAGCCCTGAAGATGGTTTTCCGTGGTTTCCCATTTTCACATCAGGCAAATGCTGGGGCTGTACCTTAATTAAGGTCACGGCTGCTGCCTTCCGACATCTAGCCCTTTCCTGTCCCATCGTCGCCATAAGACCTATCTGTGTTGGTGCGACGTAAAACAACTTGTAAAAAAAAAAGGAAACATTTTATGCAAAAAAAAAAATAGGTCTCAAGCAAGGAAGTGCATTGTCACCATTATTGTTTATTATATTGATGGATGAAATCATAAAACGTGTAAGTCAGAGTATCAGTAGTGATGAAGTGAATGCTTTAGTATTTGCAGATGATGTGGTGATTTGAGGAAAGGGAGACAAGGAAGTACAAAGGAGACTGGACATTTGGAATGAAAATCTGGAGGAGTTTGGAATGGTAATTAGTAAAAAAAAAACTGTAGTCATGCACTGTGGAAAAGAGAAAAAGAGAAGCCAAGTGAACATAGACAGAGAACGGTTAGAGAATGTAGAACAGTTTACATGTCTGGGTAGTATTACTAATAGAAGTAATGAAATCAACTCTGAAATTAATAACAGACTAGGTAAAGGCACAACATTTTATCTTCCAGTCAGAGAGCTTTTAAGGGATGGCGAAGTACCCAAGAGAACTAAATTAACATTATATAAACAGTATTTCAAACCAATTGTAACATACGGACTACAAAAAACACTGGTAACTAATAAGAGACAAGATAGTAAGATTCAAGCAGTAGAAATGGAATTTTTAAGAACGTCGGTTAAAAAGACAAGAAGAGATAGAATTCAAAATATTAAAATCAGAGAAGAGCTAAATATAGAACCGTTAGTGCAGAAGATACAGAAAGCAAGACTGAGATGGTTTGGACATGTAAAAAGAATGATAAAGAAACGGGTAGCAAGAAAGGAATTAGAAAGAGAAGTTAAGGTAAAGAGACCAGTTGGAAGACCGAGAATAGATGGATCAGATTTCGAAGGACATTAGAGAAGCTGGATTGGATGTGGTGGAAGTAATGGAGCAGGAAAAGTGAAAGGATAGAAGGGAGGGGAAGAGGCTTGTTAACCACACCCAGCCGACTGGAGTTTGACATTGATGATGATGATGATGATGTTGATGATGATAATGATGATGATGATTCTAGAAAAATCTCTCAGAACAAATCCTTCAACACAATCATGCTTGGTGACAAGGTTGATGAGGAACGTAACTTACAGAACATTTTAAAAATCTGCGTAGTAAAAATATTGAACAAAGTGAGATTAGTGAATGGTTAAATGCTGATGATCGTGATTTGGACTTTGGTGGTGAGCACATTGTGGCTATAGTGTTATAAATGAAAGAAAACACTAACAGTGATGCAGACTATAAGGACAACTTAGTAGAGAACAACCGTGGATGAATATGTCAGACATAAACGTTTTTCCTCTTACTATAATTATAGTGTAACTAAATTATCTAAACATTAGGGCTCTTCGGCAATTTTTTTACCTTTTTCAGATAGCTATATAGTTTGTTGAACAAAGTAATGAAATTAGACTGTCAGGTTTTCTCTAGTTCCCGGTGATGCGTTTTCGCAACAGCGTACAATGAAATACATTTTGTTAAATAAAGTTGGCAGCAGCTATTGTGAATTCTTTGGTGTTAGCCGTATAGTTACTCCATGACTCAAGCTACGAGCTCCAGGCGTTTCCCACCGTATCTGACAGCGTGTCGTCCTGTGGATAGCTTGTAAATTGTAAAAGTGAATGAACTCCGAGAATGGCGGTGTCTGACCGACAAGAACGGTAAGTAAATCGTTATTATACTGAAGCTATAATGACGGACTCATCTTTATAGCGTAACACAAGGACAATATAAAATGCATGTGTGAAAAAATTAATCCTGGATGGAACAATAAGTCGCCCAGACTAGTCAGATTACAAGTGTTGCGTTTTCGCAACACCGAGCACAAATGATATCAAAAACATCAAATTTTATTCTGGTACCTTTTGACATATTATTACAGTTTTGACCATTTTCTTAATACTTTTGTGCACTCTTTGAATTTTCGTTCTCTTTTTCATCTCATGTAGGAGCCTGTCCGTTCACGAGATTGTGACATTACTGGAGGAGGAGGAGCCTCCGGATATGTTACGAGATAACTGCGTCGATGTATTAATGGCTGCCTCGCCGGTAAGGTACGACACAGATGAAGACATTGGTGACGAAGACACTGGAGGAACAATAAAGGATCTAAGTGGACAGCAGCTAAGATCTGAAGCCAAAGCCATCTTCTGTAATTTCAATGAGGATATGGTATTTGAGGGAGAAACTGTGCAAGAATATTCTGAGGAAATTGAACTTCCAGACCAAGACAGTTCTCGCGATATTAGCAAACAGGATATGAGTAGTTTTAATGCGACAGTGGCAAAAATTAGGTTGTTGGGGAACAAGAAACAGGTTAGAAAGTGGAGAAATTGTGATCTGCCTGAAAACTGTGAAATGAAGAAAACGCTAGAGAACAGAAACAAGTATGTATTTTACGAGCCTAATGCATTATGTAGGCCATTATCTCCTGTAGAAGTATTTCAACTATTTTACAGTGAAGAGTTGATTTTAGATGTTGTGAAACAAAGTGTCATATATTCTGTTCAGAAAGGACGTCCAATGTTACAATTTTCTACCGATGAGCTGAAAGCTTTTATTGGCATTCTCTTACTCAGTGGTTATGTTCCATTGCCCCGCTATAGAATGCACTGGGAAGAAAGTAGTGATACCAGAAATGACTTCGTTTTGAGCGCAATGCGAAGAACTAGGTTTGAAGAAATTATGAGGAAACATCATCTAAGTGACAATACCAGCTTGGATAAAAATGATTGTATTGCAAAAGTTAGACCATACCTAGACAAACTTAAAGAGAGTTTTAAGGAGTTTGCTACGTGGGAGATAGAGTCAAGTATTGATGAAGCTATGATACCGTACTACGGGAGGCACGGCCTGAAACAGTACATTCGAGGCAAGCCAATCCGCTTCGGTTACAAAGTCTGGTGTCATAATCTGAGACTGGGTTACCTGATCGACTTTGACGTCTACCAAGGTGCAAAGGGAAAACAGAATGAGTACAAGCAAGATTTTGGTTTAGGAGGAGGAATTCTAATTGAGTTTTCTGAATATCTGCCTCAAGACAGAGATGGAAAAGTGCTCCCACATCACATATTTGCGGACAACTATTTCCTAACCCTAAGTGTTGTCGATATTTTTACAGACCTTGGCATTGGACTGACAGGAACGCTGCCAAATAACCGAATTGAAAATTGCCCTCTAAGAGATGTAAGTTCATTGAAGAAAGAAGAAAGGGATGCTTTTGATGTAATGTGTGTTGACTCAAACAAACTTGTTGTTTGTCGCTGGAACGATAATTCAGTAGTCACTGCTGTTTCGAATTGTGAAGGCACAGAGCGCTGTTTCAATGCTCAAAGGTATTCATCATCCTTGAAGAAGAAAATCACCATTCGCCAGCCCAGTCTACTGAAAACTTACAACATTCACATGGGTAGAACGGACAGAATGGATCAGAATGTCAACAATTATCAAACAAATATATGATCAAGGAAGTGGTGGTGGCCACTGTTTGCATGGGGGTTAGACGTAGCTGTACAGAATGCTTGGTTGCTACACAAGAAATCTGCAGAAGCTGTGAATGCCGAAATAATGGACCCTCTGAGTTTTTGCAGAAATTTAGTTCAGAATCTCGTTAGGAAGTATGGAACGCCTAAAGCTAGGCCAGGCCCCACTGTAACTGCAGTTACAAGTAAAGTCTCGGCTGACATCCGCTTCGATGAAAGAGGGCACATTGTTGTGAAGCACAACAAACGAACATGATGTGCTCTCTGTAGATCTCAGACAAACAGAAGATGTGCTAAATGCGGTGTGGCACTGCATGATAAGTGCTTCTTCGAATTTCACGTTAAAAAATAACGAAAATACTGGCTGTGATCCTTGCCTAGTGCTATCTTTTCCCTGGTATTGCAATAGGACGATACATCAATAATTGTGAACACTATATTGTAATAAATAGGGTACAATGATAATAGAAGTAGAAAAGTAGTAATATATGCATAATAAATTGGCAATATAACAATACTTTCTTTCTAATTGCATAGTTCGATATGACTATGTTTGCAACCCTTTGTTCCTCGTGATGCGTTTCCGCAACATACTAATTCTAGTCTTGTGTGCGCGGGACCGCAGTAAAACATTCCTGGGATTTATTTTCTAATGCTAACAAACCACTCTGAAACATTTCAGCTGTTTTTGAAGAAAAAAGAAGTTCTGGGAACTAATGGGTTAATGAAATGATAGATATTGCTTCAAGAAAATGCTGTTGGAATAAAAGTACATAATTCATAGCACAATAGTACAGTATGCCTATTCAAGAATAATAATTTGTGTACATGTTTATTCTGATCTAGCATAGACTTTTGATTTGACTTAATTATTGACCCTGTAAATAGTATTATAATTTAAATACAGTCAACCAAAACTTTCTATATAAACTACTGTAAGAGTAATTTTCTACATTTTGATGCTGAAATTCTTCACTTTGATAAAACAGAAGTTTTACTGTATTTATTTACATCTCTACAACAGCTTGTTACATAATATATTCTTGGCTAACAGCAGCACAAATGATTTGTATGTGATGTAAAAATTAAACAAGCCTTCAAATGCAGCGTCGGAAAAACGAACATCTGATCGCAGGACAATTGTTCTCAGCCGAGAAGAGGTTAAGAACAATGGAGTAATAAAGAATTTGAACTGAGTGAGTGAAATAAATTAGAAATACATTAATGCCCAGTGAGCATAAACAAATTGAAAGTGCAGAAAATTATTCAGCACATTGAAATATTTAGTATATTTCCCAAAGTAAAGTATTTACAAATAATATGGTAGTATTTTAAGTTTTATATTATATATTTATTGATTCATACACAGTTACTAAAATAAATAAAAAATCGTGACTGCTGATGATTTGAAATCAGCAGGTAGCCTTTTTCCTTATTCTCTTCATTTTTGGAGAGGCCTGCTCTTAAATATATAATTTTTTGGAAAAGCACAGGCACTTTTACAGAAAAGGATGAATAGTGTATAGATCTTTTTTTTTTTTTTTTTTTTTTTTTTTTTTTTGCTAGGGGCTTTACATTGCACCGACACAGATAGGTCTTATGGCGACGATGGGATAGGAAAGGGGAAAACCATTTTCAGGGCTGCCGATAGTGGGATTCGAACCTACTATCTCCCGGATGCAAGCTCACAGCCACGCGCCTCTACGCGCACGGCCAACTCGCCCGGTTGTATAGATCTTATTGATTTTCAAAATCACTCATAGGTTACAAGGCTATTTAAATTGAGATGCAGGTTAATATTTTAACAAACAGACTGTAATTATAATACTAGGGGTAATTCAATCATTTGAGGTCAGGCTGCCAGATTCTCAGCTCCTTGTCTTTATCCTGGACATCTTCTCTAGAAAGCTTCATTATTTCTTTGCTGGAATTCTTAGGGAACCGGTTTTACACGAGTAGCCCAATAAAACAAGTCCCAATCATTAGATGGCAGGTTGATGAGCTGATCATACTGCTTAGTCTGTTCATCAGACATGCCTTCAAGGTACTTAGCTGCAAAAGTACTGAGTGACAAACCATTTTCAAGCATTCCTTCCTTCCTTGACTGATAGAGCAAACTTGCTTCCTTCAGTTGTAGAAGGTCATCCATTTTCTCTCTTTATAGAGGAATTTGAGGTTCCACAACATCTTCCAGAGCAAAATACTGATGAGTCAGCTTTACAGTCCCAACAGTAAAAGAACGAACTGTGGTAATTTGGTTTAACAGATTTCCAGAAAGCCTGCATATTTTAGATGTGTATTTGATTTGTTGTAGAAACATTGCTTCTCTTTTGATGGTTCAGATTTTGGAATGAAGTCTATCATACTTGCGAGGCCTACTATACTTGCTACCTGTTATTTTGAAATTTGTGAGTTGAGATGTGCTCCTTACAACCACTTTAAAATCTTCTGCTTCTGGCAAATTGACATCATTAATGAAAATTTTCAGTATTCTGTTGAAAACGTATTGAGCTCATCTGTAGTAATATCATCTTGAGTATTGAGGGTATCAAGATATTGAAGGTATTGAGAACACATCTCTTTGAGAAACCATTGTCATTGTCACTTGGGCATATGTTCCTTACACTCAAGAACATTGCTTTGGCCTCAGCGTAATATCTAAATGATAATATCAAGATGGTCTCAAAACCACTTCATGCACCACATGATCCCATTCCAGTGATGTGTTTTGTTTTTACCTCCATGTCGTCACCAAGGTACACTGCTATTATCTGTTTCTCCGTAGTTTGTCGACTCTAAATACCGTATAATCTCGAATACCACCCGCCACCAAATAAGACCCGCACCCTTAATTTGAAAGAACAAAATTTAAAAAAAAAAAAGTGAAGTCAAAATTATTTACAGTCTTTACTAACACACATCAAATGATTAGAAAATACAAATAAAAGTAAACAAACATTTCCAGAATGATATCCAACGAGTTCATTAATCATCATCATCAGTACCAAATTCAGAACTTTCATCACCATCACCTTCCCACAAAATGTCGTCATCGCTGCCATCCATAGCGTTAGAAATGTTTACATTTCATGAAGCTCTTCCATATGAGGTCTCCAGGGATACGATTCTATGCCATCAAAATCCACGATCACAGCAGCTGAACTTCCGGGTGCCGAATGCGACCAGTTGGTGTCAGTGTGTGATTATCAGCCACCATGCATTCTGTATAGAGCTGTTTCAAGGCTGCTTTAAATGGACGGTTCACGCAGACATCCAGTGGCTGTAGCATAGACGTCATCACGCCCGTCTGTTGTGTGGCCGCGGTAACTGTCAAGAACAAGCAAGCTATTTTGTCCCAATAATGCACCAGGGCGACGTTGCCAGACACACTTTACCCAGTCTTCCACAAGTGAACACCAGCGGGTAGATTTTTAGGAAGCATCTTTCACTTGAGAGCAATGTACGGCGGCAATTTGGTTCCGTCGACGAGAATACACAACATTACCGAACACCGTTGTTTTTCATTACCACCTGTTGTAATGGTAACACTTTATGCACCCTTAACATTCACAGTCCTATCCACTGGCATTTCAAAGTAGACTGGCGTCTGATCTGCATTGCCAATTTGGGAAAACAAATTTGCATTTTCCTTCCGCAACCGAATTATGTGATGTAGATGTTGATTCCCATAGGGAACCTGACATATTTGTCCCGAATGAGTAAATTTATAATACCAATTTAAATGGTCCGTTATTGGACATTATAAATTTTCCAGCTAACTCATTCCTGGTTGCCAGCGTTTTGCCCCCGTGTGCTAGGTTGGGCCCATCAGTTGGTACCTAGCACACCTACTAAAACGCATGGCTAGTGCATACCATGGAGACTACTGCATAGGCCACTTGGGAACACCAGCAGTGCCAATGCACTTGAGACTTTGTCTCATTACCAAAAATTGATGCCTCCTTGGCCATCAGATGATATAGATGTTGATTCCCATGGGGAATCTGAAATATTTGTCCCGAATGAGTAAATTTATAATACCAATATAAATGGTGCGTTATTGGACATTATAAATTTTGCAGCTAACTCATTCCTGGTTGCCAGCGTTTCGCCCCCCGTGTGCTAGGTTGGGCTCATCAGTTGGTACCTAGCACACCTATCATCTGATGGCCAAGCAGGCATCAATTTTTGGTAAGGAGACAAAGTCTCAAGTGCATTGGCACTGCCAGTGGCTCCAAGTGGCCTACGCAGTGGCCTCCACGGTATGCACTAGTCATGCGTCTTGGTAGGTGTACTAGGTACCAACTGATGAGCCCAACCTAGCACACGGGGTTGAAACGCTGGCAACCAGGAATGAGTTAGCTGGAAAATTTATAATGTCCAATAATGGACCATTTATATTGGTATTACCAAATTATGTGATGCTAAAACAACAATAATTCTCATCGTAGGCACCAGGAAGACGCTGTGAAATTGAGGTATGCCTTCGTACGCTCAACCCATTTCTATTATAAAAATTACAAACCCATCCTCGGCTTGCCTTTAACCCTTCCATTGAAATTTCCTTTGCAATCTCTAATGCCATTAGCTGACACATTTCGGTTGACACACCATATCCCAATTCCCGCCTTTCTGTCACATATTTATAAAGTTTTTTTTCAATTTCTGGAAACTGTACTCTCAGTCCACGAAAAGCTCTATGATAACTACTACATGTTAATAGCACATTTTTCTTCTTTCTGCAATCGCGAATACCCGACTCGTCAATATTGTATTTCATACCAGCGGCACAATTTCCAATAATTTCAGCTTCCCGAACTACTTTCAGTTTCTCACTCGCAGTAAAAGATCGCAAACGCTTTGTGGAATTCATGTTGATACTCCGAGAGCGTGCGTGAGACAGACGCCAAGCACGGAAATAGTGTATACTGAGAGCGGAGAGAGCATTGTTGCCAAGCCGTGCCGGCGTTGATGCCCGATTTATGCACATTCGGAAAGATAAATTTCCCAAAATTTTAAATAAGACCCGCACCCAATTTTGTAAGCAATATTTTAGAAAAAACAGTGCGGGTGGTGCTCGAGATTATACGGTACCTTTTCAACTATTCTTTCATTCTTAAATTTCTTTTAGAGAGAGAATTTTATCCCAGTTTATCAGCTGTAGTCTAGTGTTCACTCTTAGTTTCTCTTTGTGTAGCAGATGTAGTAGGTGGCTTTAATCTTTTGAATAAGCATGTAAGATGATTATGAAAGTGGCATTGTTATCTTGGGGGTAAATTGAACCAGAAGTATACGAGAAATGTATATAATTTGTATTTTTATTGAATTTTCAGAGTATTTTTGAAATATTGTTTCATAGATAAATACTTTGCCTTCTGTAGCCTGTATTTGTGAGGAGCATAATGACTCAGACATGAATACTTAAATTATATATCTATACTGGTCATTGGCATGCTGAAAAGTAACTTATCATTGTTTTGGGGACATCAGGCATAAATGTATTTTACAGGGAATTCTGTTTGCACACTTCAATACAAATAACTTGTTTCTGAGGTTTGTATCTTGTACTGCATTCTCTTACTGGGCTGAGTGGCTCAGACAGTTAAGGTGCTGGCTTGCTGAGCACAAATTGACAGGTTCGATCCTGGCTCAGTCCGGCGGAATTTGAAGGTGATCAAATACATCAGCTTATTGGCATATAAAAGAAAGTATTTTAAGTCAGTACGGATCAGACCATGAAGTTTTTTTACATGTAACATAGAAGAACTACTGCGGAGAATTCTGACACCTTGGCGACTCGGAAAACCATAAAAATAGGTAGTGGGATGTGAAACCAATAACTTTTTTTTTTTTTTGCTAGTTGCTTTACATCGCACTGACACAGATAGGTCTTATGGCGACGATGGGACAGGGAAGGGCTAGGAGTGGGAAGGAAGCGGCCGTGGCCTTAATTAAGGTACAGCCCCAGCATTTGCCTGGTGTGAAAATGGGAAACCACGGAAACCATTTTCAGGGCTGCCGACAGTGGGGTTCGAACCTACTATCTCCCGAATATTATTATTATTATTATTATTATTATTATTATTATTATTATTATTATTATTATTATTATGATGATCTCATAACTTGAAGAGATTTAAAGAGAAAATTAACTGTGTGGAGCTGGATTAAGTTTTTTTTTTTTTTTTTTGGTAAGTAAGCTAGATAACACACAGGAATTATTTACATGACATTTTCAGCCCCTATTTTTGTGTTGGTTGCACTATTTAAAGGAGTGAGAAAATATTATTTCAAGAAATTTAGTCATGTTCCTTATGGAAGTAATTATTATTGTTAACTACCGTACCATACATAACATGCATACTTTTACAGTAATTTTGTGGAGCTTACTTACTTACTTACTTGACTATTTTCCTGTATCTCCTACGTGGAGCATAGGGCATCAATGAACTTCCGCCACCGGACTCTGTTCTTCGCCATCATCCTGATGTCGATCCAGGTCTCCCTTCCTTTCTCCATCCCTTCTGCTATTACACTCCTCCTCCCTGTGTTCCTTGGTCTGCCTCTTCTCCTGCTACCTTGTGGGTTCCATTCCAGGGCTTGTCTTGCTATGTTGTCTTTATATCGTCGTAATGTATGCTCGATCCACTTCAGTTTCCTACGACGCATCTCAATATCAATGGGTGTTTGATGGGTTCTTCTCCATAGATCTTCATTGGAGATTACTTGTGGCCACCATATCCTCAGGATATTCCTCAAACTTCTGTTGACAAATGTTTGGAGTCTGCTAATCAGTTGTTTGTCTTCCATGTTTCACACCCATAGAGCAGTACTGACTTGACTTTTGTATTGAAGATGCGTAGTTTGGTATAGGTGTTATGTTCCCTTGATTTCCAGATTGGTCTCAGCATTGCAGATTCTCCTTTAGCCTTATTTATTATATTTCCTATATCCTCTATAGTTCCTCCCTCAGGGGTGACTATACTTCCCAGGTAGCAAAATTGCTTGACTTGCTCGATCTCTTGGTTTCCTAAAAAAAATAGTGCCTTGTTTTGGTTATTATAGAGCATCTCCTTGGTTTTCATTCCATTTATCTTCAATCCCACACCTATATCTTCGGTTTTCAAATCATTCAGCTTAGCTTCCATATCCTTAAAACTGCTGGCTAGCAAACACGAGTCATCCGCTAAGTCCAAGTCCTCCAACGTGCCTGTCAGTCCCCATTGAATTCCTCTTTGGCGATTCATTGCCTTCTTCATCATAAGATCCAGCACCATCAGAAATAGTATAGGTGACTGCAAACATCCTTGCTTAACTCCTGTGTTTACTGTGATGGGCTCTGACAACATCCCCTTAGTAAAACTTGACATGTCTAGTTCTCATACATTTCTTGGATTATCTTTATAATTTTCTTTGGAATCCCAAACTCTTTCATGGCTTTCCAAATTTTGTGGAGCGAGTATGCAAAATTCCAGGAAGAAACTACATTCAAGATGACTGAAGTCAGAGCCAGGATTTGGACTTCTAATCTCAGGAGTAGCTCCCTGAATTACTTGTTTCCATCTGCCATTTGTCAGTGGATGGAATAAATAATGGTAGATGTGAGGTAATTTGGTACCTGCTAACAGATTTAAATCTGTTATTCTTTTGAAGTATTATATATTTTTTACTTGCTTTAATACACATGGGATCTTGGTTAGCAAAAGATTATTCTACTCTGTCAATGTTTACAAAAAATAATTTGACTTCTTAGAAAGGCTTAGGGCAGAGGAGCCCCTATAGATAGTGAGGTGGACCTCAGTGAAGGAAATGGCACTGAAATCCATCATACAGTGTCTGTTATCTAGGCAAAGAGGGCTACAGGAATGTCTTCTTCCATGTTTGGAGCAACGTAACTGAAATTCAGTAGTAGATATAAAATATCGTTGGGATTGACAACTTCTTTGCAGTAATAACCTGTAATAAAATTGACTCCAAATATAGTGCCTCTGAAGATAAACAGTATTCTTATAATTATTTCTTTCTTTCTTTCTTTTCTTTCTTTCTTTCTTTCTTTCTTTCTTTCTGTCTTTCTTTCTTTATTTTGCTTGTGGTATAATGTTGCACTTTCACATGGAAGTCTTTAGCGATGCAGGAATGGAAAAAAGCTAGGTAACCATGGCCTTGATTAAGGCACAGCCCCAATACTTGCCTGGTGTGAAAATGGAAAACCGTAGAAAACCATCTTCAGGACTGCTGAGGGCAAGGTTGGAACTGACCATCTTCTGAATGGAAGCTCACACCTACATGACTAAAACCAAACCAGCTTGCTCGGTTTCTTATTATTATTTTAGAACAGTAAGAAAGAATCATATTAATTATTCAGGAATTAAGGTGACTGAACATTGCATGAAAGTCTGTAATGATATTTGGGAAGAATTTTCATTTTAGTAGTATAAGATGTCACTGATGAAGATCCTGCATGAAACACAGCATGTATGTAATGTACTCATAAAGAATAAAGAATAAAGACAAATCAGCCTGACCAGTATAGTTTGTAAAATTCTGGAGAGTTTAATATCGAAGTACATCAGAGGGATATGTGATGATAAAAATTGGTTCATGAGGAGCCAGTATGGATTTAGAAAGAAATTTTCTTGTGAGGCACAACTGGTGGGATTTCAGCAGGACATATCAGATCAGTTGGATTCAGGAGGTCAGTTAGATTGCATAGCCATAGATCTTTCCAAAGCTTTTGATAGAGTGGAACATGGAATATTATTAAAGAAATTGGAGGGAATAGGATTAGACGTAAGGGTTACACGTTGGATAAAAGCATTTCTAAATTCAAGGGTTCAGAAAGTCAAAGTAGGAAATAATGTATCGCAGGAAGAGAAAGTTTGTAAGGGAATTGCACAGGGTAGTATAATCGGTCCGTTACTTTTCTTAATATATGCAAATGATTTAGGGAACAATATAACATCAAAAATAAGATTGTATGCAGATGACATAATTGTTTATAGAGAAATAAACAACGTTGAGGATTGTTCAGAATTACAAAGGGACCTTGAAAGTATCCAACAATGGGTTGAAGAAAATAATATGAAGGTTAATGGAGGCAAATCAACTGTTACAACTTTTACAAACAGGAGCTTTAAAACTGAATTTGAATATACTTTGGATGAGGTAGTTATCCCAAAAGATGGCAAGTGCAAATACTTAGGTGTGAGATTTGAAAGTAATTTGCACTGGAAGGGTCATATTGATGATATTGTTGGGAAAGCATACAGATCATTACATGTCATAATGAGGCTACTTAAAGGATGCAACAAAGAATTAAAAGAAAAAAGTTACTTGAGTATGGTTCGTCCATTATTGGAATATGCAAACAGTGTTTGGGATTCTCACCAAGAATACCTAATAAAAGAAATAGATAGTGTGCAGAGGAAAGCAGCAAGATTTGTAACAGGGGATTTCAGGAGAAAGAGTAGTGTATCAGAAATGTTAAAGGAACTTGGGTGGGAAACTTTAAGTAAGAGAAGGGAGAAAAGTAGACTTACAGGATTATATAGAGCCTATACAGGAGAAGAAGCATGGGGAGATATCCGTGAGAGGCTTCAGTTGGAAAATAATTATATCGGCAGGACTGACCACAAATATAAAATTAGAAGGAATTTTAGCAGAAGCGATTGGGGTAAATTTTCATTCATTGGGAAGGGTGTGAAGGAGTGGAACAGTTTACCAGGGGTAGTGTTTGATCCTTTTCCAAAATCTGTACAGATATTCAAAAAGAGAATAAACAGCAACAGAGAAAATAAATGAAGTGTTAGAGGGCATTCGACCGGTGCAGGTTATTGTAAATAAAAAAATGTGTGTGAATAAATTAATTCCATCCCCTGGTCTAAGGAGTTTGGACAGCCAAAGTAGGGGACTGCCTGTAGGGGTGAAGTACAGTGGGGACTTCGAGGGCCCTGAGACCGCTACGGTAGCTGTGAAGGCCCTTCAGGAACTCTGAAAAGTGGTGGCAAAAGGGGCTCTGGTTAAGACGCAGCAGGTCGTTATGCTACTTAGGATCCAGAACGGGTAAAAAAAAAAAATAGTAAATAAATAAATGCAATGTAAATATTAATGTTATACCAGTTTTATAGTATCATTTGAAGCAATTCCACATACTGTATATCAGTTGACTATATTTGTAAGTAGTACAGGAGATATTATAATTAGAATTTTGTAAACAATATAAATTTATTAAGGATGAGCTGTGTGTTTAATAGAAAACATTGTTAGCGTAAATTGTATAATATTGTATTATAGGGAAAATTTTCTTCTCTTGTTAATTTAATATTTAGTGCTTGACAATAATGTATTTTAGTGTACCATTTGCCACCGAGGTAGACACCTCATTTGCAAATAAAGAGATTTTGATTTGATTTTTGATAAATAAATAAATAAATAAATAAATAAATAAATAAATAAATAAATAAATAAATAAATAAATAAATAAATAAATAGCAGCTTTGGCAAAGTATGGAAAGTATCTGGTGCAAAAAGGACATGCTTAAACAATAATCTGGAGTTGTCATCTTCAGATAATATCCATGTAACATATTGTTTGAACAAGAACATGCAGTTGTTATATTGTTATAAAGCATTTAATACATTAGATTTTATTCTTCTGAATTATTTAACAATAATACAAATTAAGAAGAAGGTTTAGTACAAAATTTGTTCTGTAAAACATTCTGAAGTAATTCTTGTTGCAAACAATTGTAATAACTGCAAACCACATCACTGCTTAACTCGTGAGTGGGTTGGAATCCCTCCATGTAATGTGTTGTTTATTTTGACAGCAATCCTGTGTCTCATATTAGTTGTGGATATTGCATACTACTTCCTCTGTTTGAATGTTGAATGCTGTCATTAAATTAAATTTCCCTTGTGATGTTCTTTTTGTATTCGATATTTATGAACTTTGTATCTAATTATGTTTTCAGAACTCAGCAAGAGCGTATGAAGAAAAGAATGGAGTTTGAGAATCAGAAAAACCGCATTCTTAATCAACTTGAATTTGAGAAGACTCGTGATACTTCAAGTGAGTTTATAAATTGTATTTTTTTGTTTTTACACACCTTATATAGTGTTCAGCAATGAAAGGAACATATCAAAGAAAGGTTTCAAAGAATTTTCCCTTCATAGATTTTTAGTTTCAAATATATGCCCCAAGAAGACCAAGTTCAATATAAATAAATATAATTTTGTTTGCGTCACTGCTGCTTGATATCTATTTAGTTTCAAATTGCGTGCAGCCATCCCTTGAACAGCCGAGAGTTACACTGCTGGTCTGTTTAAATTTCTGCCCATCCCACTAGAAACCATGCAGTGATGTAACTTCACAGTGCTCACAGGACACTGTTGTTCATAGATGAACAAGATGGAGTTAGGTAGCACTTTAGCAAAAAACAATTTCACATCTAAACTGGTCAGAAGAGCATGGAGTTGATTATTATGATTAACAACTCATACAGGAAGTTGAGACAATCCCTAGCATGTGACCATATGAGGCTGAAGCAGTTTGCTCAGTTATTTAGGCTGAGCCCCTAGTTGTTGACCAATAAGACTGTTCTTTTCATGAACATTAGATAGTGTATTTGTTGAAGCTAAGACAATATTATTTCTTTCAAAATGCCCTTCTGAAAACCATCTGACATGCACAACCAAGCAGTAATTTTGTGACAAAATGTAAATTTTCATAAGCATCAACGTTATAACACTACAAGATTCGCTAAATAAACTTGTGATCAACTCAGTGAAGTGAAATTGAATTAGCTTGTTCATAGTGTAAGTGCACTTCGTATCGTTTGATAATTTTTCATTTGTTTTTGTATGATCATGAAACTATGTGAATTTCAAGATTCATGCATGTGAGTTTGTGTCTTGTTGTTGTTGTTGTTGTTGTTGTTGTCGTCGTCGTCGTCGTCGTCGTCGTCGTCGTCGTCGTTGTCGTTGTTGTTGTTGTTGTTGTTGTTGACAGTGTTGGTGATGGTGGTGGTAGTGTTGGTGATGGTATTGTTTGAGTTTCACAAAATTTTGATAGATACCATACATTAATGACTTTCTGTATGAACTATTTTCCAGTCATGTGCTGAGGAATATCACATCATCTTGTTGAGGTAAAATGTATTCACTCTCAACAATCAGGATTCTGAGCAGATGATGTTAGTAGCACTTTCAGTTGGAGTGATGTTATAAACAATTGGAGGAAGTGTAAGCAAGAAAGAAACCTGATGAGAGCTGTGGGTTGCTGTAGAAAGACATTTGCATGTGTACCAAGCAAGTGGCTGCACTGCGTATATTGGGTCACATAGCTGTCTGCTTGCATTCAGGAGATAGTGGGTTTAAATTTCACTGTTGGCAGCCCTCCGTCGTTTGCCATTTTCACACCAGGCAAATGCTGGGGCTGTGTCTTTTTTATAAGCCACAGTCGCTTCCTTCCCACTCCTAGCACTTTCCTGTCCTTTCTTTGTCATAAGACCTATTTGTGTTGGTGTGACGTAAAGCCAATTGTAAGAATAACGTTACACTAGCCTGCAATGATTTCCTGGTTTAGGTGAAAATAGGTGGTTAATATGGAAAATGATCTGCTCTCTATTTTGCTGTAACATGTGCACATGTTATATAATTAGATGTTTTATATAAATCGATGTTCAAGATTTAATGTCAGTTTAAGGAAGTTTAAATTCATTTCATCATAAATTAGTGTGTGGAATTCCATGGGAAAAAAACAGAAGTGCTTTATCATGTACTGTTCATTAGATATAAATAAAAATGGTACCTAAACATCTTACATTATGCAGATTTACAGAGATGTGAAAATAATTTTATCACATACAAAAAAAATTGCCAGTCATAACAATTGGGGGAATACATACTAATATTATGACTTGCTATCTGGAAAAAAATGCTACAGGGGTAAGACACCTCTAGGTGAAAATAAAATACAACCTAACTTTTATATTGTATTGGATTTATTGGATGCTTTGGAAAGTTAATAGTGCATTACATAACAACAAATAGAAAAAAACAAACCTATGCAGAGAATATTTTCGTGAAACAAAATCCCATTTCACCCTCAGTTCTTTGCCTTTGACCAGCCATATGTTTAAAATTTTTGGAGGGTTTGGTGATTTGGCAGCATAGTGAAGGGAAGTAATAAATCTGTCAGTATTGATGGCACTGGAGTGAAGAATGCCAAAACATGTTAGCTCTTAAAATTATCTCGGGAAAGAAAACATAAATTAAGATAAACACAGCCCTTAGATAAATGTATCGTACCTTGCTTTTGCTGGCAGGACCTAGTGTTTACAGTGCACTATGTCTTCTGGTATAGGCTAGAGTAATTTTGTTACTTTCATTGATCTTGTCTTGGCTTTGACAATAAGAAAGTGACTTAGGTATGAGCGATGTTAGTAATGCCATTCCTTCTGTAGCCAGTCCCTGCTATGAAGGGTGTGAAAAGGTTGCTCATAGGGTCGGTTGGTGCATGCATTTCAGTGGGCTTGGCAGACTGATATGTAATAGCAACTTCTGGCTCAGTGAGGAAAGCAACAGGAAACTACATCATTCCTCATTTCCCTGGTATGCCTCTTTAGTGATGCCTAGACCATCTATGACAGCTGATGGCAGAGCTGTTGAGGATCCAACCAGCCTTAGGGCTGAAGACTGAACATACACACATACAACATAGTACCACCATAGTCTTCAGTTGGCTTTCTTTTTTCGTTGTTGTCAGAGTGTAATATTCGCTGGTTGTTAAGTGTTCCTTAATGTAGTGTAATGTAGTGATATCTTAGTATAATATGGCTTCAGTCTTCGCTGCACCAAGAAGGCAGTGTGTGAACAACCCAAACAATTTCTGTTATGTATGTGGTTCATACTTGGTACAGAGGCAGAAACATAATATTACACACCCTTTATTAAGAAAGTGTACCTTGCATATTTGAAAGTTAAGCTCGCAGGTCAAGACAAAAAGTGGGTGCCGCATGCTATATGTAAAACATGTTTTGAAGGACTAAGACAGTGGTTTAGTGAAAACTGAAATCTATGCCATTTGGAATTCCCATGATTTGGTGTGAACCAAAAAATTATGATGATTGCTACTTCTGTATGTGGTATATATCAGGGTACAACAAAGTTTATAAATCAAAAATAAAATATCTCAAAGGCTTAGAATCAGCAATTACGCCTGTGCCACACAGCTAAGGTTAAGTTATAAGGAGATTCCCACCTTTCAATACTTGTCAATTTCTTATAATAGTTTTATTGTTTACATGACATAATCCAGCTTAATCTCTAGGTGTATACTAAATAGGACATGTTTCGTTCTGATTATGGAACATCTTCAGCTAAAAGATTTGACAATGTGGCAAGACAATTAAAACTCATGTAATAATTATGGTGATAAAATAAAATGTTCATTCATGTTGCGTTAAAATTTCCAACAAGTCAATGTCCAAGTGATGAAATTGACCCCTCACATAATAAAATTATTATTATTATTATTATTATTATTATTATTATTATTATTATTATTATTATTATTATTATTATTATTGGGATAGTATGTCTGAGTGCATTCATAGTAGTTTTATCATATTCTGTACCGGTAATAGTAACTGTAAGTGTAGGTTTCAGATCAAAATTTAATTTTACACTGAGGTTTTTAAGCTGTGTTAATAAAGTTACATAAGTGGCCTCAGTTCTCTCCAGCCTAAGCCATATACAAATGGATATGCTTGGTCATGGACGATGCCAGGAATCATTGATGAACAAGGGGAGTGTGTATGTGAGAATCATCAAAAGGCTGAAGTACCATCACTCAGCATAGTTCAGCTCAGTGATAGCAGCCTCACCGAGCAAATGGCCATACGGTTTGGGTCGCGTAGTTATCAGCTTGCATTCAGGAGATAGTGTGTTCAAACACCACTGTCGGCAGCTGTGGAAATGGTTTTCTGTGGTTTCCCATTTTCACATGAGGTAAATACTGGGGCTGTAACTTAATTAAGGCCACTGTCGCTTCCTCCTCATTCCTAGCCCCTTCCTATCCCATCGTAGCCATATGACCCATTTGTGTTGGTATGTCATAAAGTAAATTATAAATAAATACAGTTTTAAAAAAGCAGCCTGAAAGCCTCATCAGTCATGAACATTTACGTTCTTTCAGGTTCTTCACGACCTGAATCGTAGTGCAAAATCTGTGCTCCACTAAGGATGAAGTCATATTCTAGGTATAAGGTTCGTCTCTAAAGATAATAGGCAACTTGATAATTTTGACGTGTACAGACCGGGAAAGGGTAGCGCTGATGCTGATTCGAAATTATTTGATAAAATAATCAGCTATGTGGAAAGGATATGTAAAGGAATGTGATTGTAGCGGGTGATCTTTATTCTCCAACTGTGAATTGGGAAGGTAATGCGAACGACAGGAAGCATGACCAACAAATGGCAAATAAGTTAATATGGGAAGGACAGCTGATTCAGAAAGTGATGGAACAAACTAGAGAAAAGAATATTCTGGACGTGGTGCTGGTAAAACCAGATGAGCTCTATAAAGAAACGGAAGTAATGGATGGTATTAGTGATCATGAAGCTGTTTTTGTCGTAGTTAAAACTAAATGTGATAGAAAGGAAGGTCTTAAAAGTAGGACTATTAGGCAGTACCATATGGCTGATCAAATAGACACAAGAGAGTTTTTTAAAAGTAACTATGATCAGTGGAAAACGATAAATAAAAATATAAACAGACTCTGGGATGGCCTTAAAGCAATTGTTGAGGTATATGAAAACAGATTTGTACCTTTAAAGGTGGTAAGGAATGGTAAAGACCCACTATAATATAATATAGAAGTAAAGAGACTAAGAAGGAGGTGCAGGTTGGAAAGAAATAAGAGTTAGAAATGGCTGTGGAAGTAAGGAAAAATTGAAGGAACTTACCAGGAAATTGAATATAGCAAAGATGTCAGCTCACGATAACATGATGGGAAGCATAATTGGCAGTCATACAAATTTTACTGAAAAATGGAAGGGTATATATAGGTATTTTAAGGCAGAAACAGGTTCCGAGAAGGACATTCCAGGAATCATTGATGAACAAGGGGAGTGTGTATGTGAGAATCATCAAAAGGCTGAAGTATCCAGTCAGCAGTATGTAAAGATTATTAGTTATAAGGATAATGTCCAGATAAGGGAGGTGACTAATACTAAGTAAGTATTAAAATTCACCTATGATAACGATGACATTTACAATAAGATACAAAAGGTGAAAACTAGAAAAGCAGATGGAATTGGTATAATTTTGGAGGATGTACTAAAGACAATGGATGGGATATAGTATGTATGTTGAGTCCTCAGCCCTAAGGATGGTTGGATCCTCAACAGCTCTGCCATCAGCTGCCATAGATGGCATAGGCATCACTGATGAGGCGTACTAGGGAAATGAGGAGTGAGGTAGTTTCCCGTTGCTTTCCTCGCCGAGCCAGAAGTTCATTAAACGTAAGGAACTTCATCTTTTGGTCCGTATTGAACTGAGATCACAAATAAATTAGAATCTAGCGGGTTCCACCTTTTCAATACAAAATACAATGTTGTTGGATGGTATTTACAACATTATTTATTACAGAACATGTTTCGGTGTTCAGTTTTTGACACCATCATCAGCTGCTCAGAGTGTGCGAAAAAACTTGGCAATCTAAACATTAAACAACATATTGTCGTACGTAACTCCTTAATATACATATATACAAACAATAGAATATTGTACTAGTTAAATCCTAAAACATCTACAGTAAATTATGCTATATTAAAACTCTAATATGTAACAAGAGAATTCTTGTAAGTCATAAATATAAAATTTCTCGTCTGTTTGATGAGTTGTCTTCACATTCCTTAATGTCTGTGATTTTGTACTATCGTACTATCGAATTCAAATGCGACTTTAAGCTTGAGGATTTAAAATTGTATGCGGGTCCATTTGATGTTAAAATGTTCATTTCATGTACATAATAACCACTTAGATGAATTAAAAGCTTGTTATATACAATATGATTGTTAAAACTGGGCCGTCCCCCAGTATAGCAAACATCTTTTCCCTCGGTACCCTGTCACATGCTTTCTCTAGATCTACGAAACATAAACACAACTGTCTATTCCTCTCATAGCATTTTTCAAGTACCTGGCGCATACTGAAAATCTGATCCTGACAGCCTCTCTGTGGTCTGAAACCACATTGGTTTTCATCCAACTTCCTCTCAACGACTGATCGCACCCTCCCTTCCAAGATGCCTGTGAATACTTTGCCTGGTATACAAATCAATGAGATACTTCGATACTTGTTGCAATCCTTCCTGTTCCCTTGCTTATAGATAGGTGCAATTATTGCTTTTGTCCAATCTGAAGGTACCTTACCAGTACTCCATGCTAATTTTACTACTCTATGAAGCCATTTCATCCCTGCCTTCCCACTATACTTCACCATTTCAGGTCTAATTTCTTTTATTCCTGCTGCTTTATGACAATGGAGTTTATTTACCATCCTTTCCACTTCCTCAAGCATAATTTCACCAACATCATTTTCCTCCTCCCCATGAGCTTGGCTGTTTGCAACACCACCAGGATGATTTCCTTTTATATTGAGATCATGTTCAAAATATTCCCTCCACCACTCCAGTGATTCCCTAGGATCTATTACGAGTTCACCTGAATTACTCAAAACACTGTTCATTTCCTTTTTCCCTCTCTTCCTAAGATTCTTTATTACTGTCCAGAAAGGTTTCCCTGCTGCTTGACCTAGCCTTTCCAGGTTATTACCAAAATCTTCCCATGAATTCTTTTTGAATTCAACAACTAATTGTTTCGCTCTGTTTCTTTCACCTACGTACGAATCCCTGTCTGCCTCGGCCCTTATTTGGAGCCATTTCTGATAAGCCTTCTTGTTACGTTTACAGGCTGCTCTCACTTCATCATTCCACCTAGATGTTTGCCTTTTCCCATCTTTACACACAGTTGTTCTTAGGCATTCCCTTGCTGTTTCTACTACAGCATCCCTGTATGCCACCCATTCACTTTCAATATCCTGAACCTGCTTACTGTCTACTGTTCGAAACTTCTCACTAATCATATCCATGTACATCTATCTAATTTCCTCATCCTGGAGATTTTCTTCCCTTATTCGTTTGCAATGGATTTCACTTTCTCTACTCTAGGCCTAGAGATACATAGTTCACTACAGATCAGATAGTGGTGTGTATCATCGCAAAATCCGCGAAAAACTCGTACATTCCTAACAGATTTCCTGAATTCAAAGTCTGTTAAGATATAGTCTATTATGGATCTGGTACCCCTAACCTCCCATGTGTAGCGGTGAATAGCCTTATGTTTGAAGAATGTATTCGTAACTGCTAAACCCATACTAGCACAGAAATACAACAAACGCTTCCCATTCCCATTAGCTTCCATATCTTCCCCACATTTACCAATCTCCCTTTCGTATCCTTCAGTTCTGTTCCCAACTCTTGCATTGAAATCCCCCATTAGCACTATTCTATCATTGCTGTTGACCCTGATCACGATGTCACTCAATGCTTCATAAAACTTGTCAACTTCATCCTCATCTGCACCCTCACATGGTGAATACACGGACACAGTTCTTGTCCTAATTCCTCCAACTGACAAATCTACCCACGTCATTCGCTCATTTACGTGCCTAACAGAAACTATGTTGCTTGCAACGGTATTCCTGATAAAGAGCCCTACCGCAGACTCTGCCCTTCCCTTTCTAACACCTGTCAAGTTCACTTTATAATCTCCAATCTCTTCCTTATTATCTCTCCTTACCCGAATATCACTTACTCCCAGCACATCCAGATGCATCCTCTTTGCTGACTCAGCCAGTTCTACCTTCTTTCTTCCATAAGCCCCATTAATATTGATAGCTCCCCATCGAATTCCATTTCGTTCGCCAAGTTGTTTGCAAGGAGTCCCTCGCCTGTCAAATGGGAGTGGGACTCCGTTACTCCCATAGGTCCGAGGCTTGCTTAAAATGTTCTGAGCTCGGTAAATTCATGAAGCAGGATGCTACGCTACTTGCACATAGTCTAAGTGAGGATCTCTCCTCTAACGGGTTATGGACCACCGGTGAATTGTATAGTCCTAGCCGCCTGAGCACAAGGAGGGCCATAACTCAGAATATGTCCGAGATGCCCACTCACATTCCATAGCAACTGGTATCCCGACTCTCAGGACCACTTACTAGGCCACTCAGCCGTTGCCCATGGTTCACGAACTAGAACGTGACTACAGTAACCCACAAATATGAACCACATCTTCATTGGAGTAATCACATAAATGGGATTGTAAATAAAGGGTACAGATCTCTGCACATTGTTATGAGGATATTTAGGGGTTATAGTAAAGATGTAAAAGAGAGGGCATATAAGTCTCTGGTCAGACCCCAACTAGAGTATGGTTGCAGTGTATGGGACCCTCACCAGGATTACTTGATTCGGGAACTGGAAAAAATCCAAAGAAGTTCAGCTTGATTTGTTCTGGGTGATTTCCGAAAAAAGAGTAGCATTACAAAAATGTTGCAAAATTTGGGCTGGGAAGACTTGGGTGATAGGAGATGAGCTGCTCGACTAAGTGGTATGTTCTGAGCTGTCAGTTGAGAGATGGCGTGGTATGTAATTAGTAGATGAATAAGTTTGAGTGGTGTCTGAAAAATATCGATTTACAACAACTCCAAAATCATGCATACAGTTTACCTTGGGAAGATAAAAAGCAATTACACGACACCGACATGAAAGTGACAAGATTTAAATCTCTACTCATAGGACTATATGACAAGCATGCTCCAGTTAGGCAAGCTAGAGTCACTCGCTCGCCTGCTCCTTGGTTAACTAGCGATATAAAAGCAACAATGGCTCGCCGTGACGCAATGTTCCACCGATACAAGGAAACACATAATGAACTAGATTTTGAACAGTATCGTCTTTTACGTAACAGAACAAAGCAATTAATTCGCAATAGCTTTTAAAAATGTAACAAGGAACTTAAATTCACGTGAAACTTGGAACCAACTTCAAGCTATGGCACTTGGAAAATACAAAGAGCCTCATGTGCCAACTATATCTTTCGATGCACTTAACTCTCAGTTTGTAACTAACCCAATAAAGGAATCTCAATCTCAAAATCATATCCATCTAAATAAAAGAATCAGTGACCCTACAGAAAACGAACATAATTTCCTTCTTCAGCCTGATGATGTAAAGCATATTTTGAATTCAGTTAAGTCACAAGCTAAAGGAGCAGATAACATCCCAATAGGCTTAATAAAAGACATTATTCCACGAACCTACTACGCTGGCGTAGCAGGGGGAGAGGTGATACTCCCAGGTGGCGGATAGGGGGGTCCTAACCGGCTTGCCGGCGGACTTGAGGGAAATAAAATACCTCTCGCGGACCATACACACACCCCCTGTGGGTGGGGGAGGCTGACGCATAATACACCCACGGTATCCCCTGCCTGTCGTGAGAGGTGACTAAAAGGGGCGACCAAGGGATGATTGAATTAGAACCATGAAACTACTTTTGATTCGTACCATCACGCGGGGAACACCATGGGTTGCCTGTACTTGCGAGTGGTACCACTATGTTCGGTACGAAATGGGTTTGTGTTTAGTAGTAGTCATGAGCTTGGCCTGGGGGTTTCCAGTACCCGTGCGTCGTACCCATGTGAGCAACACCGCGGGTCTGGGCGTAGCCTGTGAGTTGTACCACTATATGAGCGACACCGTGGGTCTGCGTTGCCTTTGATTAGTATCCACTATGTGAGGAACACCACGGAGCCCATGGGACCGGCATCCGTGCCTAGTACACCTAGGTGAGGAAACTCATTGGTTTGCGTTGGCTGTGAGTGGCGCCATTGTGTGAGAAACACCATAGGTCTGCGTTACCTGTACGAAGTACAATACTTGTGAGTAGTACCGTCTTGTGTGGAACACCGTGAGTTTCGCTACTTTTGATTAGTACCCCAACATGACAAATACCATGGTTCTACTTTACTCGCGACGTGTACCATTCTGTGGGGCCTTAGACATGGATTTTGCACCCCTTTAGACCTCAAGCATCATCCTGCTTTATGAGTGGTCCCTTGGTCAGTAATCAATTGTGTATGATCTTTGTTTGAGTCTGATCCACTGTATTTTGTTTGTTTGTTTCCTTTTTCTTTTTTCTTTTTCTTTTTTTTTGTTGGGTTCATGTCCATCCATTCATTCTTCATGACTTATTATTTTGTTTGGTCAGTGGATGAATTTGACATTTTTGTTCTTTCATTTCGTACCATTAGGGCCCGATGGCCTCGATGTTAGGCCCCTTTAAACAACAAGCATCATCATCATCATCATCAAAAGACATTATTTGCGCGGTCCTATCACTTATTACCCACATTGTAAACTACTGTCTCACCACAGGGACGTTTCCAACTGCTTGGAAGGATGCTCTAGTAACCCCAATATTAAAGCATACCACAGCAAATGCGCCATCTGTTTACCGGCCTATTTCGATTCTTCCCCCTCTCTCGAAAGTTCTTGAACGAGTTGTACACGAGCAGCTAGTAGAATTCTTAACCAGACATTCCCTTTTTGACCCTTTGCAATTTGGTTTAGAAATGGACACAGTACTACGACTGCACTTCTTCAGGTAACAGATGACATAAGACTAGCAATGGACAAATGGCAGGTGATGATACTGACACTCCTTGACTTTAGTAGTGCGTTCTACACAGTAAATATAGACATACTATTATCCAAGCTCCGCTCTCTACGTATCGGCCCGATAGCCCTAAAATGTTTTGCCGTACCTTACAGATCGTTGCCAGTGCGTAGTTGTAAACAATCAAATATCCCAGTGGGCTGTAAAATCATCTGGTGTCCTTCAAGGGTCTGTTCTAGGGCTGCTATTGTTCGTCTTTCATATTAATGACATATCCTCCATACTTCAGTATTGCAATTACCACTTATATGCTGATGATCTGCAGATATACAAACACACCACTACAAACAGTTTACATGGAACAGTTCAGCATATTAATTCAGATATTGAAACGCTTACTGCCTAATCTAAAAACAACCTCTTAATCTTAAATCCTCGAAAAACACAAATTCAATCCTCCTCCAATCATAATCAGTGACATTGCTGTACCGTACCTTAAAAATATAACTAATATTGGAATCTCCATCATTGAGAATCTGACATGGACTGAACACGTAACATATGTATGTAGAAAGGTTCATGCAGCTCTATATCCCCTGAAACATCGCAAGAATTCTTTTCCTCAAAAACTTAAAATTAATCCAAGCAGTACTATTCCCAATTTTAGACTACTGTGATACGGTACTAGTCAGTCTAAATGCTGAACAAGCTTTGTGACTTCAGCGAGCACAAAACTCATGCATACGATATGCCTTCCAACTGCAACATGACGCTCATGATACACCATATTTCGAAACATTGGGTTGGCTATGCATAAATGAACGAAGGAGTTTTCACCTAATGACACTTGTTTACCAAGTGCTTTCGATGAACACTTCTACTTACCTATCTTCTAATTTTCGTTTCCTTTCCTCATTCCATGAAATTAGTACCCGTTCTGGTTCCCTACTTGAAATTCCACTAAATCGAACAAATTCTTACAATCATTCCTTTTTAGTTGTTGCATCAAGACTCTCGAATACACTCCCAATGGACATTCGGCACCTTACTTCTTCTCATAAATTCAAATCTGCCTGCCGAAAATTTTTCCTGGGAACTTATAACCGAGTTGTGTGTGTCATTGTGTGTATGTTGTGTGAATGGCTTTCTTCATCTATTTTGCACTTCAGTCATTATTCTTATTACTATATTTCCTATTTTATTATTATTATTATTATTATTATTATTATTATTATTATTATTATTATTACACTAAATGTCCTACTGATATGTATCTTAGTCTTAGAATTATCTGTCTGTAGTCTTATTTCTTTGTAGAGTTTCTATGTCTTACTTTTATGTTTACATTTTTAAAGTTTATTGTTTATAGTGGTTAAGTGTATGAGAGGGCCGTGAGCCCTACATTTGCCACAAATGTAAGTCAGGAATAAATAAATAAATAAATAAATAAATAAATAAATAAATAAGTATGGAAGAAAGCCTTTCAGTCCGTGCATTCATTGAGTAATGAAAGGATTTCTAAAATCCTGGCACAAAAGAAGAAAACAGGAATGCCAAAGGTATGCAATAAATTTCTCTGTAGGCAAGTTACAACATATCATATAGGGCCTATTATACTGAAACAATTACTTTATATTTTAAACTCACACTTTCCATACATTACAGTTAATAATATCACTGAAAAATGGTAAAAGGATTTTGTGTTTTCATGTTCTGACCTAGTATTCTTTGTTCCACTCAACCCCGTAGCTGAGCGTACAGGACTTAGGAAATGCAACGGTCAGAGATCTGAGGTTCGAATCCCGGTGCTGACAGCGGCTGTCCTGAATGTGGTTTTACCCTGGTTTTTTTTTTTTTTTTTGCATTCCTTCCAGGCAAATGCCAGGATAGTACCTTATTTCGAGTCTCCTGGCACCTACCCCAATACTACGCCTAAAGAATGACAGTTCCACAGTTTCCATAGTAACACATGTTATCAGCCACTTTCACACACACACACACACAAGTACATGGGATTGTTGGCCAAAAATGATCCTAGCTCCTTAAATTTATGAACAACTATTTTGTGTTCCAATTGGACGAAAGAGGAATACATGGAAACAGGCCTAACAAAACCAAGGAGGATGGTGATGATGTATTATTTGTCAGAGCTTGCATCAACAGTTTCTCCACACAGATAAGTCATTATTGAAGGAAACAAAATCAGAATTTAAAATATCTATCTAGTGACTTAAATTCTCAAAAATGTACAATCTTTATACAAAAAAGTGTCAAGTAGAGAAGAAAATCCTAGTCACATTGTCAATATACAGAAACATTTTCCATATGTATTTCAGTCTGTCATTTTCTAGACAATGCAGTGATACATGTAAGTGCTGTGATAGTTTGAACATAAGAATTTCACCAGAGGTAGATTAAGTAAAGAAGCAAGCTTTATTAAAGGAACTGAATATTCACAACGAGAAGGCTCAGTTAGCATATAAAAAAATCTGCAACAAGATACACACCGTACCAAAGACAATAATGAAATGCATGTTATTGCTGTTGATCTTCAACAGTGCCTATGCACACCTCATTTATGTGTTGGGGAAACTTTTTATAAAAGGCAGCTGTGGACATTCAGCTTTGGAGTTCATAATGTAGCAACGAATGACACTTATAAGTATGTCTGGTCTGAAGATGTGGCCTGGAGGGGGGCCGATGATATAACATTGTGTACTAGCAGTTACCCGCAGCTTCACTCGCGTGGATTTCATAATTGGATGAAAGTAAACATTTCTCAGTACTGTACTAAGACAGTATCTGAAAATCCCTGAAGTAAAAAAACTCACTGAAAAACCGAGTTTCATTTACCCCAGAAAATCTTTGTAAACCACATTTGTGCTTATAGACATGATGCTGTATAGGCTTTTGGGCTTATGCCGTGTCAAGAAAATAAGGTGAAATTTCTTTACGTTTCGCAGAGAACTGTGCTCTGCGTCATTAGAAGAAGCATTTCTTGTGGACAGTCAAGATTTTCTTCTGATAAAGCAGAGCACATTTCTCTGCGAAACGTAAAGATATTTCACCTTATTTTCTTGACACGGCATAAGCCCAAAAGCCTATACAGCATCATGTCTATAAGTACGGGCCGTGAAAGCATCAATAGCAACACATTTGTGCTATTGCCCTTTGGGGCTAAGATGACCATGTAACATAGAACTGTACATTAAGAAACAGTCTTCTCTCAAATCGAAAAAAAAGACTAAAACATGTTTCTTTATTTTTAAAGGAGATTCCAAATACCTATTTTCACATGTGCAACATCTTTGGTTTTTGAGATATAAGTATCCTCATGCAAAGAATTCAACTAAGTTTTCAATTTTTTCACCCCCCTTTTTTCCAAAAACAAAAAGATTTGTTCTTTATTTTTAAAGGAAACTCCAATACCAATTTTCACATCTGTAACATCTTCAGTTTTTGAGATATTAGTATCCTAATAAAAATAATTTAACCCCTTTGTCAGTCCTTTATATCCACCCCCCCCCCCCCATTTGGTAGTTTTTTGAAAATAAAAAGAACACATGATTATTTTTAAAACAGATTAAAAATACAGATTTTCACGTCTGTAACCTATTAAGTTTTTGAGATACACTGTAGATATACTCATTTTAAAAATTCAACCCCTTTATCAGTTACCCTTAAGTGGATTTTCCAAAAGCAAATTATCTATGTTTCTTTATTACAAGATATTATGATATTATGTTTCTTTACATTTACAGGAGATTCCAAGTACCAATTCTCACGTCTGTAACATGTTACGTTTCTGAGATATACTGTAGATACAGTTTTTTTAAATTCATCCCATTTATCACTTCTATTAACCCCACATTAATTGCATTTTCCAAAAACAAAAAATTACATGTTTCTTTATTTTTAAAGGAGATTTCAAATACCAATTTTCATATCTGTAACATCTTCAGTTTTTTGGATATAAATATCCTCTTAAAAGGTATTCAACCCCTTTTTTACCTTTTTTCACCCCCGATAATGGGCTAATCTGAAAACAACTAAATGCACGTTCTTTTTCTTTTTATTTATTTATTTTCAAATTTATTAATTTTTATTATTTATTTTTAAAGTAGATTGCAAATACCATTTTTTACATCTGTAAACTTTTAAGTTTTTGAGATATAGATGTACTCATTTATACAATTCATCCCCCTTTTCACCCCCCCCCCTCTTAGTGACAGAATAACCAAAAATCCTATCTTAATAAATAAGTTGATCCGAATATACTTACAGTATGAGCATTAAATGTGTACACTCTAATGTAAATGTATCCCCAAAATTTCATATCTTTATGTCCAGTAGTTTTGGCTCGGCGCTGATGAATCAGTCAGTCAGTCAGGACATTTTATTTGATATATATATATATTAACCCAGATATCATCACGTAGTTGCTCTAGGGAGCCGGTGTTACTTGCTCCACTTGGGAGCTTTTATGATGATAATAATAATAATAATAATAATAATTTGCAGCATGAATCATATGAGACGAACAGAACACAGATTATGGAGTATAACAGGACAAAAAAATTATTCATTGGCAAAGGGAATACACAGCAGTGTGCAATATTTCCTAAATAAATACATTTTCACGATTAACTGAAGCTTTGGGACATGTACACTTACCGAAAGAAAATACAGTTTATGTGATTTGTACATATTCTTTGCACTCTCATTAACATACATTTCAATATTTGTTTGGCACTTATGACTATGACAACAAATTGAACACACAAACTGAAACATATCAGTGCTGTACTCCTCCTTCACGGGATCTTTGGGCTTGTTTAGATAGTAGTGTGTCACTGTTTGGTACTATCGTTTGCGTACTGGTAAGTCGCAAAACACAGTTCAAGTTTTCATCGGTGAGCGTACTTCTGTGTCTAGATTTACAAATCTTCGTTAATGAAAACATATGTTCACATAAATAAGTTTATCTGAATATACTTACAATATGAGCATTAAATGTGTGCACTCTGTGAAATTTCTCCCGAGGAAAACGAACATAAAATTCAATCAAACGTTTTGTGTTTGCAAACCTATCTTTCATTTGAGTATCGCACTGTAAGTCAATCAGTTCTAGCTGCAGTTCTGGTCCAACAGTTTGCACATCAACTGAGAAGGGAATACCAAACACCTGCAGATCCTTTTCTATCGCCTAAATATCGTGAAACCTACTCTCATAGTGACATTAAAACTTCTTTATATTCTTCTAATGTTTTTTTAATGTGATTCCATATTACGTATTTCACATTTTGATGTGTAATTTTCTTGAACTATTAAATACTCTTCTTCCCAAGAAGGTTTGAATCTTGTTGGCATCGATGGCCTACGCTGTGCTGAAATCTCTTCCATAGTAAATGCAACATGAACTGACTAGAGTGGAGTGTTGTGCGGTGTGAGGATAAAGAGGGAACCACACTAGTGTCACCTCTCATGAGTTCACGCGTATCGTGTCGCAATCTAACCTGTCCAGAAAGATGTGTTATACCTTTGCGCCACTGACCTGCAGTATCTACTACGTTATGCACTTCTCCTACGTGCTCGCTAAGCTGCTCTCTTTCCTCGAGAGCGGGGAGTGAACTGGCTCCAAAGGCATTTCGCTCTCGATTGATGATGCCTGGATTAACCAATACAAGACTATGCTAAACATTGTTATAGCATTTAATTGTTTATTTTGATCCCGTTTTGCACAAAATAATTACATTCATCTAATACGTTTCTTGTCATATTTAGTTCAGAGTGTTCTTGAACAGAAATACAATATCTAGTTTTGTCACACATACCTTCCTTGTGACTGGGACTTTTGGTTAACAGAGAAAAAGAAAAGAGCAGCACCTTACATCTTTGTTCCTGATGAGTGGATGGATTTGGTGAAGAGGGTATTGAAGGTATAAAAATGTCAGTACTGAGCCATTACTTTCAAAGGTAAGGAAAAGAATGGTGTCAGAAAGTAAGAAAAAATGATGCTAAGTAAGGTTTCATGTGTAATCTTATAGAATGGTGAACCATTTAAATGCTTTTTTAAGTATTCTTATGGCTACAATGAAAAATATGAGTCCATGGATATAAAACAATGTTGGTTGGCCATCACTTTCTGGTATAATGTTGCCTAGAATGTAAAATGAACGTAGGAATGTTCAGCCAGCAAAAGTAAGAGACCTACTACAGCTGCTAAATTATGTTCCACCAAGGTACCACCAGTATTACCAAGCTCTAAAACATGATGACAACTAGCTATCATTTGAGGAACCTTTCTTCAGTGGGCTGGGTTGTAATATAACCATTAAAGTTGTATGCAAGTGTGTAAAATAAGCTACTCCTTCAGATGAAAACAAAAAGATATGTAAATTTTATTCTCCAGTAATTTATTTTTTCTGTCATTGAGGAAGTCTCTTTTCCTCCAATTTAAGGAAATGATGGTTAGCCTGTTTCTTGTGTGCACCCATTCAATTGGTCTCTGCATTATCAAGGATGATGAAGGTAATAGTACTCACAAAGAGTACACAGAATTGGTTCTCATTGCATGAAGCTGATCTGTGGAGTTTTTTTTTTTGCTAGGGGCTTTACGTCGCACCGACACAGATAGGTCTTATGGCGACGATGGGATAGGAAAGGCCTAGGAGTTGGAAGGAAGCGGCCGTGGCCTTAATTAAGGTACAGCCCCAGCAATTGCCTGGTGTGAAAATGGGAAACCACGGAAAACCATCTTCAGGGCTGCCGATAGTGGGATTCGAACCTACTATCTCCCGGATGCAAGCTCACAGCCGCGCGCCTCTACGCGCACGGCCAACTCGCCCGGTCTGTGGAGATTTTGTCAGGTGTTTCTGAACATACAAATTTTTAAATAAGACAGAGTGATACCACACACTCCTGCTTCTGAAACATCACTTTCTACAACACACAGTCTTAAAGGGAATAGACTATCTGTGTTCTGCCAACTTGCCTGATTTCACTCAGCATAACGCTTATTTGTGGGAAATTCTGAAGAATCATGTCTCGTGAGGTCCAGTGTCTTGTTAGCCAAAATGAACAACATATTTTTCAATTACATGGTACACAGTTGTTGCCATGTTCATCATCTTGCAGAACCATCATGAAAAATGTGTGGTGTTGGAGAGACAACTCTTAGAATGTGGAAACTAACTGTTCTGTTTCTCTTTAAATGTTGTGTACTATATCTGCTGTATTGGTACAAGCAACATTTTGCATTACACGTAGAGAATTAAACAAAACAGTACATGTTCTACATTTTGGAATACTGTATTTCCAGCCATACTAAATATATAGTCATCATCATCATCCTAAACCATCTCCAGTTTCCCGGGTGTGGTATATGAGCCTCCTCCATCTCATCCTGTCCTTGTACCATTCTTCCTCCACCAACTTCTCCCAATCATGACCTCTCAGCAGTACATCGCTCTTAACTAAATCTATCCATTTCCTTCGTGGCCTACCCACGGGTCGTCTTCTTTCTACCTTTCTGTCAGATTCCTTCCTTGCAGTTCTGTTTATTGGCATCCTCTTCATGTGACCAAACCACTTCAGTCTTGATATCTGAATCTTATTGAGGAGAGAATCATCTGTTCCTACTTCTTCTCTAATTTTCTCATTCCTAATCTTGTCTTTCCTGGTTTTCTGGAACATAGTGCGTAGGAATTTCATTTCAGCTGCCTGGAGTTTGGAATTATCTCTATAGGTCAGTGTTGTGGTTTCGAGACTGTACATAAGAATTGGTGTATAATAGGACTTGTACAATGTCTTTTTTGTTTTCATGGGTATTTGCTCATCCCACAGCAGGTGTCTTACCTGGTGGTAAAATTGTGTTGCCTTATTGATTCGATTGTTCACCTCATGTTTTGCTAGGTTGTCATTTGATATAACGCTACCCAAGTATTTGAAAACTGGCACGCTGTCCAGTTGAGCTTCATTTAACATGACTATTAGTTCTGCTCCTTCCCCATACACTTTCATCACCACCGTCTTGGTTTTGCTGTTGTTTAAACCATATTTCTTAAACTCCTCATTCCAACTTTGTATTCTCTCTCCCAATTCCTCTTCTGAGTCACTCCAGATCGCAACATCATCTGCAAATGTGAAGGTTTTGATATCTCCATGTTCTTTCCTTTTAATTAATTTCATTACTTCATCCGTTACAATAATAAATAGAAGTGGTGACAATGAGCTGCCCTGCTGCACTCCTCTCTATGTTTCAAACCAGTCCGACAAGCCACATCCTACTTGAACACAGCTTCTGTTCCCACTATACAACATTTTCACTTTGTCTATGAGGCTGTCTCGCACTTAAAGTTCTTTCATGCATTGCCAAATTCTTTCCCTTGGTACACTATCGTATGCTTTCTCAATGTCCAAAAATATTAGAAATAGAGGCTTGTTCTTCTCCCAGTATTTTTCCATTAGCATCCTAATTGCAAATATAAGGTCTGTAGTTGACCTTCCTGGTCTGGAACCATACTGCTCTTCTTCCAAAATTGGTTCAACAATATCTCTGATTCTGGTCTCTATTATTTTTTCCAATATTTTCAGGACATGAGACAGTAGTGTGATACCACGGTAATTAGTACATTTTCGTCGGCTTCCTTTCTTGAACAGAGGTACAATGATGCCCATCTTCCAGTCCTCAGGAATAGTATTTTCCTCCCATATCTTGTTGAGCAGTCTGTAGAGCCATTGGATTCCTGGAATTCCCGCTGCTTTCAGCATATCTGCACTTAGTTCATCTATGCCCACTGCCTTTCCTTTCTTCATGCTCTTGAGCGCATTTTCAACCTCAAGCCATGTAATTGGTGGTTCAGTTGTGGTTCCTCGACTTGGCTCTCCTCTAACCGTTGTTATGTTTTCTGTATCTCCATTCAGCAGCTTTTCGAAATAGATCTTGAGTTCTTGTTTAATTTCTCCCTACCGGGCGAGTTGTCCGTGCGCGCAGAGGCGCGCGGCTGTGAGCTTGCATCCGGGAGATAGTAGGTTTGAATCCCACTATCGGCAGCCCTGAAAATGGTTTTCCGTGGTTTCCCATTTTCACACCAGGCAAATGCTGGGGCTGTACCTTAATTAAGGCCACGGCCGCTTCCTTCCAACTCCTAGACCTTTCCTATCCCATCGTCGCCATAAGACCTATCTGTGTCGGTGCGACGTAAAGCCCCTAGCAAAAAAAAAAAAAAAAAAACTAATTTCTCCCTCTTCTTCTGCCAGAGTTCCATCATCACGTTCTATTGCTTTTATGGTCTCTTGATCCCTTCGCTTGTTTTTCACTACTCTGTATAGCAATTTCATATTTCCTCTACTGTCCTCTTCCAGTTTGTCTGCAAACTCATTCCATTTCTTCTCTTTTTCTTCCCTTACAATGTTCTTTACAGCAAGTTTCTTGTTCCTGTATACTCCTTGAAGTCTTTGTATTTCTTGTTCTTTTTGTTCTTGTCCCTGTTTTTGTTTTTCCTTGTCCAGTGCCTTCTTTATTTGGTTTCTTTCTTTCACCGCTGTTTTCACTCTATCATTCCACCATGGTGTCTCCTTTTTTCTTTTGATAGAACTTGTAACTCCACATAGGTTTTTGGCTTCTCCCACAAAGGTGTCTTTGAAGGCCTTCCATTCTTCATTAACGCTGGTTACTTCACACTTTGGCAAACTCTGTTGAATCCGTAGTTTGTATTCTTCCTTTATTTGGACTTCTTGCAACTTCCAAGTTTTAACCCTTGGTTTTTTCGTAATAAGTTTCTGCGTTTCTTTTGCCTTATGTTTGAAGTCTACTACCAACAATCTGTGGTCACTGTCCATGCTTTCACTAGGGATGACCTTTACATCTGTGGTGTACCTGCCACCATCTTTATTTGTGATTACGTAGTCAATCAATGTTCTATACTGGCCATCCCAACTGTACCTTGTTATTCTGTGATTGTCTCTTTTTTTGAAGAATGTATTTTTGATTATAAGATCATTTCTTCTGCACAGATCTAATAGTTGTTCTCCTTCTGGGTTCCTTTGTCCAAATCCATGTGGACCAATGATGTTCTCGTACCCAAGTCTGTCTACCCCAACTTGCGCATTTAGATCTCCAATAATAATAACATTTTCCTCATTAACTGTATCTTCCAGGTCTTGCCGAAATTTATCTTTGTCTTCCTCACTGCAGCCTGTCTGTGGGGCATACACTTGTATGATGGTGTACTTAGTGTTCTCCAGTTTCATGAACATTTTAATGATTCTATCACTTTTGCAGATAACTTCAGTTGTAGCATCAGTCCTTTCGTTAATTAAGAATCCAACACCATTTTTCGCTACCTTCTCCTGTCCACTCCAGTATAATTTATAACCTCCACGAAGTGTCTTACTTCCAATTCCTTTCCATTTGGTCTCACTTAATCCCAATATTGATATTTTTCTTCTATCCATCATGTCTAGGAGTAAGGCTTCAAATTCACTAAGCTGAGTTCATAGAAGTACTTCCTCCTTTCTCTTTGATATAACAGCATCATAATTCCACTTCTAAGTATATTAGGCAGAAGCATGCAGAATCTATCAGCACACGCATTATTGTGCCACAGTGCTCAGAAATACTGTTAAGCAACATGCTATTAGAGGAATGGTGCTTACTTTTCTCTTCCAAATGAACTGAACATTTGTACTACCAGGCAGTGAATGGGGAGAAAGCTAATTATTTCCTTTCACTGTTTCATAATCATGAAGTCTGTAGCATGAAATCTGATGCTATTACTGAATTTTCTTAAGGAAATGTTGCTCTGATTTTTTTTTTTGCTAGTGGCTTTACGCTGCACCGACACAGATAGAACTTACGGCAACGATAGGATAGAAAAGGCTTAGGAGTTGGAAGGAAGCGGCCATGGCCTTAATTAAGGTACAGCCCCAGCATTTGCCTGGTGTGAAAATAGGAAACCATGGAAAACCATCTTCAGAGCTGCTGACAGTGGGGTTCGAACCTACTATCTCCTGGACGCAAGCTTACAGCCGCGTGCCTCTAACCGCACGGCCAACTCGCTCGGTGCTCTGAAAATTTCAGGTGCAGGGAAGAGGTCAGTGTTGAATAAGTTCGATTGCAAAAGTTCACTCCATCTAAATCAACTCTTCTAAAGTGGTGAACCATTTGGGATGAACATATTTGTAAAGCACAGTCATTCAATATTCATTCTTCAAGAGCAGTTATGCATTTGATCATTATTGTTGTTCAAATGAATGGTGATACTGTGTAACACTGCAATTATAAAATATAAGTATTTAATGAATTGAAACATTCAATAAGAATTAAGGCTTATTTTGGTTCATTATGTAATGAAATAGGCTACTTTTCTGTCATTCATTCATATCACTTGTTACTTTTGAGTGAATACTCTGTACATGTCTGTCAGTGGTTTGGCTGACTTTCTAGGTACTGGTTATAGTAATGAAGGATGTTGTACTGCCAGTAACTCTCTGCTCAGCGTTAAGCAATCGTAAACAACTAGACTCCCAAGAGGGAAGAATGACTACATGCAATGATGGCCCCTCAGTGGAGGAAATGACACTGAAAGCCATCAGGAACTTGTACAAGAATGAAATTTATATTCCATTGAGATCATCATTGTTGTGGATAAATTATTACCTGCGACAATAATGTTTGTATTTTCATGTAGATTGTATGAACTATAGAAATCTATTGTTGCTGGGAATAGGGACTCTCTGTCATTCCAGTTATTTTTTATATGATCATTTAAACACTATCACATAATTCAATTTTTGTGAATTCTGGAGCTTGTGTATATATATATTACTTGTGTTTTTACTAGATAATGTTCTTCGATGGGAACGAGCCGTTCAGGATGACGAAGATGCACTAGAGGCAGCAAAACAAGCAGAACAGAAGCAGATGTCTGATATTGAACGAGACATGCGTGAAGTAGACAGACTGAAGTCAGACCGTCTAGCAAAGAAGTCTGAAGTGGACAATATGGATGATCAGATTGGCAAGGTACCTGGACAATAGTTTTAAGATATTTTCCACAATAATAATGATAATTTGATTGATATTTTCACAGCTGGGTTAACTAGACATGATAACTTCTGGGTTTTTGCTGTTAAACAGAGACAAACTGCAAAGAAACTTCACATTTTAATTGAAATATTTTCACTCCACCTAGCGTGCATTAGAGATTTGCATGGGCTCGGGGTGAAATTGACATGTTGTTGTATTCACTCTACCCTTCATGTCTTAACACCTCTTAAGAATTCCTTATAATCCTCTATCTCTTGCAGATTACCTCCCCTTACCCGAACATCATTTCCTAACACATTCGAAATGCATCTGTCTTCCATCATTTAGCAACAGAGTGCATTCAGTGGACTCATTTGACAAATCAATCATAGCCATGTTCAAGCACCAGGGCCCATGATTTCTTAGAAGTTATGCAACACTGCCTACCCTGAGAACCATGTGACCTTGCCATGGTGTAACTGTTCCCTCTCGTCAAAACACTTGAGGAGATGAAAGTTATTATCTTGGGACACATGAATATTAAATAAACTATTTGTGGCTTGCCCGCAAATTGCCACGCAAATAGAAACAATCAACATTCCATGGTTCCCCATTTCTCTATGTAATGTTTGGGCGCCATGGTTGCAGTTTTAAATAAAACTGTAAACCAAAATTTATATTTACTAGCATAGAGACTTATACTGAAATCACAGGGGTAGGATTTTAAATAATTAACCATTAAGTATCGCTTAAGAAAGAAAATTAACGCAATATAAAATACAAATTTATTTATTATACAAAAAAAAAAATGAGATGAATCAGAAAATTTTCCTTAAAGCGTGGAGGAATTTATAATTTACTGAATTTACTATTGCTTGCTTTATCTAATTGAAGCTCACCAATTGCAGCTTTTGTTGACGTCATCTGGTTTCCGTGGTTACTCGTTCTCTTCTTCTCGATGTAGACTTTGCTCCATGGACATCCTTCCTTCCTTCTCTGATATGATACGGGCTATCTGGACTAGCACTCCCTGCTTGCCTAGTCTTTAAAATTAGACATTGGCCCTATACTTGTAAAAACTGATCAGCGTTGATCGTATGAGGAGAAAATTCAGAGATATGAATTTTTCCATATTAGTAGAAATATCAATCCAACTGAGCTATACAATTTATACGGTACAGACTTGTACCAAATTTCCGTAGACTTGAACTAAACATAGTTCTTCGTCCACAATATTTACTGAATATAACAAAAGCCGTAAGCTTGTTTCGTCTCACGCAGATCCGATAAAATTACCGCAACTAAGTACTGTATCGAAGTGATAACACATTGTACAAAAATAACTATGTCGCGGAGCGACCACACACTGTTTCAAATATCAAATCACGTCATACAAAGTAGATGTTCACAGTAGAAGTAGTAGTGATGGAGTTCACGTAGTTAGGTTGTAAGGTTGTAATGTCGTAAGGTCGTAAGGCTGTTAGCTCCCGTTCTCGTGTTGAGAATCAGTATATATCCGGGCTCACCCCCCACTCGTGGTAACAGTTCAATCTCAAAACTCATATACAACGAAGTATCTGATTCGATAGATCGAAGCATCAACTCCCTTTCTCTTCTTCCTCGACAAGTCCAGAAGGCGTGGCGATGATATAGCTGACCACCTTGCAAGCCTCGCGCACGGGTCGCTGTTTACTAGCCTTGGTCATAAAATAAACCCATGACGCACGCAAAATCCCAAGCTTCAAGAATAACCCTCCGTATACACAAACATGAGATGAAATGAAAACAACTATGTCTCAACATATTGACCGTATTTACAACATAATGAATTCTTATCCTACATAATATAATAATTTAAATAATAAAATGATGTTATCATATATACAGTATGATTCCAAAAAGCCTTGATTACAAATGATTGACGTTGAATAAATATGTTATTACAAATAATCGCCGATGGCGGATAAACTTGATATCAATGATATCGCGTAAAATGATATTATATTAAATTAGTAGGGCTGGAGAAGCCTGGACGGTTACAATGGTGGGAGAGGCTTGCGCATCCCAGTGAAGCAGACAGCCAAACCATAGGTACAACTATATCAGAAGGGAATCCCTTCAGAGACCAGACTAACGAATGATTCATCAAAAGCTGGTAGCAGGCTTTCGGAAGTTGCAAGGCAAGCAGTCTTGATGATTGGCTGATATGGCCCTGTAATAAAAGTTTAACGTGGCTTAGCTGTGTTGATACTGCTATACAGCTGAAAGCAACGGGAAACTACAGCTGTGACTAACTCGAAGATATCCAGCTCTCTGTATGACTGAATGCTGTACTGATGATGACTTCCTCCCGGGTAAAATAGTCCCCCATTTGGATCTCTGGGTGGGGACTACACAGGAGGGGGCAATCATTAGGAAAATGAATACTGACATTCTACGAGTCAGAGCGTGGAATGCTGGGAGTTTGAATCGTTGTGGTAGGTTATAGAATATGAATAGGGAAATGGATAGACTAAAATTAGATGTAGTTGGTATAACCCTTTCAGAACTGAAAGAAAACTGGCGGTGTGAATTTTTGTTTGTACGTCAAAAACTGACTAAAATAAAAATTAACATTTGAAAAAAAGCACCCGCACAATTGTGCGTGTCAGGACTGAATTCACTACTTACGAAAAAGAAAAATTACCTCACTGCATGAGAATATACATATGTACATGATCAAATGTTCTATTTTATAGTGAAGAATAATTTAAAACAATTAAATCTTCGTTCAAACACAAGTAAACGTTACATTTTCTACATTGAGGAAGAGTTTTGCTTTTACTGCCCTTTTGGCACCAGCAACTTGTCGTCAGATCTGAAAGAAATCTGGAGGTGTCAAAACGTCAAAAATTTACTAAAATGCTCTCAAATACATGTTTTTACAGTTTATTTTACAAAATAAGAACTATCGGCTGAAAAACAGAACCCACACAATTGTGCATGTCAGGACTTCATTCAGTACTTGCAAAAAATAAAAAAATAAAAAATTTAAAAAAATTAACTCAGTACATGTGAATATGCACATGTACATGATCAAATGTTCTTTTTTACAGTGTGGAATGATTTTAAACAATTAAAATCTTATACATTACATTTCTCATGTAGAGTACGAGTTTTGCTTTCACAGTCCTTTTTGTGACAGCACCCAGCACTCCTGCATGCATTGCATGTGAGGAAACCTAGCCCGCACATATGTGCGTATCAACATTCAAAACCTTGTGGTATTACGTACGATGTTTTAAGTTCATAATTTACGTTTGCTACACAATTTACGCACTTCATTGATTATATTCTGATATTCAGTAAAGCTTCTAGATTAATATGAATGCAATAAATAAATACTTACTTTAGGCATTACTGCTTACCCCCATCTTGCTAATGAACTGTGTTTTTAAACTCTTCTTCCTGCCCCCTGGTGGTCAAGTACTAAATAAAAACAGCTGAAGTATATGCTACGTGTCCCCCACAAGCACTGCAGTCCAGTCTAGCGCCAAGGAAACGTCAAATAAGCTCAGACATAAATAAAACACTAACCCGTACAATTGTGCGTACACGGTCTGAAAGGGATAAGTGAAGTACGTTGGCAGGAAAAGCAGGATTTTTGATCAGGCAGCTACAGAATTATCAACACAAAACTGAACATGGGAAATCCAGAAGTTGGTTTAATGATGAAGAAGAAAATTGGGCAGCAGGTAAGCTACTATGACCAGCATAGTGAACGAATTATTGTTGTCAAGCTAGACACCAAGACAATGCCCACCACCATATTGCAGTTCTATATATACCTTTGCTCTGATTTGGGTGCAGGGAAAAGGTCACAGTTGAATAAATTCGATTGCAAAAGTTCACTCCATGTAAATCAACTCCTCTGAAGTGGTGAACCATTTGGGACAAACATATTTGTAAAGAACATTGATTCAATATTTGTTCTTCAAGTGCAGACTTAATCATAACTGAATCATTGACACCATCAGTTTTATTGAATTTGCAATGATAACTTTTGGGTTTCTGCTGTTTAACAGAGACAAGCTGCAGAGAAACTTCACATTTTAATTAAAATATTTCACTCCACCTAGCATGCATAAGAAATTTGCATGGGCTCGGGATGAAATTCACATGTTGTTATATTCACTCTGCCCTTCCTCTCTCAACACCTCTTAGCGGATGAAATTTTTCTTGTGTAGACCTGCACTAGTCGCATTTTTTTCTTAAAAAAAGCTGCATATTTACAGTGAAGGTATAATGAAGATACAGTGTCTGACTCACAACATTATGAATTAGTTTATCACTCTAGATACACACTATAAGCAATAAACATGTACGAGGGCAGATCAGAAAATAAGTTGCACTTCCAAGTTATGGCCATTTATTACACCACCTATACAACAGCAACACAACTATAACAACATACACTGTAACGTCACTTTTCCACATAGTTTCCAAGAGACTCCAAACATTTCTGCGAATGCATAACCAACTTTTCGATGCCGGATGCATAGAAATTTCCTCCAGCGTTCTGCAACCACTCGGGGACAGCGGGCTTCACTTCCTCATCGGTCTGGAAACATCGACCACCGAGCTCCGTTTTGAGCTTACTGAACAGAGGAAAGTCACATGGCGCTAGGTCGGGCCTGTATGGTGGATGTTGCCAGACCTCCCACTTGAAACGCTGCAGCAGTTCTCTAGTTTGGCGGGCCTTGTGAGGTGTTGCGTTATCGTGCAACAAAATCACACCGAAGCTCAATTTCCGCCCGCACTTCTCTTTAATCACTTTACGTAACCGGTGCAACGTTTGACAATACGACGACACGTTGATCGTCGTTCCTTTCAGCATGAATTCCACATGCAGCAAACCCTCCATGTCAAAGAACACTGTCACCATAACCTTACCGGCTGAAGGTTGAACCTTGGCCTTCTTTCGTTGTGGTGATGAGGAGTGCACCCATTCCATTGATGTTCGCTTCGTTTCGGGGGTGAAGTGGTGGACCCAGGCTTCGTTGCCTGTGATGATTCGCCGCAGAAACCTGTTGCCGTCTGTGGCATAGCGTTGCAAAAATGCCAGGGAGGATTGGAAACGTTGTCCCTTGTGCTCATCGGTGAGAAGACATGGGACCCATCTTTGACACAGCTTACAATATCCAAAGTCCTCGTGAACAGTGGCGTACACACTGCCATACGACATGTTAAGCTGCGTCGTGATTTCTCTCAGTTTAATGTGCCGGTTCTGTCTAATGATCGCATTCACACTGTTGACCTTTGTACGGGTCCTGGACGTTGCGGGCCTGCCTTCACGATGGTTGTCCATGATATCCGTGCATCCGGTTTCGAATTGCTGACACCACTTTACGATACCTTGCCGGGAAATGGCCCGCTTCCCATACACAGCACTAATTTCATGATGAATGTCCGTGCAATTCTTCCTTTTGGCGCATAGGAATCGGATTGTTGCACGCATCTCATATTTGGAGTGAACGTCCAGTTGACGCGCCATTGCATTTGGCCGCTATTCACACAATACTAGACGAGACCTGCCTAACAGATGTGTAGGCAGTGTCTGTCCCTTTCTCCGCTGTGCCCACGTTTGCGACACACAGCGCGCTGCTGCGGCGCGTTAGTGCAACTAACCTTTTGATCCACTTACGTAGTTGAAAGACAGTTTGCCCCTTTTCTACTTATATTTCTTCTCAATGTGGTACTTCTCGAAGCATTCATTTGTACTTTTGCTCTTGCATAGAGGTTAGTCTCATCACAATTTTTTGTACCAATTCTTCCATAACAAATAGTGGTGTAAACAATTCAACGAGAGTAAATGGTTTCTTACCTGCGGGAGGTGAGACCACTAATAAAAATGTGTGGTTTCTTTACAACGTTCAGATCAGTTGGGAGATAAACTTTCCAACCATTGTCTGGTTCACTACTATTTGTATCGCTTTCAGCTACTTCCATTTCTCTAGAATTGACATCATCGCTCTCAGAAACATCAAACCCACTGTCCATAACTGATAATTCGTCATCACTGCTGGCAATTTCACGTAAGAAACAAGCTATATCAGACGAAGTAGCACTAACCTGTCTGCGCGCCACCATTTTCACAGCTGACTAACGTAAACAACAGCTCGTTCTTTATTCACCTGTAAAACTCATAAAACAAAGTTTTTACGCATCTAGAAGGCTATGACATTCCTAAAGTTTCTATACAATAACTATAGATAGCGGCACGCATAATTGCATCACACGCGTATATATTTATCGCGGAAACAGCCGGCGGGTATATCCCGACATACGTCTAGAACAGGAAACTGGGATGTCGGGAAATGCCCGACAGTCGTCCACTAAGGGTTAAGAACGCCTTATAATCCTCTTATCTCTTCCAAACCCTCCCTACCTGAACATCATTTCCTAACACATCCGAGATGACTTAATATAATTGAGTACTTGCAACTTTCTACTTTTTTCTTTCTTGTTTTAGCAAAAGAGTGCATTCAGTAGACTCTTTTGGCAAAACAAACATAGCCATGTTCAAGCACCAGGATCCATGATTTATTAGAAGTTATGCAACACTGCCTTTCGTGTGAACCATGTGACCTTGCCACTGTGGGGAAGGCTTGCGTGTCCCAATGAAGCATACAGCCAAATATTTCAATGTATGCATATGTTTATACACAGGCAAATTAACACAATACGAATTAATACTGGATGCATAAAATTGAACAAGATGGATATGCAGTTTGGGTCATGTAACTGTGAGTTTGCATTCAGGAGAAGGTGGGTTTGAAGCCCCTTGTATATATATATATATATATATTTTTTTTTTTTTTTTTCCACACCGGGTAATTGCTGAGGCTTTTTCTTCAAATCAAATCAAATCAAATCAAATCAAAATCTCTTTATTTGCAAATGAGGTGTCTACTTCAGTGGCAAATAGTACACTAAAATACACTACTGTCAAGCACTAAATTTTAAATTAACAAGAGAAGAAGAAAATTTTTCTAGAATACAATAATATACAATTTTTGCTAACAATTTTTTCCTATTAAACAAACAGATCATCCTTAATAAATTTATATTGTTTACAAAATTCTACTTATAATATCTCCTATACTTACTATCATAGTCAACTCATATACAGTATGTGGAATACTTCAAATAATACTGTGCAACTGGTATAAGATTAAAATTTACATTCCATTTATTTACTTTTTTTTTTTTTTTACCCGTTTTGGAACCTAAGTAGCATAACGACCTGCTGTGTCTTAACCAGAGCCCCTTTTGCCACCACTTTTCAGAGTTCGTGAAGGGCCTTCACAGCTACCGTAGTGGTCCCAGGGCCCTCGAAGTCCCCACTGTACTTCACCCCTACAGGCAGTCCCCTACTTTGGCTGTCCAAACTCTGTGGACCAGGGAATGGAATTAATTTTTTCACACACATTTTTTATTTACTATTGCCTGCACTGGTCGAATGCCCTCTAACATTTCATTTATTTTCCCTGTTGCTGTTTATTCTCTTCTTGAATATCTGTACAGATTTTGGAAAAGGATCAAACACTACCCCTGGTAAACTGTTCCACTTATTCTCGCCCTTCCCAATGAATGACAATTTACCCCAATCGCTTCTGGTAAAATTCCTTCTAATTTTATACTTGTGGTCAGTTCTGCCGATATAATTATTTTCCAGCTGAAGCCTCTCGCGGATTTCTCCCCATGCTTCTTCTCCTGTATAGGCTCTATATATTCCTGTAAGTCTAGTTTTCTCCCTTCTCTTACTTAAAGTTTCCCACCCAAGTTCCTCTAACGTTTCTAATACACTGCTGTTTCTCCTGAAATCCCCTGTTACAAATCTTGCTGCTTTCCTCTGCACACTATCTATTTCTTTTATTAGGTATTCTTGGTGAGGATCCCAAACACTGTTTGCATATTCCAATAATGGACGAACCATACTTAAGTAATTTTTTTCTTTTAATTCTTTTTTGCATACTTTAAGTAGCCTCATTATGACATGTAACGATCTGTTTGCTTTCCCAACAATGTCATCAACATGACCCTTCCAGTGGAAATTACTTTCAAATCTCACACCTAAGTATTTGCACTTGCCATCTTTTGGGATAACTACCTCATCCAAAGTATATTCAAATTCAGTTTTAAAGCTCCTGTTTGTAAATGTTGTAACAGTTGATTTGCCTCCATTAACCTTCATATTATTATCTTCAACCCATTGTTGGATACTCTCAAGATCCCTTTGTAATTCTGAACAATCCTCAATGTTATTTATTTCCCTATAAACAATTATATCATTTGCATACAATCTTATTTTTGATGTTATTTTGTTCCCTAAATCATTTGTGTATATTAAGAAAAGTAACGGACCGATTATACTACCCTGTGCAATTCCCTTCCAAACTTTCTCCTCCTGTGATATATTATTTCCTACTTTGACTTTCTGAACCCTTGAATTTAGAAATGTTCTTATCTAACATATAACCCTTACGTCCAATTCTATTCCCTCCAATTTATTTAATAATATTCCATGTTCCACTCTATCAAAGGCTTTGGAAAGATCTATGGCTATGCAATTTAACTGGCCTCCTGAATCCAACTGATCTGATATGTCCTGCTGAAATCCCACCAGTTGTGCCTCACAAGAAAATTTCTTTCTAAATCCATACTGGCTCCTCATGAACCAATTTTCATCATCATATATCCCTCTGATGTACTTTGCTATTAACCTCTCCAGTATTTTACAAACTATACTGGTCAGGCTGATTGGTCTGTAGTTCTCTGGTTTGCTTTTATCACCCTTTCCTTTATAAATTGGTATTATTATAGATTCCTTCCATTCTTTTGGTATTACACTATTATTTATGACATAGTCAAAGATAAATTTTAAGTAAGGCACTATGTATCACCCTATTGTCTTTAATACCCCCCCACTAATTTGATCACTTTCTGCTGCTTTTCCCTGCTGAAGCAGTTGGATTTCTCTGAAAATATCTTCATTTGTGACTGAGAAGCTTCTTGTTTCCCTATGTGTCTTTCCCTTTCTATCTTCTGTTACTGTTTCCAACTCCTGACAATCTTCTACTGAATCTCTGAATTCCCTACTAAATAGATTTGCTTTCTCAGTATCTGTTAAATAGTGTTCACCCCCTTCTCCCTCCATTGTAGGAATTTGGATTCCTTTTCCTTTTTGATTCCTAATGTATGAATACAGCTTTTTCCATTTCCCTTTGTGGTCATTACCCTCTTGAAGTTGCTTCCTTTTTCACTCTGTTCAGTTCCCTCATTAGCTGTTTTCTAGTTTCTCTATTCTCCCTACCCTCTTTGATTTTCCTGTTTACTATTCTACATTTTCTTTTTAATTTTCTTATTTCCCTTGTATAATAAACGGGGTCTGAGGTCATTTTACCCTTCTTAACAGGGTTTTCTTAAGTGCATATTAGTTTGCAAATATCTGGTGATAATTGTAGCAATTTGTCTACAGAGAGTTGCTTTTCCATTACCATTCAGATGTAACCCATGCCTAGTGAACATTTGCCTGCCAAGACCTAAAGTATCTGCTACATAGACATTTCTAAAACTTTTACATAATCTCTTGACTTTTATATTTACATCATGTACAGCTTTGTTCACACATGATTCCTCTAAAAGGTCATACCTGGGTGGCACGTTAACTACAATTACTTTTGAGTCAGGTAGTTTGGAAATCTTATCTCTGAGGGTCGTAATTAGTTCCTCACCTTCATTTGCAGCAATGTCATTTGTACCACTCACAATCTCCGCATAATTGTCCTTCTCTAACACAGGATCACAACTTGAAAGGACGTCTTCAATATTGGCACCTGATTTTATTAGTCCTAAAACCTCAGTTTCTGGATTATGCAGCTCATCCTTGATGCCTTCTGTCATACCCCGCCCTTGACTGTCTGCTTAGAGATGAATTTTTGGCGATCTTGACTTTCGGTTGGTTGTCTTCTTCTGTAGGTTACCTCCACTGGATTTAAAATTATTCGGAAAACTTAATGTGTCTTCTTCTGGAACTTGCAATGACTGAAATCTATTTTGGCACTGCAAAGAGTTTTTTCCCGGTTTTATGTTGTACGTAGTTTCTCCCATATATTTAACATTAGGCCTAAAATGGCTACGCGTCACTTCCGTAAACGGCGATCTTTCTTCTCCACTGTCTTCTTTATCTTCCAGTTTCTTTATTCTGTCTTTTAAGCTTTCATTTTCAAGTTTCAGAGCACATAAGTCTTCTTGTAGCACTCCTAAAATCTTATGCATAGATTCGTAAGTCTCTCTTTCTTGTTGTTCTGCCTCACTATCAGCTTGTTTACACTCGGGACACAGCCACACACTTTCTTCAATATCAGTCCTATTTACAATATTTACACAACAAAGTGGTACCATTCATCACATTTATGACACAGAATCCCATTTTTAACTACTCTTCTGCATTTGCCACATTTTTCACTGCATCTTACACCATTATCCACCACGGATATCACAGACTCACACACAGTAGTTGCCATCTTGTCACTGGTTCTGAGTGTTCTGGATGTTCCCACAAGTTGGGATACTACTACGTTCTTACTGACTTAAAAGGTAATTTAGACAGGCCTACATCACCTGTAGTCTTATGATCTCCAATCAGTATTGGAATTTTGTGAACGCCGGTGAGGTCTGGATCACTGCAACACATTACCACCTCTCATAACATCACACTCATCACTGTCATTACTATTATCACTCAGATCACTTTCTGAAACATCATTTTCATTACTTGCCTAAAAAAGTTCATCACTTTCTTGGTCATTGTCCGTAAAGTGTAAAAATTGTTGTCAATATTTTTTCCTCTGTCAAGCCGGTTGCTGCCATTTTCTCGCTATTGCCTTCCATTGAACATATACATCACCAAGGAAACAGAGTAATATTGTCATCGCATTTGAAATGAAGTTGTCTGAACTTGGTTATCACAGTGCCTAGAAGATAGCAGTAATCATTGAATAATAAATAGAAGTCCTAGTGTACTCCACAGAGTAGTTATGTAATGCAAAACCGTGCGTTGACCGGGGTTCGACACGAGTGTTAGTGCTGAATAGCGGCTGTCGACTTGTTGTTGACACGCGAGCGGAAAGAGTTAAATGCTGTACGTTTAGTGGCTTTGTAGCTGAGACTTTGTCCCTCAGTATCTCCCACGTTGAAAAATCACAATGCACGAGGTCCAGTGATCTCAGCGGCCAATCGAATTTACCTCGCTTTCCTATCCACTCTTCAGAATGACCATTCAGTTATTCACAGTAGTTTAACCTCTTAACTGAGTATTTACTTTTCACCTGTTCAGTAATTTATTTTGGTAATTTTTTCCTCAAATATGAACATATTTTTACTAGGGCAAAGTTAACTTGAAACATAAATATTCAGAAACACACACTCTCTCTCTCTCTCTCTCTCTCTCACTCTCTCTCTCTCTCTCTCACTCTCTCTCTCTCAGCTCTGCTATTTGTCAGAAAAGAAATGCTCAAAAAATTTTCTCCTTCATTCCGTATTAGCCTTCATGCAGCCCTACTTCCAGATGCTCAAAAATATCAATGAGATTCAGAATTATCCTCAAAGTGTACATGCAAATTAGTATCGGTGGTAAATAAGAACCGTTCACACTCTCTTTGATTGTCTATAATGTCACTGTCTTCTGTGCCAACTTCTGCATCATTGACACCGCTTGGATCACTAAAATAATTCTTGCTATCAGCATCACTGTCTTCTGAATCTAACAACATACACGCAATATAATTTTTGGCTAAATCTTTCAATTTGTTTTTGCCTCTGGAAGCACTGAAAGTCGCCATGCTGGTTTTGTAGGTGGGACAGGCAATGATCCTAAAGGTAATCCCCCCCCACTTGAATTCCATGATTAGCAAGACATACAACCAACACTCAATAGATGGCAGAAAGTTTCAGGAAAGGTTTTTGTTCTTATAAGCATTTCACGCATCGTACAGTGCTAATTTGAAATGGCTTGATGCTTGAAAGCAATTCACACAACTAGCGGACAGTATGCCGTGATATGTATAAATGTGCATAAGCGGTTGATGCGGCTAAGAGGTTAATTCGTTGTGCGGTGGAGCACAATCTTGCTACCAAATGATGATAATTCGTACTGTTTCGAATACAGAGATAGACTCTTAACATTCAAATGTACCTGTTCGCTGTCAAGTCCCCACTGAAAAAATAAGGATCTATCACTCCTTCACTGCCTATACCTGCCCAAAGTGTTAATTCCATGAGCATTTAATTCCTCATCCATAGATTTTCGAAAGACCAGTACACACAATTATGTTTGCCAACTCTTCCATTTAACTTAGAATATGCTTCAAGCCACAGAATTGTTCTGTAAAATTTAGGATCATATTCACTTCTGACACATATCACTCACAGATTTCACATCTTCGATCAGGATCATCCTTGTTTGGGAAATGCAGCAATGTAGGCTGATAAGGCTCCACATGTAATGTTTTAACATTCTCGTTACACTTCTGTTGGAAAGTTGTACCTCCTTATAACATTTTCTCACTGTTTTTTTTGGGTGATTGAATGACCTGCAATGACCTATAGATTTTCTTCTGTAGTTACTGATTTTGGATGACCACTGTGTGGTAATTCAGTTACAGATCCTGTCTCCTCTAACTTCCATTTAATTTATAGACCACTTGCCTGTATGCTGGCCGAGTATATGGGTACATTTCAACAAAACTTGTCCTACCGTCTTCATAATTTCAAACAAGTTGACCACCACTTCTCTAAAACAAACACATGCTATTTTGTGGACAGTTTTTTATTAGTAATGTAAGTTTCTCACACTAGCAGACAGTGCACAGATGAAGCCAGCTTGTCATTGTTACTAACAAGCCAGTCTTGCCACTACTGTACTCTTCAAACTAAATTTCCTTCACTGTGCACAGGTTCCGTGATTACTTAATTAACTTAAAAATGACCGTCGACAGTTGTCATCATCCATTTCTGTTGTCCAGCATCCGCTGGGATGGGATGTTTATGGCACCTTGCCACTTTCCTCTATCCAACCACCATTGGCCTTCCTTAACTGTTTTCCAGTCCAGGTTTCTTCTAATTATACTGTTCTTGATTGTTTTCAACCACCTTGGACTGTGTCTTCATCTTGCCCTCCCTCCTTCTACCTGGGTCGCTATCATGCACTTTGGCATTCTTCCTTCTTCCATCCTCCTTACAGTATGTCCAAACCATCTCAGTTTATCCCTTTCCATTCTTTTGTAAAGCTTTTCCTCTCCAACTTCCTTCCTGACATCCTCATTTCTTACTCAGTCCTTATTTGTCTTTCCTTAGCTTCTTAAAAATTTAATTCTATTGGCCTGTAATTTATTCTCCTGTCTTCTTGTCAGTATCCATAACTCCGCTGTGGCTTGAAGCATATTCCAAGTTAAATGGAAGAGTTAACAAACATAATTGTGTCCACTGGTCTTCTGAAAATCTATGGACAAGGAATTAAATGTTCCTGGAGTTAACACTTTGGGCAGGTGTATACAGTGAAGGAGTGATAGATCCTTATTTTTTCAATGGGGCCTTAACAGCGACATTTTATACATCACCTCTTTACAATTCATTGGTCCTTCCTTTCTACACACCAGGTTTTTCACACTCTGGTAGAATGCATTTCCCTCTTGAATACTTTTACTGATCTCCATGTCGAGCCCTTCATCATGCATCGGTTCACTTTGCATGTACTTGAAGCTTTCCACAATTTCGACATTTTCTTCCCTTTATGTTTATAATTTCTTTCCCTTCCTTTTCTCCTCTAGTCAGCACCACTGTTTTACTCTTTTCCACGCTGATTCCCATTCCATAATTTTCAATAAGCTCATTCAACATGTTGAGTTGCCCTTGTACTTCCTCTCTGTTTGCTCCCAGCACCATAATATCATCTGCAAACAGCATTATCATCACCTCCTTATCTACATATTTTACTTTTGTCTCTTTCACAGTTTCATCCATAACCCCTGTGAATAACAGTGGTGACAACACACTTTCCTTGCTGTAGTCCAGTTTCATTCTAAACCACTCTGTCCTTCCCACATGTGCCTGGACATTGCATCAATAATTTTTGTACATTGCTTGCACATATTCTATTACTTATTTTCCAAATCCTTTCTATTGCATTACTTTTCATACATTTGCTCTGGGTACACTATGTTGTCTTTTTTTTTTTTGCTAGTTGCTTTACGTCGCATCGACACAGATAGGTCTTATGGCGACGATGGGACAGGAAAGGACTAGGAGTGGGAAGGAAGTGGCCATGGCCTTAATTAAGGTACAATCCCAGCATTTGCCTGGTGTGAAAATGGGAAACCACGGAAAACCATCTTCAGGGCTGCCGACAGTGGGGTTCGAACCCACTATCTCCCGAATACTGGATACTGGCCGCACTTAAGCGACTGCAGCTATTGAGCTCGGTGGTACACTATTTTAAGCCTTTTTTAAATCATGGAATGTCATTTTCATACCTGTTCCGTATTCCCAATGTTTTTTCATTAACTCTCCATTCTGAAAATGAGGACTAATGTTGATCTTCCATTTTACAGTAATATGCAATAATGTGCAGTAGTTAAATAATTTTTGGTGCACCCTGTATAATATTAAATTCTTGAGAAAAAAATTTGCCTGCATTAAATTTTATAAATGGTGAAAATTCTTTTCTCATCACAGTATGGCAAGTAACCGAGTAGTGGAATGGACGAATGAAAGTAATATCGAGATCACATGCCAGGTATACATGATTGAGATTCTGGAAGCTATTATAATGAGACCAATGGCAAGTGGAGTTTCTGCGCCTGTTAATACACTACGGCTATGGAGTCAAGTCTTGCATTCAGGAGATGAGTTGATTCGAGCCCCACCATTGGCTGTCCTGAGAAAGGTTTTCTGTAGTTTCCCATTTTCGCTTCCAGACAAATCCCGGGGCAATTCCTATTCACAGGCCACAGGCAGTTCCTTCCACCTCCTGACCCAATTTCATTCACCATCATTCATTTCAATTTCATTAGCTCCTCAACTGAGGTTGGTATCAGGAAGGGCATCTAGTCATAAAAACATGCCAGATAATTTCATCTTGGCTCATCTCCAACCCCATACCAGGAAGCGGGCCGAAGGGTTTGACATACACTTAAAAGAAGGCCAATAATTAGGTATTACACTACCGTGTTTATGGAATCCTTTTTTAGTTTTTTTTCTGAAAGTCAGTCTGAATGATTATAGCAAATACAGTAGAGACAATACGCAACACTTCCGGATTTAGCCTTGTTAAAATGGGAGACAAGTCGCAAGTGGTGCTCCTAGTGGCTTGACCTGAAAATTCACGCTAAATTCAAATATCAATGGAAATGTATATACGGAAATGGATAAATAAATTACGTCTAGAAAGAAAGTGTTACTAAGATATTAACTTCAAAGTTGCTAAAGCAATTCTGGATCAATGAATGAAGAATTATTTAACAGGTTATCATTTAAAGACTGAAATTAGACATATAATCAAGATGTTAAATAGACTGCTGTGCAAGGGCTTGATCTTTCATTTATGCATTCCTTTCTTAGCTTTAGAATTCCTGCCTGAACGTTCACGGCTAGATTTTTCTTTTTTCTCATTTAAAAGCTTTGTATCATCATATTAAAACACTTGTCAACAAAAATATCGGCACATTCATTACACACATGATTCAGTGAATTTACATTTAAGGGGAGATTAAAAGCCCTTGTGGTGAAAATATGACTTTTTCTTTTTTTTTTCTCAAGCTGTAGCAGGGTCTTTTCTGCTCATTTTGTTGTATCATTTGTTAAATTATGATGGTTCTAAGTATTTTTAACATAATATTGACATATGGCTTTCATTGTTTCATTTTTATCTGTGAGGCACACCATACTGCAACACTTTTTTTTAAAGCTTGTCTCAGAAAGTATTTTATGTAGAAGGTGGAGACATGGTATATTCATTTATTTTAGGTTGGCAGGATTGCCAAAACAGTAATGGAGGACATTTCTTTTATATTTGTCGTAATGAGTGTGTATCTTCTCAGTGTTTTTACTTTCAGTATTATTTGGTTGTGGTGTGAAATATTCATAAGTTACTTAGATTCATATATTCTACAACAATGACTAAACCAAAGGGAGTGTTCAAGAAACGGCATAATAAAGTCCTACAGGAACTTGGTGTTAGAATAGGTAAAAATAATGTCAGATGTTTCAAAGACCTGGATCAATTACGGATACAAAAGACAGAAATTGCAGCTCAGAACATGACTAAAAGAGCTAGGAGAGAAAGAAGAAACAATAAACTTGGTGTGGAAGATAAGGAACAGGATCCAGACTATGGAGCAGGGTGCTTCTAGTAATTGTATGAACATTTATTACAATAATCATGTGTGTAAGTTTTAAATCCTCATTTCTGAAAAACATGTTTTTCTTGTACAAATGACCCATTATCTCAGAAACTATAACAGACAGACACGTGAAATCTTCAGATATAGCTAAGTAACATCTGTTAGTACAATGGATCTACACTCCTGTAAATTGCTTTTATATCTTGGGAGTTATGTTAATAAATGTTCCAAAATTTTGGAGGAAAAAAAAAGTAATTCGTAAAAAAAATTTAAACACATTTCCCAAGTAAGCTATCATATTGAGTGTAGATCAGTGTACATTGTAAGTACTCAATAACCTTCAGTAAAAATTTCAAGTCTCTACCTGAAATAGTTTATGAGAAAATGGGTCATCAATATGGTAAATTTAACATTATAAGCATAGGGCTTTTAATCTCCCCTTAAGAGCTGGACAGTTTTCCTTTTTACTTGAAGCCTACTAACAGAAAGAAAGCCTCAAAAACATTCAAACTTTCACTATAAGCAATACTTGCCATAATGCCATTACATTGTATGTATGTTCAGACTTCGGCCCTAAGGCTGGTTGGATCCTCAACAGCTAGTTTCCCATTGCCATTACATTAGGGTAAAGCAAATTTGCATCATCATATTGTTTCAACAAAATAGGTACATTTCTTAAATCACCCATATTTTCTTCAGTGCTTGACAACGCAGTACGGCATTCCAAATGGGGTAACTTGGAACACAACCAGCCACACTCATATGCATATGTACTTTCCTGAATTAAATCAAAACCACAGATCACACCTACAACAACACATTGGTATTGAAGGTTAACTGCTGCACTATACAATAAAATATGCATATTATATTTTAAGCCAGTTAAAATATGGGTTGAGCAGGTCAGAAGATTATGAAGTACTATAAAAATCCCGTTCGCACTGGAAGAATATATATGCAAACACAATATTACTTACATTTTCTTGTCACGAGGGGAACGGAAGAAAGACCGCGCATTCTTCTCTACTTCGTAGTTACTGCAGCCAAACACAGCCCATACCTTTCCCCTCATGTTGAGAGGAGATATCAAGGAATGACACATGCTACTGTTTAATTATGTTAACTCACTGAAAACGCATAAATAACACCAAAAACTTCACACACAAATACACGTGGTCTTATGAGAGAATCAGTAGTTCTCAGGTCAATCCGCTAGAGAGAGCTCTAATAGCTGTCCCTCGATATCTCGCAGAGTGTCGCGTATTGTCTCTACTGTATTTGATTATAGTGCTTTCCACTGTTGTCACCAGCAGGAGTTTCATGATTGCCATTTTTTGTCTTTTTAATCAGATTATTGATTTACCCAACATAATTTTGAAGTCCATGAACATCAAGAAAAGTCTACTTGTTTGTCTACCCCTTAGTCCCGTTTCTCGATATGAGGTTGGGGATGAGGTGAGATGAAATTATATGGCATGTTTTTATGACCAGGTGCCCTTCCTGATGCCAACCTTAGTTGAGGAGCTAATGAAGATGAAACAAATGATGGTGAATGAAATTGCTTAAGGTGATGGGCAGAATCGGTTGTGGCCTATGAACTGGAACTGTCCTGGTATTTGCCAGGAAATTAAAATTGGTAACTACAGAAAACCATTCTCAGGCCAGCCGATGGTGAAGGGGGGGATTGAAATTGTGATTCCTGAATGCAGAGCTTGACCCCCCAGTCATGGCCTCTTAACACGATAATCATCATCATCATCATCATCATCATCATCATCATCATCATCATCATCATCATCATCAAACTCAAATTTTTTAGTCATGTGAAAAAGAGTACCTGCTAGCATGAGTGTTCTGGTTGCTGATTTTTACCTTCATTAAACATTGACCATTTTATTAAAACCCTGTATTGTTAGTCCTCAAAACGATATAAATTTCTTTCATATTTTAAAATGTGTGTCCATTTCTGAATTTTCTGAGAAATTTCTCTAAATGAGATTTTAGTTTACCTACAACATGTTGATGGTTTACAAGTGTTTCTGATGTACTTTATTTTTATGTGTCCTGCTCCGTGTTCCTAGGATATGTCTTTGTTAATATATGTTCGTATTCCCAGATTTTCCTGTTGACACGTAAATGTGTTTTATGAACTCTAATAATAGTTATATGAGCTCTAATAATATCTTGTGTACATCTATAGGCACGTCGTGAGGTAGGCACAATTGCCAAAGATATCCAGGCTGCCCAAAAACAGGTTGCTGCCCTGGAAAGTCGCATAGAGCAACGTAAAGCTGACAGGCATAGCATCCTAAAACAGTGCAAGGTAAGTCCTTTTCCTTCATAGTAGTTGTTGTGAAAATCTGTCGTATGCAAGTTGTACTTCAGCATTCTTTTTCAGATGGAGGATATTGCTATCCCTATGCAGAGGGGTAATATGGAAGACATTTCTCAGGAAACTGGCACTGTTGATTCGGCTGAAACAACCTCGGAGACAACTTCTATGAGCACTCAGCAAATTTATGACCGAGAAAGCAGGTAATTTTTCTACTGGTAAATTTAGGAAAATACAAATTGTCATATGTATTTAATTATTTTCTCAAAATCGCTGGTGAAGAAGAAATGGAAACCTCTACACTGTCATTTCTGAATGGATGTCATACAAGAAAGCTTACATTGAACTACAATAGAAGTCCGCTATAGCGAGTACTGCATATAACGAGAACTCCGTTATAGCGACGACCCTTTTCTGTCCCTTCATAATTCCTACATTAACCTGTGTATCGTCCTTCGGTTACAGCGAGAACCCTATCACTGGCGCATCCGTTATTACGAGCTATTAAGCGCGCACGATTTTTTCCGTTACCGATAGTTATGCACCCCAGCGATGATATTGCATGCGATCAATTACCTTCGGCATCATTTCCTCGATATGTGCACTAGCGATTTCTCTCGTCGACATTTGAAGGCGATGTCTGAGTCGATTAGTAATATCCGATGGATGGCTTTTCCGGCGTTTGCTCTATTAACCAGCGTTTCGTCTTAGGTCTGACACTAGACTCTTCAGAGTGGGATGTGTCAGACCCTACCCACTGACGCTGGGGTGTATGCAGGTGAACTTATCAGAAGCTTATTTATGAAGCACAGTCTGATAACTGCATACGGGAGATAAAACTCCACAATGGAATTAATGCCCGCCTAGCAATTCCAAATGGAAATTCTAAGTTCCCATGGAGGGAATTAGATTCTTTTCCACCAATAGAGCATATCAAAAATCAGATCAAAAATTGGAATTGCTAGGCGGGCATTAATTCCATTGTGGAGTTTTATCTCCCGTATGCAGTTATCAGACTGTGCTTCATAAATAAGCTTCTGATAAGTTCACCTGCATACACCCCAGCGTCAGTGGGTAGGGTCTGACACATCCCACTCTGAAGAGTCTAGTCTCAGACCTAAGACGAAACGCTGGTTAATAGAGCAAACGCCGGAAAAGCCATCCATCTAATTTTTGATCTGATTTTTGATATGCTCTATTGGTGGAAAAGAATCTAATTCCCTCCATGGGAACTTAGAATTTCCATTTAGTAATATCCGTCGACAGCTGTTCCGTAAAGAAAATTCGAAATGAAAGAGAACATATTTTCGTAATAAATGCGTAAATAACGTGTCCGATAACGGTTGTTAACTCGTTAAAAATTAAGGCTGACTAAACGACCGCTTAATTTTGAGGCTAAATATGCAATTAAGTAAGAATGGGATACACCTCGAGATATGGCAGGGTGCTTAATTGATTTCATAGGTTAGTTTGTGTTTTGTCGCGTCTGGTTAAATTACGGAAAGGCTATTATGAAAATTTATAGCGATGAAGGTACAATTTCTCTACCGGCGCTTGAAGTGTGTTTTCATCGTATGTATAGTACGGTTAAGTTAGGATACGTGACGCTGTTTGAATAAGAAAACTGAAACGTTTGCAACAAAATGCGATCGATCATCTTCGGTACGGTACAGTTTTCTCACTTTGTGCATTTGTGAGTTCTCTCGTTGATATTCAAAGGCGATGTTGGAGTGGATTAGTAATACCCATCGAATGCTGTTCTCTAAAGAAAATTCAAAATGAAAGAGGATAACACGTTTTCGTAATAAATGCGTAATTCTCTAAAGAAAATTCGAAATGAAAGAGGATAACACATTTTCGTAATAAATGCGTAAATAACGTGGCCAATAGCAGTTTTAACTTGTAAAAATAAAGACTGAATAAACGATATCTTAATTTTAATATTATATACTTAAATTACGTAAGAATGTCGTATACCTCAAGATATGGCAGAGTGCATCACTGATTTCAGAGGATATTTCATATCATCTCGCTTCTAGTTACGGCTATTTACATGTACATTTTTTGCGAGGAGGTTATTTCTCTACATGCGTTTCAAATATGTTTTCATGATAGGCTACATATACGGTTAGGTTAGGTGACGCTGTTTGAAGAAGAAAGCTGAGGTATTTTCCACAGAAATCTCTGGAGTGATACCGTATTTCTCCCAATCCAACACTTTTTTTCCTCAGAATCTCATGCGAAAACTCAAGGGTTGTTGCATTCGCGGCCTAACAGTAAGTTAATGGATACCACTGGCAACTACCGCGGTAACCACGCTGCTTCTTTTCACACGCGCACAGAACTCATTGACGACTGCTTCTTTACTACACATCGCTACCGGTTGTACAGTGTACAGTGCCTGCGTGTTTCTCAAATCTGCAGAATGGCATCAAAATATGCGATCCTTCGAATTCTTAGAAAAGCCATGGCTACTCAGTGGCAGAGTCATAACGCGTCTTTTGTACTTGACGCTTAGTAAAATTAAGATTTATAGAGAGCAGGAATATTTTCGTGATGGATAGTCGTATTGTAAAGATACGTGGAAAAGGTATTGCCGGCAAATTTTCAGCGGGTTCTAGTTGATATTATGATGCCAAAGTTAATGTTTATTAAACACTCGGAAATGTAGAATAATTGTGCAGCCGCAAGAAAATACGGCATAGGCCTAACTAAAGCCAATATTTGGCGTTAGCGTGAAGACAAAGGGCTAAAAAAAATGCGTACTGTACAAAAAATGCATTCAGTGGTCCACAACAAGGACGCTTTAGAGAAGTCGATGATTAAATTGTGAGGTATTTGCATGAAAAATGCAAGGGCGGTTGGCCATACCGTGGCCCAATAAACTCGTTCGTTGACATTCAACGTTCGCGATTAGGCCTATACATCGCTAGCCGTTGAATTTGGCCGCACCCGACAAGCGAGACGTGCGTGTAGCGGTAGCCGGTTATATCTGACGCTGCGTAAAAGTAACAGTTTTATAGACAGCAAGAATAATTTCCTGATGGATCGTTGTATTGTAGAGACGCATAGAATAGGTATTGCCAGAAAATTTTCAACGAGTTCTCTTCGGTATGATGATCCAATGTTAAGTTAATGGTCCTTAAACCCGCGGAAATAAAGAATAATTGTGCAGCCGCAAAAAAAGAATGAAATACGGCGTGAAGAAGTCAATGTTCGGCGTTTAAAAATGCGTAGGCCTGTACGATTTTACAAACTTCCTTTTGAGCCTGATTTAAATTTTTTGAAGGAAAAAGTGGGGTTCATCTTGGATTCGGAGAAATACGGAACTATATTTTTTTCAGAATGAAATTAAAAATACACTTTCACGTTGTATCGGATTACGAAAAATAACAAACAAGTAAGCCATAGTGTGGATATCATCTGCGGAAACGCATGTTTTGAACAAACTGATTGCCGTTTCATACCGATTTTAAAGTGCATGAAGGGTTTTCCGACTTTTATAAAACAATCGGATATAACGACAATCCGTTATAGCGAGTTAAATTGTCACTGTTATGAATTCTCGCTATACGGACTTCTACTGTAGTTAATGTTCTGAGAGAAGTGTATAGCACCTTTTGAAATGTCTTATTAACTTGTAAATCTTTTGTGTAATAAAATGCATGATATTGAAAATGTTATGTTAAGAAGTAGAAGTTTGTTGTTTTCCCTTGTTGCCTAAAGAATTATAGAGCATTGATATCAAGGTCTTCTACCAGCTACAGTAGTGTGCTTATGCTGTATGTTATGAGCAGTGTTGGGAAGTAATTGAGTAAAAGTAATCAGATTACTTCCAAAGAGTACCTTTTTAGAAATTTGTACTTGTAATTGTTACATTTTACCAAATGTAATATTTACTCGTAATGTAAGTCTTCCTGTAATTGTTACATTTTAGTAATCGATATACAGTAGAAGTCTGTTATAGCGAGAATTCATAACGCGAAATATTTACTCGCTATAACAAGTTGCCATTATATCCGAATTTTCATAAAAGTCGGAAAAAAACCCATACTCATTAAAATCGTTATGAAACGCCAATGAGTTTGTTTAAAACTTGCGTTTTTGAGGATGATATGCACACTACTGCTTATTCGTTTATTTTTTGAAATCCGATACTACAGTGAAACTCGGTTAAGAAGTTCCCGCATAAGAAGTTTTCCCGCCTAAGAAGTGTGATATTCTTGGTCCCTTGATCAGTTGTATTAACATATATGTATATTTTTCCCGTTTAAAGTGTTCTGTTGTAAATATATTTCCCGGTTAAACCGTTCAGATTTTAGAGCCCCTTGAGATAGAAAACGTCTGCTCAAAGCAACCCATGGTTAGAATCCTCCAGTCTCCACGCAAGTTGCACCCTGTGTTAGACTGTTCGCGCGCTTGCGGTGTGTGTCTGGTGTTACGGAACATGTGCCGTCCTGCCAAGGCCATATGACGTCCCGCTATGACAACACGGACAGCAGATGCTCACTCACCTTGTGGAATCGAATCGAACTCATCAGTCGAAATTTCCATTCCAGCGTTCATCTCGCGGAATAGAATCGAACGGGATTCTACGTGGGAAACATAAAGCACGCATTGGATGGTTTGATAAAACTTTAATGCAGTAATTCGCCGGCCGCGACAGGGTGAAGTCATAAATCGAGGTGGCCTAAACATTAATTAAAAACCGTAAAGTGTATTTGTCCACAATATTACTGTTAATCTACCAAAAAATTGAATATTCTAACCTGTTTGATTTTTCATTCCCTTGCTTATTTCCTTCCAGGCTTTCTCTCTTACGTTGTTGTTGCAATAATACTTATGGGTCTTGCCGTAGAGGAAATTACGTTTTTGAACTAAACTGATAAGATTTTCCGTGTCCATTATTAGTGAGGTGAATAAAATCAACTTCCCGACTCTATGTGGGAAACAGCCGACTTGCCAGCAGCCAGCTGATACACATGCCGCCACAGCCGGCCGAAAGATCCCGATCGTTTACGAAGTTGAACGAATGTTGATAGCCAACTGGGTGTTGGTGGGAGGCACACAGACGCGTTGCAATACCACGTGTTGGCATAAAATTGAAAGTTATTTTTAATTTTACCTTTATACGAGCTAAACATTGTATTATCGTGTCACTCGTAATTATCACATCGCATTATTAGAACGTAGCACAAGGATGAGGAGACATGAAATTAAATTCTCGCGGGGAACAAAACTGTTTACGTTTAGATGTGCTAGCATTGCTATTGCGCCTTTATCACTCCCACGTAATACCCCAGATACTTTTCCATGCAATCATTTCTGCAACTTTGAACCTGTGTTTCTTTTCTTCATTACCTATAGCATGAAGAGGATTGAAGCGGGAAAATAAATTCAATACTGGCTTGGCCATGCGGTACTTGTGAAACAGCCAGAAACTACGCCCGTTGCCGTGACAACCAGTAGGAATGCGGGGGCGATTTAGGCCTAGGTTCTAAGATCTCTAAGAATAAGTTGCTAGATTTCCCTTTTGCTGCCGTTATCCTTGAAGCAGGTGTCGGGGGTGTCAAGAAGATAGAAAGCACATGCTAACAAACTGTAGTACACGTCTTGTTTTTGCATCTTGTAAGCCTAAGCTACGGATTGCCAAGCATAGTGTAGCGTCGTAATTAGTATGAATAGGAGTCAGTGAAGTTAGTTGTAATATCAACGTACAAACTTTTTAAGTGAAAATGAGCGGAACTCAGAGGAAAGAGATCAAGCGAAAGGCACTAACAATAAAAGACAAAGTGGAGATTATAAGGAAAGTGGAGTCATCTACACTTTCCCGTGTTGCTTTGGCAAAGGAGCTGGGGATGCCGCCGCCTACTTTGAATGGTATTATAGCAAAGAAAGAAGAGATCTCTGCTTCTGCAGGGAATACTTCAGCAAACTGTAAGGAAGTTAAATCTGAAAAGTACGATGAAATAGAACAAGCTCTGCTAAAGTGGTGTAAACAGCAGCGAGGTTTAAACATACCTTTCATTGGGACTATTGTGCAGGAGAAAGCCGCACGCAAATTAAGGGTACCTTTTACCGCGTCGAACAGGTGGCTGGACCGCTTTAAAAATCGAGCCGACATCGTTTACAAAACAATTTGTTGCAAAGCAGACTGTAAGTACGGAGGAAAGGAAAGCGTGGAAGGAAATGGTTCTGCCTGCTAAAATAAGCAAACCTCGCAACGTTTTTATATAACTTAATATGTTCCCTTCTCTTATCAATTATATTTATAATACGGTATGTTCAATTATTTTACTTTATCTCTAAAAATATTGTCATGATAATCGATTTTTTATATTGTGGCTTTCTGTTAGCAGCTCTTATATATCGGCCTATTTCAGTATTGTCCACAAACAAGGAAATCTGTTGGCTGTGTGTTTCACATGTATTTCAAAGTACAGAATAAGTTTTTGGGCATTACCCCTTTTAAGAAGTTTCCTGCTTAAGAAGTTTTTTTTTTTTTTTGCAGTCCCTTGAAAAACTTCTTAACAGAGTTTCACTGTACTTGAAAATGTGTGTTTAATTTCATTCTGAAGAAAATTATAGTATCACAACAGAGGCCTCTATGGCAAACATTCAAGTTTTCTTCTTCAAACACATTCATCTAACCTAACTGTATATTATGTATCATGTAAACATATTTCAAGCACACATAGAGAAATGATAACCTCCTCACTACAAATTTACATGGGAACAGCCTTTCTCAAATTTACATAGATGCGAGAAATTGTAAACTATCCTTTGAAATCAGTGGTGTACTCTGCCAGATCTTGAGGTGTAACACATTCTTACTTAATTTCATTATATAACATCACAATTATGAGATCATTTATTTCTATTATTATTTATTTCTAACAAGTTAAAAACTGCTATCGGCCATGTTATTTACGCATTTATTACGAAAACGTGTTATCCTCGTTCATTTTGAATTTTCTTTTAGAGAACAGCAGTTAACGGATATTACTAATCGACTCCAACATAGCCTTCAAATGTCGATGAGAGAGAGCTTGCAAGTATGAATAGCAAGAAAAGAATATGGTACCAACAATGATCGATCGCATTTTGTGGCAAATGTTTCAGTTTTCTAATTCAAACAGTGTCAACCTAACTTAACTGTACTATATGTATTATGAAAACATATTCCAAGCGCCAGTAGGGAAATGACATTCCTGCTATAAATTTACATAGGAATAACCTCTCCGAAATTTAACCAGACGTGAGAAAATATAAACTAACCTCTGAAATAAGTGATGCACATTGCCATATCTTGAGGTGTATCCCATTCTTACTAAATTGCAGTATTTAGCATTAAAATTAAGCAATCGTTTATTCAGCCTTTATTTTTAACGAGTTAACAACTGCTATCCGACACGTTATTTACGCATTTATTATGAAAACATGTTATCCTCTTTCAGTTCGAATTTTCTTTACGGAACAGAAGTCGACGGGTATTACTAATTGACTCTGACATCGCCTTCAAATGTCAATAAGAGAGCTCGCTAGTGGACATAGAGAGGAAACGATACCAAAGATGATCGATCGCATGCAATATAATTGCTGGGTGTGTAAATATCAGTAACAGAAAATATTGTGCATGCTTAATCGCTTGTAATAACAGATGCGTCAGTGACGGTTCTCGCTGTACCAGAAGGATAATACACAGTTCAGTATAGGAATTTGAAGGGACAGAAAATAAGTATCATTATAGTTTGTTCTCCTTATATGCCGTACTCGTTATAACAGGCTTCTACTAAACATCACGTCAGGAGTTTGGCGACACTGGAGCTCCAACTCTTGCAAGGCTTAATGCCAAGGATATAAACAGTTTTGTGCAGGCAGTTTTGAATCTGGAGATAACAAAAGAGCAGTAATGAATTAACGATCAATAAAACCTTCAATATTCTGTTATTATATGCGGATGCATTATGTAAATGCTACCAACAGTAGAACACTAATACACAATGAAAATATAAATAAACTAGCAGAACGTATGCTACCCACTGTTGACAAGCCAAAAGTTGGCAATGTCACAGATTTCTGTTTCTACCCAATGTTAACATGAAAGCTTTCATTTAGTTGCTGGTAAAAAAATGATCCAGTTAACAACTGTATGAATGAGTTTCTGAAGGCCTCTTTGTACACCACATTAGTAGTCATTTCACCTGGGGCAAGAATCTAACCGACTAGCGCTCGGCCAGCGGTTGCTCTGGCACGTGTGCTTTGACATGAAAGCGTAAATTTTTGGAAAATCATTGGAATTTCAAAGAAAATGCATATGACTTTTGTAGAAAACAAACCAACATGCTGTCCATGGCCGTTGAGGCATCAGGTCTTTATGGTCTGACACTATAGTTAGCTGGTTCATGTCCTTTTAGTGGGAAAAAATTACTGCTGTGAGAATGTTGGCCAGTAGGGTAGGAGAGGTAGTGGTATACAATATCTAATATCTAGATTGTATGCCAAAAGCATGAATTCAATGGCAAACCTCTCAGCAATGTTTGTGTGGAGAGAGGACATATGATGCTTTTGATGATAATGATGATGATTCGCCCCCCGGATGGAGACGTTAAGGCTTGAGCAGACTTGTTAGTGATATTCAATAGGAGAAGGCTATGTACTGACACAACGTTTCATCCTCTCCCTGCTTTGTCATCATCAATAGTAGTAATACTGATACAGATACAACAACAACAACAATAATAATACAGATGAATGCTTGTAATGGAATTTGAACCGTTATAATTCGCCTCCCTCATAAATAAATCGAAGAACAAAGAATCGATTGATTTATGAACAACATAATATATATAACACTGACATTGACACATATAAATACTTTAAAATGAGTATACAACAATTGTTTTTAACACATCAATACTTTTTATAAAATATCACTTGTATGAGAACTTTTCTCGCACATTGTCATTAGAGGTGACTGTTAAGTGTCCTGTTCTCTCCTTATCATACAATTCACAGCAATATAGCACTTATTTTTCTATGTACTGGAGTTCAGTGCACCAATATGACACTTGATTCACACACAAATTCACAGATGTTATATTTATTTTGCCAGCTTCTTACAAAAAAAAAAAAAAAAAAAAAAAAAAATCATCTTATTAATATCTCAACAAATCTCACGTGACGTACTACTTTAAATTTCTGATGTTATACGTACTGACAATATTCCCTTCCTGATATTTTAAATAATATGCACACTCCCTGATACGGTTCACAATCTTGAAATACCCCTTGTACAAAAGAAAGAATTAAGATATATTTCCTGCCTTGGCTGATGAAATAAATGGAACTCTGAGTAGCACCTTGTCACCCAAACTGATTTGTCCAATTTTGTCCTTTTTTAACTTACATATCTTAATCGATCACTTCTTACGTCTAACATTATTACCATTAATAATTACTCTATTAACTATGACTACATCATTACTTAAAATATCTCACTTAACGTTACTTAGGTCAGAATTACACTGTACTCTAAAATCTTCTTTCACTACATAACTATTTATACTACTTACCTTTTCAACTTCTGCCTTCAGTCTGTCCACTTGACCTACTTTATCCGATCCCCTGAGAGTTTCAAATACTCTGGCTTGATAACGACTCCAGGATACCATTCATATTTGGCTTATCATTATCCCTCTGATAACTCAAATCCTCACGCCTCCCACGCCTCTGCTGATCATGATTACTACCTCTCCTCTGATACTTGTCTGACATTTTCCCCCCTCCCTCTAACTGCTCTACTTTTACCAAACATAATACGTTCTCTCTCTCACCCTTGTACATTTTCATCCCAAAACTTGATGAACTTCTCTTTAAATTCTCCTAAATTAGACGTATTATTCCAATACACTTGAAACATATTTTACTTTTACCGACAACATTCGACAAGATCTCCAACATGTATTTCCATTCAATAATATTATTTCTCAAGTTACTTGCAAATATTTTCTCAACTAGTTTTACAAATTCCATAGGATTGAACTGTTTTCCAGAAAACATAGGTAAACCCATAGTTAAATCATGGTCCCTACTGAACAAACCACTCGCTTCTACCACCTCTCCCGCTGTCTTACCTCTAAATTCTTTTAAACCTAAGAATTTCATTTTTTGTCCGTATTGAACTGAGAAGGATGATAGGAAAAACTTAAAACGGTCCACCTTTTCAATACAAAAGTTATATTTTATTTATAACATGTATTTGTACTTGGAACTAGTTTCGACGCTGTGTTTGCGTCATCATCAGCCAAAATGGGAAACAGGCAAGCATGTAGGCATTTATGTTACACAAGGCGTTACATTAAACAATACACATCTTACAAGGAGATAAAAACAGGGACGAATATAGGAAACAAATGAATCGTTGAGAAAACAAAAGTTATACAAATTAAAAATAACCTTAACCACACATCTTGCAGTGCGAAAGTGTTCTTCTTGAATGATTCCTGAATGTAAAACACACGCGCGCACATTTCTGAGGAGCCAGCAGGCAGGACAAGGTTTCACCTTACTTTTTCCTGCCTGCTGGCTCTTTAGAAGTGTGTGCGCGTGCGTTTTGTATTCAGGAATCATTCAAGGCAAATATTTTCGCACTGCAAGTTGTGTGGTTAAGCTTATTTTTAATATGTATAACTTTGCTTTCTCAACGATGCATGTGTTTCCACATTCGTCCCTGTTTTTATCTCCTCGTAAGATGTGTATTAATTAATGTAACACCTTGTGTAAAAACTGGGTTATCTGAAGGAGTTATATCATGTTCAAAATCATGCTTTCACGTCTCTGCGCAATATTTAAAATTTTACCGTTGTTCTTTATAGCTATTGTTGAGAGTGAAGGAGAATTTCCTGTTGTGTATGTTTATCAGGAACTCAAGGGAGACTTCATTAGTTAGTCGGAACATAGAAAAATGATGAACTCTTCTCAGAAGAACTCTTAAGGTTTCACTTTACTTTGTCCTGCCTGCTGGCTCCTCAGAAATGTGTGCGCGTGTGTTTTACATTCAGGAATCATTCAAGAAGAACACTTTCGCACTGCAAGATGTGTGGTTAAGGTTATTTTTAATTTGTATAACTTTTGTTTTCTCAACGATTCATTTGTTTCCTATATTCGTCCCTGTTTTTATCTCCTTGTAAGATGTGTATTGTTTAATGTAACGCCTTGTGTAACATAAATGCCTACATGCTTGCCTGTTTCCCATTTTGGCTGATGATGACGCAAACACAGCGTCGAAACTAGTTCCAAGTACAAATACATGTTATAAATAAAATATAACTTTTTGTATTGAAAAGGTGGACCGTTTTAAGTTTTTCCTATCATCCTCTAAATTCTTGTCGTATCACTCTTTGCCAATTCAAAACTTCTTTTGCTACTCTCTCAACATTCCCTTTCACTATTCACACTTCCTTCCTGTAATTTTTCTTCTTTCTCAGTCACCTCCTGTGATAGCGTTTCCTGTTTGTTCCTAGTTTACCAACCTCCCCAAGTTTGCTTTCAATCTGTTCAATTCTACTAACCTGTTCCGTCATCTCTTGCCCTACTGCTCTGTAAATCTTGTCCAATCTTTTCTCGACCACGTCATGAATTTCTTCCCGATGACTAGAAATCTTATTGCCTAACTGTGCGCTGTTGTTACTATTCTCTTACATGTTCCCTTGACTTGCTTGGTCTGAGTATGAAGATTGCTCTGACTCAACTCCATTTGACTCCAATTTAAGCACACACTATATTTGACTTACTTTCTAACTTAGATGTTTGATCAGTTACCTCTAATATCTTAGTATCTGTTTTACTAATGATCGCACTATTACTACTACCAATCAGTTCTACCATTTTCCTACTTAACTGTTTACTATTTTTACTACTACTACTAATTAATTCTTTGATCTATTTCTTATTATTTTCATTACAAATATCAATCTGTTTCTTACAATTTACATTACAAGTTTCAATCATTTCCCTGAGCTCAGTCATTCCAGCCATCAGCAAATTAAAAAGTTCTAGGTTCATTCCTCCTGAGACTTCCTCTTGAGTTTCAACGTGCTTCTCAACTTCTGCACTTTCCTGAATTACCTCAGAACCTTCCATCATGTTCATCAGCTCCCTATTTTCAACCACACCTTGGATGTTCGTAGAAGCAATAGTCTCCTCGTCATGTGACTTGCTGTTGTCTTCCTTGTCCATCTTTAGTTCACTAGTAATGGTACGCGATCTCAAATTGATTTCCCTTTTCAAATTCTTTGACATGCCCCCAAAATACAAATATGTAACACAAAATTACATTCCTCAAATTTACTGGTTATAATTCTGTTGGCTTTTATATGCATACTCCTTCCAAAATCATCCTATGGTATGCTGTCATTCAGAACAAGTTCTGAATTATTCCAGCTTCACGTTGCAGTGACACTTTGTGACTTCTACTCGCTTAACATTGATTTATAAATATACAAGTGAATTAAAATGAAATACAATATTACATAGATAAGGAATGGGTGAGCCTTGCCTTCACAGGGCTCCACATGTAGGTCTATGAAGACCCTTTGTGTCCCTTAAACAGGTTTGCCTAGTCCAGCCCTAGTGTTCCTATAAAGGATACTAGTGTCCAGATGTTGGCATTCCTGATGTCTTCCAGGTTCACGAAATATGAACCAAAATAACGATGTCTAGTACGTGCAAGAGCCTCACACTGACACAGCACATGCGCGGAGGTCTCTTCGTTTCTGCCGCATCTACACATCGGATCTTGACTGATTTTCATGATGTTTAGGTGTCTCTGTAAGGTGTTATGGGCTGTTAACAGTCCAACTACCATTAGTCTTCTTGTCCTGTTCAAGTTTATTAGGACCTTTTGTATCTTAGGCTGGGCCCTTCGATAAGTTTGCATGCCTGCCTTGCCGTAGTTAACCTCTTCCAAATGTCTAAGTGAGACTGGTTTGTCCATAGGGATATTACCAGTTTCACACTTTGGAGTGATACTCCCACGAAGGGCTCTGATCCTATAAAGGAAGCTTTTAAGCCCTGTTTCGCTAGTTTATCACCTTCTTCATTTCCACTGATTCCTGTGTGCCCGGGAACCCATGACAGGGTAACTGAGCTAAGTTCATGCGGCTTATCTAGCATCCTTTGGCACTCCCATACCATTTTGGATGTTGTTCTAACTGCACATAGTGCTTTTAATACTGCCTGGCTGTCACTACAAATGGTGATGTATCTTCTGCGCCCTGGCATGTTCCATACATGTACAGCACAGGCCAGTATTGCAGCCTGCAAGACAGTAGCATATTTACCCATGGGAAGGGAGAGCCTTGTCTTAGGCCCCCAGATCCCGGCGCCTATGCCAGTCTCCGTCCGCGAGCCATCCGTGTACCACAGGCTTAAGACGGGCCCCAGCATCTGTGACCCACTCCTCCCTCATGGGTATCACCACTGTGAACTTTTAGTTCAGATTAAACCTAGGTTTCATCCAGCCCCCGATCATCATTTTCGTGGGCCTTAACTGATGAAGCCTTGTAAGAATAGATGCATGACCTCTATTCAGATACTTGAAGGATCATTCTCCGAATGACCAGAGGCAGTAGGCACTCACTCCCGCCATCTTCTTAACATATAAATGTAGGTGGGGAAGACATAGGATGGCCTCCATTGCACATAATGGTGTGGTGTCCAGTGACCCTGTTATTCCAAGACACACAAGTCTTTGGACTGTTTAAATTGGTGGTCACAGTCTTACTCTCAGAACCTGGCCACCAGACTAAAGATGCATGGGTGATCGTGGGCCATGCGATAGAAATATAAAGCCACTGGACCACCTTAGGTCCTAGGCCCTGAGTCTTACCGACGGCCCTGCGGCAGGCCCACATGATCTTGCGAGCCTTATCCATCTTATAATCTATATGTTTTTTCAAACTCAGTCTTGCCTCGAGGATTACTCCTAGATACTTAACTGAAGTTGTCTTGACTAGTTTTTCCCAAATAGGAGTGGCTCTGACAGTCCATCTAGCCTCCACCTCCTGGTAAACACCACGAGTTCCATCTTGTTGGGATTGTAATACCAATGTAGTTGGTCCATTATTGGACATTATAAATTTTCCAGCTAACTCATTCCTGGTTGCCAGCGTTTCGCCCCAATGTGCTAAATTGGGCTCATCAGTTGGTAATTAGCACACCCACCAAGACGCGTGGCTAGCGCATACTGTGGAGGCCACTGCGTAGGCTATTTGGAGCCACCAGCAGTGCCAATGCACTATGAGAGACTTTGTCTCATTTCCAAAAACTGATGCCTGCGTGGCCATCAGATGACATAGATGTTGATTCCTATAGGGAACCTGAAATATTTGTCCCGAATGAGTAAATTTATACACTGGCATTATAAATTTACTCATTTGGGAAATTTACTCATTTGGGACAAATAGTTCAGGTTCCCTATGGGAATCAACATCTATGTCATCACTTGTTGGGATTGACCGACAAGTCCGTATCGTGGCACCATCTTTCCACCGTACGTAGGGAGATCAATACTATTGAACTGACACACAGTGTGTTAAAAGAATAATTTAATCTATACCAAGTTTAACAAAATCGAACCCAGTATTTGAAGATGATAAATTTTGAACACATACAAACCTCCTTCTTTAGGTTGTTTTTAAATTGTGATATTGACCCCAAGTTTGTGAACTTGTAGAAATACAAGATAACAACTTTGTATTTTTATTTAAATAATATTTTAACATAAAATCTTTAGGAGCTAATGCTAAAAATGTTGATGTATTTTATATTTTAAATGCCAGTTTTTCATTACTTTCGTGCAGCTAATGATGGCGCCAAAGTAACGCCGAAACTAGTACTGCTTAATAAATTAATATGTTGTAGCAAATTCAGACAACATTGTTTTGTATTGAATAGGTGGAACCCCTGAAAAACTTTATAGGTATTTGTAGGGAGCTCTGTACGAGCTCCGAGACCGTACTGGGGAAATTTCCTACCGCTGTTAGGCTGATATCATCTGCATAGCCTTGGGCATAGATTTCTCCTACATTTAACCTGGTAAGTAGTTCATCCACTACCAGGCACCATAATGTTGGTGATAATACTCCTCCATGTGGACACCCCCGTCTATATTAGCCCTCAGTGTTACTAAGTTGAGGGTAAACAGAACTTGACGGCCCTGCAGTGAGGCCATAAACCATCTTATGAGCATCCTGCTCACACCTCTTCTCTCTAGACTAAGTTTTATGGAGCCTGAAGACGTGTAGTTGAAGGCCCCTTCTATGTAGGAATACCACCATAGCAAGTTGTTGTTGATCCAAGGCACTCTCCAGCCTGGAGACGAGCTGGTGTAGTGCCGTCTCAACCGACTTCCCTGGTTGATATGCATGTTGATAAGAGTGCTGGGTACGATCTCTTAATTCTTTCTCCCTGATATGTCTATCCACCAGTCTTTCCAGAGTGTTAAGAAGAAAAGACGTCAGACTGATAGTTTTTAATCCTTAGGTCTAGTGTGTGATGACCTTCCAGGTTTAGGTATATATACTACTTTCGCCTGTCACCACAAGGAGTACATATACCCCATAGTGAGACAGGCTCCAAAAATTCTGACCAGGTAAGGTATAAGGACCACTCCCGCCTCCTGAAGAAGCGCTGAGAAGATCCCTTCCATTCCTGACCTTTTATAAGGGGCAAAGGATTCTAATGCCCAATTTACCCTTCTTGGGGTAACAATCTCTGCGGCTTCCTTCCAACCACTTCTATCAGGTCGGAAGGACCCGCTCGATTCTACTCCACAGTTCGTGATTGCTGAACTTGAAAAGAGGGCATCAAGCAATAAGCTCAGGGTCTCCTCCTCTGTGGATGTATGCCCACCTGAGGAAGGCTCCAGTTAGCCCACCAGCCTTGCCCTTCCATCCACAGTTAAAATTCTATGGAGCCTTGCCACTTCATGTTGACTCCCGATGGAGTCCAAAACTGCCTCCAAGGTTTCCTAGGAGCCTTTTTGACTTCTGACACTTTCTTCGAGATTCTTTATAAGAATCTAGACTTTCTTGGTCTTGAAGGTCCCTGTATTTATTCCAGAGCCTTCATGTATTTCTCCTCAGGTGTTCCAAATAGGTGCTCCACTTGAAGCTTTCTGTTGTTCTTTTTACCTTAACAACTGGGCAGTTCAGCTCATAAGAGGTAATTAGTGTCTGTGTGAGAAAACTCACACTGAGCACTAGCTCTTCCTTGTTCTTAATAATATTTGAGGGCCCTCTTTCCAGTCCCCTCCTCAAGTCCTCCCTGAAAGACGCCCAGTCCGTTCGTCTGGGATTTCTATAGGATGGGATCTCGAAGGAGCCCTCTATATGAAACACAGTATGCCTGTAATCTGACAAGGAAGGTTCCAAAGAAACCTTCCAGTCTTTAAATTCCTGTATGATTCCCATGGAACCTAGGGTAAGGTCTATGATCCCCTCACTCCTATTATTAATGAAGGTTGGGGTATCACCTATGTTCACGATCTCAAGATCGGTTGTACATAGAAATTCTACAAGGTCCTCTCCCCTTCGGTTTGTATTCTTGCTTCCCCAAATGCTGTGGTGAGCACTGGCATCACATCTTACTATGAGGTCGAGTCCTTGTTTCCTGCAGTATATCACCATTCTCTTGAATTCCTCCAGTGGGGGTGGAAATTCAGTCCCCTGGGAAATATACAGAGCAGACAACCAAATCCCTTTGTTGTCCATCCTCTTCATATCTCACCAGGACTGTTACCAGGTCTCTAGTAATGAAGCCCTGTATAGCCCAGGCGGTGTGATCTTTAACTAGTATACATGTTCTAGGCTGCTCCTCCGCTACCCCACTGAAGAGAGTGAAGCCAGCACATTTTATTCCCATAATTTGGCCCTATCTAAGCCAGGCTTCTTGTATCAAGGCGACTTAAAAACCATCTTTCTGGATACTTCCTGCAAGTACCTTAGAGGCCACTATACAATGTTGTATATTTGCTTGTATGAAAGTAATTATTTTTACCTCCATGCAATACTTTACCTTATGCAGTCTCCAGAACCTATGGCTCCAGCTCCCGCGATGGATCTTGAGGCTTGGCTGGCCCCAGCTTCTGCCCAGCTCCTGCCCAGGCTCCTGCTCCTTGCCCCTGTTGCTCTTGATGATGTCTGTGGTGGGGTTAGTCCTCTGCTTGTCGCCCTTTCCCTCCACCAAGGTGAAGGTGGCAACATGCGCTCCATAGAAGATCATCTTCCCCACGACTTTTTCCACATACCTGGAGTCCATGTTGAACACAAGGCGAACACCTCTCTCCTCCTCCCTGCGGTCGTAGATTCTCCAGCTACTGGGATTTAATCCATGGTTCTGGCATGCCATTCTTCCCAGAAGGATATCATTATCCTTCTGTTGTCCTGGTATCCAGACCATGACCCTCTTGTAGGAAAGGAGTTTATCCATGCCCATAATTGTGAGCCTGGCTCCTTCCCATGACTGCATACTTGTAACAAGACTGAAGAGCCATGCTACTGTCTCCTCATTTTCTGAGATTATAATGGCAGCACCTCTCGACAGATAGCAGTCCAGGAACTGAGGCTTAATAGGCCTCTGCTCCAGAAGCTCATCTATTAGATTGGTGATAGCCTTCTCTACTGACTCCATCTGTTCTTCCGTTAGCTGCTGATCAGGATATCCTTCAGGTACTATGGCCCTTCTGATCCCAGCTTTGGCTATTCTGGCATACTCCACCCTAGGTTTCTTGTAGACTTGCCAATCTTCTTCTGGGGTTGCCCCTGACAGGAGTCGTTTTCACTTTACAAAGATAAAATTAAGTGTATCCTCCTAATTCAATACATCATATAATTCCATCATTAGATGGAGTAATCAAATTCAAACATGTTTCAACTCGTTGGAGCCATCTTCAATGGCAAAGGGGGGGGGCAGGGGGTGATGTAATTTACATAATACAAGCTAAAAATCTGCCAAAAAACATAATGATGAACAAATAAAAAAACAAGAGAGACATTATGGAAATAAAAACAGCACAATATACAATATTTACATCATCATATGGAGCAATAAACAACTTGCTGCGATAAAATTCAGTGAAAACGGGTTAATACAAAACATAATTGAATCTAAAAATTGTGTTAACCTAAGAAGAAAAGAAATGAAAACAAATGATACAGATGGAAATGAACAGTAAGTGCACATAGCGAGGTTGCGGACCTCTTAGTCTACAAAATTTTGGTTTTATGACAGTTCAAAACAGGATGAAATCACTGTGTGGAAAATTCAGGCCAAAAGTCTGCCTTTGTAAAAACACCATCACATTGAATATCTTGTAATGTAAAGGAGTAGTTTTTCCACCGACGTCTTCGTGAGAGGAGTCCTCTGTGCCCTGGAAGCAGAACCCGCTTTAGGGTCCCGCCTCTTGGGCCCATTGGATCCCTCCTCAGTCGTCGTTGCCGTGGAGGTAGAAAGTCTCTCAGCTCCAGGAACTAAGCCCTCTTTGGCCTGATCCCGGGCCTTTAAAGCCGTCTTATACCTTCTCTTCTCAGCGCCGGAGCGTTATTTCTTCTTCTTCTGAACTTGAAGATTGCCCACCTCTGGAGTGAGCTATCTTAAGGTCAATGTAGTGCTATCCGAGGGAATCTCCAGAGAATCCCCATCGGTTGAACTGGTGTTTCTCTCAGAGGCCCGAGAGGAGCTCTCCAGTTTTGGGTTCACTACAGTACTAATGTAGGTCCCTCGAGTAGCTAGGGAAATAAGGTGTCCACTCAGGCAGAGCTCCGCATTCCTGGGTAAGGCTGCTTTCTTTGAGAGGACGCCAGGTATCTCAAAGGCTCCGTTCACATCTCCCATGTGCCATGCACCTCATCGGCACGGGTCGCGTTACACCTTAGGGTTGGGTGGTGCTTTAGCTTCCTCCTCCTTGTATACTGAATGGTTACCCAACAGGGCTCCATCCAGCATCTCAAGAAAGGAGCTACTAGTCCCCCTCACCACGCAGAGGATCTTCAATTGAAGAGGGTAAACGTAGTTAGTCCCCTACAATTGTAGAAACACACAAGAGGGGGAAATACAATATTAATATATATAATTATTCAAAATTGTGATGGAAAAACGTTACATGTCACCACACAAGTTGACTTTAACAATATTATCAAGCAGCTAGGGGGTAAGCAATGTAGTGAAGTAATAACGGTGTGGATTTTTTGTGTGTGCATGCATATTTGTAGTAGTAGTAGTAGTAGTAGTAGTAATAGTAGCAGTTCTCAGGAAATAACACAGGTAAAATCATTCAATTGCATTTGTCACCATACCAACCTCCGCTCCCCTGCCCAACTAGTCGTCAAGGCAGCCTACTGTATTCCTTTCCTAAATCCATTGAATGAATATTTTTGAACCTGCCTACTTGCTTGTTTTGTGTTCATATCAACGCTCAGGCCGCGTGCACACCAAGCGCGCTTCGCAGAGTGTACCGTGTGTTGCTCAGCGCTAAGCGTAATGCTAAGCATCTTTTCTTACAGAAATGTACAAAATAACCAGTGCTTTCTTCCTAAGCCAGGCGTTCACACCATCCGCGCTCTGCTACGCAGTACGCTTACCTTAAAGCTAACATACAATAAAGGAGAGTACAAATCATCCACCTTATATCAATACAAAATATGTTGCTAATATAAGATCTCAACATTTTTATTAGGTACCGGTTTCGATGTCTTTGGACACCATCATCAGCCATAATAGGTCAAATGAACAAATATATATATTATAATACAAAATTTAAACCATTAGTAATGAAATGACATTAATTGGATGAAATATACAACATGACGGTGCTTAAAAAGTCATTCTTACAAAAATTTACAAGTTAGGGACTTGATGGTCGAATAATAGAATAGAAGTGAAAAAATATTAACAAATGGTTTAAAAATTCTTTGTCACTGTGTAATGCCTAAAAGTCTTGAGCATGGCGTGAATAAACACTGGATGAATGTTGAATGTTGACATCTAAAAGCTGACGTGAAACAATAGTTCCTCTGTTGATAATACGTAACTTGGTAGTGGCCTGTAGCATCAGTTTTCATAAGGTAAACAATAAATTATAAAGTAATTAAGCAAGTGGATCATGTTAATGGCATTGACAGAAGTATTGTTGTGAACTCAGAAAGTTCTCGATCCAATGCGGGACGACCTTAGAGAATAAGTTTGAAGTGCTCTTGAGCAAACCAAAATCACTTAACACTTCCTCAAAAAAGATTAAAGATTCCAGTACTCCTGAGAATCTTATTTCACAGTTTTGCCCTCCACTTGTTTATTGAACACAGTAATAAATGAGGTAGAAAGCACAATACTTTCCAAAGGTCCGAAGCATAAGTGGCCAAATGTCAACACACCTAGTATCGCTTCAAAACTAGTTGTTGAGACAGAGGTCACTATTAATAAAATGCTGAAGGATTCACAAGATGAACTAAGACTGGATGTTAAGAGACACCTAAATAAAATAGTCACCTCTCCCGGTTTCAATAAAACTAATATAGATTTTCCAGAAAGAATGAACATCATTGAGCTAAAGAAAAAATCAAGGATAACCAACTTATTACCCCTAAGGCAGATAAGAGGAACGCTACCGTCATTATGGAAAGAACAGATTATATCGAAGAAAAAAACAGAAAAACTTTTTTAAAGACAGCTCTTTTTCGGTCGTCTACAAGGACCCAACTCAACTAATTCAGCGGAAACTCAAACATACACTTAAGAATGCGTCTTTTCTTTTAACCGAAAAGGGAAAGTCAAGACTCATTAATATGAACCCTAGCTTACCAACTGCGAAAGCACTACCGAAAATCCATAAGGTTGGTGTCCCCATACGTCCTATATAAAACTATAGGCCAAGCCCTTTGTACAAACTTGCTCAGTTTACTCAACAATTCCTCAAAAAACATTTCACCTTTGCTTCTAATAAATCCATTAAGAATACCTCGGAACTAATCAAGAAACTAGACGGATTTGACCTGCAACCATACCATACGTTGCACTCTTTCGATATTATTTAACATGTACCCGAGCATAGAAACGAGCAAGCTTTTTCTATTATTGAAAATAATCTAAATTCCAATAGTCATTTAAGCAAACTTGAAATCTCTGATTTGGCTATGGGGTCACTGGCCTCTGGCATCTTGGCAGAAATATATTTAGATTTCCTAGAGCATAATAATGAAAAGTTTAACAGTATCAAGTTCTGGGCCAGATTCGTAGATGATACTTTTGTTATTATCGACGAATGTTCTATTGATGCACCGAACACTCTTGTAAACCTCAACAACATAGACCCTCATTTCAAATTTATAATAGAATCCGTAATTAACAGTTCCATAAACTTTTTAGATTTAACGATCACTAAGCTCCCTTCTTCATTTAAATAAAAAATTTACAGGAAACCAACCCATACAGCATCAATAATAAAACAAGATTCAATACATCCCTGCTCTCACAAGTGTGCTACTTACAATAGCTTAGTTGAACGCGCGTTCAAAGTCCCATTGTCAAAAGCAGACTTGAATAAAGAACTGAATATCATACGTGCGATAGCTAGCTTTAACGGTTATAATGAAATTACTGGGCGAGTTGGCCGTGCAGTTAGAGGCGCGCGGCTCTGAGCTTGCATCCAGGAGATAGTGGGTTCGAATCCCACTGTCGGCAGCCCTGAAGATGGTTTTCCGTGGTTTCCCATTTTCACACCAGGCAAATGCTGGGGCTGTACATTAATTAAGGCTCCAACTCCTAGGCCTTTCCTATTCCATCATCGCCATAAGACCTGTCTGTGTCGGTGAGACGTAAGACCACTAGCATAATGAAATCTCTCAAATTCCGATTTAATGAAAGATAAACCCAAACCTAAATTATTTTCAACTTTCACCTTTAATCACAACATTTACAGTGTCACCAACATATTCAAGAAACATAACGTTAATATTGCCTTCTGCACCAGCAATAGTAACATGCATGTTCTTCACAATTCCAACCTAATTAACAAATCTAACCCTTTCACAAAGTCAGATATTTACAGGTTTAGGTGCAACGACTGTTGCAGCTCTTATATCGGGCAAACTGGTAGGAACTTTAGAATTAGATATGCAGAACCTATTAATACAATCAAATACAACATGTTTTCTGCAGTAGGTCAGCACATTCATGATTGTAAACACAAATTTAATGGAATAGATCTGGACTTAACAATATTAGATATGTTGAGCAAAGGCCCCTTGCTAGACACCACGGAGGTCTGCTATATACATTTGGATCAATATTTCAACCCGAATCTGAACCTGAATGACATTTTCGAAAAGCCCAGAATCTTATTTGATGTCCCCATTTCAGTCTTTATTAGTGTCAAACTTCCCCAAAACAGTTTGTTCTTTCAGATTTTTCGTAACAAATTATTGCGCTATCCTTCCCTACCACGCCCGCCTGACTCCGCCTCTTCCATCGCCCCTCTTACCCTCCCTCCTGATCCACCCCTCTCCCTCCCTTAACACTGTGCTATGCTCCCAGTAAGCTCCAGCCTTCAGTTCCTCTCTGTTCTTTGTACAAACAGGAATTTAATGCCCTCTTTTCCATCAACATATTTTCATTCAAAAAAAATTTTTTTCTTTCTCTCACTTCAGGTCCCGCATTGGATCGAGAACTTTCTGGTTTCACAACAATACTTCTGTCAGTGCCGTTAACATGATCCACTTGCTTAATTACTTTATAATTTATTGTTTACCTTATGAAAACTGATGCTACAGGCCACTACCAAGTTACGTATTATCAACAGAGGAACTACGTTTTACGTCAGCTTTTAGATGTCAACATTCAAAATTCATCCAGTGTTTATTCACGCCATGCTCAAGACTTCTAGGCTTTACACAATGACAAAGACTTTTTAAACCATTTGTTAATATTTTTTCACTTCTATTTTATTATTCGACCATCAAGTCCCTAACTTGTATACATCACGTTGCATATTTAATACAATTAATGTCATTTTATTACTAATGGTTTATTATTTGTATTATAATATATATATATATATATAAAATAACTTCTCCTGACCGACCGACACCGACGGACGGACGCCGAGCCAAAACTACTGGACATAAAGAAATGAAATTTTGGGGATATATTCATATTAAGACGTAGGTGCTCGCTAAGAGAGGATTTTTGGATATTCCGTCGCTAAGGGGGTGAAAAGAGGGGTGAAATTTTAAAATGAGTGTATCTGTATCTCAAAACTTTAAAAGTTTACACATGTAAAAATTGGTGTTTAGAATCTTCTTTAAAAATAAGGAAATGTGTATTTTTTGTTTTCAGAAAATCCCAATAGGAGGGGGGGGGTGAAAAGGGTGAAAAAGGGGTTGAATGCCTTTAATCAGGATACCGGTACTTATATCTCAGAAACTGAAGATATTACAGACCTGAAAATTGGTGTTTGGGATCTCCTTTAAAAATAAAGAAACACGTATTTTTCATTTTTTGAAAATCCAGTTAATTGGGGGTGAAAAGAGGGTGAATTTTTAAAATGAGTGTATCTATATCTCAAAACTTTTAAAGTTTATAGATGTAAAAATTGGTATTTGGAATCTCCTGTAAAAATTGGTATTTGGAATCTCCTTTAAAAATAAAGAAACGCATATTTTTTGTTTTCGGGAAATCCCAATAGGAAGGGTGGAAAAGGGTGAAAGAGGGGTTGAAAGCCTTTAATGAGGCTACTTATATTTCAGAAAATGAAGATATTACAGACCTGAAAATTGGTATTTGGGATCTACTTTAAAAATAAAGAAACAGGCATTTTTTTCGTTTTTGGAAAATCCAAATAATGGAAGGTGAAAAGGGGGGTGATTTTTTAAAATGAGTGTGTCTACATCTTAAAACTTTAAAAGTTTACAGATATAAAAATTGGTATTTAGAATCTCCTTTAAAAATAAAGGAACACGTATTTTTTTGTTTTCTGTAAATCCCAATAGGATGAATAATGGGTTGAATGCCTTTAATGAAGATACATATATCTCAGAAACTGAAGATATCACAGAACTGAAAATTTGTATATGGGATCTCATTTAAAAATAAACATGTATTTTTTGTTTTTGGAAAATCCAATTAATGGCGGTTAAACAGGAGTGAAAAAAATTGGGGTGAATTATTTGAAAGACTGTATCTACAGAATATCTGAGGAACGAAAAATGTTACAGACATAAAAAGTGGGTATTTGTAATCTGTTGTAAATGTCAAGAAACATAGGTGATCTGTTTTTGGAAACTCCACTTAAGAGGAACTAAAAAGGGGTGAAATTTTAAAATGAGAATTTCTTCAGTGAATCTCAAAAAAACTAATATGTTACAAAAGTGAAAAAAGTATTTTTTTTATCTCTATTAAAAATAAAGAAACATGTATTTTTAGTTTTCGGAAATACCACTTGGGTAGAGGGGGTAAAAGTGACTGAAAATGGTGTTCAATTCTTTTGATTAGGCTACTTATTTCTCAAAAATGAAGATGTTACAGACATGAAATTTGATATTTGGAATCTTCTTTAAAAGTAAAGAAACACATATTCTCGGAAAATCCAATGAAGGGGGGGGGGGGGGGGAAGAATTGAAAAATTAATTGACTTAATTGTATGAGAATACATACATCTAATAAAAACTAAAGTTGTTACAGACGTGAAAATTGGTATTTGGATCTCCTTTAAAACAAAGAAAAACGCGTTTTGGGGGGGGGGAACCATCTTGGGGGGTGGGATGAAAAGGAGTTGAATTCATTTCATGAGGACACATAAATCAGAAACTGAAGAAGTTAGAGTCGTGATAATTGCTATTTAGAAGATCCTTTACCATTAAAGAAACAAGTATGTTTTGCTGGAGAATATACTTGAAGGGGGGGGGGGGAATGTGTAAGGAAATGAAAAAAAAGTGAATTATTTTTATGGGGATACTTATATCTCAAAATTGAAGGTAATAGACTTGAACATTGGTGTTTGGAATCTCCTTTTAACATAAAGAACATGCCTTCTTTTAATTTTTTTTGGGGGGGGGGGTAAATAAACTTAACGGCGGTGGGATGTAAAAGGAGGTGAGACCAATTGAGTTTACTGTTCATAATATATTTATAAGGAGCCTCCGTTGCTCAGGCGACAGCACGCCGGCCCCTCAGAGCTGGGTTCCGTGGTTCAAATCCTGGTCACTCCATGTGACATTCGTGCTGGGCAAAATGGAGGCGGGACAGGTTTTTCTCCGGATACTCCGGTTTTTCCTGTCATCATTAATTCCAGCAACACTGTCCAACATTTCATTTCATTTGTCATTCATCGATCATTGCCCCAGAGGAGTGCTTCAGTAGCCGGCACAATTCCTATTGTCGCCGCTAGATGAGGCTTTATTCATTCCATTCCAGACCCTGTCGAATGACTGGAAACAGGCTGTAGATTTTTGATGTACTTATTCTGATCATAAACCGATCATTTTTAATCTTTTCTGGGTTTGTTTTCAACAATCATCTTTTCCTTCGGAGAATGTTCTTAGATTACAGTAGATTCTCCTGGCATATAAATGAAAAATTAAACACATTTGAAATAAACGATAGGAATGAGATTGACCATCAAATTGTTCACCTCTATAATAAGGTCAATAATGCACGGAAGTATGTCATTCGTATCGTCACAAATCCCGCACACTTGCCTACGCGCGACAATGGTGCTGTCACATTGTCAACAATGACAATGGTGGCAGATGTAATTTACCGCCAAGTAACGGTCTTGCATCTTTCTGTGGTGTCCAGAACATTTATAATAATAATAATAATAATAATAATAATAATAATAATGTTCTGGACCGTCGTCAAATATGCGGACCGCCCTGGAAACGGGTCCTGGACGGGTAATGACTAAGAATGCAGTCCGGCTGCGGGTTCAGTACCGCCAAGGCACCCAAGACGACACCACGCCGGATCTCCTGAAGGATTAAAAATGCTTACAGGAAAAGATGGCAAAGATTTAGGGACCCAACTGACCGGGTGGAATACCTGGACCTAGCCCAGGAAGTACGAAATCGATTGCTGGAAAGAAAGATTGAAAAATGGGGGGAAACTTGCCGTAATTTATTAGAAAACGAGTCAGATCACGAATTTTGGCAGATTCTCGCAGAAAACGAGTCAGATCGCGAATTTCAGCAGATTATATATCTAAAACAATAAGCATTCAATTATAAATTTCAGTATAATACCGTAGCGAAGCATGGGTATCTTGCTAGTATATATATATATATCTTTGTTTATTTGACCTATTGTGGCTAATGATGGTGTCCAAAGACATCGAAACCGGTACCTAATAAAAGTATTGTGATCTTTTATTAGCAACATATTTTGTACTAGCAATTACCCACGGCTTCGCTTGCATGGATTTCTTAATTTGATCAAAGTAATCATTCCTTAGCATTGTACTAAGACATTATCTGAAAATTCCCAAAGTATAGAAACTCACCCAAAAATTGAGTTTCATTTACCCCAGAAATTCTGTGTAAACTATGCTTGTGGTATTACCTTTTGGGGCTAAGACAACGATGCGACATGTGAGAAACAGTCTTCTCTCAAGTCGAAAAAATAAATACATGTTTCTTTATTTTTAAAAGAGATTCCATATACCTTTTCCCACATCTGTAACATCTTCCGTTTTTGAGATATACGTAGGTATCGCTATAAAAAGATTTCAACCCCTTGATCAGTCCTCCCCCCACCCTCACACCCATCTTCTTTTTTTTTTTTTTTTTTTTTTTTTTTTCCGAAAAAAAACAACAACACATGTTTCTTTATTGTTAAAGGAGATTCCAAATACTAGTTTTCATGTCTGTAACATCTTCAGTTTTTAAGATATAGGTATCCTCATAAAGAATAATTCAACTATTTTTCACTTCTTTTCACCCCCCATTAAGTGCCTTCTCTGAAAACAAAAAGGTACAGGTTCCTGTATTTATAAAGGACTTTCCAAATACCAAGTTTCTTGTCTCTAACATGTTATGTTTTTGACATATAATGTAGATATACCAGTACTCATTTTAAAAATTCACCTGCTTTTCCAATTCTTTTCAGCCCCTCAACTGGATTTTCCGAAAACAGAAATGTGTTTCATTATTTTTAAAGGAGATTCCAAATACCAGTTTTCATGCCTGTACATCAGTAACACCTTCAGTTTTTGAGATAAATGTATACTCATAAGAAAAATTCAAATTCTTCTTCTTCTTCTTCTTCTTCTTCTTCTTCTTCTTCTTCTTCTTCTTCTTCTTCTTCTTCTTCTTCTTCTTCTTCTTCTTCTTTCCACCCCTCTCCCACCTTACGTGGACTATCCTAAAACAACAAATACGTGTTTCTTTATTTTGAAAGGAAATTCAAAATACCAACTTTCACATCTGTAACAGCTTCAGGTTTTAAGATAAAGTATCCTCGTAAACATATTTCAACTCCTTATTTACTTATTTTCAACCCCACACCTGTTATGTCGATTTTCTGAAAAAACAAATTTGTGTTTCTTCATTTTTAAAGGAGATTCCAAATACTAGTTTTCATGTCTGTAACATCTTCAGTTTTTGAGATATAAATATCCTCATAAAAGTAATTCAACTCCTTTTTCACCCCTCTTCCTACCCATTAAGTTGATTTCCCCCTCCCCAAAAGTGCGTGTTTCTTTATTTTTAAAGGAGATTCCAAATACCAATTTCCATGTCTGTAACCTTCAGTTTTGAGATATGTTTCTCCAGAAAAAGAATTCAGTTTCTTTACTTCCTTTCACACTCCCCACTCAAGTGAATAAAAAAGAAAGCAGTACCCGTTTGTTAAAAGAGCTTCCAAATACCAGTTATCATGACTGTAATATCTTCAGTTTTTTTAGATATATGTATCCTCATAAAAGGAATTCATCTCCGTTTTCATTCCCCCCCCCCCCTTATCAAGTTGATTACCCCCAAAAAATTGGTGTTCCTTTATTTTTAAAGGAGATTCCAAATACCAGTTTTCACGTTTGTAACATCTTAAGATTTTTGGTATATGTATACATTCTCATACAATTAATTCAAGTAATTTTTCAATTTCCCCCCCCCCCCCCCTCGTTAAGTTTTTGAGATATAGATATCCTCATTTTTAAAATTCACCCTTCTTTACACCCCCTTAGCGCTGGAATATTCGAGAACCTCCCTTAGCGAGCACCTACATGTTATTATGTATGTATCCCCAAAAGTTCATTTCATTATGTCCCGTAGTTTTGGCTCGGCGATGATGAATCAGTCAGTCAGTCAGGACAAGTTATTTTATATTATATAGATTGATATAGGGTGGATTATTTGTACTCTCCTTTATTGTATGTTAGGCTCTTGTCAATATGGACCAAATGTGAAGTTTTTAATATTAAATACTTTAAAGCTACAAGTAACTAATCTCATATCTGTTCCAAATTGAAGATGACAGTAAATAAAATTATTTCAAGAATAAAATTTACTGTGTCCACCTATTCACTACAATTATTGTACAGTTATTCCAGCGCTAAGGGGGTGAAAACGGGGGTGAATTTATAAAATGAGGATATCTATATCTCAAAAACTTAAAAGTTTACAGATGTAAAAAACATGTATTTTTTTGTTTTTGGAAAATCCCGTTAAGGGGGGGGGGGGGGTGACAACAGGGGGAAAAGGGGTTGAACACCTTTTATGAGGAGACTTGTATCGCATATGATTGTATAATTGTATTGAATAGGTGGACACAGTAAATTTTATTCATGAAAGAATTTTACTTACCTTAAAGCTAAGCTAAGTTCCAGATAACAAGCAGTGTTGGTTAACTGCTTAGCGTTACTTAGCTGTTTCTGAAGCTATGGAAATAGAAATTATTCATGCAGTGTTTCAAAGAGAAGAAATATGGAACCCTAGACACAAAAATGATGAAAATGTAACTGTTTTACAAAATAAGTGGATTGAAGTATCTACAACAGTTTTATGGCAATGCTACAGTAAACATATACAGTAATATTACTTCTATTGTCACACTTTACTGGGCTTAATATCGTGACAGAATGAAATTGCATATGGCTTTCAGTGCTGGGAGTGTCCGACGACAAGTTCGGCTTGCCAGGTGCAGGTCATTTGAATTGACACCTGTAGGTGACCTGCGTTGTGATGAGGATGAAATGATTATGAAGATGACACATACACCCATCCCCCGTGCCAGCGGAATTTACCAATTATGGTTAAAATTCCTGACTCTGCCGGGAATCGTACTCGGGACCATGTATCCAAAGGCCAGTGCGCTAACCATTTAGCCAGAGAGCCGAACACTTTGTGACAGAGCGCATAGAATCTCCCAGACTCTGCCATATCAGTTTATAATTTTGCCAACAGAGGATGGTAACATTATATCATTCTGCAGGCTAGTAGTGGGCTTGGAAGTATATATATCTATTTATGAATTATTATATTTGTCACACATTTACTGCACTTTTTTTGCAGTGATATATTTTATATGCTAGGTGTAATTATTCTGCCAAGCTACTGATCCAGTGCCATTAAAGAAATCGCAGAAAGTATCTGGGAGGTTTTTAACTCTTTCTGAGAAATGGCAGTGTTGGTGTATTAGTTCATAATTAATCATCAAGCTGAGTAATCAGGTTCTCATCATCATCATTTCCCGCCTGGAAAGGTTCGAGGATTAAACTGAAGTTATGAAAGACGCAAGTAGCTTTCACAGTATTACTGACATGGGAAACATCAGTTTCTATTGCTTTCAGTAAAACCAGCCACTTACTGCACATAATGCAAAATGCACATTACACTTCTTCTTGCCCTTGAGATTTGATAATTGAGGGTTCAGGTGTAAAATGTGGTGACAATTCTGGCAATATTGAGATATTGAACGTAAAACATGGTATCTGATCTTCTGATTTGAAAGGAGCGGTTAGTTTTTTGGTATCTCAACAGATGGTAGCAGTATACAGACTTTTTTTTTTCCTGGTAACTCTAAACCAGTGCATGTAAAACATGGTATGTGAGACAAAATGGCTGCTAGCAGGAAGTTTGAGTCTGACAGGGAAAAGGAAGTGTGCAGTGCTACAATGCATGAACAGCTGCTAGTGAGTGATTAAGACTGTGATGTTTCTGATGAGGACCCAACCTATCAAACAGAGGAAAATGCACTGGGGTATCTACTGTAGATACCAATTTATTCTTGCACAGTCTGACCATATTACATTTCGAAAAAGGAAGATAGATTGCATACAATTTTGTGCAGGTTTGAAATTAAGGTTTTTATTGTGAAAACATATATTTTAATTATAAATTTGTTGTTTATAAATGTTTAAGTTATTTTTCTGTGATGATCCTGTTACTGATGATATGGACGCTAGAGAGGAAGATGTGGGAGAAAAAAGAAACGTGTTTGAATCAGCAAGAAAAAAGTTGAGAAGATCGCAGCAAAGATTCACCTTACCTGCAGAAATGAGGAAAGAAGCAAGAGATGAAAAGTCGTCAACCAGGTCCTGGCTGTAACTGCAAGAAAGCATGCCTTCAGATATTCAGTGAAGACGGCAGAAGGGACATTTTTCAGAACTTTCTGCATATGGCAAATTATGATTTTCAGATGTTCTCTTCCAGTTCTATGCAAGAGACCATACCTCATAGATGCAAGCAAATAGTTCTTATGTGTATATACCACAAGCATGTATAACATGGTATCTACCATTTTCAGTGTTTTGTACTGGTTGATATTGGTGTTTTTCAAAGAGTAAAAAGATACTTTGTGTATGATATTACTAGCATTGCCTTATTCAAAGTTCAATTAAACAGTAAGACAAATATTAAAATGCTGACTGTTCTAAATGTGTAGTTATATTTTTGTAAATGTTTGCCTTCCCGGTAACTCCAAAACACTAAAATGTCAGTTACCATGGTTTACACCCGAACCCCTCAATTATAAATACGTTTCCATTTGTCTACAAATTTTTTAGGATATGGCCTCATCAAGTTCTACAAAAAAGGGTATGTTTCATCAACAATCATGACAAAAGGAGCGATATCCTGAATCTGGGGGAGTTCTTGTGTTGGTGGTACATTTAGTGTGATATTTTCCAATAATTTGTGTAATGAGGTAATTCTAAAATTTCCTCCATCTTTGATATCCCTCTGCTCCAATATCAACAGCCAGCAGCTGGCAATCTGCATCAACAAGAGCTTGTAACAGTATTGAAAAATACTATTTATAATTATAATATAAGCAGCGTGATTTAGCCGTTCATTTAATTTCCACGTGTTTGCTGCCCAGTGCTCCTAGACAATTGGAAAAATTCAGTTTCTTCCAATACTTCTCTGCTACTTGTCACCACATTTCAGCTGCAGACTTTGGAAGGTCAAAGGTATTTTTTTTTTTGTCATTCTTAAGTAATCATAAAATTTATCGCAATAAACTCCTGCATCTGTACAAACGATAGAATTCTCCGAAAGTAATTCGTTCTTCATTAAATTCATAAACCCACTTTCGATTCTTCTTTCTAATTTTCAGTTTTAAGTGTACTTGGATAACGGCATTAGTTTGTGACCAACCTAAAATGCCTCGTACCAAACTAAGCTGAGTACACCGAGTAGAGATTTTGGAGTGGACAGGAAGCACACCTTGCCTTATGCATTGTACTTCACGCTACACGTGACACATTATGTGAAGCGCGCTCGATATGCACACGGCCTCAATCTATTCCTGCAAACCACGTAGAGTTAAAAGCCATTTGTGAAGGAGGCAAAATAGATGCTCTTGCAGTCTCAGAATCTTGGCTTTGCAACTCTGTAGCTTCAACTCTAGTTTTGTAAAGTGAATTGCGACTTTGGAGGACTGACAGGGATGGGCGAGTATGTGGATACCTCGATAGTTGTTGCAGTCCTTCTTGTTCACTTATAGATAGGTGCAAGTACTGCTTTTGTACAATCTGAAGGTACCTTACTAATGCTCCATGCTAATCTTGTTACTCTCTGAAGCCATTTTATCCCTGCCTTCCCACTATACTTCACCATTTCTGGTCTAATTTCATCTATTCCTTCTGCCTTATGACAATGGAGTTTATTTACCATCCTTTCCATGTCATCAAGTGTAATTTCACCAACATCATTGTCCTCCTCTTCATGAGCTTGGTTGTTTGGGACATCACAACGAAGATACGCTTTTTCATGGAGAAGATTTTCAAAATATTCCTTTCACCTATCCAGTGATTCCCTGGGATCTATTATGAGTTCACCTGATATATCTGGGTATCATTATGACTGAAATCTAAATAGCAATGAACACATAACAAGTGTATGCAAGAGAGTACATGCTTGTCTTAATCCTCTCAAATATCAACAAACCTTTCTCCCACTAAATTCAACATTTAAATTGGATCAGACACTCATACACCCATTATTTAATTATTGTGATGATGTACATATTGATGCGACTACTGAGCAGATCAGTAAGCTACAAAAAGCATTAAATTCATGTATTAGATTAATATTTTCATTAAATTACTCTGCTCACGTATCACCCTATTTTGGAAGAGTAGGCTGCTTATATTTTAACGAACAATGTACGCTACACACTGCTACCCTATTGTTGAACGAATCACAACCCTTCTACAGTAGGACCATGATAATCTGGCACTCATTAGTCCGGCAGGCATGAGAAATCAAATATTTCCCGTATCTTGGCTTCGTGATAGTATCACTACGATTCTTCGTTCACATAGACGTACAGTTACAGCACTTATGTTTGTATCAGTGCAGTATTGTTTTCTTTTACAGTTATTTAATAAATTCATTGTACTGTATCAAAGTTTAGCTGCATGTATGATTGTCAAATAGACTACAGCATAGTAAAATATTTGTACGTACAGTGAGTGTGTTTTCTAAACCAAACTTCTCATGGGTGCAGACTTTGCAAGTCTTAAACATGTTTGTGAAATTTGCAGAAAGGAACCAGCAATACGATGTTTCTGATATTATGCATCCCTGCATTATACAAAATATTTTTGTCAAAAAAAGACCTCAATCCAAGAAAAAGTGAAATATCCCTACAATGTTTCAGGGACTCAGAAGAAAATTCAAGCTTTCCCATCAGTCCGACATGTTCCATGCCCTTCACATCAGACACCTATGCTAGACCTATAGACAGTGATTCAGTTTACATACATACATACATACATACATACATACATACATACATTATCATTATAGACTGTTATGCCTTTCAGCGTTCAGTCTGCAAGCCTCTGAGAATTTACTAAACGTCGCCACAATCCTCGATTTGCAACTAGTGTTGTGGCCTCATTTAGTTCTATACCTCTTATCTTTAAATCGTTAGAAACAGAGTGTAACCATCGTCGCCTTGGTCTCCCTCTGCTTCTCTTACCTTCCATAACAGAGTCCATTATTCTCCTAGGTAACCTATCCTCCTCCATTCGCCTCACATGACCCCACCACCGAAGCCGGTTTATGCGTACAGCTTCATCCATCGAGTTCATTCCTAAATTAGCCTTTATCTCCTCATTCCGAGTTCCCTCCTGCCATTGTTCCCACCTGTTTGTACCAGCAATCATTCTTGCTACTTTCATGTCTGTTACTTCTAACTTATGAATAAGATATCCTGAGTCCACCCAGCTTTCGCTCCCATAAAGCAAAGTTGGTCTGAAAACACACCGATGTAAAGATAGTTTCGTCTGGGAGCTGACTTCCTTCTCACAGACTACTGCTGATCGCAACTGCGAGCTCACTGCATTAGCTTTACTACACCTTGATTCAATCTCACTTACTATATTACCATCCTGGGAAAACACACAACCTAAATACTTGAAATTATCGACCTGTTCTAGCTTTGTATCACCAATCTGACATTCAATTCTGTTGGATTTCTTACCTACTGACATCAATTTAGCCTTCGAGAGGCTAATTTTCATACCATACTCATTGCACCTATTTTCAAGTTCCAAGATGTTAGACTGCAGGCTTTCGGCACAGTCTGCCATTAAGACCAAGTCGTCAGCATAGGCCAGGCTGCTTACTACATTTCCAGCTAACTGAATCCCTCCCTGCCATTTTATACCTTTCAGCAGATGATCCATGTAAACTACAAACAGCAAAGGTGAAAGATTACAGCCTTGTCTAACTCCTGTAAGTACCCTGAACCAAGAACTCATTCTACCATCAATTCTCACTGAAGCCCAATTGTCAACATGAATGCCTTTGATTGATTTTAATAATCTACCTTTAATTCCATAGTCCCCCAGTATAGCAAACATCTTTTCCCTCGGTACCCTGTCATATGCTTTCTCTAGATCTACGAAACATAAACACAACTGCCTATTCCTCTCGTAGCATTTTTCAATTACCTGGCACATACTGAAAATCTGGTCCTGACAGCCTCTCTGTGGTCTGAAACCACACTAGTTTTCATCCAACTTCCTCTCAACGACTGATCGCACCCTCCCTTCCAAGATGCCTGTGAATACTTTGCCTGGTATACTAATCAATGAGATACCTCGATAGTTGTTGCAATCCTTCCTGTTCCCTTGCTTATAGATAGGTGCAATTACTGCTTTTGTCCAATCTGAAGGTACCTTACCAACACTCCACGCTAATTTGACTACTCTATGAAGCCATTTCATCCCTGCCTTCCCACCATACTTCACAATTTCAGGTCTAATTTCATCTATTCCTGCTGCCTTATGACAATGGAGTTTATTTACTATCCTTTCCACTTCCTCAAGCATAATTTCACCAACATCATTTTCCTCCTCCCCATGAGCTTGACTGTTTGCAACAAAACCATGATGATTTCCTTTTACATTGAGAAGATGTTCAAAATATTCCCTCCACCTCTCCAGTGATTCCCTGGGATCTGTTATGAGTTCACCTGAATTACTCAAAACACTGTTCATTTCCTTTTTCCCTCCCTTCCTAAGATTCTTTATTACTGTCCAGAAAGGTTTCCCTGCTGCTTGACCTAGCCTTTCCAGGTTATTACCAAAATCTTCCCATGACTTCTTTTTGGATTCAACAACTATTTGTTTTGCTCTGTTTCTTTCATCTACGTACAAATCCCTGTCTGCCTCGGCCCTTGTTTGGAGCCATTTCTGATAAGCCTTCTTTTTACGTTTACAGGCTGCTCTCACTTCATCATTCCACCAAGATGTTTGCCTTTTCCCATCTTTACACACAGTTGTTCCTAGGCATTCCCTTGCTGTTTCTACTACCGCATCCCTGTATGCCACCCATTCACTTTCTATATCCTGAACCTGCATACTGTCTACTGTTCGAAACTTCTCACTAATCATATCCATGTACTTCTGTCTAATTTCCTCGTCCTGGAGATTTTCTACCCTTATTCGTTTGCAGACAGATTTCACTTTCTCTACCCTAGGCCTAGAGATACTTAGTTCACTACAGATCAGATAATGGTCTCTATCATCGAAAAATCCCCGAAAAACTCGTACATTCCTAAAAGATTTCCTGAATTCAAAGTCTGTTAATATATAGTCTATTATGGATCTGGTACCCCTAGCCTCCCATGTGTAGCTGTGAATAGCCTTATGCTTGAAGAATGTATTCGTAACAGCTAAACCCATACTAGCACAGAAGTCCAGCAAACGCTTCCCATTCCCATTAGCTTCCATATCTTCCCCACATTTACCAATCACCCTTTCGTATCCTTCAGTTCTATTCCCAACTCTCGCATTGAAATCGCCCATTAGCACTATTCTATCCTTGCTGTTGACCCTGACCACGATGTCACTCAATGCTTCATAAAACTTGTCAACTTCATCCTCATCTGCACCCTCACATGGTGAATACACGGACACAATTCTTGTCCTAATTCCTCCCACTGACAAATCTACCCACATCATTCGCTCACTTACATGCCTAACAGAAACTATGTTGCGTGCAATGGTATTCCTGATAAAGAGCCCTACCCCAGACTCTGCCCTTCCCTTTCTAACACCCGTCAAGTACACTTTATAATCTCCTATCTCTTCCTCCTTATCTCCCCTTACCCGAATATCACTTACTCCTAGCACATCCAGATGCATCCTCTTTGCTGACTCAGCATGTTCTACCTTCTTTCTTCCATAAGCCCCATTAATATTAATAGCTCCCCATCGAATTCCATTTCGTTCGCCAAGTTGTTTCCAAGGAGTCCATCGCCTGTCAAATGGGAGTGGGACTCCATTACTCCCATAGGTCCGAGGCTTGCTTAAAGTGTTCTGAGCTCGGTAAATTCATGAAGCAGGATGCTGCCCTACTTGCACATAGTCCAAGTGAGGATCTCTCCTCTAACGGGTTATGGACCACTGGTGAATTGTGTAGTCCTAGCCGCCTGAGCACAAGGAGGGCCACGACTCAGAATATGTCCGAGATGCCCACTCCCATTCCATAGCAACTGGTATCCCGACTCTCAGGACCACTTACTAGGCCACTCAGCCGTTGCCCATGGTTCACGAACTAGGTTGTGACTACAGTAACCCACAAATTTAAACTCTACCAAATTCTTTGTATTTAACAATTTTATTTTATAAAAATTAACTTGTTCTTGTTCCTTCAAAGCTGCAGTTCTTTTTTATTTCCTAACCTTTTTGCCAAAAACTGATTTAACTGTGCAGTACAGTATTTGCTTTTTAATTCAGTTTTGTTTTTAGAGTACAGTACTACATACTTTTAATCTTTTTGTACTGTAATATCTTCTGTTGTGTTTAATAAATAGCAACTATTTACCATTGTCCATTAAAACCATAGTTTTCATTGTTTAAACTAGGTTTTTAAAAATGATCTTGATAATCCAGCATACCATATTTACTCGTTCATTAGACCTCTTTTTTCCGCACTTTTACAGCCAAATAATGAGGGTTCCAATATGTGATAACCTCAAATTTTGTGCAGTGAATACATGACGTCTAGGCTAAAAAGAGCTATAAATTGTACATGTTAACATTCTACACTATTCTTTAACATACATACGTACAGTGAGTATGTTTTCTAAACCAAACTTTTCATGGGCGCAGACTTCGCAAGTTTTAAGGTGTGCTGCCAACTTCCCTGCTACTGGCATCTCGTCGTTCCAAGTGACGTCATCTTCACTGCCATCTCATCAGCCATGCACATTCAAAGTCCCATTAAAAAAATTTTTTTTAACCTTTTAAAAATATATTTGAGTTATACTGGCTATTTTCATTGGAAGGCAGTATTCCTACAAGTAACAAGACAAATGGTGAACACGACTTCTAGGTCTACGGATAAAGTAAATATAGTCGGTTTTAGTTACTCATATCACGTCATTCTTTTCATCTCATTAATTCCTCTGATGAGGTTGACATCGGGAAGGACATAATGGTCATAAAAACTTGTTACAAAGATTCGTCTCACTTCATACTCAAACCCATACAGAAATGATGCAATATTGATACAAAATAACCTAATGGCCAGTCCAGTCATTTGTCTCTGTCAGTTGAGTAGTAGGCGTGCCACACAGTAAAGCTGAGTAAGCTTGATCACTGCTTTCATTTGAATTATCATCTTGTGCTACCAACTTCCCAGCTACTGGCATGTCGTCATTCCAAGTGACGTCGTCTTTACTGCCATCTCGTCAGCCATGCACATTCAAGGTCCCATTTTTTTTAACCTTTTAAAAATAGTTTTGTTCCCAACTATAGAATCCAAACAGTGTGGATCTATTCCCAAATGGTTTCTGAGATGGCCTCTCATGTTCCCAGTTTGGTGTATGTGTAGCAGAAGCCACTCCTTCCGAATAAATCCATGCTGTAGAAAGCGTGTCAAACCACCAGCTGATAACTAGCGTATGTTACGAGTTGTACTTCCAAATGTAATACATAGTGACTGGAAGCATTCTTTTGATAACTGCTATTTGCTTTATGTCGCACCGACACAGATAGGTCTTATGGCGACGATGGATAGGATAGGCCTAGGAATTGGAAGGAAGCGGCCGTGGCCTTATTTAAGGTACAGTCCCGGCATATGCCTGGTGTGAAAATAGGAAACCACGGAAAACCATCTTCAGGGCTGCCGACAGTGGGGCTCGAACCCACTATCTCCCGATTACTGGATACTGGCCGCACTTAAGCGAATGCAGCTATCGAGCTCGGTTTTGATAACTGCAGCTGTTGAAAGCCAGAACCTTATTTTTAAGTATATTTCATGCTTTCTCTCTACATTTATTACGTCAGGATTTACCTAAACAGCTGTAAATGAGATAAGGGAGACCGCAGTGTTTAGGTTTGGTATGCTATCACGTGGATAGTGCCAAAAGTTCCTCGACGGAAAGAATTTAAAAAAAAAACAGGAAAGTTTGCTGCATTTATAGATATCTACAGGTGTGGGGGTAATGAGTTTTATTATCATAATATTTAATTTCGTACATTCATTGTCTTCATTTTTTATTAATGCATATCCTAGTATGTTTTGTTTGATGATACCCTAGTATGTTTTATTTGACGTCTTTGAAAATAGTTTAAAGTAAGTGGGGACATAAAACAATATTAATAATAATAATAATAATAATAATAATAATAATAATAATAATAATAATAATAATAATATTTGTTAGGTATGTTGGCGAGTAAAACAATCGTTATGACTGGATAGTTTTTATCGTGTTTTAAACTCGCTTCTCTCCAAAAAAATACCTATATTGACCCGAGTTACAAGATATTAAACAATCACTTTGTTAATGATGTCGCCTGCTATATTAATAGCAACAACCATGAATATTTCTCAATTAAAGTAAACTAGTTTCCTCATCCCAAGGTGGTGCAGCTCCTTTTAGATATGCTCCCAGTGGAGGGAATTTACATGTACCATTTTTACCGCATATCAACCTTCCTGCCGTTCGTAAATCTCTGGCAGTATGGTAGTATGGTACCGGCAGTCACATTCAGACTCCCGAGAATGGCAGCTAATTGTGCTAACCATTACGCTGGCGAGCATTCTTAATTACAAAACACAGGCATATAGCGTGACTGATGCATGCTTGCAATGCACGGGTAGGATGCGAAATTATTCACCTATTTGGGTGAGTCATCAGATTTGCAGTAGGCCTATGCTATGGAGGCGGACATTTCTTAACTTTCATGATTGTAATACACATTCCAGCTCTAATACGACTGTCATTCCCAACAACAAAACTACTACATATTTTCAACCGGTCATTCCAAGTGTCGGGTGTCAGACTCTGGAACTTTATTCCAGTGAATATTAGAAAATCTACAAATTTGAAGACCTTCAGATCTACTTGCTGAAATTATTTTCTAAACTATAGAACTACCTGAGTGAATGATGTATGCTTGTGTGAGGGTTTGTCTATATATGTTAAGATTTTAAGTTAGATTACATAGAGTAGATGTAATTACAGTAGTAATTAAGTTGCACTTTTAATGGAAGATCACTACCGCAGTAAGTTTAAATTTTAATTGTAAGTAATATATCATTATCACTTTTTGGTATTATAGTTAAGTGTAAGAGAGGGCCAGGAGCCCTAACTTCGCCATAAATAAAGACATTAACTTAATCAAAACTTGGTACTTCTGTAGAGTTTGATCAGTATCTTTCCTCATTAACTTCATTTAGAAAATGTAACCACAAATGTAATATTTTAATTATTTGTTTGTAGAATAGTCATTGACTACACTCAGTTACCAGATTCCCTTAAAGAATTGGATGATTCTGATGATGTGAGGAAGATGGGAGATAAATTAAACAAAGCTATCAATGATTTGCAGAACAATATTCAACGGATTCAAGCTCCCAACATGAGGGTGAGTAGCATTCTGTTTATCATGCTGTATAGTGTGCAATATGAAGGTATAATTTGTCTTGGTAGTTGAAAAAATAGCGTAGGCCCATAAGTATTGTTACAAACAACCCACCAAGTTGTGCTGTTTTTCTTGCAACACTAGTAGCGTATAGGAGAACCTCAACTCAAAACGGTCAGCAGTACCCTCCAAAGTGATCTCTTGCATCCAGGGTCATAATTATTGAATGGGGCAATTGTGAAAATGGTGTTGTTGTAATAGCGCAGCATAAGGTAGGGAGACAAATTTCAGGGATATTTGGTATCCTTAAAGTTTGGCATCTGCAGAATATTTGTCCATTGAACAATCAAATGTATTGTTGAATCTGTAAGTATGTTTGACCACCCTCTTCTGGGCCATCCAAGGTTTTGAAGGACACCACAGCTCATCAGCGCTGTAAAATAATGTGCCTAAATTCTGTGTGAAAATGAAAGCTAATGGCAAGGGAGATGAATGTTACAAGTCAAACAATGTACAGGTTGCTAAAAAGTGACCTTGGCCTGAAAGTACTGTAACCGTAAAAGCTTAATTTGCCGATTAGCTCTACATAAGACTCGGCCCAGGTGGTGACCGGTCACTATCTGAATGGTTACAGGTGAGAGGGAAGCAAATAAGTATAATGGAGCAATAACTGTTTTTAAAAAAAAAGTTTATTCATGAAAGAAAATCAGGTTTCAACATCACCTCAGCTCTTCAGTTGTAATGGATACCTCTCCCTGGGGTGGAATTGACTCTGATGCATTGTGGGTCAGAAAGTCTACTTATGGTGCCACCATCTTCCGAGCTGGTCTTGAACCTCTGGAAGGACCTGAGTGTCTCGAAGTCTGGATAGTCGAGGAGCAACTGAAGTTTTAGTTGTAATGTGGCACTGGACAGGAAATAGACCCTAAGAAACTGGCCTGCACAGAGTAGATAAGGGTTAGTAGTGGTGTGCACATTTGACTTCACGGTGGGATCCACTAATAAACACAGTTATTGCTGATGAACTGAACTCAAAATTACATCTGTAAGGTCTCAACCACGGAAATAAATAAGTCACTTTATCAAACTTAAAGATAAAAATTTCGGTGGAATCGTGACGTAGGAAATACAACATTCCCCACAGTTCAAGTCCGAATTAGAAACAAATGAAATCAAAGAATTTATTCTGGGAGGAATTTACTCCCGCTCTCGATAAATGAAGAAACACTGTCTTTTCTAGAACCGTCCTGGGTTCGATATGAGAAATATTAACTATATCAGTTATTTAACCACAGTCTTATGGCTGGAAATAAATCTTAAGTTCAGTGGCATTGTTAATTTCAGCTACCTGTGTCAGTAGCTTGTAAAAAAAAAGTAGAGTATCACTGTCACTAAATTCAGTCACCTGTACTGAATTACGTCTTACTATCAGCACAGGTTTATCACTCGTTAGGACCAAAGACAAAATTATGTACAGTCGAAGTTTCTCGAACGACAAGGTTCTCTCACCATTAGCAGTCAATGTGTTTAAATACTGTCACTAAATTCAATCACCTGTACTGAATTACGTCTTACTATCGGCACAGGTTTATTACTCGTTAGGACCAAAGACAAAATTATGTACAATCGAAGTTTTTCGAACGACAAGGTTCTCTCACCATTAGCAGTCAATGTGAAGTTTAAATACTGTCATTCAATTTCTATCATCACTGGTAACTTAAACTTTAAATTACATTTTAAGTACTTGGTGACGTAGTATCGTACTAATTCAAATTGCACTGTTCCTGTTAAGAGTTACACGCCTAAATTGTTCGCATCTTAACTTGTACACAACTCCTATTACCACACGCAAATCACACTGTAATTTTTTTCTAAGTCTTGGAGATGCGTTCGTAGAATCAAAGTCCACTGATGCGCGAACTTGAACTCCCGTCGGACAGTCGAACTGGCGACGAGCATCACGGTGACAGCAGGACCAACAGCCGATCGACCGGCCTCGACTGTGGTACAAGGTACACTGATCTGACGAGCGAAATGCTCGCCTATTTATCCAGTGTTCCCTGGGCGTCGTGAACGCCAATATCTGTCGTATCGTTAAACTGATTTCCATAAAATTTAGGGGTTATAACTATAAAAATCAGGCTATGCAGTGATGTTGTTCATTTTTTGAATACCATTAATCTGTCTGAAAGAAATTAATGATGGAAGGGAATGGAACATTCCACCTGACGTAACACGACTCTAGAACATGTTACTCAGTCGTCACGTTTCACTTCCGCTATGCGCAGCTGACATGGCCGCAGGGGAACGAGTTTGGCGGGTAGCATAACTCCGCATTCATCGGGACTTTTAACGAGAACCATGTTACGGGTATATATTCCCCTCTCTCCAAGGAAAAGTAAATCCGATCAGGTTTTTCTTTTCTTTTTTTTTCTCTAATGGTCTCGATGATAATATTTCTTCAAATTGGCGGAGTTGTGAATTCCTTCCAAGTCCCCATTTAATTTACTCACTTCATAAGCCCCATTATCAAAGACTGCAGTAATCCTGTAAGGTCCTATGTAGAGGGGACAAAATTTAGCGTACACACGAAGTTCTGGTCGTGAGACAGTGGGTTTCCTAATTAAAACCATGTCATTTACTCGAAGTGGTGGTCGAAATGTTCTGTTTCTCATCCTCCTCTCTCGGATTTGGGCTGCATGTCGAAGTTGTTCCTTTGTAGCTTCCACGCGAGCCTCGTGAGTGATTACCATGTCCTGAAGAGGCGGTAACAGTTGATCCCATGGCCTATCAGGTGTGATATCCTTATGGACCTTCACGGGAATATCACGAATAGATTCATGGACTGTTGAGTTTATTACCTGCTGCATTATGGGTAGCACCTCGACCCACTTCCAATGTTGAGTCCCACAGTAGAGTCTGCAGAATCTGGCGATTTCCCTCATGATCCCTTCGGCCGGGTTAGCTTCAGGATGACGGATCGAGTTCATGATATGTTTGATGTTCATGTCCTCTAATGCTACTTGAAATTCGACAGAGGTGAATTGAGTACCATGATCTGTAAGTAAATATTCCGGTTTGCCCATTTCCGGAATAATATTCCGTTTGATTCTGCGGAGAATATTCTTAGCATTCGCTTTTTGTATTGGAAGTAGCATGGTGTACTTGGAGAATACATCTACCACTACAACAATGTATCGGTTGCCACGGGTTGCCTTGGGCAAAGGGCCATACAAGTCCAAAGCCAGTATTTCCTTAGGTCTCTCTGGTGTCAATGGTCTAGGAAATTCTCTTATTAACCTATTGTTAGGTTTGATTCGTTGGCAAACGTCACAGGCGCGAATAACATCTCTAACATCTCGCCTCATGTACTCCCATACAAATTTTTCTCCAATGAGGGCAACCACCTTATCAGTGCCGGCATGTCCAGATAGAGAATGACAGTGCCGCACGATGTCTGGTCTAAGTTTAGGAGGGGCGTAAATTCTACGCTTACTCTTTGCTGGATCCAAGTACTTATAAAATAGTCCATCTTTATAGCAAAAAGATCGCGCGAGGCGGGAGATTCGGTCATAATCATAATCATCAATGGGAATCAAACCCTTGAAGAGTCTAAGGAGTTCTCGGATTTTGACATCTCGCGCTTGGGCTTGTGGTAAATATTGGAGTCTTCGAAGAAGCTCTTCATCTTCCCTGTCTAAGATTTCAATTGGATGAACAGTGATAGTGCTGACTGGGTTGCGACTTAGGGCGTCGGCGAGGATATTTTTCTTTCCAGTTCGATGAACGACAGTGATATTAAATTGTTGGATGAAGAGTGCCCAACGGGTTACTCGATCACTGGTAATGTCAGAAGACATGATGAAAGTAAGTGCTTTATGATCGGTGTAAATGATCACAGGGTAGCCGAAGATTATTTTTCTCCAATACAGTAGGGACTGAACTACGGCAAGTGCTTCAAGTTCCGTTACTGTGTAGGCTCTTTCGTGTGGTCTCAACTTTCGACTCATAAATGACAAGAATACTCTGACATCAGGCTTTCCTGGGTTCACTTGATAGAGGACGGCACCTACTCCCACGGAGCTAGCGTTGCATTCAATGTAGAATGGCCTTTCAAAATTTGGATAGGCAAGTTGCACACTATCCCGGAGCATTAACTTTGTTTTATGAAATGCTTTGTCACACGCTTCCGACCATTTCCATCTATTATTTTTCTGTAACAGTGATTGCAACGGTGCTATGGTTTCTGTATAATTGTAGCAATGTTGTGAAAAGAATTGGCACAATCCGAGGAATTGTCCCACGTGCTTGACTCTGGTCGGTTTAGGAAAATCTATAATACTATTGATCTTGGCTGGATTAGGTTTAATCCCTTGTCCACTGAGGAGATGACCCAAGAATAACACCTCAATCTTAAAGAATTGACTTTTACTCATGTTGATTTTGAAGTTCTTTGCTTGAAGTTCACTTAAGACAGTACTAACATCCTCAATATGCTTCTCAAATGAATCTGATGCTATGAGAATATCATCAACATAAATGGTAGCAACATTTTTGACTTTGTCAGATAGTTGACTCTCCAACGCTCTTATAAGCACGGCTCCCGAGTTCTTAATTCCAAACGGAAGTCGGTTGAAGGCATACATGATGTTTTCAAAAATAAATCCAGTGAACTTTCGACAACTTTCTACCAGCAAAATATGAAAGTATGATGAGGTCATATCCATTGCAGAAAATATCTTCATTCCTTGGAACTTCCTAAGGACGTCCCGGAGCAATGGTGGACGGTCGTATTCTAATACTAGCCTCTCATTTAATGCACGCGCGTCGAGACACAGGCGCAAACTGCCATTTGGTTTCCTTACGATCGCCAAAGGGTTTAAATAAGGAGTGATACACTTAGAGATAATGCCATCGTTCTCCATCTTCCGGATCAAAGTCCTAGCTTCTTCTCGATATTTTTTGGGAACAGGATACGGTCGCTTTTTATATGGTGAAGCATCCCTGACATTCAAACAGTATTGAAAATTCTCGATTACACCAGGCTTATCATTGAAGACATCTGTGTACTCCTCGAACAATTTTTGGGTCGCCTCTGCCACCTGAGAACTGAACTGAACTGAACCCAAGTCGAAACCATCCTCAATGATGGGTATTTCTTGGCCTTCGACGGGTCCCACTTCATCGGGTCTACCCTCTTCCTCGATAGGCGGAGAATCGCTCTTATTGCCTTCGGAATTAACTATAGGGGCATTTAGACCCTGGCACTTCATATCTTCACTATTTAACAGCTGTAACTCTACAGAGTTAGTATTTGAAGATTTTAAGGTATTGGCAGAATAATCAATAACACTACAATACTTATTTAAAAAATTAGACCCTATAATAATATTAAACTTCATTGGAGTAATTACAAGGAATACGTGTTCAAAGTAGACACCTTCGATTTTGATTGTCAAGAATGCCTGTGTCTTACATTTGACGAATTTGTCAGGTACAATCCCTTTAACTTTAAGTTGGGCGACTGGCATTAAGGGTACCTCCTCTTTCCGTGTTAACTCATCAATTAATCTGTCAGAAACTAGTGAGGCCTGAGCTCCGGAGTCGACCAAAGCAGATGTAATGAGATGGCCTAGCTTAATGCTAATGACTGGGAGACTACGTTCTATCCTGGGGTTGGCAATAGTAGGCTCTTCGTACAATAATTCACTATCATCTAAGTGCCAATAATTAATGTTAGTGGTGCAAGGAATTGCTTCTTCATACTGGTTTTCAGGCAAACTTATTGCTGGGAAAATGAAGTTTTTTTTATCGCGCCTTTCGATTCAGGACTTGGCTCGGACGTCTCATTTCGTCTACCAACATTCTCTTGGTATTCTAATGAAGCGGCGCCTGGTAATCCATCGTCCTGATTTCTACGTTGGATATATTAAAGTTTGTCCCTCCATCTTTTTTCGAGTTCAGCCCCGTGTGTATTTCGGTCTTGGAGAGCTGATTCAGTTGGCTTCTTCCAATTTTGATTACGCTCGTAAGGTATTTTATCCCCATATGAGCGTCTTCGGAATCCACGGAAACGAGAGGGTGTATCTCTCCTCTGTTCTGTGTCCATGGGCGGTTCGGGATTCGGTCTCTGTTGTGACCTTATTTCCACGTGGTTATTCGTGACTTCTTTCTGTTTGTTAGTCTTAATGGGATTCTGCGTGTGAGCGGTGTCCAACCTCCTTAAGAACATCGTCAAGCTGTTCTAAATCTTGGACATTAGCCGCAACAAGAATCTCTTGAACATGTGTAGGAAATTGAAGTATTACTACTTGAATTAATTCATGTTCGGGTAGTGGTGGATCAAAAAATTGCATCTTTTTAAATTGTGATAGTAAAAAGTCGGAATAGCGTGAGGAATTAATTGCTGTGTTGTACTTTCTTGAATATAGTTGTAATTTAATTAAATGTTGAATCTCTGAATTCCAAAATCTTTTCAAAAGTGCTTCTTTAAAATCATCGTAAGTTTTAATATTAAACTTGAATGCCGAGTACCATGTTAGCGCTCTTCCTTCGAGTAATCGGAAAGCTATTCTTAACTTACAATCAGATCTTACTTGATTCTCTAAAAAATATTCATCAAGATTGAGGAGAAATTCCTTTGCGGTATATTCTTCCCTTCCGGAGAATCTCGCAGGTTTGTCATCAGACGTTCGTATAATTTGGGAAATGTGAGAAGTGCTTCCGCTAGTGTCGAGAATGCTTGGTGCTGTCCCGTCCTTTTCCACTTGAGAAACTCTATCACTGAGTGTTTCAATTTTACCTTGCAGATCTAATTTAATGACTTTGACCTGACTACTAATGGAAGTTTCTACATTTTTAACTTCTTTTTCGAGATCCTTTTTGACTTCGACCACGTCATGACTTATGCAGGTGATCTGTGTGTGTGCGTTATTTAATTGGGTTTTAACATGTTTGTCAGTTTCTTCTTGTTTAGTTTTCAACAAGTCTACTTCACTAGTTAGCTTGTGAATACCACTCTTAAAAGACTCACGAATATTATCCTGTATTGACGCAATCTTAGCTTGCGCTTGCGAAAGATGTGCATGCGATTCTTGGAATTCTGCTTTTAAACTCCCTACTTGATCAATTAATTGTTGGGATGTAGGAAAAGCAGTCTTTAAATCCACGACAACTTGTTTTTTTATGTCCTCTTTTACTGTGTCTAACTCACGAGTGAGGCATTCATTAATCTCTGTAAATTGAGAATTAATTTTAGCATTGGTATCAGAGAATCTCTTTTCGATCTCTGAACCAGCCTTGGTGAGTCTACGTTCAATGTTTGTATTTATCTCAGAAAATTTACTATCTACATTTTCCATCATTTGAGTAATACGAGTTTCAAAAATGGTATTAGACTCGTTAATACATGCTTCCAAGTTAACGCCAAGTTGAGTAGTAGCCGCGTTTGCTTCATTAATGCGAGCTTCCAAGTTAGTGTTTGACTCATTAATGCGAGCACCTATGCGAGCTTCTAAGTTTGCATTGGACTCCTGAATACGTCGTGATAAATTGGTGTTAGATTCCGTAATCTTTTCATTCACGCTAATTTTTAAAGCTTCAATAGCTGCTAATATACTTTCCATTTTGACAATATTATATTTGATCAAGTACCTGAGACAAGTAAGAAATAAGCACTTATAAAATTTGCAAATATCACCATTAATGTTCAATGGTAGACAGTTTGTAAAATAATCACTGAGGCAAATATTTCACATACAACATCAAAATCAAAATCACACTTTGAAGAGAGAGAAAAAAAAAATATTTGTGGTAGTTCAGTGTCCGAATATAACCAAGTATTGACTTTTGAATGAATCCAACTAAGTTCAAAATTAGTCCGTTAATTTAAGATTGCTCTCATTATACAGCACACGATCCATGTTAATATTTCTATCACAACATTTCACTAAACTTAGTATGATCTGAAAATTAAAGTTTCTGTACTTTAACATGATTGTAAGATCTATTCAGGTCAAATTCTGAAAGTCTGATCTTCATCTAAGTGTTTCTTATGTTATACTTGTACGCTGTAAATAATTCCTATCACATCTGAGTGTCATTTACACTTATGTATCCTGATATGTTATTCAGATCGAGCCCCTATACGTCTGGGGCGCCATTTATACTTATCTTCCCTCTCTGTAACCGTAAAAGCTTAATTTGCCGACTAGCTCTACATAAGACTCGGCCCAGGTGGTGACCGGTCACTATCTGAATGGTTACAGGTGAGAGGGAAGCAAATAAGTATAATGGAGCAATAACTGTTTTTAAAAAAAAAGTTTATTCATGAAAGAAAATCAGGTTTCAACATCACCTCAGCTCTTCAGTTGTAATGGATACCTCTCCCTGGGGTGGAATTGACTCTGATGCATTGTGGGTCAGAAAGTCTACTTATGGTGCCACCATCTTCCGAGCTGGTCTTGAACCTCTGGAAGGACCTGAGTGTCTCGAAGTCTGGATAGTCGAGGAGCAACTGAAGTTTTAGTTGTAATGTGGCACTGGACAGGAAATAGACCCTAAGAAACTGGCCTGCACAGAGTAGATAAGGGTTAGTAGTGGTCTGCACATTTGACTTCATGGTGGGATCCACTAATAAACACAGTTATTGCTGATGAACTGAACTCAAAATTACATCTGTAAGGTCTCAACCACGGAAATAAATAAGTCACTTTATCAAACTTAAAGATGAAAATTTCGGTGGAATCGTGACGTAGGAAATACAACATTCCCCACAGTTCGAGTCCGAATTAGAAACAAATGAAATCAAAGAATTTATTCTGGGAGGGATTTACTTCCGCTCTCGATAAATGAAGAAACACTGTCTTTTCTAGAACCGTCCTGGGTTCGATACGAGAAATATTAACTATATCAGCTACCTGTCAGTAGCTTGTAAAAAAAAAACAACGTATAGTATCACTGTCACTAAATTCAATCACCTGTACTGAATTACGTCTTACTATCGGCACAGGTTTATCACTCGTTAGGACCAAAGACAAAATTATGTACAGTCGAAGTTTCTCGAACGACAAGGTTCTCTCACCATTAGCAGTCAATGTATTTAAATACTGTCACTAAATTCAATCACCTGTACTGAATTACGTCTTACTATCGGCACAGGTTTATCACTCGTTAGGACCAAAGACAAAATTATGTACAATCGAAGTTTTTCGAACGACAAGGTTCTCTCACCATTAGCAGTCAATGTGAAGTTTAAATACTGTCATTCAATTTCTATCATCACTGGTAACTTAAACTTTAAATTACATTTTAAGTACTTGGTGACGTAGTATCGTACTAATTCAAATTGCACTGTTCCTGTTAAGAGTTACACGCCTAAATTGTTCGCGTCTTAACTTGTACACAACTCCTATTACCACACGCAAATCACACTGTAATTTTTTTCTAAGTCTTGGAGATGCATTCGTAGAATCAAAGTCCACTGATGCGTGAACTTGAACTCCCGTCGGAAAGTTGAACTGGCGACGAGCATCACGGTGACAGCAGGACCAACAGCCGATCGACCGGCCTCGACTGTGGTACAAGGTACACTGATCTGACGAGCGAAATGCTCGCCTATTTATCCAGTGTTCCCTGGGCGTCGTGAACGCCAATATCTGTCGTATCGTTAAACGGATTTCCATAAAATTTAGGGGTTATAACTATAAAAATCAGGCTATGCAGTGATGTTCATTTTTTGAATACCATTAATCTGTCTGAAAGAAATTAATGATGGAAGGGAATGGAACATTCCACCTGACGTAACACGACTCTAGAACATGTTACTCAGTCGTGACATTTCACTTCCGCTACGCGCAGCTGACATGGCCGCAGGGGAACGAGTTTGGCGGGTAGCATAACTCCGCATTCATCGGGACTTTTAACAAGAACCATGTTACGGGTATAGTACTTTGTTGCGGTAGTGGGCACAATTGAAGAAACAGAAGCTGGTTGAATGCTGTGCACTACTTCAGTTGTACATGCTTATTGGTCCTTGAAAAATTTTCTTAATTGACAAAAGAGTGTTTTTACAATTGAAGGGCTCTCTAGCCCTAAAAATACCGAGCGAGTTGGCCATGTGGATAGGGGCGCGCAGCTGTGAGCTTGCATCCAGGAGATAGTGGGTTCGAACCCCACTGTTGGCAGCCCTGAAAATGGTTTTCTGTGGTTTCCCATTTTCACACCAGGCAAATGCTGGGGCTGTACCTTAATTAAAGCCATGGCCGCTTCCTTCCCACTCCTAGACCATTCCTATCCCATCGTCGCTATAAGACCTATTTGTGTCGGTGGATGTAAAGCAACTAGCAAAAAAAAAAAAAAAAAAAAAAACCAACCCTTAAAAATGATTGTGTGTCTGTGCCCCTGACGCAGTCACAGCGTTGATTTCCTTCTGTGGCTGACTTTGTTATTGAATATCAGTTTGATTTCTTGTCCATTTCCAAGGAGTCCCTTGTTTGTCACTTCCAGAGGATGCATTTTTAATTGTACTTCGAGTGTTGTTGGAGGGTTTAAGAGTTACTTTACATATGTATCTCTCACAAGACCTCTGTATTCATTACCTCTTTATGGATTGGAGGTTAACTAGTGGTTTTGGAAGTCTTAGGTGTCGTAGAACAAGGAGGACCACAGTTCTGGATATGTCTCAGAAACTGTTCCATAGTAACAAATATCCTGCCTGTTGAGATCACTTGCCTTCCTAACCACCATGTTTCATAAACTAGGATATTAGTACAGGAACACAAAACATATTTTTCGCTCTCATATAAGCTGCACAATTATCCACTGTACGTCCAATCCACAGGCAGGTAGAAGGTAGAGACCCTCTTCAGAGGTAGCCCTGCCCAGGGAGTGGCGTCCCTGCCTATGCGAGTCCTAGAGCACACTGATATGGTGTGTAGCATCTAAAGGATCCCAGCTCACGGTTATGAGTGAAGACCTCAACGGAATCTACAGCGGAAAAGATGGACTTCGGAATGGTGGAGATTGTGGAAGAGGCATCCCAGTACTCGGGGAAAAGTATGAGTATACTGTTCATCAGGCTTTCCATGTTTCGGGCGGTTGCAAGGGCATCTGTTTCCCATGTAAGGGGCGGCCTGAATAATTGCTGGCAGTAGCTCTACAGTGGCTTTGGGAGTGGCAGCCCCAACGTAACAGTAACCTAGAATGGGTGGTGGTAATTATCATCCTCGGAAAAGGTTAGGGCATGCGTACCCTGCTAAAAGCGACGCAAAGGCTTGTGCTGGGGGAGCTGTGATAAGCGGGCAACCGGCAGTTATTATTGTGAAATGGGAATAATAAGTGTTGTGACCCTGACAGGAAAATCAGAGGAGTTGGTTGATTTTATGGAGAGGGGACTAAGTGAGGTTAAGTGGAGGGGAAAAGGAGTAAAGAGGATGAGTAGAGAGTACACCCTACACTGGAGTGGAGTAGGTGAGGCAGAGAATGGAGTAGGAGTGACTGTTAACATAATCCTGGATGAAGATGTGGATAAGGTAGACTACATTTTTGATAGAATAATCAGGGTACGACTGAGGGTGGAAGAAGGAGTGAAAGATTTTATCCAAGTTTATGCACACCAAACTGGAAACAGAGGGGAGAATATAGAGGAATTCCTGGAGACACTCAAAGTAATCACCAATGTGGAAGTGATACTCACAGAAGACCTCAATGCACAGGTTGGAAATGACAGAATTGGTGAAGAAGTGATTGGTCCATTTGGATATGAAGAAGGAAACAGTGAGAGAGATAAGTTGATTGATTTTTGTAGAGAAAAGGAATGATTGTGCGTAACACTTGGTTTAGAAAGAACAATAGTAGACAGATCACTAGATATGGCTGTAGTGAAAGGACCAAAAAAGTTTTGATTTTTTGGTTGAGAAAATAGATAGTAAACTCTTAATGGATGTAGCAGAACTACCAGGTGAGGCATTGATGGAGACCACAGAGGTAGTGGTAGCAAAATTGAAAATAGCTAAATTGTGAGTAAAAGAAATAAGACAGACGAAAGTAAAAGTATGGAAATTAAAAGATAAAAGAACTCAGGAGAAATTTCAGGAGGAATTAAAACAGCACATCCCGATATCAGAAATGGAAAGTGTAGAAGAAGAATGGCCCAAATTTGAAAACACATTTGTAAACTGTGCGGAAAAGATTTGTGGCAGAACTTCAGCGAGAGTGAACAAAAAGGAGACACCTTGATGGAATGAAAGTGTGGAGGAGGTTATTAAACAGAAGAAGAAAGCATGGAAAGAATGGAGTAGAGATAGGAAAGAAGGAAGTAAGATTAAGTATCAGGAAATTAGAAGAAGGTGTAGAAAAGTGGTAAATGAGGAAAAGAGAAAAATGTTGAGAGATTCACACAAAAGTTGGTAAAGTATGTTGTACGGATTGATAAAAAATAAGGGAACTTGTACAGAAAACAATTGAAGGAAGAAATTGGAAACGTAATAACAGACCCAGAGGAGATAAAGAATAGGTGGAAAGACTATTTCGATAAACTCCTGAATGTGAGAAATGATGCAGAACAGAGTGTAGTGGTAAATGAGGATGTTCCAGAAATGGAGAGAGATTTGCAATGGCAGAGGTGGAATTGGCTGTTAAACAAGAACAGGAAAAGCAGCAAGGCTGGATGAAATATATGTGTTAATGATAAAGCCAGCAGGACCTATTGGTGCACATTGGTTATGTTGGTTGCTAAGGTGTATATGGAGGATAAAGCAAGTACCTGATTATTGGTGTAAAGGTTTTTTTTTCTATTTGCTTTATGTCGCACCGACACAGATACATCTTACGGCGATGATGGGACAGGAAAGGCCTAGGAATGGGAAGGAAGCAGCCAAGGCCTTAATTAAAGTGCAGCCCCAACATTTGCCCGGTGTAAAAATAAGAAACGACGGAAAACCATCTTCAGGGCTGCCAACAGTGGGGTTCGAATCCAGTATCTCCGAAATGTGAGCTAACTGCATGACCAACTTGCCCGGTGGTGTAAAGGTGTAATAATACTAGTATTCATGAAAGGTCGACAGGGCAGGTATGCTATATTTACCATGAGAGTACTGATGGAAAAACAATGGGAATATGTAAAAGATCTGGTGATGATACTCCTTGATCTGGGGAAGGCATACGATAGAGTTAATAGAGAAAAGATGTGGGAAACCCTGGAAAGAAAGGATGTAGAAGCGATGTATAAGAATTGTTTGGGTTGTGTCCAGACTTCAGCGGGAAGAACAGATTGGTTTAGAAACCAAACTGGAAAAAGACAGGAATGTGTATAGTCTCCACTTTTATTTATAATGGTTATGGATGAAATTCTAAAGGAAACAAAGCCAAGACATGGAGGGGATATGAAAAATATTGTTGTTTGCAGACAACATAGTAATGTGGAGAGTCAACAATACAGATTTGCAAATCCAACTATAGGCTTTAAATTACAGTATTGAGCCTGGCCAGGCTTCTAGAAAGATACATTTTATTGTAAATTCTAGAATGCTTAAGGCCCAGATATAATGTACAGAATATTCTACAGAGTTCTCATTTACCGAGTGCCATTCTGGATGTTGCAGTGTGTTTCACAATTCTGTAGTGAATTAAAAATCATATATACAGGTAATAATAAATTATACACAGGTTCTTATATTAATTGAACTCGTATAAAAGTATGTATACAGTACATGTTTCACGACATAACCTCACAAACACTGTGATCATTCGACTATGTAAATATTAATAATAATGCTAATACTAAATGGATGTAAACACTTCATAGCCATACATTACAAGTCATGATAAAAATCATAATTGTAAAATAATAATAATAATAATAATAATAATAATAATTCGAGCTCGATACTTGTATTATTTACCCATGGGTGAGAGAATGTTGTTTTCAAGTTATATCAGTTTATCACACTGCATCAACTGAATGCGGTAACTACACACAAACATGCGTTCAGGAGGTGGTGGACTTGAAGTCTGCAATTGACTGCTCTGAAGATGGTGTTCCATGATTTCTCATTTTCACACCTGGCAGGTACAGTTGTGGGATTGTACATTGATTAAACCCACAGCCTCTTCCTTTCCTGTCCCACCATTAATGAAAATCATTTTAAATGTTAGTTCAGTGTTGAATGACTAGAAAAAAAAAAAGACTGATGATATTGAAGTTACATTCCTAAACCAAAATAACAACAATTTCCTTGTTGCTATATGCGATGTACTTGACATAATTTCCTTTCAAGTGTGGTTCCATGTTAATGGTAATTTTGGAACCTTTCATATGTTCGGAGTTTCATTACATATAGTAAGGGGACTGATAGTGCAGATAATTTGATGTAAAGTTTTCTTCAAGGTCAAATCAAATCCTGTTTAATGTTTGTGAGAATTTTAAATGAAATGCTGATCTATGTCCCTATAGATTAAGTTCTATGTAAAGTGCTAAGCATGTTTACCTTCATTATAATAATGAAAATTTCCTAATGTAGATCCTGTCATTGTTCCTGCTTTCCAACTTTCTATTATAGGTTGCATAAGAGTGTTATTTGTTTTTCTCTGCTTATAAGTACAATTTTGCTGAACTTAATCGCATAGACATTAGATTACTATTATTTCATACCTGTAAGTGGTTCTAAGAGTAATGCAATGTGTTATTTATTAATGTTCTTTACTGTTGTTTTATCCAGAGTATTTTAGTTCATATTTCATAACTCTATTTATTTACTTCTTTTTTAGGCAATGCAAAAGTTGGACATAGCTCGTGAGAAGTTGCAAGAAACTAACAAGGAGTTTGAGACTGCACGGCGTCATGCCCGTAAAGCTAAGTTGAATTTTGGACGTGTTAAAAAGGACCGCTATGACAAATTTATGAATTGCTTTGAACATGTGTCAAATGAAATCGACAGTATCTATAAGGTTTGTTTTAAAATTTATGTAGTCTTGTGCTAATATATGTTTCTGTTTCTGCCATGTGCATGTTTATACAGGACTTCTATCACAGAATGACTCCTATTGCTTTAGTTACTTAATGCAGTGAAAACTGTTTATAATGAAATCAGATAGTACCATACATTATTTCTGGTATGTACAGGTCTCTACTAAGTAGAGGTCAAGCTAATTGAAAACAAAATTAACATGTCTCTTGTGTTCTAATCTTTAGCAGGGTACTTTGATTTTAATCTTTTATTGCTTCAAATAAACATTCACCTGTGATATGAGATTAGGGGTTGCCTGACTGATGCGCTAAAGGTGTGCTTGGTTCACCCAGAAGGATGTGGGTTTGATTCCCCGACGGAAAGTAAAAATAATTGAGGAAACGAGATTTCCACTTTAGGACGTTTACTCAGCCTACACCAAAAATGAGTACCAGGTTAGTCCTGGGGGCTAAGGTAGCTGGGCACAGAGCTAACCATTCTACCCCACCAAGAGCCGAGGTTGCGGATAGTGGAAGCCTTTACCTTTCACTCCTCCTAGGGTTTTCATGCCGGGCTGAGTGGCTCAGACGGTTGAGACACTGGCCTTCTGACCCCAACTTGGCAGATTCGAACTTGGCTCAGTCCGGTGGTATTTGAAGGTGTTCAAATATGTCAGCCTCGTGTCGGAAGATTTACTGGCACATAAAAGAACTCATGTGGGACTAAATTCCGGCACCTCGGCATCTCAGAAAACCTTAAAATGTTGTTAGTGGGACGAGAAAACTAATAACATTATTATTATTATTATTATTATTATTATTATTATTATTATTATTATTATTATTATTATTATTATTATTATTATTATTATTATTATTAGGATTTTCATGGCCTGTATGGAGATGACATTGCTTTGCTTTTTTTTTTTAAGAGATGAGATTACGCTGCAAGACTTATTACCGGGGCTCAGATATTGATGACCTAAAAATAGCCTATAGAATAATTTTTAAAAAATTAAAAAAATGACCAGAAATTTGGAAGAATATGTTCGTTTACTGAGAAATGTATTTCTATACATGTTTGAAATAATCTTAAATAATAATAATAATAATAAATTTCCAATCCCTTAGGGTTTGTGTGTTTATCTTTTGGTATAAATCCCTGAATACTGCATGCTTAATAGCATTCCACAGTGTTCTCCCCAGAAATTATTGTCAGCCAGGTGGCAGGAATAAGTAGCCGGGTGGGGGAATACTACTTCAAAAATGAATGATAAAATTCCAATCTATTCCCCTTAGGCATTAAAAATAATATCAGAGAAGTAAACATTAACTACGAAATTGAACTATTTCTTCACTGTTATCATGAACAATACAAAATAAGATATTTCTTTTTCTACCATTACAAAATTGAAATTTACTTTTAGTATGATGCTTTATATGTTGATTCATCTTTTCTTCTTTGAGGCCCAGGTGTCTGCAGTTCTTACGTAATTGAATTCTGTTGAGTCTGGTCCCTCTAGTAAAATTAGCATGAAGTTTTTGAGTGTGGTCTGCGTCATACAATTCCTCAAACAGTTTATAACTTTCTTCAAAGCCGAAAATCCCCTTTCACATTCACCTATGCTCACAGGTATGGACAGTCCAATAGCAGCTAGTCTTGCTAAATTTGGAAAAGATTCCTTAAGCTCACATGTTGTTGCAAACTTCGTCGTTATTTGTTTAGGTCTTAATCTGATGTACGACTCTCCTTGGAACATTTTTGATGCAACACACCATTCCAGTTTAGCGCTGTTGTAATTATGGTGGGCTTCCCATTTTAAAGTAGAAATCAAGAAGCAACTCAGAAGCTTCATTCTGATCATGACTTTTTGCATTAAACACTCTTGAAAAGCAGGAAATGATGGGCATATCTGGATATCTGTGTTATTGATATTGGACTCCGCCATTGTCCGGTCCCAAGTTCGGAATGAGAGGGTTTGCTGGTCTGGCACCTAGCTGTAAAACTGCCAACGCTGAGTGTTGGGCGGCGGGAAATAACGTGACTCCCTAAGGGGGCCAACGGCTTCGGGCGAATGAGCCCCTCTAGGTGGGGTGATGGTCCCCACAGTGGAGGAAATGCCACTGGAATCCATTATGCAGCGTCTATTCTCCAGGTTAGGGGTGGCTGCACAAGGCATCCGTACTCCAGAGGAGAGGCCTCATTATCACCTCACTGGGTCACATCCAGGGTTGTAATTCGGGACCTAGTCCCACACAGGTGACACCTTGACAGTCAACCATGAAAGGTCTTTTAAGGAATACTCCACTGGCTGAACCAGGACTTCAGAGAAGGCAGCAGTCGGATACGGTGGGCTGCCACCTAAAAGATACTGTGAAGTCGGAGGCACGGAAATACCCCAGTAGCTCATACACGAACAAGACAAAATCAAGAATCAAACCAAAGCAGATAACGTACTTCTCTACACACAATATAAACTCACTCATGCAAACTGGTAAACTAAAAGTGGTCACCGACATAATGGACCAACACAAAATTCTTATCATGGGATTACAGGAAATTAGAAATACTGACCAGGTTGCCTTGGAATCTCAAGGGTACATACTTTATAAAGGTATACCTGGGAAGAGAGTGATGAAGAATGTCTCACAATTTGGAACAGGATTTTTGTTCAGCCTTAAAATAATAAACACAGTTCAAGAATTCAAATCACAGTCTCCACGACTCTCAACGCTCACCTTAAAGGCATCTAATAAAATCTATACTATAATAAATGCCCATGCTCCCACTAATGATAAAAACAACTCCTCAAAAGACAATGAGGAAACAGAAGAATTTTGGGACCTATTGGACCAGACCATAGATAACATCCCCAAACACCATGTAAAATTATTAATAGGCGACTTCAACGCTCAACTAGGTAGAGAAAGAAAATACTGTGACATCATCGGAAAATGGCCAGCACACAAGAAAACAAGTAAAAATGGAGAGAGACTAGTTGACCTCTGTAGAAATCATAATTTAATCTCAAAATCTACATGTTCTAAGAGGAAACCTCAAAAACTCAAAACATGGAAACACCCTGACTACACTAAAGGAGAATGGCAACTGGATCACATCTGCATGGACAAATACCACCACAAAGAGATCTATGACGTCAAAGTCCTCCGAGGAATAGACACAGGTTCAGATCACTACGTAGTTAAAATTAAAATTAAACTCACTTCCCAGAGGAGACAGCGAAAGCAAGCCCTTAAAACTAAAAGAAAAATAGATCCTACCGAGCTAATCAACAACAAAAATTTCCAGAAAGCAACTGAAAAAATAAAAATCACTGTACACAACCTTAAACAAATTGCAGAAGATCTGGCTCCAATTGAACCACGTAAAAAACACCAATGGTGGAACAGTGAATGTGATGAAACAGTGGAGAAAAGACATCAGGCATGATTACATCAGTCCCAAAAAACAGAAATATCCTATCAAAATCTAGTAAAACAGAGAAAAGAAACTACCCAAGTCTTAAGAAGAATAAAAAGACATCATAAGGACACACTGCAGTTAATTGAAGAACAATTCAATAAAACTCAGTCAAGGGACTACTACAAAATCTTCAGAAAGCAGCTCCAAAAATATGAACCCCCGACCCTACTGATGAAGGATGAAAATGATAAGCTGGCTCATAACAATAAAGACGTAGATCTTCTGGCTAAATATTTCAACAATCTTTTAAATTATGAGGAACCTACAGAACTCCTTCATTTGGACAACAACACCCCGATAAAAACACCACCAGAGAACATCAATCCTCCCACAATAAAAGAAGTCTACCAAGCTCTGAATAAATTAAAAAACTACAAAGCGCCAGGAGAAGATCAGACCTTTGCGGAAATCTGGAAATATGCAGGAACATCAGCAAAAGTTGCCCTCCATCAACAACTTGTCTCTATCTGGATTAAAGAAGAACTACCAGAACACTGGACAACAGCCCTCATTCACCCACTGCACAATAAAGGAGACAAAACCGACCCTAAAAACTACAGGGGAATCACGCTCCTAGACATAATATGCAAAATATTTTACCGAGCTCGATAGCTGCAGTCACTTTAGTGCGGCTGGTATCCAGTATTCGGGAGATAGTATGTTCAAACCCCACTGTCGGCAGCCCTGAAGATGGTTTTCCGTGGTTTCCCATTTTCACACCAGGCAAATGCTGGGGCTGTACCTTAATTAAGGCCACGCCCGCTTCCCTCCCACTCCTAGCCCTTTCCTCTCCCATCGTCACCATAAGACCTATCTGTGTCGGTGCAACGTTAAGCAACTAGCAAAAAAAAAAAAAAAATTATACATATATATATATATATATATATATATTTTCAATTATCATCCTTAATAGGATAAGTTTACAACTTGAGACAGAACTAAGTGAATATCAAGGTGGTTTCAGACCCTGGAGGAGATGTCCTGATCAGATCATGAGTCTTAAGTTGATAATGGACTATAACAGGAGAAGAAACAGAGATATGCTGATAACTAGGGCTCGGATGTTTAGGAAAAGTCATATTTGTTATTTGTCTCTATTTTCTTGCCTTCTTGTATGTTGGTGCAAATCAGGTGATTATCGTCACAATTAAGCGATTTTTATTTGCCATATAAATGCATATTTTGGCTATTTTTTGTCGTAAGGTCATATTTTGAGCTATTTTCGTAGAAACGTCATATTTCTGTCATATTTTGGCGGTCTGATGACAGCTGTACCTGTACGAAATCAACTTATCGAATGCGAACTAGTGTTCAAAAAACTGCTTCTCGGTACCGGTATCACATCTGCAGTTAATACAAGTGGAATACCGTTTGTATAGAATGAAGACTCACTGCACCTTTTACATGATTTAAATATACACCAATAACCTTGTGACGTAGAAACGAGCTTCTCTTCTTACAAGAATGTGTTAAGTGATAATCGGAGTTTTTTCGCGCGTGATGATTTGAAAATGAATCTTGTCATACACTTCGATTCCACCTGCGGAGAAGAATGAAAAAGATATGTCAGTTTGCACTGTAGTCCCGGCCGCCCTACCATAATGTATTGAAAGACATCTACTTAATTCGTTTCGTGGTGCTCAATTTAAATTTTAGCGCATTTAATAATATTATTAAAATATGGTCTTGAACATTCCAAAATATTTAAAAAATAGATTGATTTCTAGTTTTCTCGTATGTTAAACCACCACTACAGGGGGAAAACATGTTTTGAGTTTTAAAATGTTGTGTGATCTGATAATCTTATCGAACCTAGTACCGGTACTTCATAGCTGTTTTCACAAATGTTCGATAAGTGAATCAAGGACAATAGACTGTGAATAACTGCTAAACATGTATATTCAGAAAATTAATATGAAAGTAATAATAAAGAATTTAGTTAACAAATATGTACCGAAGGAATTGCCCCTTCGATTTATAATTTACAAAAAATGTCCATATTTAGATTAATCATTTTCGGGTCATTTTTGTAATTTTTTCGTCATATTTCTCCACTTTTGAGGTCATATTTTTTCACTTTTGAGATCATATTTGCTTGCTTATTTGGGCTATTATTAGGTCTTAAACATCCGAGACCTACTGATAACATTTTTAGATTTCAAGAAAGCTTATGATTGCATCCATAGAGAATCTCTGTTTAAAATTTTTAGACACTTCGGACTACACCCCAAATTAACCCTTTTAGTACCAGTCGCTTATAGGTAGTGTATGCGAAGAATACCAGGCTTATTTTTAAGAAATTGCAATGTTTCAGTAAAATCATTATAACTTTCTTATTATTGAAGATATGCCTCCGACATTTTAACTTATCATAGAAAAGGACGTTCTTTACATGTTTTTAAATTCACAAGCTATGTTATATTAACACTATAACATATAAAAAAATATTAGTTTAACAATTATCAAAATGAAAATTGAAAAGTCGAAATTGAGATAGAGAAACACAAATCAAAATTAAAATTACACACTGAAAAATATTATTGTCTGCAGATGCATGCTCTTGGTTCACTATCTGCAAACTTTCAATAACCTAGGCACTAAAGTTTCTAATTTAAAGAATATTTTATGACCGGGTGTTTCGAGATACAGTGGGGAGGGCTCGAACCGGGTGTCATTTCCAACTGAAACTTCACTGAACCCTGTATTATGCATATAGGCATTGTTGTCATTGCTGCCTGCATCACGGCCTACACTGTCTTCATTTCCGTCACTTTCCAAATCAGCATCTCAGTCACTTTCACTATAATGACAATATCACGAGCACGAGGTTTATTGTACTGTGGAATGTCATTGCTACACTCACTTCCTGTCTCTGAAATAACATCACCAACATCATTATTACATGACCCTCATATAGCTACATCTTCATCAGACTCAGTATAGTCGTCATCGGTACAGACTCTGTTAATATATTCAGCTAAATCGTCATCATTCTCGAACACATCGAGCGCGGCTGAAGCGGCCATTTTCCTACTCACAAACTTTTACGGTGTACAGATTATAGGTCACTTTGATAAAATCATATCTCTGTAAATAAAGCGATTGGCGCGATAGTTGTGGTAGATTTAGAAACTACAGTTCCGAAGAGTCTAGATCACCTGCATTGTGCTGCAATATGTCCGGAAACTAAGAACTACAAGCAAATACAAAACTGCCCTCGTAAGGAGTGCTATTGCATTCCCGGCAATTTTCGCTCACTCGCCGAGGAACGCTTTTGCGCTCTCTGGTATTCTAAAGGTTAATAAACATGATAAAATTGACTCTCACTAACACCTACGGCAGGGAGATGGGCTCTTACCGCTATTATTTAATTGTGCTCTAGAAATGGTAATGAGGGAATGGTTTAGTAAAAATCCCCCCAAAATAAAGATTGGCCGAAAAATCAAAACAAATTACCTGGGTTTCGCTGACGATTTAGCATTCCTAGCAGTGGACATAAAAGAAGCAAAAATACAGATATCAGAACTTCAAAACATTGCAAATAAAATTGACCTCAAAATATAATTTAAAAAAAACAAACAGAAATTATGCCCCAAAAACCAACACAACTAAAAGAAGTTACCATCTATATATTGTACCCTACAGGGCACATTACTACTGCAGGATGATACCTACCTGCTCTTCTTGTTCTTGCATACGGGCTCCAGCTCAGCTACCATCGGCAGAAAAGGGTCGTTGATTTTGGGTTCTTATGACGAGAGGATCATGGGGAACTCTATACTACATTAAACTACTAAATGAGGAACACTTTCGCTATGATCAGAGTTTTGAGCATAAGTTTGTATTCATAACACAAGTTAATTACAAGGATTGCACCTGTAGTGCCGAAATACGTGCGCCGAAGGCTCACCTCTACAAATTAAAATGACCACAAGCAAATACAGACTGGATGATGACGTTATGCTGAGATTTATCGATCCGTGAACCAAGGAAAGGAAAACCGGATGTGTTCTTGGAAACTACATCCCTATGTCTGCGACATAACATGATATAATGGTAGAACCAGGATACCTGCAGAGATTTCCACTATTAAGAAAGTTCCTCCCATACAGGGATATTTACATACACAAAAATTAGCAGCACAATAGGTAAATAAAAATAAACTAAGATAACCTACTCTAGCGCCCTCAACATTATATTTACATGGACGTGAACCCACGTCCACCAGGCAGAAACATGTGCCAACAGGGCAATCATACTAGTGGTATAGTGCCAAGATCACATTAGTAGACTACCCAACTCAAATAATACGAATCAAACAAGAAAGGAAATACAAGGTAAAATGGATAAAATTAAATGACGCATGGTTTGGCAAATTACTCCCTGCCAAAGGAGAATGACCGACCTCCAAAGCACTTTAAAAATGGCCGAGCGCACCCCAATACGTAGCAGGCGAACGTTGACCTGAAGTCAGGTCTGGAGCCCCCTTCCACACACAAAAAAACGTAAACAAACTCCCGCTAGACGTCTTACCCTGCATTCTTTCACAAAGGGACTTTCAAGCTTCTACACATACCATCCAATGGCATAAAATAAGTGAGGAAAAAACACATCTCACATCACGCTCCTGACTTCAATTAACCACCCACTCGGGTCGTAGTCGAATCCCATAAAGTGTTCTACCATTCAATCATATCAAACCATCCCCGCCAATATGCGGCGTGACAACAGTAATCTCGGGAGTCAGAGGTTCAAGCCCCACATTTGGCAGAGTAGCCCAGAGTCGAATAGCTTTAAAACCTGCGCCTCCGCTATAGTTTACGCCCGTCTAACACACGTAAGTAGAGCCCCTTTACAAATAGATGTCATCAGCCTGCACACCTTACACAGCGCATGTATATCGGCCCTTCCCCTAGAATATAATGGGAATTACCTATATTGCCAAATCCTATAAGTAACATGTATTTCACGATCGACCCCAAGGAAAATTATCCGGACAATAGTACGCAAACATATATGTATCACAAGGCATATTACGTCTTGCCGCAATAACAAATATTACCTCATTGTCTGCTTTATATAAAGATACAAGAAAACAAATCTAACTACTCTTACCCGTAGATATCAAACAATCTTACTATGCAGCCTGATGGGCCACCATCAAATCCTATATGAATATTTACACGTTTAATTCTACTATCTCTGCGTGATACCTTAACTCTACCATACATCTAATAATTCATTGATTCACTTATCTTAATTAGTCTCCTCGTCTCTCCCTCCGGTTATGGCTAGCATGATTTAGCACATCATGATGGATGTCTCATCCAGGTTCGATCCTTGGAGTCCATTCTTCCTGTCCCACTGGTCCATAGTGCTGCCTTCGTCTTGAGGGATGCCTCGTTCAAGGTGACGTCTTTGCAGCCACGTTCTGAAGTTCTAGCCGCTCACTCCCCTCGGAATACCTCGACTTCTTACTATAATGAGAGATTCACTTTAACCACTACGCCACATTCTGGACATTTACTTAGGTTGACGCTCACTCCCCTCGGAATACCTCGACTTCTTACTATAATGAGAGATTCACTTTAACCACTACGCCACATTCTGGACATTTACTTAGGTTGAGCTAGCACACAGCGCTAACACCTTGCAATGCACACTCCTCGTCCTCCCTTCACATATAACTGCGTATTCGCTAACTTGTGTACTGTACCACAAACTATTTTCTGCTCTAGAAACTATCTCCTCAGTTCTTGTTTTTACACCTGCTTAATTTGGATTCAACATTCTATCAGAGAATAAATATAGACCTCCACAGTCTATTGTCCACACATCCTCGGCACCTCGGGAGCTTCGCCCCTACCGCTATTTCGTTGAGTCTGCAAGTACAGCTTTCTATGGTTACTGATAGCATTAAGCACACGCGATCTCATTGATAAGTATCTGAATATAGCGCCACTTACAGATCCACACCTGTCTCCGTAAGTCTCCTATCCACTGGATCAAAGTTATCGCACTGTAATACTTAATCGCACTGTAATAATTATACACTGTCTTTGTTCTGAACAAAGGGTTTCTGGAGCAATCTAGGCAGACGTGCGACGCGTGCCGGCAGCAATATGATAGTCAACTGGATGCTCTCCCCCCATATCACTCAGCTTATATATGAGGCCGCACACCTAAGGACGCCAGGGGAAGTCCCGAGAAACAACTTGAGTCTGGAATGTGGCCACTACAGAGCTTCCCACGGTGGTTCTGCGTGGAACATATTTATTGATCTAATCCTATGTTAATAATCTTAGAGGTATCTACCGTTTCGTAAAATTCTAGTAGCCATTTCCTCCTTTTTATTTTCTTGAAAAACCTTCAATTACGGGAATTACTGCTCAATTTCCGTAATGTGGTGGGCCTGTCTGCTCCCGCTAAAATCTTTGTTAAGATGGCAGGTCTCTCCCTCCAACACAATCCCATCTCTCTTCTCTCTTCCTCACATGTTCTTTCTTCGTCACACCTGACGCCGCCTTGCCTCGGGAAATCACCTTCTCGATTCCCGCTCTCTGTATAGCATCACGCCCTCACAACAGCGCCCTACTGAAAAAATTATTACTGCGTTAAATATCCATGCTTGCAGTCAGATATAATGGTACAATATATATATATAAAATAAGAGTTTCATCTGTACATTGCTCAGAATTTGAAAAGAATGGTATTTCTACATCAGTCATGTGCACAGTAACAAGGAAATGCACTTTTTACTTTTCCGTAATTTCTGTCTGTCTGTCTGTCTGTCTGTCTGTCTGTCTGTCTGTCTGTCTGTCTGTCTGTCTGTCTGTCTGTCTGTCTGTCTGTCTGTCTGTCTGTCTGTCTGTCTGTCTGTCTGTCTGTCTGTATGTATGTATGTATGTATGTATGTACACGCTGTAGTTGTTCCTAACTCGTTTACTTACTTGAAAATATACTAATCTGAATTTAAATTGAAAAATAAGAAAATTAATATTCATTAAATAAAATACACAATCGTCAGACCTTGTACTCACACTTACTTCTTACCTGCTTACTTACACATACGTTATTTGAAGGGCGCCAGCTACCACTCAGTGCAGCAGTAATGGAATGAGAATCTTGACTATCTCTAGGGTGTGGGGTAATAAGCTTACTTTTGACAACATACCATATAAGTTCTGGGTAAAGGAGATTGGCGTTAGGTTTCCCCATTAAATTAGGGGTTAAGTGATTCTACTCTGGAAATGAAACAAAATATTAATTTGATAGAACAAAATATATTCTTGAAATAATTTCAATAAAATATAGTAAGTCTTGTTGCGATAAAACAGATGAGAATATGAAATTATGACATTGCAACTGAAAAAAACTAGGCATGAATTTGAATTCTTCTTGACCGGGCATTTAACAATTTTATACGAAATATATCCCTCACTGGTTCACTTGACTGTACCTTCAACACTTTGAGTGTAATTACGACGTATTCCTTAGATCTGGTGTTTACTGTAGATGCGTCACGCCTAATTTGGTGATGTATCCATGTGACTGCTTCTTCTCCATATCATATGACTTCTTTGTAAGTCTGTATGGTATGACTTCTTTGCAAGTGTATCCTCCTATGACTCCATCACTGTTCACCATCCACTTCTTCTCTCTTCACCTTCCGTTTAACTAATGACTCCCGTTGACTGACTGAGGTCAGTCCATCTCGTTCACTTAATGGCCAACTGTGGCCTCTCCTTCCAGTAGAATAATGTCTGACGCTACAATATGCAGCCACCTTTTATAGACGTTAGTTGACGCACCTATATAACCTCCAGAAATAACAATGATCTACTCCCACCTTGCCTCAAACTATTACATGTAATAGTGAAATCGCCCGGAGCGGCCAGGGATACTCAAAGAAACTGAACTCATCGCTAAATGCTCACGATGACGTAGCCATGACGTAGCCATGACTTGACAGTTACTCCAGCAGTATTGCACAATGTAACAATGTCACATCCACATCTGATATACAGCAACTCTTTACTGTACATGTCTTTAGTGTTAATCTACACACACATATATATGCATACAGTTAACTACAATCATGCAAGCGACAAGCATTGCAGAATTGAATTGAATAATAATTATATTACAATAATAGTAATCTCACAGATAAAATAATAATAATACGGACATAATAATAATAATAATAATAATAGTAATAATAATAATAATATCACAGATAAAATAATAATAAAAATACAGATATCACCTTGTAACGGGATTTGAACTGTTACAATGCATCACTAGAAAACGACTAAAGAGAATTTAATAGAAATCAGTATACATCGCCGGGGAATAAGTCGCTACAATCTAATCCATAAATAATTTTATTCACGGTGATAGAAATGGTAGTTTAGGGGAAGGCCTAAATTTTAATTTTAAAATATTCATGTTATTAGTGGTCCTATCATAATAGGAATTGGTATGCAAAATCAGGGAATAAGTCACTACAATCTAGGTTATAAATAATTTTATTCATGCTGAGTGAAATGGTAGTTTAGGGGAAGGCATAAAAATTTAATTCTCAAATATTTACATCATTAGTGGTCCTATCTCATCAAAAACTGGTATACAAAGTCAGAGAATGAGCTACTACAATCTAGGCTATAAATAATTTTATTCACGCTGAATGAAATGGTAGTTTAGGGAAAGACGTAAAATTTAATTTTCAAATATTTATATTATTATTGGTCGTATTGATAAATACTACATAACCAAAGTTATATAGAATTAAATTTCCGACCATTTATGTCTTGTACAGTTTTACCGTACCGGCTATGATAACACAGATATTCATGAATTTGTATTTTTGTTGCTAAGTCCATATTGATGCTACGCCACGAGAAAATGGGTTAACAGAATTTAATGAAAATCGGTATAGGCCTACAGAATCAGGGATTAAGAAACTACAGTCTAGGCTATAAACAATTTTATTCACCCTGGATGAAATTGTAGTTTAGGGGAAGGTGCCTAAAATTTAATTTTTAAATACCTATGTTTTTGATCCTATCGAAAAGTACTACATAACAAAAGTTACAGAGAATACAATTTCCGATCATTCATGTTTTATTCAGTTTTACCGTACCAACTATGATAGTGGTATTTCAGAGTCGGAAGAAAACTAAATGTAAAGGCCTACAATATCAAAAGCGCATAACATTGATCAACAATAACATTACATTGACCCTTGTTTGTTGTGATGTTATTTGTCTCTTATGCTGCCTCTCAACCCCGATAAATGGGATTACTGCTGCGTACGGAGTATAACAGCCTGACTGAATATTGGCGGTAAATATCCGGGGACTTAGAAAACTTTCTTCCGTAGCATGCCATTACTCTGGTCATACATTTTCTGATACAGCTGGAACGTAACACACTGGTTCTTCATAGTATTCCAGTTATTCGATCCCTACTCTGATACACTGTTTGAATGAGCAGTGTGCATACTTATGGCAGAGACTGACTTAGTAGTAGTAGTAGTAGTAGTAGTAGTAGTAGTAGTAAGGCCTGGTCTAGAATAACAATTTAGGCTTATTCCAAATTATAGCACAACAATTCACTAAATAACTCAAAATTCAACCCTGAAAAGAGCCGTTCCTTAAGAAAAGCTTTTTCCTCTTCACTTTTATTAAATTCTACATTCATTTTATTCCAAACTAGCAGTTTTCTGCTGGCTCCGCCCGCAATGTACAGAGTATGGTGTTGTTCTTTACAATCCTCACAGATGTATTTGCAAAGTTTCGAGTTAATGAAATAAAGCCCATGATCTGCTGTGGTAATAGAATGTAATATTATGTCAAGAAAACACTAGAAAATACATCACACAAAGAAATTGAATGAAATGTTCCTTGGAACAACACTACGCACCGAACTGTTAAAAAGTCCTTCAAAGATCTTCGTCATGGAGACAAATGTACTCATAACTTTTCTCAGAATCTACCAATTTAAGAAGTTATTACCTCAAAAGAAAGCGCTTGATCCACTGAGGGTTTTTAGACCAAAACAAATTGCGTACCTCACTTAGAACGAAAGATATGATTGCTTCAATGAGAAAACATGTTGAAGAAATGAGATGTCAAATTGAATGTGCACTCATAACTTTCCTCAAAATCAACCAATTTGAATAGTTAAGAGCTGAAATGAAAGAGCTTGATCCACTGAGTGTTCTTAGGCTAAAATGAACTCCGTAACTCAATTAGAACCAAAGATATGATTGCTTCAAAGAGACAAAAAATTGAAAAATCAAATAATTTGAGGAAGGCGGACGTTAAGTGATTTATAGTACCTGATGACAAATCTGTGCATGAATACCTTTTGGTTAAAAAGAAATCAAGGAAATCGACCAGATAGAATGGCCAGACTGACTGACTTTAATTTTCATAATTTTTTAAAAATATATAGATTATCAGTGAAGAGGGTGTTTCTCTTCTGGCTTGGAAGAAAAATTTGCCTCCGAGTCAGATAGATTTTTCCGCCGCCAGTGTAGTGAATTGAGATTTTCCGACTCGTCGGGTACTCCTAGGAAACAGATTAGTAAAATGGCATATTTTTTGCCCTGGGGGTCTCCACTATTCGACCCTCTCCCCACCGAAAACAAGACGAAGAGTGTTCACGAATCATGGCTGCCTGCAGCTTGGTCATTCCAGCTCTGAAACTTTGGACTGTTAGATCGGCAGTGTAGTCCTGTTCGTTAAAAGTGAGAAAATGTGTGGTGTTTCATTTGATCGAGTATTCCAATGAAAGCATTGCTTTTAATAGCGCCATTCCTACTGACGTCATTGTAATGTATGTTCATTTCAATTGGGAAACCACTTAGACAGTCTTTCTGAGGGTGTAAAAAGGCAGGTTGAGAGTGAGTGTCTACCATTATAATGAAAACTCCCCAACCTGTTTGTGACTGATGGTATGCAGTACATTACAGTGAAAACTCTCTAACTCAGTCTTCATATGAGAAAAGACGTTTGGTGACTTCCCCGTTGTATTAAATACAATCTTGCTCACAATGTGTACACTAGAATTCCGTATACAATGTAGAATTCCGTAGCGAAGCACGGGTACATCAGCTAGTAAATGGTAATAAAATAAAAATAGTAACTCATTTTAAATATCTTGGAGAAGTAATAACATATAACCTAAATGAAAAAATCTCAATCCAAACAAGAACAAATAGATTAGCTAAAGCACAAAAATTAACATGGAATATCTACAAAAATAAATGTCTATCAATAAATGCAAAAATAAGACACTACAACACAGTTATAAAACCAGAAGCTACATATGCAGCAGAAACACTTTTTCACCTGAATAAACAATCAAAGACTGACAGACTTCAGAAAATTGAAAGGAGGATTGGAAGAACCTGCATCAATAAAAAATACCGGAAAGATGGACAGTGGCGGCTAATACCTAACAAAGTCGTGTACAAAGAGCTAGAATCCATTACAGATACTATGCGTAAGAGGAGACTGGGATTTTTTGGACATATCATGAGGATGCAGGATTCGAGACTTCTGAAACAACTAGTACAACACAATCTCATCTCAAAAAATACCACAACAAGATGTAAATGGATCAGAGAAGTAAGGGAGGATCTGAAGGAAATAGGCCTTACAACAGAAGACACCACAAATAAGATAAAATTAAATACAAAACTCAAGAATACAAACCTCCGCTTTACCCTTACACAAAACAAACCAACAACACGCATATTTTCAACTGAGCAAAGGGCACGGAGATCGGAGCATCTGAAGAAGTACTGGGAGGACCGCAAAGCCCGTACAATCCCTTCAAAGAGACCTGAACGACGGACTGACTAAAGTGATCCTATGTGGTCATAGGAGAAGGAGGAGGAGGAGGAGGAGGAGCAGAAGAAGAAGAAGAAGAAGAAGAAGAAGAAGAAGAAGAAGAAGAAGAAGAAGAAGAAGAAGAAGAAGAAGATGTTGGATAACAGTATCTATGTACTTGTCATAAATTGTTGTCTTGAAGGTCACAACATCAACATCTGAATAAGTGATGTAGAAGTCTGACCATCCACCTGCAAGATGGTGATTGAGACTTTGAAAATGATTTCCTGGAGTGTCTTTCAATTGTAAGATGCTGAGTTTTGTGGCTTCTATGATTGGCTCAATTTCTGTCAAGTCAATATCTTGTGTTTGCCAAGCTCTGGACATTGTGCACAGAAGAGGTAAGATATCTAAAAGCATCATAATTGCAGGTAAGAAATTGTATGTCTTCATGCACTTGCTTAAGCCTTCAGCTGTAATGTCATTGCCAACGGCCGTAGCCGTGTTGAAACACCGGATCCCGTGAGATCTCCGAAGTTAAGCAACATTGGGCGTGGTCAGGAGTTGGATGGGTTGCCACGCGCTGTTGGTGGCGGTAAGGGAATGGAATGGAGGAGCGGAAAGTAACTGGCCACTCTACCGCAAGTAAACTCCGGCTCAGGAATACCTCTGCGGAGGTTCGGACCTGCCTTCGGGCAGAACAACCCCTTACCTTACTGTAATGTCATTCCTTTCAATGGCCTCTCTTTCAAGTGCAGAAAGAACACTCACCACTCTTCTTAGAGACTGAACAGCAGAGTCATGGGAGAACCTTCTAGTATCACTGGCCATTTTTAGTTTAATTTGAGGGCTGTCCATGATATTCTAAATTTCAGTTAAGGCACTTCATCTGCTGCCTGGGCACTAGCAAGTACCAATCTGTGGTTTATGCAGTGACAGTTTACCATGAGTCAATTTGTTTATTCTCTTAGCAGTGGTGCAACTCCCTTTTGCTTACCAATCATGACAGTTGCCCCGTCAGATTCTAGACCTACCGAATTACAAATTTATAACCCTAAATTTTCAAGGGTTTCAATTAGTTTATTTGTTATGGTCTCAGCTTTACCATCAATGATGTTGCAAGTTGACACAAAACTAACATTAACCTCTTTTTAATTTGGTTGACATATTTTATGTGCATAATAAGTTGCTTCAGTATGGAAATATCTGTAGTTTCATCACACAGAATACTGAAATAATCTGCTGAATGTATGTCTTTAATATTTCACATCTAATATCTGAAGCTATAACATCAAGTAACTCCTGCATTATTCTTTCTGAAGTATAATTGGCATTATCACCAATATTAAGATGCTTTAAGTATGTACAACCTACAGCCTCACAGTGTTTCAGCAATTTTCCGTATAATGTAGTGTGTGGTAGATCATTTTTTGCCAACTAATACATTGATCTTAGCGCTCTGAGAAAAGCATCTCTCTGTAAATTTTTTAAAATAGAAACTGATTATTCTATTTGCCCAAACCCAGTTTCTTCGAATGCACGTCTTTCAAAGTTTGAACAAGAATCGGTATGCAGCTTGCTTTGTTCATGGTCAACTAAACTCTCCTTTAGAAGTCTTGCACATGGTATAGACACCCAAGTCACTTCCTTCTTTGTTGGTTTCTTCAATGAACATTTTACACATGTTGAACATAACATACCATTTTCTTTCACAGCTAACCATGTAAATTTCTTAAACCCTTTATAAGCAGTGTTCAGAAGAGTGTTTCACTTGTGGTTTTTCATTTTGAATACTTTCCACTTCACCAGATGAGCCGACCTCAGCAATGTCTTTCGGAAATCTCATCTGGTGTTGAATTATTACTTTTACTAGGTTCTTTCTTAACCCTTTCAAGGTCGGGTTTTCTAAACGCTCATATACCCCACAATTTAGGTTTTTACAGGCACATAAATAAATCTCTCTATAAATAGCAAAACACACTCATTGGACATTATATTCACAAAAATGGATAAAATACAGATGAATGAAATGAAAAACAACAATATCACACAATTTATCTGCTTAAAAGTTTTTTTGTATGATTCCTCAAAGCACGGGGCTGAGCACAAACCAATATTCTTCCAACGCATGTTTGTTTACATGACCCATTAATACTTATTGCTAAAACAAATACTTTTCTTCGACAGTAACATCAGTCCATTTTGACGCTCGGGATGTGGGAGAAATGACCTAATTATTCTCTACATATTGCGAGTGATACAAGTTCATTCCTATGACTATTTTTTCCACTAAGGTATGCGGAAAAATTATTTTTAAAATGTCTAGTTCTGGAGAGTTTTCATTCAAAGATTGATCCTGGATTCCGGCAAGATCAGGCTTATAGCCGAAATCAGTAGGTAAAAATTTATTTATACCCGTTTCTTTTTCCCAGACCCGATGATCAGTTGATACATTTCGTTTCTGCCTCTTCGCGGTAGCTGGTTATAATTCTTCATCATTGTCACTTACACCTTCATCGTCACCAGTTGAAACTTCGGGCACAATATCGTCAACACTTTCTAAGTCAATTTCACACAAATCTGAACCCTCACTTTCATCATTCATTAATATTTCAAACACTTTTTCATCACCTTTCAAAAACTTCCACTTGCCTGCGAGCAGCCATGTTTATCAGATCGCATTGACTCGCAAGTGTGGTAAACATTCACATAAAAAATTTAAGTTAACAGCGTTCCCAAAGAGGATACAAATTAGCGTAAGCTTCCGTAATATAGCCGATAGATGGCAGATACGACAAATTCTTCAATCATTGCTGAAATTCAAAGAGAAGCGAAGATATGATGCTTGGAAGTTCGACACGCAATATATTGCGCCGTAACTGCTGGGGCACTTCCCGCGAGGCGCAATATATTGCGCCGTGACCCGGAAAGGGTTAAAGAAACTTAAAACAGTAGATGTTTGACTAGATTTCCTGCTCATTTTGAGAAAACACAATTTGGTATCAAGAACATGAAGAAATGAAACAGGCAGTTCAATTTACATCATTCCTGCCAGAAATAGATAATAATACCAATATTCTTGATGAATTAGAAAGTAAAGCACAAGTGGAAAACACATTAACAATAATTAAAATGTAATTAAATCAGAACTATAAATCAACTGAAGTCAATTGTTAGCAGTAGTAAATGTTAAAGAAACTAAAAGAATACAGAACAAACAGATTTGCTTCAAAAACAACTAAGTTGGTGACACTGGACACTAATACAAACTCTATCAATTCCTGTGTTTCATATTTGAATGTAGATCGATATTTTCCATCAAAATGGCTGCCGTAGCAAATGCGTAACACCAAATACTGTATTAAAGTATTTAGTAATACCAAATATTTGTTAAAACGTTGTAATGGGCTAGTGATGGTGTGGAGAAAGTCAGTTTCGAGTCGAGTCCTATGCCTGGAAATGGACACTGCTCCGGAATCGAGTCCATGGGGATACTCATCAGTATCTCTGACTGTTCATAAAGTTACTTGTAACAATGAAACTAGCGGGAATGAAATTGTGATATAACGAAGAAAGTGTGTTTAAAATAGCGTTTAATGACTCCAAGACAATGATATGGTTCAATATATGCGAAGTACATATATTTCAAATCAAGAATAAAATGAACTCAACCCCAAACTCGGCTAAATCTCAATTATAAATGCTTACAATATAGTAACTATTTCAATCCACCTATTCAATACAAATTGGTTTTATGTTGCTAGTTCATAATATTACAACATGAATTTGCAGGGACATATTTCGCTTTATTTACAAGCATCTTCAGCCTACACAATTGTCTCAAGGTTAAGACCTGTTGTATTTGGATTGTTTTTACAAAATATTTTGCTTGAGTATATGTCCATGTTTGGTAATAATATAGGAAATATGTACACATTAAAAGTATAACAATATGAATTACAATGTTGGATAGAGGTAACCCTTAAATTCTAAAATACATTGACGTCCAAAACATTAACTACAATTTAAAATTTCTTTTTTGGTTAAAAATTGTTTTCACATTTACAATGTTGAATTGGAGTAACCCTTAATTCTAAAATTCATTGACGTCCAAAACATAGTAACTACAATTTAAAAATTTGGCTAAAATTGTTTGCACAAAGCTGTGGTTGATTTAAACAACCGTAATATGTCTTTAAATTTGAGTCATGAATAAGAACTGAAAGTTAAAATATATAGGAGTCATTTTTTCTAAAACCGTTGAAATCTGGAACACAGTAACTTCCAATGTTGGGAATTTGGATAATAATTGCGATCTCCAATGTAATTATTTAAAAACAACTATGATTTGACTCCATGTGTCGGTAATATTCTAAATTTAAATCTTGGAACATGTGGAGACTAGCTTCTAGAATTTACGAGGCTTGCTGCAGTTTGGTGTTTTGATCAGTGAAGTATTAGAATAATTAGTTCTTGTTTATTGCGACATTGAATATCGGAAGGTAGCAGATTGTATGAATGTAGTTGTAGTTAAAAGGAGTGGCTTCATTCAAGTCTTGAATAGCTGTTTAGGTTTTTTTCGAGGTAATAGAATGAGTGAAGCATCTGGAACAAATGGAGATTAACTTGAATACTGTTGTGTGTTGTGCTTTGTAATGTGAGTTTGATGTTATATTTTCACTTACCCCTTTGACTGCTGCTACAAAGTCTTGTGGTCTTTCTTACATTACTGTGACGAATGTCTGTTGTGGTTCTACTCCTTGTGTTGTACGTGTGGAGGGGCTGTTGTGAGGAGCAAGTAGGGGGTTGAGGGGGATGGATGTAAGGCGGGGCGTTTGCTATTGGCGTATCGTGTAGTGGGGAGTTCTTATCTGTTGTCGAGGTGGGGGTAGGGAACGATCCTACGGGCGGGGCGTTGAGCTTTGGCGTATTATGTAGAGGGGAAATCGTTGTTGAAATAGTTTTTGTTGTGAGTGTTTTTAGATTAAATATCCTAAAGAATTTGCTTTTTTCAAATTTGAAAGTTTGTAACATTGTTGGTAACTGTTCTATTAAAGGGCTTTTTATTTTGACCGCGTCGTTCAGGTTTTTATCTTTATTAAAATATTGATCCAAATAAATGTATATGTTTTCGAACTCTGTCATTAACTTCCCCTTTTCGATCCTTTTGATTATTGTAAGGTCTTTGTCTATAGAGGTATAATGATGGCCGGTTTCTTTCATATGATTACTCATTGCAGAGTATTTATTATGCTTTATGGCGTTAAAGTGTTCCACGTACCTAGTTAGGAAACTGTGGCCAGTTTGGCCAACATATGAAGATTTACACTGTGTGCATGTTAGTCTATGTATTCTGGAACTATGATATTTGTTATTGTAAGAATTTACTGTGTTATGATTAAATAATAAGTTTTTATTAGTGTTGTGTGTTTTAAAGGCTACTTGCATATCCCTCTTTTTGAGTGGGTTTGCTATTTGGTGGATCGTTGAACTGGTGTAAGTAAAGGTTGCGTATTTTGATTTTTTTTTTTTTTTTTTCCGGTACAAGATTAGTGGCTAATTTGAGCTTTACTTTGTTGATGATTCGATTCACCATCTCTGCTTTATGTCCGTTGATAAGTGCAAGTTCTTTTATGAAATTTATTTCTTTTGTGAAATTCGCGGGTGATAGGGGTATTTTATGAGCTCTGTATATCGTGCTGAAAAAAGTTGCTTGTTTATGGGATTTAGGGTGGAGTGAATCGTTTCTTATTGTTATTGATTTGTGTGTCGGTTTTCTGTATATTTGATAATCGAATTTATGATCTAAGTGTTTTACTGTAACGTCCAGATAATTCAATGAGTTGTCATTCTCGTCTTCTTTAGTAAATTTTATGTACCTATCAATGTTATTTAAAAATTCTAAGATTTTTTCACTGTTATTTCTGCAAACAATTTTAGCCAAATTTTTAAATTGTAGTTGCTATGTTTTGGACGTCAATGAATTTTAGAATTAAGGGTTACTCCAATTCAACATTGTAAATGTGAAAACAATTTTTAACCAAAAAAGAAATTTTAAATTGTAGTTAATATGTTTTGGACGTCAATTTATTTTAGAATTTAAGGGTTACTTCTATCCAACATTGTAATTCATATTGTTATACTTTTAATGTGTACATATTTCCTATATTATTACCAAACATGGACATATACTCAAGCAAAATATTTTGTAAAAACAATCCAAATACGACAGGTCTTAACCTAGAGACAATTGTGTAGGCTGAAGATGCTTGTAAATAAAGCGAAACATGCCCCTGCAAATTCACGTTGTAATATTATGAACTAGCAACATAAAACCAATTTGTATTGAATAGGTGGATTGAAATAGGTTTTTTTTTTTTTTTTTTTTTTTTTTTTTTTTTTTTTTTTTTTTTTTTTTTTTTTTTTTGCTAGGGGTTTTACGTCGCACCGACACAGATAGGTCTTATGGCGACGATGGGATAGGAAAGGCCTAGGAGTTGGAAGGAAGCGGCCGTGGCCTTAATTAAGGTACAGCCCCAGCATTTGCCTGGTGTGAAAATGGGGAACCACGGAAAACCATTTTCAGGGCTGCCGATAGTGGGATTCGAACCTACTATCTCCCGGATGCAAGTTCACAGCCGCGCGCAATTGAAATAGTTACTATATTGTAAGCATTTATAGCAAATTTCAATACGGGCCTGGTCATGAGATTAGTTACGTGTAAAATAAATCTTAATTTACGATAATTTCATTGAACATTAGTGTGGTAATCGCCTTACCACTTCATGAAATTAAGTACTGGAGGACTGAATGTCAGTAATTTCTCTGTAGCTGCTAGTGATATTGTTGCCCGGATGAGTGGCTCAGACGGTTGAGGAGCTAGCCTTCTGACCCCAACTTGGCAGGTTCGATCCTGACTCAGTCTGGTAGTATTTGAAGGTGCTCGAATATGTCAGCCTCGGTAGATTTCCTGGCACATAAAAGACCTCCTGCGGGACACATTTCTGGCAACTAGGTGTCTCCGAAAACCTTCCAAAGTAGTTAGTGGGACGTAAAGACAACATTATTATTAGTAGTATAACAATGTTAAAGATTTCACAAAGTTGACTGAGAGGATGCTGGTACCAAGCATCACATAGGGATGCATGGCTTAATAATGCTGCTGCAACAGACAATCCTCTCCAATTGTTTTGTAAATGTATTTCTGTATTGAGAGAATGTAGTTAGAATTTGTGTTTTAGAATGCTACTAATACCACAATCAGTGTTTCATTCTTATAATGGTCTCTAACGATCCTGGTCAATGTTATACTGTACCGAGCTCAATAGCTGCAGTTGCTTGTGTGGCCAGTATCCAGTATTCGGGAGATAGTGGGTTCGAACCCCTCTGTTGGCAGCCCTGAAGATGGTGTTCCATGATTTCCCATTTTTGCACCAGGCAAATGCTGGGGCTTTTCTTCGTGGGGCCTCTAAATATTAGTTCCTAATTAGCGTCAACCTCTAAGATCTTTTGGTACCATGTTTTTCCTTCATTTCCACCTAGATATACCTGCTCCCTTCACAAAGCTGCAGGTTGTTCTTATTGGGTTGTCTTCGATTTTTTTCTCTCTCTTCACCTGTTAGTCCTAGAATGGAAAGTCTGACTCTACCCAGTGCTTCACATTTGAAAAGTATGTGTTCAGCTGATTCCTCTGCTTCATTGCATTTTCTACATATATTGTCTCTTATAACTCCCATTCTTTATAGGTTTTTTTTTTTTTCAAATGGCAGTGTCCTGTCATCAGTCCTACTACCCATCTTATATTTTCTCTGCTGAGTTTCAACAGTTCTTTAGTATGCTTCTTGTTTGGTCCTTTTATCAGTTCCTTTGCAAGCCTGCATCCTGGATTATTTTTCCAGTTCTCCATTTGTTTCTTTTGTACCCATTTTCCCATGTAGTGTTGGGCTTGTCCATAGGAAATCTCACATACAGGTTCTGGGCCTACAAAATATGTTTCTGCCCCTTTCCTAGCCAGTTTATCTGCCTTTTCATTTCCTTCTATACCTGCAAGCACTGGTATCCATATTATTTTGACAATGTTGTACTTTGAGAGCTTCAGAAGAAGTGAATGGCAATACCAGACAATTCTAGATATTATCCGGACTGCTTCTAGTGCCTTAATGGACACTTGGCTGTCCGTAAAAATGAAAATGTTCTTATTCCTATAGTTCATTTTCAGATTTTCTTCCAGACATGTTTAGAGGACTCATGTGTGAACAAAGCTGTACATGATGTAAATATAAAAATCAAGAGATTATGTAAGAGTTTTAGAAATGTCTATGTAGTAGATACTTTAGGTCTTGGCAGGCAAATGTTCACTAGACATGGGTTACATCTAAATGGTAATGGAAAAGCAACTCTCTGTAGACATTGCTACAATTATGAACAGAGATTTGCAAACTAATCGGTACTTAAGAAAACCCATACCATTAAACTGGCACATACAGGGAAACTTGCCAGAAAACCCAGACCCTTAAATCAAGATCTATGTACAAGGATCTGGGTTCCAGGGAAGTTCTCAACTTATGAGTCAAACGTTACCCAATTGCAACAGTCAAGTTTTAGGGAGGAAGGAGGTCTGAGATTGCTCTTGGTAAACTGTCAGAGTGTAGTAAATAAACAATTAAAATTCGGTACATTGATGGAATCTTATGAGACGGATGTGGTGATAGGAGTGGAATCGTGGTTGAGAGAAGGGGTGGGTAATACAGAAGTATTTCCAGAAGGGTATACAGTCTATCGTAGAGACCGAGGAGATAAAAAAGGAGGAGGGGTATTTATTCTGGTGAAGGAAACTTATTGTTCACATGAATGGTTTACTGATGAAAGGGATGAAATATTAGGGATAAAATTAGTTTGTGATAATATGAAGGAGGTGGGAATTATAGGAACATATAGGCCTGGAAGAGAGGAAAGAGATATGGAAATATTTGAGAAAATAATAGATTATACTCATAAAAACAATAATGATACGGTAATAATTGGGGGAGATCTAAACTTGCCTGAAGTTGAATGGAATGGAGCTGCAAGTGAAGCCCATGAACAGAAACTGGCAATAAGTTAATTTGGGAGGGAGGATTTACACAAGTAGTACAAGAACCAACTCGTCTCAATAACTTGCTAGATGTATTCTTGGTTAAACCATGGGAAATTGTTGATAAAACTGAGGTAATTGAAGGAATAGGTGACCATAAGGCTGTAATAATGGATGTAGGACTCGTACCAAAAATGCTTAATAAGAGGGTCACAAAAGACAAGAAATTATACAGAAAAACTAAAGTTGATGAATTTGGGACTTACCTTAAATCACAATTCAGTTGTTGGATAAGTGAAGGGATAATGTGGATACACTTTGGGCTAAATTTAAAGGAATAATTTGGGAAGGAGAGAAGAGATTTGTACCTGTTAAGAAGGGTAAAATGACCTCAGACCCTGTTTATTACACAAGGGAAATAAGAAAATTAAAAAGAAAATGTAGAATAGTAAACAGGAAAATCAAAGAAGGTAGGGAGAATAGAGAAACTAGAAAACAACTAATGAGGGAACTGAATAGAGTGAAAAAGGAAGCAAAAGAGAATTATATGAATGGCATTCTTCAAGAGGGTAATGACCACAAAGGGAAATGGAAAAAGCTGTATTCATATATTAGGAATCAAAAAGGAAAAGGAATCCAAATTCCTACAATGGTGGGAGAAGGGGGTGAACACTATTTAACAGATACTGAGAAAGCAAACCTCTTTAGTAGGGAATTCCGAAATTCAGTAGAAGATTGTCAGGACTTGGAAACCGTAACAGAAGATAGAGAGGGAGAGAGACAGAGGGAAACAAGAAGCTTCTCATTCACAAATGAAGATATTTTCAGAGAAATCCAACTGCTTCAGCAAGGAAAAGCAGCAGGAAGTGATCAAATTACTGGGGAGGTATTAAAGACAATGGGGTGGTATATAGTGCCTTATTTAAAATTTCTCTTTGACTATGTCATAAATAATAGTGTGATACCAAAGTAATGGAAGGAATCTATAATAATACCAATTTATAAAAGAAAGGGTGATAAAAGGAAACCAGAGAACTACAGACCAATCAGCCTGACCAGTATAGTTTGTAAAATACTGGAGAGTTTAATAGCAAAGTACATCAGAGGGATATGTGATGATAAAAATTGGTTCATGAGGAGCCAGTATGGATTTAGAAAGAAATTTTCTTGCAAGGCACAACTGGTGGGATTTCAGCAGGACATATCAGATCAGTTAGATTCAGGAGGCCAGTTAGATTGCATAGCCATAGATCTTTCCAAAGCCTTTGATAGAGTGGAACATGGAATATTATTAAAGAAATTGGAGGGAATAGGATTGGACGTAAGGGTTATACGTTGGATAAGAACATTTCTAAATTCAAGGGTTCAGAAAGTCAAAGTAGGAAATAATATATCACAGGAAGAGAAAGTCTGGAAGGGAATTGCACAGGGTAGTATAATCGGTCCATTACTTTTCTTAATATACGCAAATGACTTAGGGAACAATATAACATCGAAAATAAGATTGTATGCAGATGACATAATTGTTTATAGGGAAATAAATAACATTGAGGATTGTTCAGAATTACAAAGGGACCTTGACAGTATCCAGGAATGGGTTGAAGAAAATAATATGAAGATTAATGGAGCCAAATCAACTGTTACAACTTTTACAAACAGGAGCTTTAAAACTGAATTTGAATATACTTTGGATGAGGTAGTTATCCCAAAAGATGGCAAGTGCAAATACTTAGGTGTGAGATTTGAAAGTAATTTGCACTGCAAGGGTCATGTTGATGACGTTGTTGGGAAAGCATACAGATCGTTACATGTCATAATGAGGCTACTTAAAGGATGCAACAAAGAATTAAAAGAAAAATGTTACTTAAGTATGGTTCGTCCATTATTGGAATATGCAAACAGTGTTTGGGATCCTCACCAAGAATACCTAATAAAAGAACTAGATGGTGTGCAGAGGAAAGCAGCAAGGTTTGTAACAGGGGATTTCAGGAGAAAGAGTAGTGTATCAGAAATGTTAAAAGAACTTGGGTGGGAAACTTTAAGTAAGAGAAGGGAGAAAAGTAGACTTATAGGATTATATAGAGCCTATACAGGAGAAGAAGCATGGGGAGATATCCGTGAGAGGCTTCGGTTGGAAAATAATTATATTGGTAGAACTGACCACAAGTACAAAATTAGAAGGAATTTTAGCAGAAGCGATTGGGGTAAATTTTCTTTCATTGGGAAGGGCGTGAAGGAGTGGAACAGTTTACCAGGGGTAGTGTTTGATCCTTTTCCAAAATCTGTACAGATATTCAAGAAGAGAATAAACAACAACGGAGATAATAAATTAAATGTTAGAGGGCATTCGACCAGTGCAGGATATTGTAAATAATAAATGTGTGTGATTAAATTAATTCCATCCCCTGGTCTAAGGAGTTTGGAGAGCCAAAGTAGGGGACTGCCTGTAGGGGTGAAGTACAGTGGGGACTTCGAGGGCCCTGGGACCGCTACGGTAGCTGTGAAGGCCCTTCAGGAACTCTGAAAAGTGGTGGCAAAAGGGGCTCTGGTTAAGACGCAGCAGGTCGTTATGCTACTTAGGTTCCAAAATGGGTAAAATATAAATATGTAAATAAATTCAATGTTAATTTTAATCTTATACCAGTTGTATAGTATTATTAGAAGTAATTTCACATACCGTACTGTATATGACTTGACTATGTTTGTAAGATATTATAAGTAGAATTTTGTAAACAACATAAATTTATTAAGGATGATGTGTGTGTTTAATAGAAAAAATTATTAGCGTAAATTGTATAATATTGTATTCTAGGAAAATTTTCTTCGTCTCCTGTTAATTTAAAATTTAGTGCTTGACAATAATGTATTTTAGTGTACCATTTGCCACCGAGGTAGACACCTCATTTGCAAATAAAGAGATTTTGATTTGATTTGATTTTGATAGCTATCACTTCAACTTGAAAGACTGTAGTGTGTTTGCCCAGGCTCATCTGGATTGATCTCTCAGGTCTTCCCCCGTTGATCCGTCCTCCTGTGCCATCCACTGTCTTTGAGCCATCAGTCCACCACACTATATCTTCTTTTTCAGTATTCCATTTGTTGATATCTCAGTCTTTTTTTTTTTTTATTATCTGGGTCTCAGACGGTTTTTCAAAATTATACTTTAGTATCATATGATCAGAAGGCATGTGAAGAACTTCCTCTGTTATTACTCTGTTAATTTTACAGTGTCCTAGATTGGGACTGTGCATTCGAGCACTCTGATTGTGCCAATCTATGTGAACTCATTCTAGCCTGTCCTTTTATGAAATTACATAGTGATGTGAGGTCTAGTAAAGTATTCAAGGCTTCTGTCAGCGTAGCCCCAGTTACGGTCATGCATGCCATTCTGTGTAGGCTATCCAATCTACTTGTGACTTTTCCTTGACTTGCTTTCTGCCACCAGATGATTGCAGCATAGGCCATCACTGGTCTAATGATCATTGCGTATATCCACATTACCACTGATGGTCTTAGGCCCCATGTCTTCCCGATGGCTCTTTTACATGCATACAGCAAGTTCTTGGCCCGGGTTATGTTCCTTTCTGTATGTGGAATCCAGGTTAGAGTTTTATCTAACACTACACCTAGGTGCAATGCCTGTTCTTCCATATACATATAATTTTCTCCTTGTTGTAAAAGGGACCAGAGTTACCTTGTTCGGGGTGACTGATAGTTGTTCTTCCCGACACCAGTTATCCACAAGGTTAAGTGATCTTTGCATGAGGTCATGGATAACAATTATCACCTTACCTCGTACCACAATCACTAGTTCATCTGCGTATCCTTGTGTATAAAATCTCTGTTCCTTGAGCATAGCTACGATTTTGTTAACCACGAGGTTCCACAGTAGAGGCGAAAGAACTCCTCCCTGAGCAGAGCTTCGGATGGCCCTAACCATCAGCGTTTCTTCAAAAAAGGTTGCTTTTATCTTCCTTCCGTCTAACATGGATTTAATCCATTTGACGGCGGTTTTACGCACCTTGCTCTTTCCCAATGCTTTGATCATAGAGTCATAGGTTGTATTGCTGAAGGCTCCTTCTAATATCTGGAAATGCTGCCAGTGCAATTTCTTTATATTCTAGGCTTTCCTCTAGTTCACAAACCAACTGTTGGAGTGCTACTTCAGTGGATCTGCCAGGTCTATATGCAAACTGATTTTCATGCAACGTTGAGTTCACTTGCACCGTTCTTCTAATATATTTATCCAGAATTTTCTCCATTGCTTTCAGCATCAAGGAGGTTAAACATAATGGTCTGTATGCTTTGGCTTGGGCATAATTTGCCCTTCCAGGCTTTGGTATGAATACTGCTTTAGCTTCAGACCATGATTTTGGCACGTACCCTAAAGCTAGACTAGCTCTGAAAAGGTCCGTCAGGACATTGACGAGTATCTCCTGTCGTTCCTGTAGGAGTATCGGAAGTATCTCATCTGGCCCCGGAGCCTTTATAGGATGAAACATGTTGATTGCCCATTTTACATGGTTATGTTTTATTATTCTGTTGGCACAGTTCCATTCTGTTCTTCGAGCTCCAGTCTCTGTTCCAACTGTTTCTTCCTCTGTCATATCCTCACCCTCAGGAAAGTGACACGCCATTACTATCTCCAGCGTGCCCCTCCCCGCCTAAGTAAATGACCCATCTGGTTTCTCCAGTGTCCCCACCTGATTTATATGGGTTGCTTTTAGAACCTTCTGGAGCGTTGCTGTTTCAGTGTGTGATTCCACTTTCTCACAGAACAGTCTCCAAGATTTTCTTTTTGCTTTCCGTATCTAGGTTATACTCAGTGAGTTTCCTATGGTATACGTCCCACACACCATTTCTAGATCATATTCTATACAACATCCTAACCTCTTTTTTCATTTTGGCTAGTTTGTTGTTCCACCACCGTACTTTTTTGGTGTTTTTCTTTTCTTTGAGAGGACAGTTGTCATGGAATGAGTCTATAATGGCCTCTTCTAATAGTTCCACTGCCTCATCCATTTCTTTTTGTCCTCTCACGTTAGTTGGAATATTTTATTTAGCCTTCCCTAGAACTTCTCTGTATCTATCCCAGTTAGTTCTTTTTTTGGGTCTCTGTACATCACAATCCCACATAATCTCGCATCTATTGTGAATTAGATGTGCTGGTGGTCTGCCATTGATGGTTCCTCCAGCACCTTCCAGTCTTTAATAAAGTTTGCAATATGCGTAGTGCTTAGTGTAATGTCTATTATCTCCCTACAGTTTTTATTTATAGTAATAAACTGTAGTAAAGACTCACCTCTTGCATTGCAGTTCATGCTGCCTTACGCCGTGTGGTGTGAATTTGCATCTGCTCCAAGGACTAGGTGTTCGCATTTCCTCTCTGCATTGCAAATTAGGTTCTGAATTTCTTCTGATGGGGGCAGATTAGTTGAGTCATATGGGAGGTATGCAGAGCCTATGATAATTTTTCTGGATCCCTCCCACTTTCCAAGTTTAATCTTGGCCACGGTTAAGTCCCATGAACAGTGTTCCTGCAGCATAAGACATTTTAGTTCCCTCTTCACAAGAAGGTATGTTCTGGGTATTTCCGATATTGTATCGTACATCAGCTTACCTCCAGATTCCGCCAGTCCTGCTACTCTGCCCTTGACTACCCAAGGCTCTTGAATAAGGGGAGGGGGGGCTGTACCTTAATTAAGACCACGGCTGCTTCCTACCCACTCTTAGCCCTTTCCTATCCCATCATCGCCATAAGCCCTAACTGTGTCAGTATGACGTAAAACAAATTGCAAAAAAATGATACGGTGTATTTCCTCCTTTTGTATTGCATGGGATTTGTTATAATCGTTATTAATTCAAGTATTAACAGAGAATTTTGAACTTCTAGTGTTCTACTGCTCGTTCATAATGGCTTACCATCAGGCTTGCCACTCCGTAGCTGTGGAGTGCCATGCGGATTTGTGACATCATATGGAATCGAGCCGAGTGCTCACATGCGATTCCATGCTGATCCAAGAGCTGCTCGCACACAATGCTATGTGATAGTCAAGCAAAGCACTTAAACTCCAATGTAATTATGCTGACAATAATGAATATTTATCATTTAAATAAACAGTTTCACAGTATTTATATTTTAATTCGAAACAACCAATGACTCATATGTGTTCATATTATGTAACTAGCGCATATTTAGGTTATGTTAGCTGGGCGGTCTGTAGAAACAGCTGGGTGGTGCGCCCATTAAAAACGTCCTAGGGAGAACACTGTTCCATAAGAGAAACTGTCTTTGGGCAGGAGGTCTTTATTGGCTAACAAAATGCAATATTGAATAACAACACTGCACATTGTGCAGCTGTTATATTCAGTACTTGCCTTATTCTGCATTGCAGTAGATGACAGTCACCCTGTGCAGGTTTTCAAAGGTAAAAGACCATCGGCTGTCATGCAGCACGATCGTATACATAGAGAAACTCTTTTCAGCATTCACAGATGTGTGCTTAAGTCACTTTATGTTAGCTTTGCTTCAGTATTAGACAAAACATGGGTAACAGAGTGCACGGTTTTATAGCCGGAGTTTTTCTCAAGAACACATTTTACTTGAATATACACCAGAACACCAACTTCCATGTACACTTGTCAGTGCTTTGTCAGATGTTCCATCTAACAAAGCCATCTTTTCAAGAGTCGCACCTTTCTCTTGAAGGCGCTTGATAGTTGATGGTGAGGAGACGAAGTTCTCTTTGATGTACACCAGCTTTCCTTGCACATCGTCTCTTGAAATCAGTTCTTGACTGACATAAATAGCCCTTGAATCTTATGAATTGAGAGAATCTACAGAATTCACTACGTGAAGACTGTTACAATTCAGTGCACAGGCACTCACACACACTATCCATATCTCTCTCTCTCTCTCTCTCTCTCTCTCTCTCTCTCTCTCTCTCTCACATGCACACATATATAAATAATTACTGTACATGTGATTCATTGCTAAGTTCTACCCCTTGCCTTCCACTTTCTCAGTTACCTAGATAAGCTCAAACATCTCATCACTTCAAGAATGTGGATTTTCCAAGAACATATTAAGGGGTATACAAAAATGCTTTAGCGGGTGAGTTGGCCATGCAGTTAGGAGCGCGCAACTGTGAGCTTGCATCCGGGAGATAGTGGGTTCGAACCCCACTGTCTGCAGCCGTGAAGATGGTTTTCCATGGTTTCCCATTTTCACACCAGGCTAATGCTGGGGCTGTACCGTAATTAAGGCCATGGCCGCTTCCTTCCCACTCTTAGCCCTTTCCTATCCCATCGTTGCCATAAGACCTACCTGTGTCAATGCGACGTAAAGCAACTAGCAAAAAAAAAAAAAAAAAGAAGGAAACAAAGATACTTTCTCTGTTCCACCAACTAAATGTTGAAACTTTTGACATCGTTTAATTCTAATTCAAAGCTGCTATATTGTTGAAATTAATCAATCAGAAATTACTGTTCAGAACACAATTAAAGGAAAAAAAATGATGTAAAAGTATCTTCTCAACAAAAAAACCTGAAAATGAATGATATAAAACCTTAAGAAATGATCTAAAAATACAAAATAGCAAATAGAGACTTAATAATTGATCTTTCGTATAATCTAGGAATCATGTCAGATGTTTCCATACAAGCTAGCAAAGTCTATGCTATTTCATCTAAAAGATGATATGTCATCAAACTCCAGGCCTTGCTTATTACACTTTGTTAACCTTAATACACGAAAACATACCATATCGCTTTTCATCCATTGCTAAAGTGATTGATGGAGCATGCAAAAATAACTGCAATTCATTGTGGAAATATGGATCGATTGTTGAGTGTGGTCAGTACCCGGTGAGGTGGGTTTATGTAGCTGTATAATCTCTACTACAAAATTTCAAGTTCTAAGTCTGTCTCAAATTTGTATGTTTGCAAATAGATCTTCAGTAAGAATGGCTGACATCTTCAGAATGAGTGATTCACTGGAAATAGCCATTTGCAGGTTGACAGTGGTAATTCTATGACAATTTCCTCTTCAATAGATATCAGGGTTAGGAAGCCTCTAAACAGTCAGTACAGCGTAAAAAATTTCTTGAAGGAAACCCAGGGTCTCTTAAAGTTGCATTGTATTTTCTGTTATACACAACAAGACAGTATTTACTTTTCTGCATTTGACAGGTTCTGGCAAGTGTGGGCAATTTTATATGTACTTTAGGTTGAATTTCATGCAAGCACAGAATATTTTCATTGAGATAAGCCTTGTACTGACTACAGGTTCCATTATGGGCAGATTTCACCATTTTTAACTCTGTGTAAGGAACTTAGAAATAAACCTTCAGTGAGCTTCTCAAATTCAGGAGTTTAAAAACAAAAATGCTGTTATGCAAGAGCTATTATATTTGATTTTAATGTTTGTTTGTCTTTCTATCGTCTCTATAGTCGTTAGCCAAGAACCAGTCGGCTCAAGCATTTCTTGGACCTGAAAATCCTGAGGAGCCCTATTTGGATGGGATCAACTATAACTGTGTGGCTCCAGGCAAGCGCTTTCAGCCCATGTCGAACCTTTCAGGTGGAGAGAAGACAGTGGCTGCTCTTGCACTACTGTTTGCAATTCATAGGTAAGTGCAAAATTTCCACTTTAAAAGTAAGTACTGAGCGAACACAAAACAAATAGCTTTGTTTTTAAATGGAGTGTAATTTAATCTTTGGTCATAAGCAGCAGAGGACCTACTCTGATGGTATCAGCTCTTTTATTGTTAGTAGAAGGAAAATTGAATGTTACCTCATGGTTGTGTTTGACAGTTGATGATATGATAGAGAAGAAAAATAGAGAATTGCCTCATATTTTTACTCTAATCTAGATTTAGGCACAGCTTTTTCAGATGTACTAAAATTGTGGTGGGTTGGAAAATAAAAATAAAGAGAAAATAAATGGAATGTTAGAGGGCATTCGACCAGTGCAGGTTAATGTAAATAAAAAATGTGTGTGAAGAAATTAATTCCATCCCCCGGTCTAAGCAGTTTGGACAGCCAAAGTAGGGGACTGCCTGGAGGGGTGAAGTACAGTGGGGACTTTGAGGGCCCTGGGACCGCTACGGTAGCTGTGAAGGCCTTTCAGGAACTCTGAAAAGTGGTGGCAAAAGGGGCTCTGGTTAAGACACAGCAGGTCGTTGGCCAGTTGTCGACCCATCATGTCCCACACATGCTCAATAGGACTGAGGTCCGGGGATCTCGCGGGCTATTGTAAGGTTGTGATGCCGTGGAGAGCTTCTCTGGAGATGCGTGCAGTGTGAACCCGGGCATTGTCCTGCTGAAACATCCCGTTAGCAATGTTCGCCATAATAGGGACAACCACTGGATTGAGTACCCTATCAACGTACTGTCAAGCAGTCATAGTGCCCTCAACAAGCACTAATTGTGATTTCACATTAAAGCCAATAGCTCTCCAGACCATAATGCTTGGTGTTGGGCCTGTGTGCCTCTCGACAATAAGATCTGGGCGGCCCCTCTACCCGGTACATCGGTGCACACGATTCCGGCGATCACTGCAGGCAAGACAGAAGCACGATTCATCACTAAAGACGACCCTATGCCATTCGTCGACCCACGTCGATCTTTCTCGACACCAGGCCAGCCTTACACATCGCTGTTGTGGGGTCAATGGAACACCTTCTGCAGGGACACGGACTCATAAGCCAGCTGCACGCAGGCGATTACCAACTGTTTGTTGTGTAACATGGGGTGCCACAGCTGCTCGAATCTTCGCTGCTGTTGCATGGGGTTCAATCCGGGCCATCCGAATGATGCGGCGATCCTCTCTCACAGTTGTCCTTCGCACTGGGCTTGTGCCAGGTCTACAAGTGTGGGTACTTTCATTTGACCACTACTGCCATGCACATTGTACCGTAGATGCCTGTCGGCCAACACGTGCAGCGACAGTCCTTAGCGATAATCCAGCCTCACACAGCACAATTATCCGAGCCCTCTCAAATGGCGACAGTTGTTGATAGTGTGCTCTTCTCTGTCATTGAGGCATTTTTGACGGGGAACACTTCACTGCACAGACTGCAAGTCAACTACGCTACACCAGAGTCCGTATACTGGAGTTGATTCCTCCGCGACCAATCATGTTGGGAGACCTGTAACAACAATCCAATGGGTCTGAAACTTTGATCGTTTACATACCTACATGGCATCATTCCATATCTTGAAAATCAACACAAACGACCAATGTCTTCATAGTGTTGCAATTTCCAGTTTCTTAAGTGTATTACAGGGTCAGATAAAGCTTTGCCTACTCTAATTCTCTGAAATCTATTTTCTAGAAATATAGCAACCCATTCAGTCACTCTTTTGTCTAGTCCAATTGCACTCATTTTTGCCAGTAGTCTCCCATGATCCACCCTATCAAATGCTTTAGACAGGTCAATTGCGATACAGTCCATTTGACCTTCTGAATCCAAGATATCTGTTATATCTTACTGGAATTCTACAGGTTGAGCTTCAGTGGAATAACCTTTCCTAAAAACTTCTATCGAACCAGTTATTAATTTTGCAAACATGTCTAATATAATCAGAAAGAATGCCTTCCCAAAGCTTACATACAATGCATGTCAAACTTACTGGCCTGTAATTTTCAGCTTTATGTCTATCACCCTTTCCTTTATACACAGGGGCTACTATAGCAACTCTCTGTTCATTTGGTATAGCTCCTTCGACCAAACAATAATCAAACAAGTACTTCAGATATGGTACTATATCCCAACCCATTGTCTTTAGTATCTCCCCAGAAATCTGATCAATTCCAGCTGCTTTTCTATTTTTCAACTTTTGTATGTTATTGTAAATGTCATTGTTATAATATGTAAATTTTAATACTTCTTTAGAATTAGTCTCCTCTCTATCTGGACATTACCCTTGTAACCAACAATCTTTACATACTTCTGAATACTTCTGCCTTTTGAAGATCCTTACATACACACTCCCCTTGTTCATTAATTATTCCTGGAATGACCTTCTTGGAACCTGTTTCTGCCTTAAAATACCTATACATACCCTTCCATTTTTCACTAAAATTTATATGACCACTGCCTGCCATCATATTATCCTTATTGATTAGCTGTATTAACTGTATTAACTGTATTAACTGCCCAGCCACTTATACACATGATGGCATACTGTCCAATAGTTGCATGAAATGCTTTCAAGCATCAAGCCATTTAAAATTAGCACCAAATTTTGAGCGAGCCACTTATAAGAATAAAACCTTTCCTGAACCTTTCTGCCATCTCTTAAGTATTGGTTGCACCCCTTCCTGATCATGAAATTCAAGTGGGGGACAGGGAGATCCTTCAGGATCTTTTCCTGTCCCACCTACAGCACACTGCTATTGCATTTAGTAGACCGCACTATCAGCATGGCGACTTACTGTGGTTCTGAAGGCAAAAACAAATTGAAGGATTTAGCTGAAAATTATATTGCGCTTATGTTGTTGGATTCAGAAGATGTTGATGCTGATAGTGGGATTTATTTTAGTGATCCAAGTGTTGACAGTAATGCAAAAGATGGCACAGGTGAAAGTGACATTACAGAAATTACAGAATGATTGGAGTTTGGAATAACACGAAAGGTTCCTATTTACCACTCTTACTGGTTTACATGTACACTTTGAGAATAACTCTGAATCTACAGGTGTTTTTGAGCATCTAAATGTAGCTCTATGCAGAGACCAACACATAAAGAAGAAGTAGAAGAATAATGGATTTCAAGAAATTCTTTTCTGATGAGCTAGCAGAACTGATATTGTGGGAGGGAAAGTGTTTGTGTGTGTTTGACATTTTTTATGTTTCATGTTAACTGTACGCTAGTAAAAAAATGTCATGCTTGATGAGGGAAAATTTACCAAAAGAAGTTATTCAACAGGTGAATAATAAATACTTGGTTAAGAGGTTAACTGATGACCCAGCCTCTGCCATCACCATCACCATCACCATCACCATCACCATCACCATCACCACCACCACCAGCTACTTGCTTTTTGTCTGTATTTTTGTGTGATGTGTTAATGGTGGCATATGCTTCTGGTTGTACATAAACTGTCCTCTGTAGAATTGAGGGACCTGCTTAGTGTGGGTAAGAGCTCGAACATCTTGGAACATGACATCATGATCTGACGATAGGGCGTGCTCAGCTTTTGCTGACTTGTCTGGGTGGTTGAGACAGATATTTCTTTGGTGTTCCTTGATGCTAGTCCCAATGGACTGGCATGTTTGGCCAATGTATACCTTGCCATAAGTACAGGGAATTTTGTACACCCAGGGTGTAATAGTGAGGACAATTTGTCCTTGCTTTTACACAAACTATGAAAAATTTTAGTGACAGTGCCCAACATGGCTTTTTTATTATGATTGAGAAGGAACTTGGCAATTCTATCTGTGGTGTTGTGAATGTAAGGCAGGTAGGCAGTTCCCTTCACTTCTTCTTTCTGTGAGCTTTCATTAGTTGTCCCTCTGGGATGCAGGGCTGTATTAATCTGTACATCGTTGTAACCATTACCCTTGAACATGACTTTTGAGTGTGTCCATCTCCTCCTGGATATTTGATGGCTCACAAATTTGTGTTGCTCTCGTGGCGAGTGTCGTGAGAATGCCCTGTTTTTCTGCTGGATGGTGGTGAGAATCTGTATCCGGTTTCTTTCTTACTAGAACATCCAAGAAATGAAGGCATCCGTCTGACTCCATCTCCATAGTGAATTTAATTGAAGGATGTTGCTGATTTAAGTGGTTTAAAAATACATGAAGTTCTGTCCATACCACGAATGTGTTATCCACATACCTCCACCAAATCATCGGTTTCACAGGCACCGAAGCAGTAGCCTCCCCATCAAAATGCTCTGTAAAGAAATTAGCTACTAGCGGCAAAAGTGGACTTCTCATAGCCACCCCATCTGTCTGTTCGTAAAATTGCCCACCCTACAAGAAATAGCTTAAAGTCATGCATTGATGAAATAGCTTAGTAATAGTCTTGGGGAAAAGGCGCTCAGTGAGGGACGACTGAGTCAATCGGCACTTTAGTGAACAAGGATTCCACATCAAAACTCACCAGAAGTGCATTGGGTTGAAGGGTTATGGTTGACTACTTATTGACGAAATACAGAGTGTCCCTAACATATGATTCAGTACGTCCTATATGTGGCTGAAGCAACTTGCTTAGGTATTTAGCCAAAGCGTATGTATCACACTAACAGTTGGTGTGAGGGGAACGTCTTCTGTATGGAATTTATGAATTCAGATATTTAGCCTCCTCTTCTGAAATTGAGGATTGCCTTAAGAGCTTCACAGTGGCGTTGGATACACGAGTGAGCTCCGTCTGTAAACAGGCTCTGACAATATAGCCGAGATCTTGTTCTTATACTCGTAAGAGTCCATTGCCACCGTCGCATTACCCTTATCAGCTGAGAGACTGGTCAGTTCAGGGTCATCTTTAAGTTCCTTTGGAGCTCTCCTCTTGCCTCTAGTTAAATTAGGTGAAGGTAGAGCAGTAGTTCCTCATGATCACCACACCTGGGAACTGGAGTTGATGATGATGATGATGATGATGATGATGATGAAGAATCGTGATCACATATAACTTTTGATGTGTCCAATTTATTGCAGTGCAATATGTGCACTGCAGATGTTCAGGTCATGTGGTATGGCTCATGTGAGAGAGAGAGAGAGTGTGTGTGGCTATTTTTTTTCCTATCAGTTGCATTATAAACATTTTCTCGGTTATGATGAGATGTCACTGGCATATCCTGGACAGATCCCTACCAAAGGGCATCATTTCTTGCATCCACCCTTAAACCTTTCATAACATATCCAAAGCCAGTCTTAGTCCAGTAAATCCTTCTTGGTATAAGCATCTTAGTTCTCATGCATTACACCCTGCTTCTCTCTAAAGTAATATTTTATTCAAATTCTCGTTCTACGTCCCAGGAATCAAACACAGACACACTATATGCACATGGAAGAATGGATGACACACTTTAGCAATATACTCAACAAGGAAGGAATAACAAACATCCCAGAAAATTATCAAAGTACCAATACACTAGCGCCAACTGCATGGATTCCGCTGACAACAAATGAAGTCCAAAACATCATCTCAAGCACAAAGAAAAATAAAGCTGCAGGACCAGACAACATATATAGTGAGTACATAAAAGACACTGCTCATCTCCTACTGCCTACATGGACAAACTTATACAATAAATGCATTGAGACGGCCTCAATACCGGAGAGATGGAGACATTCAACTGTTAAAGTACTCTATAAAGGAAATGGTGCCCATAAAATAAATACAAAATTTTTTAATCCACCTTCTCAATACTTGACAATCATGCGATGTTTACAAAAACATTACAATGTGCTATTACAAGGTACTAGTTTCGGTCCTATAAGGACCATCATCAGCCTAGCCAAGATACATAAGTGTATACCATAGTCCTAAAACGGGGTTATGCGGTGAGATGAGAGATGAAAGAATGGACTGGGGATGTTGTGGAATGATATACATATAAAATGGTGAAAATATGAACTGTTGTAAATGTAGCAAAGTTATGTTGAACAGTGACAAATAAAATCTTTTGGTATATGTCTCGTAAGATTACAAGTTTCTTAAACAACAATTATCTCAAAATTGAATAAAATAATCTCTAGTTGATGAATAGTCCAAGGTTGCACATTTAAAAATTGGTTTATGTCGGATTTTAAACAATGTCCAATGTTTCTATCAAGTTCTAGAAGATATGAAATTCAACATTGGCGCAGAGGGAATTATTTTGTCCAATAAATCCACAACAGAGGTTAAATGTTGACAAAACTGTTGGACATATCTTGTGGTAGATTGAAATCTTGTTGTGTTACAAAGTAGCAATCCCAATTCAATAGGAACCAAATGAACCTCATCTCCATTCAAGATGATCACCTCTGGCTCCATCTTGATTGCCTGCTCCTCAAAGTCCTCATCATGAGGAGTTGCAACAGGTTCAACTTAGTGTTTGTTTTTACTTTATTACGCTTTCTAATTCACATGGAATCTATGGTTGACTGAAATTGGTTCAATTGTGTTTCATGGATGTTGATGTTTGTTCAGTCAGAAATAACTACTGATCAGTATTAGGGAGATGGATGGAGAGATGAGCATTAAATCTACATCATTTGATGGCCAGGCAGGCATCAATTTTTTGGAAAAGAGACATAGCTCTCATAGTGCATTGGCACTGCTGGTGGCTTCAAGTAGCCTATGCAGTGGCCTCCACGGTATGCACTAGCCTTGCGTCTTGGGTGGTGTGCTAAGTCCCAACTGACGAGCCTAACTTAGCACACGAGGGTGAAACGCAGGCAACCAAGAATGAGTTAGCTGGAAAATTTGTAATGTCCAATAACGGACCATTATATTGGTATTATAAATTTACTCATTCAGGACAAATATTTTAGGTTCCCTATGGAAATCAACATCTACATCATTTGATGGCCAGGCAGGCATCAATTTTTTGGAAAAGAGACATAGCTCTCATAGTGCATCGGCACTGCTGGTGGCTTCAAGTAGCCTATGCAGTGGCCTCCACGGTATGCACTAGCCTTGCGTCTTGGGTGGTGTGCTAAGTTCCAACTGACGAGCCTAACTTAGCACACGAGGGTGAAACGCAGGCAACCAAGAATGAGTTAGCTGGAAAATTTGTAATGTCCAATAACGGACCATTATATTGGTATTATAAATTTACTCATTCAGGACAAATATTTTAGGTTCCCTATGGGAATCAACATCTACATCATTTGATGGCCAGGCAGGCATCAATTTTTTGGAAAAGAGACATAGCTCTCATAGTGCATTGGCACTGCTGGTGGCTTCAAGTAGCCTATGCAGTGGCCTCCACGGTATGCACTAGCCTTGCGTCTTGGGTGGTGTGCTAAGTCCCAACTGACGAGCCTAACTTAGCACATGAGGGCGAAACGCAGGCAACCAAGAATGAGTTAGCTGGAAAATTTGTAATGTCCAATAACGGACCATTATATTGGATGATATAGTGATCGGATCAAGAGACATCACAAAACTACAAAAAGTGATAAAAGATATGGAGGAATGGTGCTACGAACATTAGTTTGAAATTAATACATCAAAAACAAAAATGATGGTATTTAGGCAAGGAGGAAAGATTCCAGCAATGGCAGAAATCTTCATAAAGAGGCAGAAAGTAGCCATAGTAAACAACTTCAAGTACGTTGGCATTACTCTGCAAACAAGTGCCAAATGCTTTACAAAACATGTAACAGAGAAAGCAATACAGGCAGTAAGGGCGATGCATGAAATCAACTATATCAGATCACTCAGCCTAGAGACGGCGATGGCACTATTTAGATCAAAAATCATGCCTATAATAACATATGGGATAGAAATCATATGGCTGTACCTCACAGAAAACAACTTATTCTCTCTAGAAGGAGTAAAAGCGCTATACATAAAAAGAGCGATCGGTGTATCCAAGAAAACAAGATCAAGACTCTTCTACCTCCTAGCACGAGAATCTGTCCTCATTGAAGACTTCAGAACACACCTGACCCTACCCAACACCAGAGCATCAGAAAATCTCCTAGCAACACTCAATAAAAAAAGAGAAGACATTCCTTCAGAATTCTTTGGAACTGGGGCCATGATAGACCGGACATGGACAACATCCACCTTCAAGATGAGGCACGTATTCACAAGACTGGCAGTACATGGTTTCCACCATCTAATTTGTACCAACACCTCATACCATGAACCGACAGAGACATGTAAGTGCAAACTATGTGGATACATGTGTGAACGTTACCACGTAGAACTCTGCATCAAAAGAACAAAAACAATTAAAGAATATGCAATCCAAGGCGCAAGCACATGAGTACAGTGTATATAAATGTATTATTTTTCTCTCTTTCTGTATGGCTATTTGGCTGCAATAAATATATTATTATATCTCCTTACACTTAGCAATTGCCTGCACAAAAAGTGTGATTCAAATGTATGGACTCTTATCTGTGCCCTTTCCCATCCTTGCATTGCCAAAAACCTTTGAGGGGGCAATCAGTGCGTAGGTACTTCAATCCCCCCTTTTATGTCAAACCAGATTCGACGCATGTTTCATGTAATCTATGTATATAATTCTATCACCTTTTGAAGCATTTCGATGCTCTGCCCAGACTTTCATTCTCTATGTTGTGAAGTACACTTTTGTATCACCAGATGGCTCGTGTATCAAAATCATTGGTTTATTGTAGTGATATGAGTCAGTTTGTAAACAGTTTATGAGAAAGTAATTTTTCTGTGATTGTGAATATTTGCAAGTTCTACATCTGCTGACAGTGGTATACACAACACATTTTATCATAGTGTTTAGGTTGCAATGTTTATTAAGTCTGCTTTATTTATTATAACATTGTTATGGGGATATCTGAAACTTCAGGAATGTCAAATCTTCGTAAACATTGCATACCTGAGTAAAAAATAAAGTAATGAGTACGTGAAAATTCAAACCCTCACTGCTCTGAGGGTGTAATTCCGCATAGCTAGTTAGAGCATGCAGGTTTATGTTATATTATGTTAAAACTACATATTAGTACAGTAAGACCAGTTTTATATGCTGTAGTCATGTGGATGTTAGCAAATCTGGTGAAATAGACTTCAGATTGTTATAAAAGTAGTCCACATAAAAAACAAGTATAGCGCTATAATGCGTAACATGCCATAGATTTTCCTAAACAGGGGATGTCATACAGATGCCAGGGAAAGCCGGAACCATAACACATGTTAAAAGCGATTCGTGTGGAGACTGTGAGAAACTTGTAGACAAAGCTACCATAGCGATCTGTTGCGATGGGAGCTGTAAAAAATTGTTTCAAAGGAGTGCTTGGGAGCTGGTACAGGAGATTTTGCCACTCCGAAGAAGCCAAGTTGTTCACTCTTGTGAATGTGTAAGGTGTGTAAAGCAGATTTTGATATGTTAAAGAATGGGAGCAAAGAGCTTCAAGCAATCTGGGCAGAAATAAAACATCTGAAGGATACAATAAAGCCAATGTAATATGAGAAATAGGAAAGGCACTATCGCAAAGTAACAGTGAATGGAGACCAGAGAGAAAAGACACAAGAACATTGGTTATGAACACCAAGTCCAATGAAGAAAGAAATAAACAAAACCAAGATCCAGCCCCCAAACCACCCAGCATGAATAAAGATATCCATATACAACATCACCGAGCGAGTTGGCTGTGTGTTTAGGGGCGCACAGCTGTGAGCTGGCACTCGGGAGATAGTGGGTTCAGACCCCACTGTTGGCAGCCCCGAAGATGGTTTTCTTTGGTTTCCCATTTTTACACCAGGCAAATGCTGAGGCTGTACCTTAATTAAGGCCACGGCCGCTTCCTTCCCACTCCTAGTCCTTTCCTATACCTTTGTCACTATAACACTTATCTGTGTCAGTGTGATGTAACGCAACTTGTAAAATTAAAAAAAAAAAGAACATATACAACATCATGAAGAAGTACACTTCTGAGTAATTGAATTAGAGATAGCTGCCATAATGGGGAAATGGCACGATGCTTGGCCCATCAAATGTAGTAGAAGGGCGTGGCATGTAACAGCGAGGATGTCAGACCTCAGACCTTGTATGGGCTGTAGGATCTTGGCTGCAAGAAAGGTAAGGCACGAGACCTCAGTGCATTTATCACGGCTAAATTGTTGGTGCCAGGTACATGGGTCACTCCATCTCTGAAGACATGCAGGCACTGACTAGGCTTTTCAAGTGTTACCGTATCGAGAGTGTACCATGCCTACATGGATTTGGGCAGAACCGCTGCCGCTAAGGTCAACTGTCTTGGTGCATGATGAATTTATGACAGGGGCTGCCATCGGCTAGCTCCTAAGACTGGATAGACAAACCATAGTGAAGCAGATCACTTGTTAGTTCAATACTGGACAACGACGATGTGTCAGAAGCCATACCATCCATAACCATCCCCTCGCCGTATGGGGACAGAAGCAAGCGTCCCTCTGCTCAACACCCATCACAAGGCACGACTGACATGTGCAAAGGAACACCCCCATTGGATGCACGAAGCATTGAAAAAGGCCACCTGAACAGATGAGGCAAGGTACCAGTTGGTACGTGCTGATGGCCAGGTACAAGAGCATTGTCAACCACTAAGACAATAATAATAATAATAATATTGTATTTACGTCCCACTAACTACTTTGACAGTTTTTGGAGCCGCCAGGGTGCTGGAATTTTGTCCCGCAGGAGTTCTTTTACATGCCAGTAAATCTACCGACACAAGGCTGACATATTTGAGCAACTTCAAATGCCTCCCGGCTAAACGAGGATCGAACGTGCCAAGTTGGGGTTAGAAGGCCAGCGCCTCAACCGTCTGAGCCACTCAGCCCGGCCACATGAGGCAATGTATCACTCTTGCCAGCAGGGTATAGTTCAGGCCGGTGGTGGTGGTGGTGGTGGTGGTGGTGGTGGTGGTGGTGGTGGTGGTATGAGGACTGTTCACATGAGATGAAATGAGACCACTGGTAGATCTGATAATGACCCTCACCAGCAAACATTACAGGAACCAGCTGGCATGTTCACCCCTTTGTTTGCCTTAAGCACCTTGCAGGCGACTTGTGCCTACAGCAAGACAATGCTCCAGCCCATCTTTCCTGAACTGTGCCAACGGTGCAAGAGGAAAGGGCTAGGAGTAGAAAGGAAGTGGCCATGGCCTTATTTAAGGTACAGCACCAGCATTTGCCTGGTGCAAAAATGGGAAACCATGGAAAACCATCTTCAGGGCTGCCAACAGTGGAATTTTTTCTTGTTTGCAAGTTGCTTTACGTCTTGCCGACACAGATAGGTCTTATGGCGATGATGGGACAGGGATGGGCTAGGAGTGGGAATGAAGCGGCCATGGCCTTAATTAAGTTACAGCCCCAGCATTTGCCTGGTGTGAAAATGGGAAATCACTGAAAACCATCTTCAGGTCTGCCAACAGTGGGGTTCAAACCCACTATCTCCCGAATACTGGATACTGGCTGCACCTCAGCGACTGCAGCTATCGAGCTCGGTAACAGTGGGATTTGAACCCACTATCTCCTCAATGCAAACTCACAGCTGCACAACCTAACCGCATGACCAACTCACTCAGTTAATCCATTTTTTTAAAATTTTTTCCTTGATTTATTAGTTTCATTTTCCATATTGATAGTTTTCGTATATTATAGATAAGTAAGGTTCCACCTTATCAATACAAGTTTTAATTTTATAAGATCCTACTTACAGTAACGGTTTCGACTTTTTATACAGTCATCCTCAGCTGTACATTAGTACCTTCACATAAGTCAAAGTTGGTTAATATGCCTTGCCTAGTAGAAAAGTCATAATAATGGAATGTGTCCAACGTTCAAATTGGGCATGTTTCAAAGTAAAAGAACACGATACAGTAAACTAAAACTAAAACTGAGTGTGGGTGTATCTTTTTAGGCCTAAAATTCGTGTGGGTTAACTTATTTTAAAAGTACAGGTACATAAACACTTTAAAATATATAGTACATATTAAAATCACATATTAAAATATATAGTTCATGTGAAAATCCATTATAATGACTAGGAACACTTCATTAAAATGAGTTTAACATCTTGCGTTTGTCGATATTTTAATTTTGTCCAATATAAATGAAGAATGTCCGTGCTTGTATTCATAGGCGGTGCTCTCTTGGGGTTCTGCTATATGTTAGGCTTATCCACTAATATGATGAATAGATTCTTCAGTTATTGATGACAAGTCTAATGTGTAACCAGAGGTAGAAATGTGCAGCTGTGATTGAATGTTGCCTTAAAGTATTAAAATGCAGTATGCTTTTGTGCATAGGTGTCAATTGCGGAATGGTGGCTCTTTTCTCGTCTATAATTGCTGATGTATGTCTGTAGGAAACGAAAAATGGAGTTAGAATTTTATAATCTGAAGAATGCCTGCTTGTGTGTGTGTTTCCGTAATGAGTACTTATATTGCTGTCGTGGTTGGGTTACGTTAGATTGGGCTGCCTGGCGTGTACTGTATCGTGTTCTTTTGGTGCTAGTGTCCGTTGCTGTGAGGGGAATGGAGGGATAGGTGAGGAGAGTTGTTGTCGTAGGAGTAGGGGTGCAGTTGGGCGTGTCGGTCGTCTGCGCTGTGGCCCGTGTTGAACATTGTTTATTGATTATTTTAAGGCGAGGAAACTTTGTTAAATATGGTCTTGGTTTTTTCTGTAATTTCATTTACGTTATAATTAGGATTGGTGTATTGATCTAGTGATATGTATAGTTCTTCTGTTACATTGAGTAAGGGGCCTTTAGGGTTTATATTTAGTATTTTCATGTCATTTGCAATGTTCATGAAATTGTGTTTGTATTCGTCAATGTGTTGGCCTATTGTGGAAAAATGATTGTGTTTTACGGCATTAATATGTTCATTATATCTGGTTGCATCTCGTCATCAATAACTGAAGAATCTATTAATCATATTAGTGGATAAGCCCAACATATAGCAGAACCCCAAGAGAGCACCGCCTATGAATACAAGCACGGACAGTCTTCATTTATATTGGACATAAATAAGAAAATCGACAAACGCAAGATGTTAAACTCATTTTAATGAAGTGTTCCTAGTCATTATAAGGGATTTTCACATGAACTATATATTTTAATATGTGATTTTAATATGTACTATATATTTTAAAGTGTTTATGTACCTGTACTTTTAAAATAAGTTAACTCTCACGAATTTTAGGCCTAAAAAGATACACCCACACTCATTTTTAGATTGTACATATAGCCAGCTTTTACTTTGAAACATACCCAATTTGAACGTTGGACACATTCCATTATTATGACTTTTCTACTAGGCAAGGCATATTAACCAACTTTGACTTATGTGAAGGTACTAATGTACAGCTGAGGATGACTGTATAAAAAGTTGTAACTGGTACTGTAAGTAGGATCTTATAAAAATAAAACTTGTATTGATAAGGTGGAACATTTCTTATCTATAATATAATCCATTTTTTGACCATAAAGTAATTCAAACAAGTTGGCAGAGGAGTAATCTTGGGTAAAAATGCCAGAAAGTGTCCATTTCTGTTCTTTCTCTTGTTCAATGTAAATTTCAACCCAGGTTCTTGATTCTCTAGGGCCACCTGACAAATGATTGATGGCTCCTCTATCGGCACTATCTTTGTAAGTCAACTAATGGTTCTCTGATCATTTATTTTACATTGCCAATATCCAGAATGTCCTTGTTGTAATTGAGTAATTTTCAGAGTATTCTATTTTATGATTTGTTGGTCAAAAATGGAACAATGAAATCTCATAGTATGATTAAACGTTCATAATATCACAATCTCTAAGTTCACAAATAGCAGTTAAGTTTAGGATTTAAAAAAATTCATACTACAACCCGAAAGTATGTATATTGTTCATATATGCTGTTCTAGTAATAGAACAAAGCAAGACAGATTAATACCAGGGCATTAATAATGTAATGGTGATAGCGTCCACCATGCCAACTTTCTATCGGCCGTATCGGCCCCACCCCCCTTACGCTCGTCCGCGCCAATCACGAGCAGCACTTAAGTCCTGGACGGGCCCTTCTCTCTTCTGTCCGTGGTCGCGCCGCATGGGTCGACGGAAATTACTCTACTATCAATCTGGAGTCTTCCATCTCGCGAGGTTCCTGGATACATCTAGCATCCGGACTGTTCCAGAAGGGTCGGCGCAGCGATATAAGAGTGGAGTGACTTGCCTGGAATCAGTGAGAGTTAGAGTGAGTTAGTGAGTGAGTGAGCGAGAGCGAGATTGAGTTCGCTGGTGTGAGTTAGTGAAGAGCGCAGTCAGTGATAGCGTGGGGTGAGATGTCAGCCTGATGGAGTATCTGCCTGTTGGAGCCGAGGACTCGTTCCTGTTTCCCTGATGTCGTGTGTGTGTGTATCCCTTGAGGCCGGCTGCTAGAGGAGAACCTGGAGTGTTCTGGATCAGTGCGAAGGGAACACTGGGTGCCAACGTGTGCGGACTGCGAACGGGATTCGACGGATTGAGTGAACAGCAGATACTATCCCGACCTGCGAGACTGACGTGTAGACTGTGGACCATGACAACGCTAACGAGTGTGGCTGAGTGAGTGTAGTGTAAATAATCGATGACACACACACACACACACACACACACACACACACACACACACACACACACACTCACTCTCTCTCTCTCTCACATTGTAGATGGAACATGAGAAACTGAGGAAGAGAGAGAGCGCGCGAACCGTGTAAGTGTGTAAGCATGTTCGTGTGTAAGTTGTAATCTCGGCTATCGTGTGTGTGTGTAAATCTGTAATTGTAGAGCTTAGTTAATGAATCTTAGAAATAGGTCGCTACCAGGTTCTGTACTCATTTATTTACCCTGCCAACACGTTACAATACGCTTTCATACAGAAATGGACTTCAGTACTTTTATTCTTTTTCCAGGTTACGTTTTAAAACTTAAGTTTAGTCTTATTTTCTATATTATGTTCTTCAACTCGCATAGTGTGTGTGTTTCTGTAATTTTGTTTTGTAAAATCTTGTCCTCATCCCAAAGATGGTGCAGCAGTTTTCAGGCACATCCCTAGTGGAGGTGATCTATATGTACCATTTTAACCACATAGCAGCACTCATACCATTTTAAATCTCTGACAGTACTGGAAATCGAACCCAGGCCTCGAAGGATAGCAGCTAATACTGCTAAGAGTTAACGCTACTGAGGCAGATGTTTTGTTATGAAGAAATTGTTAAATAGAAGTAATACAAAGAAATCACTCACCCCCTGAATATGTTGAATAGTAAAGCAATGAAGTTGCAGGTCAGTCAGCAGTTTGCTCATTAACATTTGTCTTACATAATTACTATTTGTGGGAGGAAAAGTTTTCCCCAAAACCTTTAGGTGGATAGTTAAAAAGAGAAAAATGTCATGATCATTATATTTTTATTATATGTTACGTGCTCTATGTGAATACACCACTTCGCAGCAGTCACTTAGCATATTGTAAAATGCTTCTTAGTAGTTAACTTAGTAGTTAGTGAACTTGCAGTTTTTTAGATGCATCTCGTCAACTAGATCATCTTAATTTCATATGCTCTTGTGATCCTCATAGTCCATTCGACACCACAACAACCACCACCACCACCAATATTTTTTAAACTTTCTGCTTTCTGTTGTGCAGTTATCAACCATCTCCCTTCTTCGTTCTGGATGAAATTGATGCTGCATTGGATAACACTAACATAGGCAAAGTTGCCAGCTACATTCGTGAGAAGACGTCTTCATTACAAACAATTGTAATCTCGCTGAAAGAAGAGTTTTATAGTCATGCAGATGCGCTTATAGGTATATGTCCTGATGTAAGTACCTGTTTCTGTTTCTTCATACTGTTCTTATAAGGAGAGTGTTTTTTGTGCATTATTATGTAATATTGAAGCTATATGAGTTTATGTATCATGTTTCTCTATTAATTACTTATTTGTAAGTTTATTTATTTAATTGTTACTAAAATGATTATATGGGGAATGGAATGTCACTTCCTAACTATAAAACATTTAGAGAATTCCATGAATGTAAAGATAAAATCTGGCATAATGCATGAGGTATGTGATGAAGTATGAGGAAATTTATTGTTTGGAAGTCAAGGGGGAAAAAGAAAAAAAAGGAACTGGAAGAAGAGACAGAATTCTTTCATGAACTTTAGAACGCACTAATTTTATTTACTAGTACCTACCTTGACATTTTATGTATATTCATCTTATATTTTCCTATAGATACAAAATATTTATCCTTGAGTGATTATTTTGTGTGTGCTACTAAACACTAGCATAATAGTTGAAGGTGTGATTTACTCTTCTTAACACAAAAACTAATCGGTTCAAAAATTTTAAGTCCCTGAGTTTAAGCACGAGCAAAAAAGAAGGAGAACATTATCATAAAGATTTCATGATCAGTTACTGCATGGAGTTTTTCTGCACCTTTTTAAAAAGAAAGGTTGCACCTCTATTCTTTTCAAATGAGTCAAGAATATAACATGTTATGAATGGCACTAAGCCCTGCTTTTCACTGTATGTGCTGGACAGAGGTATGTTAGAGAGTAAGACAAGAAATATTTTATTATATAAGATCATACAATGGGACGAGGTGTACAAAATTTAACGCTTTTCCCATTCAAGAATCCGCTCAGTATTGTGTCGGTAAGAACCCACTAAATATTATATTTGCCCGTGTACATCTAATAACTGATAACTACTTCTACCATGGACACTGTACAGTAATCATTAGTGTTGAAACTAGGAATGGACTCCAGTAATGCATAGTGATAAAATTAATTTCTGGTGTTCAGAATGACTCGCTTTCTCGGCATGCAATGCTTATTAAAAGGCGTATGAAACTCGAACAGAAGGACTCTTTATCTCTTGATAAATTTGTTGATTTGTATTAATTGGCATCAAATATTTCCCTGCCAACCCGTCAGCACCTCATTAACAAGCCATCTATCTAGATGTTAGCGTGTCTCATCATTCAGTGTAAGTGAGCAGGTAGAAGAAGTTTTGTGTACTCAGTTGAAGAGAAAATCATTGTTGCACTTGTGAAAATTGCAATGTGAAAACTTTCAGGTTAGATCTTTGGCTGGTAAGGTACTGACAACTAAGGTTCATTGTTGTGCAAATCACAGCAAAGAATTCTTGTTCTTAATGAAAAATGTGCTGTGGGTCACTATTTCTACAACATTGTCATTTAAAGTGTTCTCCCCAGAAATTTCCGTCAGTCAGGTGGCAGGAATGAGAAGCCAGGTAAAAAATGAATATGTTAAAATGTATTCCTCTCAGCACATTGACAGTAATATCAGACATATAAACATTAACTGCAAAATTGAACTATTTTAGTGTTATTATCATGAGTATTTTGAACTCCTAGTGTTCTACTGCTCATTCATAATTGTGTATCACCGGGGCTTACCACTCGGTTGCTGCGGAGTGACTTGCATGTGATTCCACGCTAGTGCAGACACCGCTTGCGCACGAATCTACATGGTAGTCAACCTAAACATTTAAACTCAGATGTAAGTGATACAAATTATGCTGACAATTATGAAGATTTATGATTTAAATAAACAGATTTACAGTATTTACATTTTAATTTGGAGCACCCAAGGACTCCAATATGTATTAATATTATGTAACTAGCACATATCTAGGAAGCTCTAGCTCTTAGGGAGAACACTGATATAGCAGTCTCCACAGGTTCAACGATGATTTGTTTATTATCTGGCAGTACAATGAGACTTATTCCTTTAAACAATATAACAATGTAAACAGCTGTCATAATTAGAAAAGTCATAGTTGTGGGCAGATATAGTTCTCTCCTGAGCATATGGAGCAAAGATTTGGTGAAATGTGAAGAATCCCTACTGTTTAATTCTTTGAATCAACGAAATCCCAGAATACTGCATAATATTAGGAGGAGTTCTGGTGATCTTACACCACCCACCAAAGTCTCACAAACTTGGCATAAGTAGTATTGGCAAGACAGTTTATACACGATGGGAGCTGCATCAGCATTTTCCCACTGGTAATAGTTTACATTAGGGGTCAATAACACCTGACATCATCAAGGACCTGGCATCATCATGACATTATAACCCAACAGTCCTAACCTAACCTCACAGGCTCTATGGAGGAACCCATCAGTCAGCTCAATGACCAGTTTTGCTTTGTTTTGAGGGAGGGGGATGCTAATCTCTCTCCACCAAAAATTGCCAAACTCTGACCCAGTGAGCATTCACCAGTTTCCCCAGCATTCCTCCAGTTCACCTCAGGCTCAGAGCCTGAGAGCAGGAGACCGCCGATGCCAGCAGTCGGCTGTTTACTTGAAAATGAACTGCTGGTGAATCCTCCTTTTGAACTTCCTTTTATAGTGCAGTGCTGAGTAGTAACGGGAAGGTTGAGGGGGATTTAGAGAGTGCCACTATCTTTCAATGGTGGTGGGATATAGAGATATAGAGCCCAGTACCAGCGAGAAGATTTCATAAGATGGCGGTTTGAGCAAATGTTTTTGAAAGAGATCATGTATTTTGAATGTTGACAGATGTCAAGATCACATGTACATGTGCAAGAGTGTTCTTTACATGGCTGATAGTGTGCAAATCGAGCATATGCTTTGAACGAGAGCTTGTGTTTGAATGTTGACAGCTCTCAAAACCACACGTACGTGCCCATACTGTTGGCATGGAAGTTGAGACCAGGAAACCCAGTGGATCTGTGCATGCATAAAAATGGAGAAAGTGATACCGGAAGTGGAGCAGCTGTCATTGGCAGTGAAAATGTCTTTGAGGACTATGCATCGTTAGCAACTACTGAAGTATCACTACACTGATCACAAAAGTTCACTCCATCTGAATCAAAAGTGAACTCCTTCATTGTGGTAAACCTTTCAGGACTTGTTAGCAAATTTTGAAGTTTACTCCTGTGATATGAAATATATCCCTTATCAAATAATGAGATACTTCTGCACTGTGTAAGAGTTAAAGGTGGACTAGAATGGGGTGGAACTGACGGCGGATGTAGTTCTGAATTATCATCATAATCATAGTCATCGTCATCATCATCATCATCATTCATATTGCACAGATGAAGCTAAGAGTTCTGAACTTAATGAGCAAATGGCTATACGGTTTGGGTCATGTAACTATAAGTTTGCATTCAGGAGATGGAGGGTTTGAACCCCCTTTATCAGCAGTCCTAAAGATGGTTTTTCGTCTATTCTCATTTTCACACCACGGGCCACAGTCGCTTCCTTCACACTCATAGCGGTAGGCTTTTCTATCCCATCGTCACCATTAGACCTATCTGTGTCAGTGTGACATAAAGCGAATTGCAATATAAAAAAGGTTGAACTTCAACCAAGCATTTTGATTTCAAATCAATTAAGAATATTGTACCAGGAAATAGTTATGAGGCCAGAGCATGGGAAGGATCTCAGGTAGTGTGCGGTTGCGATTGGAGTCGGTACAGAGAAGGATGATTTTGCAGGGCGAATAACAGATGGTAATAAAAATTTTGATAATATTTATTGATAATTTCAAGTGAATCACCCTGCCTCTCATTCAGCAAAATTAAATTTCCAAATGATCTCTTCAGAATGCAATTAAGTAAATAAAATATATGCGCTGTCACAATCCTATACATCCACTCGATGTTAATAATGTTCAGAATAAATATCAGTTTTCTAAGATCTCAGTACACCCTAAAGTTCATCTAGGATCTCTCGTTCGTCGCCATAATACCTGTCTGTGTCGGTGCGACGTAAAGCCACTAGAAAAAAAAAAAAAAACGGATCTCTCATATAAATTCAAATTCAAAATAACACTCTGACACTCTGATCATAGAACTTCATTCAACCACTTGTTGATTTACCAAGATTATTAAATTGCAAATTAAGTCCATCACTTGTGGTAAAAACCTAAAGTCTTTCTAAAATTATTAAGCATAATATTAACTGACACTTGTTTTAGCAATCCTAGAGTTCAAATTAAATATTTTCAATTGCTTGCTGAAGAAATCCTACAGTTCATCTAAGCAAATATACAAGATTGTTAAAGAGTGCATTTGTTGTATGACAAACCCTACAGTTCATCTAGTTATTGTGAAATGATTTCAGTTTACACAACTTCGGAGAGAAACCTAAAGTTCATTGAAATATGACCTGAAGTCTTATTGAATGATATCCTATAATTTCTACAAGCAGAATTCACATGATTAAAAATTACGAAGCACTTTTCATTTGATCAGCGTAGCACTGTCGAATAATTGAGTGCATTATTAAAAGGTCAGTTATTGTCTAAGTGTAATTACTCACTTAAGAAAAGGTAAAATACACTTATATCACCTGTGTTCTGCCGTTGCCTATGAGATATACAAGGCGGAAAGTGGACCGATAGAAATGCAGGTCGTAAGTAGTTTTATGAACGTCCGCTAGAGGTCTGGACATTGTGCTATGCTGTTCATGCGAAATACATTCAATTAGTAGTATATGTTGGTTTTTAAAGATGTAAAAAACTACAAATAATGAAGTTAGGACCACCTAAATGTGACTTATAGTGATTGGATGTAAAGTAAAGCACATTTAAGTGATATTTGGAATTATTTTAGGCAAAGTCAAGTGCAGTAAGTTAAATAATAAAAGCAATACATTAAAACGACTTACCATGATCACTGCTCATATCACTCAGTTTTTTTAAATCTTCCAACTTACATGCTTTGTCCCGAACTTCTTTTCCTAGTCAGGAGCATCTGTAATTTTATGAGCTTCATTGTGGAATATTGGTTTTAAAAGTTTTGTAATGAGAGTTGCAGCTACAGTCAGTGCTCTCTGATCACACTCGTCACATTTGAACTCCTCAGTGAATTTTGGAACAATAAAAACGTTAAGATTTTTAAACTAAATTCATATTGCCTCGATAATGTAAGGAGTGACGTGTAAAATTCAATATATTTTGTAGAAAGTAAACAGATTTTCTTGAAGGGTTGCGTAATGCTCCACGATCTTTCATCATAATGAAACACATCAGCGGACTGTCAGTAGTGGCCAAGGATATCTGACCCAAGCATGATTCACAATTGGAATTTTCTTCCGCAACTCGAACAAGATAACCAACCACCTATCATGGCCAAGGAAGACAACTCTAGAGTGACAGGTTTCTCTGAAAAGGCATGGTGTCATTCTTAATATCAATAGCGTCTAAGATAATATAAAACTTACAAATATCTTAGGCCTATTAAAAATAGTACATCTGAAAGAAAATACAATAATCAGGAATTGATTAGTTAGCTTACCTTCGTGCGTCTCATCAAATAATTCTAAAACTGTTGTTGGTCAAGATTCTGGGCTTGATAGCCATTCCATCCATGATAAGAGATCCTAACGTTTCCTCCACGCATGTCAAATTCATGGCTTCGTAATGAAGCCTTTCTTTAATGAGGGATGTTATTCCAGTTTCTGCATTCGAAAAGCCGACATAATTCTTAAGTGTCTTTTGATGCAGAAGTCGGAGGCAGTGAAGTGATCTAATGAATCTGTAGCCCATAAACTGAAGTCTCAATATTTAAAATGTAAATTACAGACTCTGGATGACATCCCAGGCAACCAAAGGGACCTGATTTGCTCCCCCTGTCTGGATATAGCAATTCTCCACTTCTCCTTTAAAACTGGATCGGCAGGAAATGATTGAAAACTCCAATATTCTCCTTTCTTTGACGAATTGGACTTACAGTACGATATACCATATTTTATAGTGTATATAAAATCTACTTGGAGTTAATTTGAACACTAACAATAAGTGAAATTTATACGTAAACGTATTAAAAACACTTTTCTCCATATGTTAATACACTACAGCACATTCAAACTATAGCACGATGTCGAGACATGTAGCGAGGGTACTGCGAACCTGGTTGGGGATGGATTTTATGCTCAGAACTAGCGCACACTTCCCAGCCTTGTATATGTTGTAGGCAACGGTTCTGCTCATAAGAATGGATGAAGTACAGCTCTGCAGCTTGGTGACAGGAACATCTGCAGCGAACAGCCCAAACTCGAACTCGGAACCAGCAGCCTACCACGTTCCATCCCACGACGACACCACGTTTAATCCCTCGTAGATACCAGGAATAATCCCACGCTGGATATGACGTTCTGCGTAGTGAGATATTATGATACTTTGCCAAGATTTCCGGTGTTTTAAAAAGAAATGTTGAAACAAGGGAAAGTTCAATTGCCACTATACAGTGAGTTGTAGGATTATTAATTATCATTAATGAATTGTATTTCACACTGAAATAAGTCCGAATGCACAGTTTATACTCGCACTCTTGTACTATGGCGTTAAATACGTGACTTGGAATAGCTCTACGTCAAGTTACCGTCATAATAAAATGATATCGCTTCTGCAGTCAAAAGCACAGTCTTTCACCACACAGTTTATAAGACGTGAAATGAGACGCTAGAACAGTTCATAATAATCACAGCTTATGTCAAAATTCAGTATAAGAATAACTATCACAGTCCGTTAAATACTCAAATAAATGCAATTAATGTCACTTCTAGAACAGTCTGTTGAATCCTAATATTCACTGCTTAAGTGGTTTTTATGAATGAGTTCTCATAATAAGAGTTCATATGACCTAATATTACCATAAAATGTCCTTAATATTCAGTTCCTTTTTATGACACTAATCGAACGTTCAAGGAAAAACGTGAATTTTAGCCACACTCAGTCCTATTAATTACTGAATATTTGAGTGGAATAGTACTTCAAATAGTTCACAGTCGTAATTGTATACGAGAAATGCGTCTCAAGACTAATGAAATTATCATTAATTGAAGGTTTAATTCATCTCACTCAATTTCCTATAATGCCTGTCACTGTAAATGATCACGACAGAGTTCAAATATATGGGGAATTAACACAGTCCATAATACTGTCGAATGGTAAATTAAACACTGGTATTCTCAGTTACACCTAAATGCAGTCTCTATAGCAAGATCACTTGTTCAAGAAATCCGTAACTCTTATACGACAAACTTCGGTTCGACAGAACTTTATAACATCTCACACGTCCACAACGCGGTTTTAAGTTTTAGAATGTGACTTACCCATCTCTCGCGAAGCGCGACGGGGCAGTATGACTTCTAGCCATGATCGAGTTGTAGATTTCAACTGACCATACCCTTGAGTCGTTGACCTATTTATATTCTGCTGGACATGAGCTCACTGGGTCAGGCGACAGAGGGGTGGTTATACATTCCAAACTTCAACTCGTCATATCTTCTAAATTATTAGGTGGATTGATCTCAAATTTTCAACATTGTACATTTGAAATGTGGGCTACATGTTGGTGTTTGTCTCGTTTTTATCTGTCGAGTCATTTAGAAGTTATAAAAATCATTTCTAGACGTTTCCACGGGGAGGTGAGATACATGTGGCGCTGACGTCACTTGACCTTGCTCCCCTCTCTTGCTGTCTCCCTCACACATACACAGAGCAGTAGAGACAAGAACATTCCCTCAGACAGCTGTTCCTTATGTCACAACTCAGCCATTCTTTCATTATTAAACCTTTTATAATCTGATGTGCCAGGGCCTATGCCTTCCGTGTACAATATGTAATACAGCAAACTCTCAATTATCCGGTTTGCAGGTTATCCATGCACCCCCGAGGCTTCTTTTTTTTTTTTTTTTTTTTTTTTTTAATGACATTTTGAATACTGCACGCTTGAAATTCAAGCATACTGTCGACTGCAAGTGTGCTAGCAGCATGCTTTGTTCGAGAACCAAACACTAAACAGTGTACTGTATAGCAGTTCTTTGTTGGTGTTCTATAATAGCAGTCATGGCTACCAAGCGAACGACAGTGCTTTTGACTCTAAAACAAAAGCTTGTATAATTTAAAAAGTTTGAGAAAGGGGTATCGGTTAAGAAATTAGCGAATTATTATGAGATTTGTGTTTCAGACAGTTAGAGAAATTAAAAATACAAACAGAATTCACTTTTTGTATCTCAAGTGTTTTACCAAGAACAGACGTAAGTAATTTTTATATTGGTCTACTTTATTGATAAAAGTGGTTATTGAATTTGTTATATGTTTGATATTATTGCATTTTCAAACAGTATTGTATGTTCTGTATTAAAAGTTTCCTTGTGCATTAAAATGCACACAATCGTATTATCCGTGTTTTCAGTTGTGCGTGCAAATTTGTCCAGGGATTATCCCGGATAATCGAGAGTCAAATTGTTTTCAAAATATATGTAATAACTGTTGCTACACTTAATAATAATAATAATAATAATAATAATAATAATAATAATAATAATAATAATAATAATAATAATAATAATAATAATAATAATAATAATAATATCACCATAGAACTTGAAGTATTCATACCCAAAGGGTTCAGGAAATCTTCAAATTTACCACAAATTCGAATTAAACAATATCACACACTGTACTATCGAATTTCGAACAATCCTTACTTTTTCAGTGGTTCCTCGAGTTGTGTTGAGAGTAGAATATTCCACTCAATCAGTCACCCTTGATCTGCATTTAGGGCAGCCAAAACAATAATACCACGTTTTCTTTTAAGCAAAGACATAGTGGAAAAACTTCCAAATAGTTCTGGACCTAACACAGTAAACTTCACAATTTAAATGAACCAGGCTGGCCTCAGTACTGAATTCATTTCATCTACACACTGCTGTAAATCAACTCGATGCAGATTTTCCCTGTTACTGAAACTCATTTTGCTACCCAGAAGACTATTCGAGCAACATACCATTAGGCAGCCAAAAGACTGAACCTTCTCTTAGCTTTGCAACTACTACAGTTCTATTTTCAGGTCCAGCATGATTCTACACTACCTTTCTCTTCCACTCAGGCACTGTTCCATCATTTTTAGTGTCAGTTTATGAAAACATAATACTCGAATTAAACTCAAATTTTGAACGTTCCGTTGTATAAGAATGTCGAGTGACTGCAAGAAAAGTTTAAATTGTTTACAAATTCAAATTTAAAATGTTAGAATTAATGTAGTAGTAGTAGCAGCAATAGTTTCTATCAATATAAGGTTGGAGTTTTGCCTTGGAAGTGTTGGAACACAGTTCTTCTGTGAATTAAATAATTTATCCTTTCCATAACAACAGTGAGCGTTGACCTATTTATTTCTTCCTTTCTTATTGAATATAGCTTTTCTGAAAAAACGAATTGTATCAGTTTTGTAAGTTTTTTCCACTTGACAGTGATAATCAGTTTAGTAAATACTGAACATGAAGATAGTTACACCAACTATTACAGTTATACATATTTGATTAAACAACATTGTATCCATTTATATCCATTAGGTTTATGATTATACAGGGTGTTTCAAAATGAATATCAGGGTTTTAAGGCTCTGGAGTGTTTATTACATTGAACTTACATTTGTAATAATACATCAAGTGAAAGAGCAACACAGACAGTTTGTCCTACAAGTGTTCAGTATGAGCACCATTCGTCACATGGCACATATTGAGTCGATAGCCGAGTTCATCCCACACCTTGTTCAGTGTGTCTGGAGTAATCATTGCAAAAACTGTTTCAGTGCAATTTCTTTAGTTGGTTAGATCAGCTGGAGGCCTTGCGAAACAAATTCTGTCATCTGGCCCCTTGCGGCCAATCCAACAGTTGGGTACAACATCGTTTAACCACTCGCGTACTGAGTTATGCCAATGAGGCGGCACACCATCTTGCTGCCAAATAAAGTTCTCTGGTTCTGCTTCTTGTAATTTAGGATAGAGCCATTGTTCAAGAACATCTAGATAAAAAATACCAGATACAGTTGCTTCAGCGTAAAAGAAAGGCCCATGAACTTTCCTCCGGGACAGGGCACAAAAAGCATTCAATTTGTACCATCTCGTGAGGATTTTCTGACCCCCAGATGTGCACAGTATGAGTGTGAAATGTCGATTCATCACTGAACATGACACGATCCAGAAAATCTTCATCGTCGTGCAGCAACATATCCTTCGCAAAGTTGGCACGTAAACCATAGTATGTATGTTTTAGAGCTTGCACCAACTGGAAACGATAAAGATGTAAGTTTTAAGTGCCTCCTTAAAACTCTCTACACTGACGTCACCAGAACTGCTAATTCACGACTACCCCCTATGGGTGGGAGATGCAGACGAAGAATACACCCACGGTATTCCCTGCCTGTCGTAAGATGCGACTAAAAGGGGCAACCAAAGGATGATTGTATTAGAACCGTGAAACTACTTGTGATTAGTACCATCACGCAGGGAACATCATGGGTCACCTTTACTTGCGAGTAGTACCACTATGTTCAAAGAAGAGTGATGCATTTCATAACCGCAACCGGGAATGCCATTAATTGGGATTAGTAGCAACAGAAGGTCAGTCTGTATGGGTTTTCCAGTACCCGTGATTAATACCACTGTGAGAAACACCATGGGTCTAGGCATTGCCTGTGATTAGTATCACTATATCAGCGATACCGTGGGTCTGCGTTGAATGTGATTAGTACCCACCGTATGAGGAACATCACGGGAATACCGGCACCCATGATTATTATTATTAACAAATACATCGCAATTGGGAAATATCCCGGTGACAATGGTCACTTACAGTAGTTTGATAATAGGATAAAGTTAAAACATAATTACCCAACAACAACAACAAACAAATCCATAGAAAGAAAATATTGCAAGAAATATTACTAGTTTAACATTCTTAAGTATATCCAGCTGGGCTGAGTGGCTCAGACAGTTAAGCCGCTGGCCTTCTGGCCCCAACTTGGCAGGTTCGATCCTGGCTCAGTCCAGTGGTATTTGAAGGTGCTCAAATACGTCAGCCTCGTGTTGGTAGATTTACTGGCATGTAAAAGAACTCCTGCGAGACTAAATTCCGGCACTTCGGCGTCTCCGAAAACCGTAAAAGAATAGTTAGTGGGACGTAAAACAAATAACATTATTATTATTATTATTATTATTATTATTATTATTATTATTATTATTATTATTATTATTATTATTAAATATATTCAGTGCTTAACATTACAGCTTACAATACTGTAGGTTGAACTTACTACTAGCTTAACATTACAAGTGATAAAGTTGAAAAACTAACTACCCAACAACACCACTACAACTACTAGAGTACAACAAGCAATTCCATGGAAAGAAAATAAGACAAGAAATACTACTAATTTAACCTTCTAAATCCTGCATCATCATATACATTTCTCACACAACTTAAGCATTTCAAGTACTTAATACTACGGCTTACAATACTATAGGTTGAGGTTACTACTAGCTTAACATTACAAGTGATAATAAAGTTAAAACATAACTACACAACAACAACTACAACAACAACAACAACAACAAGAGTACAACAATAAATTCAATGGAAATAAAATATTACGGTACAAGAAATACTACTAGTTTAACATTCTAAATCCAGCATCATAATATATATGAATTCACACACAACTTAAATATTTCAAGTGCTTAACACTACGGCTTATAATACTATAGGTTGAGCTTACTACTAGCTTCACATTACAAGTGATAATAAAATAAAGTTAAAACTTAACTACCCCACAACAACAACAACAACAACAACAACAACAACAACAACAGGAGTACAACCAGCAATTCCATGGGGAAAAAAATTACAAGCAATACTACTAGTTTAACATTTTAAAACCAGCATCATCATATAAAATTTCATATATAGCTTAAGTATTTCCAGTGCTTAACACTATGACTTACAGTACTATAGATTGATCTTACTCCTAGCTTAACATTACAATGCTTATAAAGTAAAGTTAAAAACATAATTACCCAACAAAAACAACAACAACAAGCAAGTCCATAGAAGGAAAATATTACAAGAAATACTACTAGTTTAGCATTCTAAATCAAGCAGAAAATCACAAATTCAGTGTCTGCAATTTAGAACTTTTACTTTTCACTTTACACTAGCACTAATGATCTTCTTAAATGACTTGATACCGGAAGGGAATCTATCAAAGACTGCTGCAGGTGATTATTCCAATCCCTTATGGTCCTGTTAACGAAGGAAAACTTGCCCACATCCGTATGCTGGTTTCTGGCCCTAATTTTATGGTTGTGATAATTTCTCAATAAGTACGAGGGAGGTTCCAACCTATTCCTAATTCTACTCCAGGCAGTCCTTCCTGTATAGCTCTTCTGACGACCACACAGGCGAGCTCTAGTACTTCTAGATTCAAGACCTTCCCAATTAATGTTATTCCTCCTATTCCCGGTTACGAAACGCATCGCTCCTCTTTGAACTTTTTGTCGGGAATTTATTAAATCTACTCTGTACGGATCCCAGCACGCTGATCCATATTCGAGAATCGGTCTTACCAAACATTTATAAGCTTTACTTTTGGCACTAGAATTAGCTTCCTTGAGATTCCGCATAATAAAATGTAACAATCTGCAGGATTTCTCAACTAAATTTTCTACTTGCTCTGACCAGTTCAAGTCTTTTCTAATAGTAACACCTAAGTACTTACTACTATCAACATCGACAACACTTTCCCCACCAAGTTCGTAATCCCTCTTGTCATTTGTTTTTTACTGAAACACAATTTCTTGCTTTTTTCCTGCTGTTTATTTTCATTCTATTTTCACGCGCCCATTTTTTCAGTCGTATCTAAATCCTGCTGATGCAATAGTTCATCGTCCTCTGTCTTTATCTCCCATTATTTGACGAAATCATCAGCAAAGAGGCGCACATCCGATTTTATCAAATCAGGCATATCATTCATGAAAAGTATGAAAGGACTTGGCCCAATAACGCTACCCTGAGCCACATCAGACGTAATATTTACTGGAGAAGATAGTGTTTCTCCCACTCGCACGCCCTGAGTTCTTCCACTGAAGAGTTCTCATATCCATTTCACAACTCTGATGTCAATGTCCATATACGCTAACTTGTTTAGTAGGATGTCATGTGGCACAAGATCAAATGCCTCAGCAAAATCTATTACTACTGCATCAATCCTTGACCCATTGTCGAGCTTATCCGATATATCTTGACATACGGAACAGAGCTGTCTTTCACAGGAGAAGCCTTCCCTAAAACCATGCTGCCCATCAAATATCATTCCAGAAGAGTCCCATTTTAACCTCAAATAATCTACTATTTATTGACGTCAAACTTACCGGTCTGTGGTTATTCAAGTCGCTCTTGTCAACCCCTTTGTGAATAGGACTACAGCGGCCGATTTCCAGTCTTCTGGAACCTTCTTATTGTTCGGTGATATATTAAAGATTCTTATTAAGTATGGCAGGATCGCTTCACCCCGAGTTTAAGTGCCTCTCTGGAAATAGAATCTGGCCCACAAGATTTATTTTTTCTTAGTTTAGAAAGACCTTTACACAGTAATGAAGCTTTTATGTGGAAATCATTATTAGTTTTTGGAAAATTGTCCCTGAATAACTGTACCACCGGATTAAAAACCTTTCCGTAGTGCTTATTTAATGCTTCCGCTTTATCTATTTCTGTTTTCACCAATAAATCCCCTCCTATACAAAGAGAAGGAATTGACTTGTTCTCTCCCTTCAGTCTTCGTATGTATTTAAAAAAAGTTTTCCAGGAATTTTGATTTTCATTTAGGATATTGTCAAGATATTTCTCTTCAGCCACTTTGTCCGACTCGTTGGCTGAATGGTCAACGCACTGGCCTTCGGTTCAGAGGGTCCCCGGTTCTATTCCCGGCCGGGTCGGGGATTTTAATTGCTTCTGATTAATTCTTCTGGCTCAGGGACTGGGTGTGTGTGCCCATCCCAACACTTTCCTCATCATATTCAGACAACGTACCACACTAATAATTATTAAATTAATGTCGTAATGGTCCACCCTTTTCAATACTATAATATGCAATATTATTGAATTACATTACAAAACTAGGGACTAGTTTCGGGCTTGGCTGCTATCTTCAGCCTTAATGTAATACATCTAATAACCAAACAAATGTACAAACACACAATTAAGATTAAAATCTGGGATGAACTATGTATAAAATCTGAAAAATAAATTAGGCTCTAAATTCTTAGCATCTAGAGTATGCTCATCATCCAGACTCTTTCTTGTATTAATATTCATAGAATTATTAGTTCCATCACTGCTAATCATTACAATTTCAATTGCAAAACAGGAACTGGTAATGTTGATTCAGTAGTCAGATCATCAATCACCAAATCTACTTGAATGGTGTTAGCAGTATGCAAGCCACTGGACGCCACTGTAAATAACCACCAGCTGACGCAGAACTGCTAGATGATGTCTCCACATCAACCAGCATAAATAAAATGTTCCTGTAGTGCTTGTTAAATCATGCTGAAATGCCGTTGTACACTGTCAGGGCGGCACATGAAGATATGGTTAAAACTGACACATTCTTAATTTGTGGCTGGTAGAAATTCGCAATTCATTGTGGTGTCCATGAAGTTAACCTGAGTAAACGATTGATAAAATTGGATAAAATTAATGAATAGAAGAAGAGAGAGAGAGTGTTAGTCAAATGGCATAGATTACATGAGACTTCCCTCTCATTGCGGCATGTGGTGCGTGGCATATTGTTGTGTGCCTCATACTAACGGTTGTGAGATTCAAAGGAAAAGGAAGGGGCGGGACAAGGAGAGAAAGGCGTGGCAAGGGTGATGGGGTGGGGCAAGGGGGAGAGAATGGGAAAGGAGAGGGGGTGGAGGGGAAGGGGGGAATTAATTCGGGGCTGAAGAATATGGAGGAAAAGAGATGGCTGCTGAGGAAAGGTGCTGTGAATATTATGAAAAACTGAATTATGACTTGTTGGTTTGACGTTTCTAAAAATGGGAATTAGAATGTCAAATAGGATATTTGGCTTTTCTGAAATATCATTAAGATTATGATTCAGATTAAAATATTGATCTATATGAGACAGCTTTCAGTAATGTTAAGGAGGGGTCATTTGTTGTTGATTTTGAGAATTTCCATATCTTGTTTTATGTCTGTGAATTTGTGATTATAGTCATGCATATGCTGTCCTACAGCTGAAAATTTATTGTACTTCATTGCATTGACGTGTTCTGAGTACCTTATATTGAAATTCCTCCCGGTCAGCCTGACGTAAGAAGAATTACAACTGTTGCAAATAATCCTGTATACTCCTGATTTTGAAAAACTATTGAACTTGTTTATGGATGTGGCATTATGTAAGACTTGTGCATTCTTATTGTTGGTTTTGAAAACTACTTTTCGAGCTTCTTAAAGATGTTGGCAACTTCATAAATTTGTTCTTTGAACATAAAGATAGAAAGTGAGGAGTTGTTTTGTTTATCTTTTTTCAAAGTGGTAGAGGGGCAATATTTATATTTATTGATTACTTTTTCAATAAAGAAAGCCTTGTATCCATTTAAGGGGAAGAAGATTGCAGGCTAAGGGCTCTATTCAGGATCAGAATTCAGGACAAGTGTCTGTGAGAAATCGGTACAAGTCACTGCAGTTAGAACAACCGGAGGAAGATGAGGAACAGGGAACTGTTGCTGAGAAGTGTGGAAGTAGGAGGAAGGGAAAAGGTAAGAAAGGGAAATGTGGAGTAGTGGATAGGAAAAGACAGGTGGAACAGGGTCATGGGAGGGAGAAAAGGGAGGAGGAAGTAGCTTCTGCAGCTATCAGGAAAGATAGGGATGACCAGGAGGGGATGGGATCAAATGAGGTGGGTAGGGTTGAGGCTTTGGTCATGGGAGATTCCATGGTTAGACATGTGAAGAAAGTGTGTGGAGGAAAGGGAACCAGGGTAGAGTGTTATCCAGGAATTAGGTTGAGGCAGATGTTGAGGAAAGTAGAAGAGAAGGAAGAAGGAAAGGAGAAGGTGGTAGTATTTCACATTGGTACTAAAAATGTAAAGCAAGCAGGTATAAGTGCTAACATAGTTAGGGATGTGTGGGATCTGGTAAATGCAGCATGGGTGAAGTTTATCGAAGCGGAGATTGTTATCAGTGGAATACTGTGTAGGAGGGATACTGACTGGAAGGTGATTGGGGATTTAAACGAGACCCTGGAGTGGGTATGTGGGAAACTGGGAGTGAGATTTCTAGATCCTAATGGGTGGGTAGGAGATATGGATCTGCACTCAGATGGCCTCCACTTAAACCGCAGTGCTACATGTAAGTAAGGAAATTTGTTTAGAAGGGTTATAGACAGGTACATTCAGGGAAACGGGGTGGCCTAGGGGGCGGTGGTAAGAGTACAGGGAAATGGAAGTCCAGTAGGGATGACATAAAAATGTTAGTGCTCAACTGTAGAAGTATTGTAAAAAAAGGAATCGAATTAAGTAATTTAGTAGATATACCGGTATACTCACCAGATATTGTAATATTAGTTGAATCATGGCTGAGAAATGATAGAATGGGTGCAGAAATATTCTCACAGAATTGGAGTGTGTTACATGTGATAAAATTCATTTTTGGGTCCGTATTGAAAGTATTTGTATTAAATAACACTAGTATGTTTTTATTTTTTATTTTGCCTATCAATAGTAGGCATCATCAGCCATTTTTCCCTTAGGAATAGATCAGGTACCTGATTGGAAATGACTTATGGATACTGTTAAAAACTATGTCTTGTAAAATGGATTAGAGGTCATTAAACAACTATTACAAAATAAAATGTGGTATACTATTAATTAACAATATTGTATTAATATTTGAGTCTAAAAACATGACAATTATTTGAAGATTACAACATAGGTGGTTGGTTCTTGATATTAAAAGATATTACAATAAAGATAAAAAATCAGAAAGCACATTCCATTTAATTGTGAAATGGCATGTTGTTAAAAACTTGAGGAAAGTTGAGCATTGGTAATGGTCGTTGATTCTTTAAGTTAATAGGTATTGATTTTCATTTACATGCTTATGAATTTAGAAGAATTTTCAAGTGGCCTGGTTCTTTTTAAGATAATATTAGTTAGACTGCTGGTGCCGTAGACTATATTGAAGTTTGTGTAGACATCATTAGGCCATCTTCTTTGATGTAGTATTTGTAGAAAGAGTTTGTGATAGGTGTGGCTCTTTGTTGTTGAACGTGTTGAGGTGAGCATACTAGTCGAAAGGGAACGTTGTTGTCAATTGGTGGGTAGCCGAGTGTGTGATGAAATTCCCTTTGACCGCTGAGATGTTAACTTATGTTGATGGCTTTAGAGCAACATGTACCATCCAATATATTAATTTTATGTTAACATTTTGATAAGGACGAAGTCCTAACTTTTAAGATTGTATTGTATTGAATAGGTGGAAGAACAATAAAAACATACTAGTGTTATTTAATATAAATTGGAGTGTGTATCGTAGAGATAGGATAGGAATGGTAGGAGGGGGAGTACTGTATAATCTCGAGTACTACCCGCACTGTTTTTCAAAAATATCGCTCCCAAAATTGGGTGCGGGTCTTATTTAAAATTTTGGGAAATTTATCTGTCTGCATGGGCGTAAATCGGGCATCATTGCCGGCGCGGCTTGGCAACTGCTCACTCCGCACTCAGTATACGCTACTTCCCACTCACGCACATTCTCAGAGTATTAACATGAATTCCACAAAGCGTTTGCGATCTTTTACTGTGAGTTAGAAACTGAAAGTACCGGTAGTTCGGGAAGCCAAAATTATTGGAAATCGTGCTGCCGGTAGGAAATACGATATTGACGAGTCGTGTATTTGCGATTGGAGAAAGAAGAAAAATGTACTATTAACATGGAGTGGTGATCGTAGAACTTTGAAATGCCAGTGGACAGGACTGTGAATGTTAAGGGTGCGAAAAGTGTTACCATTAGAACAGGTGGTAATGAAAAACAAACGGTGTACGGTAATGTTGTGTATTCTCGCCGACGGATCCAAATTGCCGCCGTACATTGTTCTCAAGCAAAAGATGCTTCCTTAAGAACTACCTGCTGGTGTTATCGTCAGATCTCAGAACTCCAGCTGGATGGACAGTTCACTTATAGAAGACTGGGTAAAGTGTGTCTGGCAACCTCACCCTGGTACATTATTGGGACAAAAGAGCTTGCTTGTTCTCAACAGTTACCGCGGCAGCACAACGGACGCTGTGAAGAACGTATCAAGGATGGGAAAACCGACCTAGCAATCATTCCAGACGGGATGACGTCTATGCTACAGCAACTGGATGTCTGCGTGAACTGTCCATTTAAAGCAGTCTTGAAACAGCTCTATACAGAATGGATGGTGGCTGATAATCACACACTGACGCCAACTGGTTGTATTCAGCGCTCGGAAGTTCACCTTCTGTGTTCGTGAATTTGATGGCATGGAATTGTAAATAATCGTAACTAATTTTGACATCCCTTTTTTTTTTTCAAATTTTGCTCTTTCAAAATAAGGGTGCGGATCTTATTCGGCGACGGGTGGTGTTCGATACGGTATTCATTCTGCTGAAAGAAGAATTTGTTAGCTACGAAAAAGTTGAAGATGACAAACATGAAATTCTAGGTGTAAGGCTCATCTCTAAAGATAACAGGTAACTTGATGTCTTTGGAGTGTACAGACCGGGAAGGGGTAGCGCTGACGCTGATTCAGAATTATTTTAATAAGCTAATCACCTATGTTGGAAATGATATGGAAAGGAATGTGATAGTAACAGGTGATTTCAATATACCAAATTTCAATTGGGAAGGTTATGGGAACGACAGGAAGCATGAACAAACAATGGCAAATAAGCTAATATGGGAAGGTCAACTGATTCAGAAAGTGATGGAACCAACTAGAGGGAAGAATTTCTTGGATGTGGTGCTGGTAAAATCACATGAGCTCTATAGAGAAACCGAAGTAATAGATGGCATTAGTGATCACGAAGCTGTTTTTGTCGTAGTTTAAAAAAAAGTGAAATAAAGGAAGGTTAGGACTATTAGGTAATACCATATGGCTGATAAAACAGGCACAAGGGAGTTTTGAAAAAGTAACTATGATCAGTGGGAAACAGTAAATGAAAATGTAAACAGACTCTGTGATGGGTTTAAAGCAATTGTTGAGGAATGTGAAAATAGGTTTGTACCTTTAAAGGTGGTAAGGAATGGTAAAGATCCATTATATGTTATAAGAGAGAAATAAAGAGACTAAGAAGGAGGTGCAAGTTGGAAAGAAATAGAGTTAGAAATGGCTGCAGAAGTAAGGACAAATTGAAGGAACATACTAGGAAAATGGATCTAGCAAAGAAGTCACATAAGGATAACATGATGGCAAGCATAATTGGTGGTCATACAAATTTTAGTGAAAAATGGAAGAGTATGTATAGGTACTTTTAGGCAGAAACAGGTTCCAAGAAGGACATTCCAGGAATCGCTAATGAACAAGGGGAGTGTGTATGTGAGGATCTTCAAAAGGCAGAAGTATTCAGTCAGCAGTATGTAAAGATTGTTGGTTACAAGGACAATGTCCAGATAGGGGAGGCGAGTAATACTAAAGAAGTATTAAAATTTACCTATGATAACAATGACATTTGCAGTAAGATACAAAAGTTGAAAACTAGAAAAGCGGCTGGGATATAGTACCATATCTGAAGTACTTATTTGATTATTGTTTGCATGAAGGAGCTATACGAAATGAATGGAGAGTTGCTATAGTAGCCTGTGTGTATAAAGGAAAGGGTGATAGACATAAAGCTGAAAATTACAGGCCAGTCAGTTTGACATGCATTGCATGTAAGCTTTGGGAAAAAATTATTTCTGATTATATTAGACATGTTTGCAAAATTAATAACTGGTTTGACAGAAGGCAGTTTGGGTTAAGGAAAGATTATTCCACTGAAGCTCGACTTGTAGGATTCCATCAAGATATAGCAGATATCCTGGATTCAAAAGGTCAATTGGACTGTATTGCAATTGACCTGTCTGTGATTGGTCAATCCGGGCAAGCTCCTGTGTTCTGATTGGCTGCTCCAAGGCTAGGGTTCCCTTTATAAGGAGCTAGGCACCTTTTCGAAGTGGATCTGAAGTCTAAGGTCTTATGTCTCTGTGCCGTCTTGGTCTTGACCTGCCGAGCCTTCGTCTCTTCAGTACCAGCATGACCTGCCTTGGGGTAAGCGCTGTTTCTTTCTGTCCGGTTTTAAGTTCCATTTAGTTTTTGTTTGGTTTGGTATCACAGGAGTTTGCCCTAATCGCCACTATTTGTTCAGATGTGAAAAGCAAGTTTTGATTTCACTCTAAAATATTTTGTGCTTCCTCTTACCTTCAATATTGTATTTGTCGAATTTGATTTGTACTGAGATGAACTTGTCAGATGTAAGGCTTTTCAGGATATCTAATATGTTTTTGACATGCTCTATTGGTGAACAATATCGAATTCCCTCCATGGGAATTTAGAATTTTCCATTTGGAATTGCTAGGCGGGCAATAATTCCATTGTGGAGATTTATCTCCCGTATGCAGTTATCAGACTGTGCCTCATATATAGGTTTCTGATAAGCTCACCTGCATACACCCAGCGTCAGTGGGTAGGGTCTGACACATCCCACTCTGACGAGTCTAGTGTCAGACCTAAGACGAAACGCTGAGATGAACTTGGTTAACTCTTTGAACTTAAGGCAAAGCTCTTGTCTAAGAACACCTATACTTTACTTTGTCAAAGAACATGCATAATGTGTAGTGTGTATCTAGATTTGGTGTACGGCTGAATTTGTTCCGGAAGTTAATTTGTACTGATGATTTTGTAAATAATATTTTGAAAACAAGAGATCACTGTTGGCTTTTCGGAATCCGCAACCTTCGTCCCTCCATGGCCCTTTGTAAGGTTTCCCAGTCACCTTTCCACGTTCCTAGTTTATTATGATCAAGTTGCCCCTACTGATTTTTATCAGTGTTGTTATCGGCGGAGTTCCGTGTAGTTCATCAGATGTTTTATTGTGTGTGTAATGTCTCAGGTACGGTGTAATTGCACTTACTCTCCTCCCTTTACTGTGTTTTGTGTAGCCGCTGAAGTAATGGTTACACTATCTAAGGCATTTGATAGGGTAGATCATGGGAGACTACTGGCAAAAATGAGTGCATTTGGACTAGATAAAAGAGTAACTGAATGTGTTGCTATATTTCTAGAAAGTAGAACTCAATTAGAGTAGGCAAAGGTTTATCTGACCCTGTAATAATTAAGAGGGGAATTCCTCAAGGCAGTATTATTGACCTTTATATTTTCTTATGTATATCAATGATACATGTAAAGAAGTGGATTCAGATATAAAGCTGTTTGCAGACTATGTTATCTATACAGAGTAATAAATAAGTTACAAGATTATGAGCAACTTCAAAATGACCTCGATAATGTTATGAGATGGACAGTAGGTAATGGTATGATGATAAACGGGGTTAAAAGTCAGGTTGTGAGGTTCACATATAGGAAAGGTCCTCTCAGTTTTAATTACTGAGTTGATGGGGTGAAAGTTCCTTTTGGGGATCATTGTAAGAACCTAGGTGTTCATATAAGGAAAGAACTTCATTGGGGTGATCATATTAATGTGATTGTTAATAAAGGGTACAGATCTCTGCACATGGTTATGGGGGTATTTAGGGGTTGTTGTAAGGATGTAGAGGAGAGAGCATATAAGTCTCTAGTAAGACCCCAACTAGAGTATAGTTCCAGTGTATGGGACCCTCACCAGGATTACTTGATTCAAGAACTGGAAAAAATCCAAAGAAAAGCAGCTCGATTTGTTGCGAGTGATTTCCGACAAAAGTGTAGCGTTACAAAAATGTTGCAAAGTTTGGGCTGGGAAAACTTGGGAGAAAGGAGATGAGCTGCTCAACTAAGTGGTATGTCACTAAGTTTACAAAAGGAGTATTTCATTGAATTCAATTGTATTGAATACAATTTAATTGTATTTAATTGTATTGAATAGGTGGGGTAATGAGGTACTCCTTTTGCAAACTTAGTGAGATAGCTGTTTTCAATATGAAACAAAGATGAGAGTAATGGTTTTGTAAATAGTATGTTCCGAGCTGTCAGTGGAGAGATGGCGTGGAATGACATCAGTAGACGAAGAGGATCCATTTCAGTTCCAGATACAGGCTGATTTTAAAAACTTCTTATCATTACAAATAATCTTTTAGACAATATTGTAAAATATACTACAGTAATTTTAACATGTGCTTATACTTCCCATGTCAAATTTCTTAACTACTGTTTCAAAGAAAAAATTTGTTTAATATCACAACATACCTCATCTCAATTTTTCATAAACAATAGTGTAATCATTCTTAATAAAATTGTTTGTTTTAAGATTAGCTAATTTGCTGATGATGCCCAAAAAGAAGGGCAAAACATGTCCACAACTTTTCAATCTTTTTATGATTATGTAACCGCAAAACGTGGTACTGTAGGTATTGAATAGGTGAATAATAAATGTATACTTTGTAAATTGAATGTAATCACTGTTGTCAATACGGAACAAAAAATGAGATTAATGACTTGTAATAAAGAAATGAAAGTTCCTTCTTAAAAATCTTTTAATGAATTTTGATGCTTTATATAACGGACTCGGTCTATAGTTAATGGAAATTCTAAGTTCCCAAGGAGGGAATTAGATTTTTCCACCAATAAAGCATGTCAAAAAACAGATCAGATGTAAGGCTTTTCAGGCGTTAGCTCTATTAACCAGCATTTCGTCTTAGGTCTGACACTAGACTCATCAGAGTGGGATGTGTCAGACCCTACCCACTGACACTGGCGGGCAATAATTCCATTGTGGAGTTTTTTCTCCCGTATGCAGTTATCAGACTGTGCCTCTTGTATAGGGCTTCTGATAAGTTCACCTTCACATCCCACTCTGATGAATCTAGTGTCAGACCTAAGACAAAACGCTGGTTAATAGAGCTAACGCCTGAAAAGCCTTACATCTGATCTGCCTATAGTTAATGATCGGGCGAATGGGGATTGGGTTTTGTGCCTTTTGAGGAGGGCTTGTCAGTGGGTATACCTGAGTTCATATTAATTAATTTAGTTTTTCCTTGATCTGTCAATAAATATGAAGTAATCTTGAGGGTCTGCTTACGTTGAGTTGGATTCTCGGGGTAGGGTCCTTCCTTACTGTAGAGAATGAGCTATCTTTAAAAAATTGTTTTATTTTGCTTACATATTCGTTTTTGTCCATTATGACAGCAGTGTTACCTTTATCTGTTTTAATAATTATAAGATTATTATAATTGATTTTTTTTTTGAGAGCATGTATTTGCTTTTGTGTGGGAATCAACTCCTTGTAGCTATTGTTGCCATGAGTAGTAAGGGGAGAATTACGGGATTTAATATTGTTTTTTGGGTTTGGAGTTTAATTTTCTGTTTACTACCATTCTTACTTCATCTTGTTTATGTGCTATCAATTTGCTAATAGTTAATTCTGCTTCTACTGTTGTAGTGATGGCTGTGTTCGGAGTGTTAAAATTAGGCCAGTTGTGTTTAGGGCCCCTGGCTAAAATGGAACTTTCGTCTTGATTCAATGGTACCTTGGTCAAATTTATGATCGGAGGGTGAAATTGGTTGGGCATATTGGGCCTAGTGTTTTTGTCGGTTTCTTTAGCGTAGTTACTGTTGAGTTTAGACTTCATTAACGTATGCAGCTTTTTCTCTAGGGTTTGTTGTTTCTTTGATAATACAATAAATAATCTATTGTCAACTTGGGCTTAAAAAAGGTTCCAGTTAGCTTCTGAAAGTAAACTTGTAGTTTTGAGGTGAATCTCATATAATCTATGGTTTAAGAAGGACTTTATCTTGTATAAAAATTTCATCTCCCCTCTCAGCCAAATCTTATTTGTTCTAGTTTGGGTTTTAGTAATTTGAAAAGCAGAACGATGATTTTTAAACTTGCATTTAAGAAAGTTGGGTGTCAAATTGTTTGAGAAATTCAATGTCTTTACCCAATTTGGCTATTTTGACTTTAAGACCTAAATATAAGTAGTCTTTCTGTTTTGCCTGGTTGGTTACGTAATCATAGGATATAAACTTCATGGTTTTGATCCATTTTGAATTGTGATCACAATTATAATTATTAAATAAATGTTGTAATGGTTCACCTTTTTCAATACTATAACATATTATATACTATTCTGCCTTTCAGTGTTCAGTCTGCAAGCCTCTGTAATTTACTAAATGATGCCACAATCCTCTATTTGCAACTAGTGCTGTGCCTCATTTAGTTCTAAACCTCTTATCTTTCAACCGTTAGAAACTGAGCCTAACCATCGTCATCTTGGTCTACCTCTACTTCTCTTACCCTCCATAACAGAGTCCATTATTCTCCTAGGTAACCTATCCTCCTCCATTCGCCTCACATGACCCCACCACTGAAGCTGGTTTATGCTTACAGCTTCATCCATTGAGTTCATTCCTAAGTTAGCGTGGCCGATGACCTTCGATGTTAGGCCCCTTTAAACAACAAGCAACAACCTAAGTTAGCCTTTATCACCTCATTCTGAGTACACTCCTGGCATTGTTCCCACCTGTTTGTACCAGCAATCATTATCACTACTTTCATGTTTGTTACTTCTTACTTATGAAATAAGATATCCTGAGTCCATCCAGCTTTCGCTCCCAAAAAGCAAAGTTGATCTGAAAACACACCGATGTAAAGATAGTTTCATCTGGGAGCTGACCTTCTTACAGAATACTGTTGATCGCAACTGCGAGCTCACTGCATTAGCTGTACTACAACTTGATTCAATCTCGCTTACTATATTACCATCCTGGAAGAACACACAACCTAAATACTTGAGATTATCAACCTGTTCTAGCTTTGTATCACCAATCTGACATTCAGTTCTGTTTAATTTCTTACCTACTGACATCAATTTAGTCTTTGAAAGGCTAATTATCATACCATACTCATTGCACCTTTTTTCAAGTTTCAAGATATTAGACTGCAGGATTTCGGCACAATCTGCCATTAAGACCAAGTCGTCAGCATAGGCCAGACTGCTTACTACATTTCCACCTAACTGAATCCCATCCTGCCATTTTATACCTTTCAGCACCCCTGTAAGTACCCTGAACTAAGAATTCATTCTACCATCAATTCTCACTGAAGCCCAATTGTCAATATAAATGCCTTTGATTGATTTTAATACATACATACATACATACATTATCATTATAGACTGTTATGCCTTTCAGCGTTCAGTCTGCAAGCCTCTGAGAATTTACTAAACGTCGCCACAATCCTCGATTTGCAACTAGTGTTGTGGCCTCATTTAGTTCTATACCTCTTATCTTTAAATCGTTAGAAACAGAGTCTAACCATCGTCGTCTTGGTCTCCCTCTACTTCTCTTACCCTCCATAACAGAGTCCATTATTCTCCTAGGTAACCTATCCTCCTCCATTCGCCTCACATGACCCCACCACCGAAGCCGGTTTATGCGTTCAGCTTCATCCATCGAGTTCATTCCTAAATTAGCCTTTATCTCCTCATTCCGAGTTCCCTCCTGCCATTGTTCCCACCTGTTTGTACCAGCAATCATTCTTGCTACTTTCATGTCTGTTACTTCTAATTTATGAATAAGATATCCTGAGTCCACCCAGCTTTCGCTCCCATAAAGCAAAGTTGGTCTGAAAACAGACCGATGTAAAGATAGTTTCGTCTGGGAGCTGACTTCCTTCTTACAGAATACTGCTGATCGCAACTGCGAGCTCACTGCATTAGCTTTACTACACCTTGATTCAATCTCACTTACTATATTACCATCCTGGGAAAACACACAACCTAAATACTTGAAATTATCGACCTGTTCTAGCTTTGTATCACCAATCTGACATTCAATTCTGTTGGATTTCTTACCTACTGACATCAATTTAGTCTTCGAGAGGCTAATTTTCATACCATACTCATTGCACCTATTTTCAAGTTCCAAGATGTTAGACTGCAGGCTTTCGGCACAGTCTGCCATTAAGACCAAGTCGTCAGCATAGGCCAGGCTACTTACTACATTTCCACCTAACTGAATCCCTCCCTGCCATTTTATACCTTTCAGCATATGATCCATGTAAACTACAAACAGCAAAGGTGAAAGATTACAGCCTTGTCTAACTCCTGTAAGTACCCTGAACCAAGAACTCATTCTACCATCAATTCTCACTGAAGATCAATTGTCAACATAAATGCCTTTGATTGATTTTAATAATCTACCTTTAATTCCATAGTCCCCCAGTATAGCGAACATCTTTTCCCTCGGTACCCTGTCATATGCTTTCTCTAGATCTACGAAACATAAACACAACTGCCTATTCCTCTCGTAGCATTTTTCAATTACCTGGCGCATACTGAAAATCTGATCCTGACAGCCTCTCTGTGGTCTGAAACCACACTGGTTTTCATCCAACTTCCTCTCAACGACTGATCGCACCCTCCCTTCCAAGATGTCAGTGAATACTTTGCCTGGTATAGTAATCAATGCAATACCTTGATAGTTGTTGCAATCCTTCCTGTTCCCTTGCTTACAGATTGGTGCAATTACCGCTTTTGTCCAATCTGAATGTACCTTACCAACACTCCATGTTAATCTTACTACTCTATGAAGCCATTTCATCCCTGCCTTCCCACTATACTTCACGACTTCAGGTCAAATTTCATCTATTCCTGCTGCTTGATGACAATGGAGTTTATTTACCATCCTATCCACTTCCTCAAGCGTAATTTCATCAACATCATTTTCCTCCTCCCCCTGAGCTTGGCTGTTCGCAACACCACCAGGAAGATTTCCTTTTACGTTGAGAAGATGTTCAAAATATTCCCTCCACCTCTCCAGTGATTCCCTAGGATTTATTATGAGTTCACCTGAATTACTCAAAACACTGTTCATTTCCTCTTTCCCTCCCTTCCTAAGATTCTTTATTACTGTCCAGAAAGTTTTCCCAGCTGCTTGACCTAGCCTTTCCAGGTTATTCCCAAACTCTTCCCACGACTTCTTTTTAGATTCAACAACTATTTGTTTCACTCTGTTTCTTTCATCTACGTACAAATCCCTGTCTGCCTCGGCCCTTGTTTGGAGCCATTTCTGATAAGCCTTCTTTTTATGTTTACAAGCTGCTCTCACTTCATCATTCCACTAAGAAGTTTGCCTTTTCCCATCTTTACATACAGTTGTTCCTAGGTATTCTCTTGCTGTTTCTAATACAGCATCCCTGTATGCCACCCATTCTCTTTCTATATCCTGAAACTGCTTACTGTCTACTGTTCAAAACTTCTCACTAATCATATCCATGTACTTCTGTCTAATTTCCTCGTCCTGGAGATTTTCTACTCTTATTCGTTTCCAGGCAGATTTCACTTTCTCTACCGCACGCCTAGAGATACTTAGTTCACTACAGATTAAATGGTGGTCTGTATCATTGAAAAATCCCCAGAAAACTCGTACATTCGTAACAGATTTCCTGAATTCGAAGTCGGTTAAGATGTAGTCTCATACGGATCTGGTAACCCTAGCCTCCCATTTGTAGCGTTGTATAGCCTTATGCTTGAAGAATGTATTCGTAACTGCTAAACCCATACTAGCACAGAAGTCCAGCAAACGCTTCCCATTCCCATTAGCTTCTATATCCTCCCCACATTTACCAATCACCCTTTCGTATCCTTCAGTTCTATTTCCAACTCTCGCGTTGAAATCGCCCATTAGCACTATCCTATCCTTGCTGTTGACCCTGACCACGATGTCGCTCAATCCTTCATAAAACTTGTCAAGTTCATCCTCATCTGCACCCTCACATAGTGAATACACTGAGCCAATTCTTGTCCTAATTCCTTCAACTGACAAATCTATCCACATCATTCGCTCATTTACGTGCCTGACAGATCCTATGTTGCCTGCAGTGGTATTCCTGATAAGCAGCCCTACCCCATATTCAGCGTTCCCTTTCTAACACCCGTCAAGTACACTTCATAATCTCCTATCTCTTCCTTGTTATCTCCCCTTACCTGGATATCACTTACTCCTAGCACATCCAGATGCATCCTCTTAGCTGACTCAGCCAGTTCTACTTTAATTCTTCCATAAGCCCCATTAATATTGATAGCTCCCCATCAAATTCCATTTTGTTCACCAAGTTGCTTCCAATGAGTCTCTCACCTGTCAAATGGGAGTGGGACTCCGTTACTCCCATAGGTCCGAGACTTGCTTAAAATGTTCTGAGCTAGGTAAATTCATGAAACAGGATGCTACCCTACTCACTCATAGTCAAAGTGAGGATCCCTCCTCTAACGTGTTATAGACCACTGGTGGATTGTATAGTCCTAGCCGCCTGAGCGCAAGGAGGGCCACGACTCAGAATATGTCCGAGATGCCCACTCCCATTCCATAGCAACTGGTATCCCAACTCTCAGGACGAATTACTAGGCCACTCAGCCGTAGCCCTTGGTTCACGAACCAGGACGTGACTACAGTAACCCACACCATGAACCATCTCACAACTGTTGGTATGAGGCACACAACAATACGCCATGCACCACATGCCGCAATGAGAGGTAAGTCTCATATAACCTATTCCATTTGACTAATACGCTCTCTCTCTCTCCTTCTATTCATTAATTTTATTCAATTTTATCTATCATTTGTTCAGGTTAAATTCATTGACACCGCAATGAATTGCGAATTTATACCAGCCACAAATTAAGAATGTGTCAGTTTTAACCGTATCATCATGTGCCGTCCTGACAGTTTTCAACAGCATTTCAGCATGATTTTAACAAGCACTATGGGAACATTTATTTACGTTGCTTGATGTGGAAACACCATCTAGCAGTTCTGCATCAGCTGGTGGTTATTTGCAGTGGCTTGCATACTGCTAACACCACTCTAGTAGATTTGGTGATTGATGATCTGACTATTGAATCAACATTTACCAGTTCCCGTTTTGCAATTGAAATTGTAATTATTAGCAGTGGTGGAACTAACAATTCTATGAATATTAATACAGGAAAGAGTCTGGATGATGAGCATACTCCAGATGCTAAGAATTTAGAGCCTAATTTATTTTTCAGATTTTACGCATAGTTCATCCCAGATTTTAATGTTAATTGTGTGTTTGTACATTAGTTTTTATGTCAATTGTGTGTTTGTACATTTGTTTGGTTATTAGATGTATTACACTAAGGCTGAAGATGGCCAGCCAAGGCTGAAACTAGTCCCTAGTTTAGTAATGTAATTCAATAATAATGCGTATTATAGTATTGGAAAAGGTGGACCATTACAATAATAATTTAATAATTATTATTGAGAACACAATTCAGTATGGATCAAAACCTTAAGTTGATATCCTATGAACATACCACACTACCAACCACCACAGAAACACGCAATAGTGATTACATCCCTCCAAATAGGCTTATTGTCAGGAAGGGCATCTGGCCATAAACCAGGGCAAAATCCACATGTGCGGCACAGTTCGCACCCGCGACCCCACAGGTGTGGGAAAAAGTGGTAATAAAAGAAGAAGAAGATTTCTCTTCAGCCACTTTCTTTTCTGCTAGCACATGTTTCACCAAACTTCTATACTCCGCTTTGCACGCTTGATTATTATTTCTTCTGTTGAACGCTCTCCTAGTCTTACCTTTAAGCTTCCTAATAGTCGCGGTGTATTATGGCGGATCTGAATTTTTCCTAATAATCTCTTTTGGAATGAATTTATTCAGTCCAGTATTTAAAATGTTTTTGAAATTCTCCCAAATATCGTCCATCCCCTTGCCCTCCTTTAACCAATTAATTTAGCACAACCTCAAATAGTTTTGAAAACCTACAGAGCTCCCCTCGTATAGCACCAAATAGTCTTAGAAATTCCCACCTGCCTCCTAATACAAGTTTCCCAAGAGAGATCGAGTATCACTGCACTGTGGTCGCTAATCCCCTGAATTACATCACAAGATATAACTATGTCATCTGGTCTGACCAGAAAAACATCTAAAAGTGCTCGTTTACCAGTGTTCTTTGTAACGACTTTGGAAAAGCCATTATTACACACTAATAAGTTAACTGCTTCCTGCTATAGCCCCCCTGTAGTTGACGCAGCCCAGTTTACTGACGATATGTTTAGATCCCATGCAATTATAATTCTCTTCTCGCAGCTTATATTTGCACATGCCAATTCTGAGAGACGTGTGATGGTCTTTAAACCTGATTTTGGCAGGTGATAAGCTCCATTAATGACTATATTTTGTTTATTGGGTGCATTATTTACCTCCACCCCAATTATTTTGCAGTCATTGAAAACCCATTTTAACAAAACTGCTTAGCCCTGACCTAACACAAATGAAAATTCCCCCTCCTTTCAACCATCTATCCCATCTAAACGTTAGAAATTTTGACCTGAATATTTCTGAATTATATATATTATCGCCATCGGCCGTAGCCGTGTTGCAACACCGGATCCCGTGAGATCTCTGAAGTTAAGCAACATTGGGCGTTGTCAGGAGTTGAATGGGTTGCCACGCACTGTTGGTGGGGGGGAAGGGAATGGAGGAGCAGAAAGGAACTGGCCACCCTACCGCATGTAAACCCCAGCTCAGGATCACCTCTGCGGAGGTTCGGACCTGCCTTCGGGCAGAATAACCCTTACCTACCTATATATTGTACCAGTAAAAGAGCCCGACTCTCAGATTAAATTTTAAAGTAGCATGACTATAGTTCTCAGGGCAAAAAACTGGATTAATTGTAGCTAGGGCTCGGTACAGGAGGTAGGTCCTATCTACAGAAAAACTTTGACTCTGATTGCACAAGAGTTTATTCAAATAAGTCATGAATTGGCACATCACCTCTAAGTAGAAATGGATTGTCTTCCTCGTATTCCAATAGTATGGCTCGGGTTCCCCAGCTCACCAAGCCAAGCTGGTTGAAGCACGTTCCAGAAGACTCCAGGGATTCCAGGGACTCCAGATACTCCAGGCAGAGGCAGCTGGACTGTCTGGATTGACGGCAAGTAGAGATGTCTCGAACTCGGAGGCCCGGGTTGAACCCCGGTGATCCAGGCTATGAGGTAATGAGACTGAGAGGATTGATGTTCCCAAGGTCACTAGTAGCACTGAGTCCATGAAAACCTTGGATGATCAACTTATAATCAGAGTTCTTGATAATTGTACATCAAGACTTCCAACACTCCTAAAACGATATGAGTGGTATTAATAATTTTAGAGTTCATCACTAGGAAAATCCCCTTCCCTGAATAACTTTTGGCAACGAAAAATACAAGTCCCTTCTTGTGAAATTATAGTTAAACTCAAAGTTCATTACTGGCGAAGGTGCAAGTCTTTGCCTAAACTCGAATGAAAACACAAGTCCATTCACTTGGAAGTTTGAATATATTTAAAGTTAATCACTGGTGAAATTCATAAAGTCTTTGAGTGACCACTGACAAAAACACAAGTTCTTCCACATAAATAAATTCACTGACGAAATTTATAAGTCTTTTAAACCAACACTGGCAAATGTACAAGTCTTTGAGTAAATGCAAGTGAAATCCTAACTTTGTTTAGAGCCGTTGGAAAGTTAAAGTTCATCACTAGCAATGTTAATCAATCGCTGTCTATTAGAAGGATGAGATCCTCAACAGTCGCAAATATTCCACGTAAATAATACAAGTCCATTTCACGAACACTTAGAAAAATTCCAATCTCGAATACTCAGAAATAATACAAGTCCATTCAATGATCACGTAGAAAAGTTCTGGTCTCGAACACATGAAAATAATACAAGTCCATTTAGTGAACACTTAGAAGAATTCGGGTCTCGAACCCATGTAAATAATACAAGTCCATTTCACGAACACTAGAAAAATTCCAGCTTCGAAGACACGTAAATAATACAAGTCCAAACACTTAGAAAAGTTTCAGTCTCGAAGGCATGTAAATAATACAAGTCCATTCAGTTAACACTTGTAAATATTCTAAGTTCAGTTACGAAGACTTAGAAAATTTTCTACAACACTCGAAGTCTTATGCGTCCACTTATAGTACTTGGAAGGATCGTCTTCCCACACTTGTATAATGACAGAGTTCCATGATGATAGTAGCAGCAAGAGTGTCCCCGCTGACTACTCAGCTGAGACTGTGTGAATAGGCTACAGTAGGTCCTCCTTTTATTCATTCCGGGATGTCTACGTCATAATACGGTTTGATTGAATATCTCCCGAATCCCTCGATGGATTTGCTTGAAACTCGAGCATTGGGACGTTTAGGTGATCCCAAACAAGATGACATATCGCTCGATTCGCTAGCCTCATTATTATAGAAATTTCAAAATTTTCTCCATCGAACTCTCTAGAACAAGTGACGTGGAATCCAGAAAATACCAGTCAAGGCTGGTAACCCGTGTTGAGACGAGCGGGCGGTCTAGCTAGCCCTTGTGGCTACATCATAGCTCACAGTCGTCATACACTCGCTAGCTGGTGCTCGCCGCTGGTAAACAAACCAGGCGCGCTCGGAACATTACGCGTGGTAAATAAACGTAACTTATGCTCAAAAAATACTTATGTAGAGGTCGTAACCGGTACAATATATTATCCGATAATAACTTTCCGTTCCCACAATTATATCAGGGTCATCAACTAAGTTTCCAAATTTTGCGATTTTATTACCAATACTTCCGTAGTTTACCTGTAACAATCTAAGATACTTATCCAATTCGGTATCGCTGCCTCTCACAATATCTTGTTGGTGATTCGTTGTCGCTGTAGCTGCATCGAATCTTCTCCCGTCGTGGATCGTCATTCGGCTGCCCATTCTGCGCTGTCATCCAGTAAAAGGACTCAGTAACCCTCGAAAAAAGTTCACTTAGTCTGACCGTTCCTTGCTGGTTCAGGTGAAGTCCATCCCTGCTGAAGTCCATGTCATCGATCCAAATGTTGCCATCTACAAAGAGTGATAAAGATGTTGATTCCCATAGGGAACCTGAAATATTTGTTGCGAATGAGTAAATTTATAATACCAATATAGTAGGTCCATTATTGGACATTATGAATTTTCCAGCTAACTCATTCCTGGTTGCCAGCGTTTCGCCCCAGTGTGTCAAGTTGGGCTCATCAGTTGGTAAATGGTACACCCACCAAGATGCATAGCTATTGCATACCGTAGAGCCCACTGCATAGGCTACTTGGAGCCACCAGCAGTGTCAATGCACTATGAGAGACTTTGTCTCATTTTCAAAAATTGATGCCTGCCTGGCTCCAAGTAACCTACACAGTGGCCTCCATGGTATGCACTAGCCATGCGTCTTGGTGGGTGTGGCATTTACTAACTGATGAGCCCAACTTGGCACACTGGGGCGAAACGCTGGCAACCAGGAATGAGTTAGCTAGAAAATTTATAATGTCCAATAATGGACCAGCTATATTGGTATTACAAAGAGTGATCCAGAACTTTCGGCCACCCACTGGAGCTCTTCGTTCAACCAGCCAATCTTCTTCCATGATACATCTGGTCTCCTTAATATACTACTAATTACTTTTTCTTTTTGAATTCACTAGGTTATGAATGTTTCCCATTATGTATTCGGTCCGTTGCCTTTTTAAATCTTTAGTTCCTACATGGAGAATTACTACTTCTTCATTCCCGCTGCATTTGTCCTCTGTTTACCTGTTCAACTGTTCTGCTTGAATTCCCAGCAAGCACATCGCTTTCACTGACTTATTTTCCTGTCCTGTATACCGCACGATAGAATCGCCTATCACCTCACAATTTACAGGTGTAATATTCTCCACGGATGAGTGACTGCCTATATTTCTCATATACACTGCCTGTAACTTTATTTGTTGCTCCGCAGTCATGAGATTTGCTTCATTTAATTCCCACTGAAATTCGTCAATTTTTGCTTTGTCGCTAGTCACATTTTATTTATGAAACACTTGCTACATGTGTGACTTCCCCTCTCGGAGAACAATCATCAAACGAGAAATGCAACCAAGCAAGCAAAGGGCGCCAATCTTTAAGTTGAGGACTTAAAGATAAAATTTATAATCAAGCTTGGACAGACTCTTATCACAGGGGTGGGGTGATAGTGCACTAATCATTAAGCAGGAGAATTAAAAATCAAAAGGCTAATTAAGTCAGATTGATTAAAGTGAACAAGAAAAATACTATTTATTATATTTAATATAAATGACGACGGTTTAACGAGAACTGAATTAAAAATATAAAATGAATTTAACAAAAAATTGAATGACTCTACTTCGCGAAAACTTGCAATATCTTTAACTCGCTTGCTCACCATGTAGTCTTGTTCTGCTGGTCCTGGGAAAGTTTCCATCCTCGTAGCGGGAACATCATCGGTCGTTTTTGAGATCTCTTCATCTGCAGCTAAGTACCATTCCTGCCTTGCCAATTGCACCCACCACTAATTGGAAGATGACTTCAAAACTAACACTCCCTATTATGCTTTATCCCATATATTGGAGATAAGCCCTAAGTCATAGTTAGAAGAACCACCTTGGGTTATATGGAGAGGATACTCAATTAAGAATCCTTCCAACTTTACTGAAAATGTTCTCTGAAGTTTCATTTCTATCTAGATTAAAACTATCTATTGACTTAGACTGGTTCAAACCGGTCTTGTAGCCGTGCTGTACGTACTTCCTGATGAGAGTGGCTATACACCCCTCATTCAGAATTTCTAAGTATCGAGACGAAGAATCAAGTAGATTATCACGTAGAAGATGTAGCATAACTCGTAGAAGTCCAGTAGAAGATCAGTAGAAGATCATAAGAAGAAGCCACGAGCTCCAACACGCCCTTTTATAACCTACACTGGTGCTAATTACAGGTCGCTACACGTGGTCCAATCAGATGACATGTCTCTCCCCACTCCAGATTTTAGAGTTGACGGGCCATAACCAAGATATCAACTGTTCTTCTATTGGTCCATTCACTCATTATCCATGGCAACATGACGCTCCTTTCAAAATATAGGCGTTGATCCGTTTGAATAATTCTGGTCGAAATACGGTAGCTTTCGTGAGGACGCGTGAACACGTGCTCGCTTTCCCAGAACTTGGTGTCTAAATTTGTCCTTCCAACTTCCTCGGTGATGTGGCAAGATAGAGGAAATCTACTGCAAGTTAATTTTAAACAAATGTCGCAAGAATCTAAGTGAATATTAGAATATTCAGCCCTCGTTTACAAGTCGTAGTTACAAAGTAATGAAATGATAGTGAGCAAATGATTAAACATGAATTATAATACAATTACATACCAAAATAAATATCATGACGTTAAATTCCTGAATTAATTACACATAATAAAATTAACATAATTACACTGTAACGTCTGGAACGTTACATACGCCCCCATGAGTTCTTAACAAATATTACATGAGTTGAGAACTCACACACTTACTCCCACATTGACTTGAAATACCTCTATTACCTGCCCATTACGAGCGACAGTATTTTCATACAATTAATTATATCTCACTCTTTCCATATCTCTCTTAGACTGCTTACCATTGCGAATGTCTGTTATTTCAGTTCATCTTGAGGTTTAGACACTAAATTATGCCCAACATGAGCAACTTTTCACTTTTGTAAAAAAAAAACAAGATTATCCTAGAAAATATAACATAATATATATACAATTCAGATTACAGACTCTGCCGAGTGTCTATCTGTCCTTTTACTCCCCACATTTCTCCGACATTCTTTGCTAGATAGCAGTAACACATTCTCTTCCAATCTTTTACATTGGAAACATGGAAAACAAATGATACAAACAATTTACACTTTTATCACTCTTTCGAATGTTTCAACTTTATCTTGAAGCAGGATGCAATACACTTCACTCGAATACACACGTGATTTAAGCTCACGGTAAAATTATTGCAAGTTAGAAATGCACATACGGGAAAATTAATTATTTGCCGTCGTCAGCTTTAATTAGCCTTCTGTAACATCTCAGAAAACAAATATATAAAATTTCATGGCCTCACATACGGAAAACAGATGATCGATCGTCAATGAACGAGCGTAAGTCTACCGCCACACAAACACCTCCCTTGTTTACAAACACAACTAGGAAATACCACCACAATTGAGACGTAAACTCATTCCACTCGTAGTCTGACATAACAAGTAGCAACTTCCCCGAGTTACTGACCTATATCTCACAATCCGGTTCAGCCACCTCACACGACAGGTATCTCCGTAAACTACTAATGTTATATGAACCATTCATTACGCTCTCGCCATCCGCTAACTTGTAAGCACAGGGTCCTAGTTTACGATGTACATTATAAGGGCCTTGATATAACAGAAAAAATTTCTTAGTTACCTTATCCTCACTATTTGACAACATGGGAACTCTCACCAAAACCATATCACCTACCTCAAAGTTATCCAGTACCTTACGTTTCTGCTGTCTTTTACGTTTATCTCCAGATTTAATCAGGTTCTCCCGTGCCAGTCGTACGTAAAATTCAGCATTACGAGGTGGTTCCTCAGGCAAACCTAACACTCTCACTACGCTCTCGCATTCAATACACAAACGTATTGATCCATCAGACTTAGGCACTACAATTAAGGGATTAACGTATTGACTGTTTGATAATTCAATCACATCGTCTGCTAACATAGCTTGAATTTGATCCTCTACGGCTTTTGCATATTTGTGTGGTATCGGATACCGCGGTCCGCTGAATGGAGTCTTATCCAGCACAGAAAAAGAATGTTCATACAGATGGGTAACACCAGGTTTCTCGGAGAAAATCTCCACGTGTTCACACAACACTTCAAATAACTTGTCCTTCTGGATTTCATTTAACTCATTTCTACTTACGGCTTCTTTCAAGCCACATATTTTATCCTCATTAATCCACAACTGACACAACTTCAGGCCCTCACTAGCCTCTTCATTAACTTTAGAAACCTCTCTCATTCTCCACACTGTACTAACTTCCGTTTTCCTCTGAATTTCCTCCTCAAACTTGACCTTGATATCCTCATTATTCCACCTCAAATTTAGCACTAGATCATTGTAATTTAACTGAGCCAGTTTTAACGTTAACCAGTCAGATCCCAAGATAAGATCAAATATCAAATGCGGAATTACCAAACATATCTGAACGCTAATAAAATTATTAATACAGATCGGAACAACTACTTGTTTACAAATTTGCTTAGACTTCTTTCCAACAGCCGTAATGATGAAAGTAGACTTTACAGGCATTTCCTCCAACTGAATACCCTGTTTCACTAATGACTCATACCACTGAGAACTAATACATGATATTTGGCTACCAGAATCAATCAAAACTTTAACCCACGCCCCCCAGACTTTCAATTTAACAACGGGATTGACTACTTTATTACTTGAATCTCCATTATTCTGCTCGGGTTCATACAACAAATCGTTTCTAACATCTAGGTCATATGGTAACACTTTCATGGCAAGACACTTCGCTACCTTCGTACTAGGCTGGAATTCTGACCTAACATTACAGCCTCTAGTTAGTTTAAAGGTTCCCTTTGTGTATTAACGTTGGACTCATTAGTACATTGCTCTGGCCTCCGTTGGGGATTTCCTGTCCTATATTCCGGTGCTCCACTCCTGCTGTTCTGCTGAGTTCTGAACTGATTGCGAGTTTCGTGATTCTGTGTTCTACCTTTATGTCTCATTCCGTTGTGATGACTAAAGTTCTGAATATTCTCCGTTCTACTCCTAAGGTTACCTAAAGCATCAAAACTGCCTAGTAGGTTCTCCATCTCCTGAATAGTTCCAACTTTTTGCATGCAGGCCGCTTCTCTCACCCTGTCCGGAAAATGTCTCAAAAGTAGTCTAACTACATCAGACCCCTCGGTTATACCATCTAAGTTCTGACAAATCATGACATGTGCCAGGAAGTACTCGGTCATAGTAACTCCTTCATGCTGTTTGTACCTCCCAAATACCACCCTTTCTCTCTCCCGAGCTTGTATCGCTTCATTCCAGAATTTCTCTCTAAACTTATTTCTGAATTCTTTCAGGTTCGTCATCGTCTGCCTATATACCATGAACCAAGACCGAGTTTCTCCTACAAAAGCATGGTCAATATTTTCCATAACGTCTTCCCAGTCCATAGACCCTTCCTCTAGACGCTTTTCAAATCGTTTTTCAATCATCTTAAGGAAATCTAGCGGGTTCGTTTGTTTCCCATTAAATTTAGGTAGTTCAATTTCCCTAATGTAGCTATTTCCTAGACATTGCCTTCCCGTGAAAACCTGTTTATCCTTTGCCACCTGTTTTAACTGATTTTCTGCTTTCTCCATCCGGCATTCTACATCTCTGTCTCTCCTATCAATTTCTCTCTCCAAATTAACCTGCTTCTCTTTCAATGTCCTAATTTCAATCTTATTCTCTTCAGCTATCGCAAACCTTTCTTCACTTGCCCGGGTCTCATCTTCTATTCTAAGCTTTACAGTGTCAATCTCTTGTTGGATGTGGTCTTTAAATATCCGTATTTCCCCTCTTTGAGTCTCAACTCTCTTATCAATACTAGTGACCTGCCTCATTACTTCCTCCCTAGTAGAGTTGTTTTCCTTCCCCATTAATTCCAGGAATTCACTTCTCTGCCCCGCAAACTTTTCTTCTACCTCTTTCCCTCGCCGTTCATATTCACTTTTCTGGTCCTCTAATCGTTTATTAAAATGTTCATTTTTTACCACCAGATCGCGTAACTGCCTACTGTGTTCGTCCATTCTCCGATTCGCTTCCTCCTTATTTTCCCTCATCTCCCTGCTTAATTCAGCTTTAGTTTGCTCTAACTGTTCTTTAAGTTCATATTTAATATTCTCAATTTTAGTGTTAGTTTGTTCTAATTCACCTTTAAGCTCAGATTTAGTTTGTTCTAATTCACCTTTAATTTGTTCCAATTCACTTTTTATTTCAGTTTTACTGTCCTCTATCTTACTTAACATTAACTGCATCATTCCCATTAACTGATCATTATTATTACTTTTATTGTTAGTGTTCACTTCTGCTTCGCCCCCCATCCTACTATCATCTGACTCCATACTGACTTCTTTCTGTTTGCCTTCACTATCCATACTACTTACACTTCTATCTTCAATTTCCTCTACTAGACTACACAACTCTTCCTCTGAACTCAATACATTATTGCCTTTTATCGCCCGTCCACTGCGCAAGATCCTCTCCTCTTTCGTCTGATCAGCCATGACCCTTCCCACAATCAAACACTCCTAATGAAACGTGGATATCCAAATTTTGCCCATAATACTAATTCTGATATCGTTACTGTCATTAACTGCTCCGTACTTAATGATTTTCTCGCCACACGTTGGAGCGGCATTTATGTGACTTCCCCTCTCGGAGAACAATCATCAAACGAGAAATGCAACCAAGCAAGCAAAGGGCGCCAATCTTTAAGTTGAGGACTTAAAGATAAAATTTATAATCAAGCTTGGACAGACTCTTATCACAGGGGTGGGGTGATAGTGCACTAATCATTAAGCAGGAGAATTAAAAATCAAAAGGCTAATTAAGTCAGATTGATTAAAGTGAACAAGAAAAATACTATTTATTATATTTAATATAAATGACGACGGTTTAACGAGAACTGAATTAAAAATATAAAATGAATTTAACAAAAAATTGAATGACTCTACTTCGCGAAAACTTGCAATATCTTTAACTCGCTTGCTCACCATGTAGTCTTGTTCTGCTGGTCCTGGGAAAGTTTCCATCCTCGTAGCGGGAACATCATCGGTCGTTTTTGAGATCTCTTCATCTGCAGCTAAGTACCATTCCTGCCTTGCCAATTGCACCCACCACTAATTGGAAGATGACTTCAAAACTAACACTCCCTATTATGCTTTATCCCATATATTGGAGATAAGCCCTAAGTCATAGTTAGAAGAACCACCTTGGGTTATATGGAGAGGATACTCAATTAAGAATCCTTCCAACTTTACTGAAAATGTTCTCTGAAGTTTCATTTCTATCTAGATTAAAACTATCTATTGACTTAGACTGGTTCAAACCGGTCTTGTAGCCGTGCTGTACGTACTTCCTGATGAGAGTGGCTATACACCCCTCATTCAGAATTTCTAAGTATCGAGACGAAGAATCAAGTAGATTATCACGTAGAAGATGTAGCATAACTCGTAGAAGTCCAGTAGAAGATCAGTAGAAGATCATAAGAAGAAGCCACGAGCTCCAACACGCCCTTTTATAACCTACACTGGTGCTAATTACAGGTCGCTACACGTGGTCCAATCAGATGACATGTCTCTCCCCACTCCAGATTTTAGAGTTGACGGGCCATAACCAAGATATCAACTGTTCTTCTATTGGTCCATTCACTCATTATCCATGGCAACATGACGCTCCTTTCAAAATATAGGCGTTGATCCGTTTGAATAATTCTGGTCGAAATACGGTAGCTTTCGTGAGGACGCGTGAACACGTGCTCGCTTTCCCAGAACTTGGTGTCTAAATTTGTCCTTCCAACTTCCTCGGTGATGTGGCAAGATAGAGGAAATCTACTGCAAGTTAATTTTAAACAAATGTCGCAAGAATCTAAGTGAATATTAGAATATTCAGCCCTCGTTTACAAGTCGTAGTTACAAAGTAATGAAATGATAGTGAGCAAATGATTAAACATGAATTATAATACAATTACATACCAAAATAAATATCATGACGTTAAATTCCTGAATTAATTACACATAATAAAATTAACATAATTACACTGTAACGTCTGGAACGTTACACATGCCATCCTTTCCTTATCACTGTCCAGGGCCTCTATGTTACCTCACTTGAAATAAAACCACGTTCCACATGTATCACACTTAGCACCAGATCTTAAGTTCCTCTTACATCCCATACACTTTACATTCACGTTTACTACCTCTCCTGAACCTGGTTGAACAGGGCCGGGGTTTAACTCCAAGCCTCCTATAACAAGTAATGTGGTAATGAGTGCCAACGATATGACACTTCGCGGGTGACTGCCTGCTTCAGGTCTGCATTCCAGCACGCACTCCGCAGCCCCCTGCCTCCCTGCCCATTCCCCAGTTGCTGCTGATTAGTACACCTAGGTGAGGAACACCATGGATTTGCATTGCCTATGAGTGGCGCCATTATGTGAGAAACACCATAGGTCTGCGTTACCTGTGCGAAGTACAATATTTGTGAGTAGTACCAGAATGTGTGGAACACCGTGAGTCTACGCTACTTTTGAGTAGTACCGCAACATGACAAATACCATGGTCCTACTTTACTAGTGATAAGTACCATTATGAGGGGCCTGGATTTTGGACCTCTTTAGACAACAAGCATCCTCAGTTCAGGATTGTGCTTTAGAAGCAGTTCATTAGTCAGTAATACTATTGTTTATTATAGTTTCTGGGTCGGATCCACTGATTGTTTTAAATTCATATCCACCCATTCATTCTTCATCATCACATTTTTTATTCTGGTCAGTGGATGATCTTGAACTTTTAAAATTGTCAATACATTTCGTCTCATTTCATACCATTAGGGGCCGATGATCTAGAAGTTAGGCCCTTTAAACAAGAAGCATCATCATCAATTCACGACTAGCCCTCAATTGATTTCTTGGGGCTACGCGTGAAGGACTTTCTCACTCGTTCAACGCATGTTTCCTTTGTTGGTCGTCTGTCCTTTGCAAGGACAGTTGGTCTCTTCAAACTTATGATACCATCTGCGGATGTTATTATCACTTGGAGGATTACAATGGAACTTAATACGGAATGCATGTTGCACTGTAACTACAGATTCAGTCCTTGCAAACTGTAAAACACAAAAAAAGCTTTCTGTTCTCCAGTCGCCATCTTTACTACTAGGTACTAGACACAGGAACTGGTGCATGCGCACTGGTATGAAAGCACTTTCTAACGGAAGACAGAGGAACCAGTGCATGTGCACAGGAACGAACACTTGTAGAACACACTGTTTGAGTTGCTCTTTCGTTTAATATATTATTTATAATTGCAATTTCAATGTAATAAGTACTACAGAGCCTTAAAACCACAATATTCATTTTGAAATGCTCTGTATAATGAATTATATGTTCCATTTCTTTAAAAATGTTATTACCGGGCGAGTTGGCCATGCGCGTAGAGGCGCGCGGCTGTGAGCTCGCATCTGGGAGATAGGGGGTTTGAATCCCACTGTCGGCAGCCCTGAAGATGGTTTTCCGTGGTTTCCCATTTTCACACCAGGCGAATGCTGGGGCTGTACCTTAATTAAGGCCACGGCCGCTTCCTTCCAACTCCTAGGCCTTTTCTATCCCATCGTCGCCATAAGACCTATCTGTGTCGGTGCGACGTAAAGCCCCTAGCAAAAAAAAAAAAAAATGTTATTCTGCATACATGTATCTTTTGTTTTCAGGCTGGGGAATGTCTCATCAGTAAGGTGGTAACATTAGATCTAACGGTGTATCCTTCACATTTGGATGCCCCAAGTAAGTATCAGACATGTTATTTACAAATAGTTGAGCAATGTATTGGACTTGTTATATTAGTGGATTGTAATGCATCATTCATGGAAATGGCATGTGGCCTCCAGAGACACCTGGTGCAGGTCTTTTGATTTGACTCCCATAGGCGACATGCTGGTCGTGATGAGGATGAAATGGTGATGATGATTGCACATACAACCAGTCCTCTTGCTAGGGGAATTAACCAATTATGGTTAAAATTACTGACCCTGCCTGGAATCGAACCCGGGACCCCTGTGATCAAAGGCCAGTATGCTAACCATTTAGCCATGGAGCCGGACATTATTCGTGGTGATCCAAGGCTTTGCTTCTCTTGTTAAATTCTATCATTGATTTAATAGACAGTAGTATTGTCTTTACGAATATTGTATACGTTTCATCATCATCATCATTTCCCTTTATCCAGCTGTAGCCGGGTAGGGGCAAATATGGTTCCTCTCCACTTTCTTCGGTCTTTCCACCACTCCTCCTTCAACACTGTCTCCCAGTCAAGGTTTCTTTCTATAATGCTGCGTTGGATGGTATCTTTCCATCTCAATCGTGGTCGTCCATGGCCTCTCCTTCCTTGGATTTGCATTTTCATCACCTTTCTTGGCATTCTTTCGTCGCTCATCCGCTTTATGTGCCCAAACCATCTTAGTCGGCTCTTCTCTATTCTATCATCCATTTTTTCCACTCCAATTTCTTCCTGGATTTTCTCATTCCTTATTTTGTCTCTTCTACTCTTCTGTATCATACTCCTCAAGAACTTCATTTCAGCTGCCTGTATTCGACTCTCATCCTTCTTTGTCATTGTCCAAGTTTCTGCTCCGTAAGTTGTTATGGGTACGTAATACATCTTGTACATAGTATCCTTTGCTTCCGTTGACACATCTTTGTCCCATAACATGTTTCTTACACTATGATAGAAACAACTTCCAGCTTGAATCCTTTTACTAACCTCAGCATCCAGTCGAGCATTCTCCATTAATTCACTCCCCAGGTATTTAAACGTTTCCACTACTTCCAGGGGCTTGTCTGCAAGTCTAATCTGATCTTTCCCTTCTTTCTTCCCTCTAGTCATAACAAGAGTTTTACTCTTTTCTACACGTATTTTCAATCCACATTCTTCGATCTTCCCATTCACCACATTCAACTGTTATGAACCTTCCTGTCGTCTTCTCCCAAAATCACAGTATCATCTGAAAATAACATCATGTTCATTTCTCTTCCTCCATATGCTGCTTTTGCTGTTCTCATGATGTCATCCATTACTATTGTAAACAGGATTGGTGATAGAACACTTCCCTGTCTCAGCCCACTAGTTATTTTGAATCAACTTGTCCTGCCAACTTGTGTTTGCACGCAACTACAACATTCCTTGTACAATGCCATGATCATTTTTATTAATCCCTGTCCAATTCCTTTTTGCACCAGACTGTCCCAAACTTTCGTCCTGGGGACACTGTCATATGCCTTTTCAATGTCAATGAATGTCATCACCATATCATTCCCGTACTCCCAATGCTTTTCCATTAGTTGTCTCATAATGAAAATGGGCTCTATTGTTGACCTTCCACTTCTGAAACCAAACTGATTTTCCTGTATCTGATTCTCAACCCTCAACCTTATTCTACTTTCCAGTATCCTTTCCGTTATCTTAGCAACATGGGATATTAGAGTAATTCCCCTGTAGTTCTTCAAAACTTTCTTATCACCTTTCTTGAAAATTGGGATGATTATTCCTTTTTGCCAATCCTCAGGGACCTCCTTATTCTCCCAGACATTCCTGAGAACCCGATATGTCCACTGCAGGCCTACAGCTCCAGCTGCCTTTATCATCTCCACTGAAATTTCATCTATTTCAGCAGTTTTTCCATTCTTCATCTTTCTTACTGCCATTTCAATTTCATTCATTGTAATTTCTTTATCCATTTCTTCATCAACTAATTGCCTTTCCTGGTCGTCCACTGTATGACTGTCATCCGTTCTTATGTTCAGCAGCTTCTGAAAATACTCTCTCCATCTATTTCCTATTTCTTCTGGCTTTGTTAAAATTATGCCACCTTCATCCTTCACAAATCTGGTGTTTACTTGATCTCTCTTTTTGTTTCTTAAGATACCATACAGTAATTTCTTGCTGCCCTGCGTATCATCTCTCAATTTCTGTGTGAATAAGGCCCAGCTTTTCCTCTTTTCTTCCTCCACTACTTTCTTGGCCAAATTCTTTGCCTCCACATATTTTCTTCTATTTTCTTCAGTCTTAGATGTTTTCCATGCTTTCCATGCCATTTTCTTTTCCTTCACTTTAATCTTTACCCTATCATTCCACCAGTGTGTTTCTTTGCCTTTCACATTTCGTGATGTTCTACCACATATCTTTTCTGCACATCCAACCAGTGCTTCCTTAAATCTTTTCCATTCCTCTTCAACATTCCGCACGTCTGTCCTGGGTACCAAGGGTATTATTTCCCTTTGAAATTCTTCTTGTATGCTTTTCTCCTTCAACTTCCATACTTGAATTCTTTTCTCTCTTCTTAATTGGGGTTTTTCAATCTTTCCAACTTTCAATTTTCCTATCACAACTCTATGATCTCCACCAAAGGCTTCTTCAGGAATGGCTGTTACATCTACAAGTTTCTTCCGGTGTTCTTTCTCTATGATTATATAATCAATCATGGTCTTTGTTCGTCTGTCTCCCCAACCATACCTTGTAATCTTCTGACTGTTCTTCTTCCTAAACCAGGTGTTTCCAACAATCATTTGATTCCTCATGCAAAAATCCAACAACAACTCACCTTCTGGATTTACATTTCCATATCCAAAGGGCCCTACAACATCTTCCTTTCCTTGTCTTTCCATTCCAACTTGTGCATTTAGATCTCCCATCAATAGTACTTCCTTATCTTCTATCTGTCTCTCCACTTCCTCTAAGAAGTCCTCTAGATGTTCATCTATGCAACCAGTTTGTAGGGCATACAACTGAAATAGATCTTTCACGCCATTTTCAAACTGGAGTCTCATCATCATCATCATCATCATCATCATCATCATCATCATCATCATCATCATCATCATCATCATCATCATCCTATCGCTGACGTACTTTGTATATTGCACATATTCTTGGATTTCTCTTCTAAGTATGATGGTCACTCCATTTTTTGCTTCAGGTCCTCCGCTGTAATACAGCCTGTATCCTTCTCTCAGAGGGATCTCCCCTGTACCCCTCTTCTTGGTCTCGCACAGTCCAAGTATGGCTATATCTTTTTCTATCATGAAGTCAACCAGTTCTTCTGTCATTCCTGTCAGTGTCAGTACATTTACTGTTGCAATTTTGATGTAGTTTGGTGCTGGTTGCCCATTTTTCACAGTTCCCCCAGCACCTGAAGAGCTGCGCGTCGCTTTTAGCAGGGGACACCCTAACCTTTTCCGAGGCACCATATCTGCTTTGTCCATATAGGCTGTTGTTACGATGGGCTCGCCACACCCAAAGGCATTTTATACCTACTGCCAGGTTCAAAATTAGGCCGCCCCTAACATGGAGACAGACGCCTTTCGTAGCCGCTCCTCTGGAGTACAGACGCTATGGGTATGCCCCTTCCGCCATCTCCGCTGTGCCGAAGTCCACCTTCTCCGCCGTAGATGCCGTTGAGGTCTTCACTCGTAACCCTGAGCTGGGAGACATACCAGATGTTACACACCGGGTCAGTGTGCTCTGGGACTCTCATAGGCAGGGGCACCACTCCCTGGGTAGGGCTGCCTCCGAAGAGGGTCCCTACCTGCTACCTGCTATACGTATACGTATATTGCTCCCTAAATCATTTGCGTATATTAAGAAAAGTTACGGACCGATTATACTCCCCTGTGCAATTCCCTTCCAAACTTTATCTTCCTGTGATACATTATTTCTTACTTTGACTTTCTGAAATCTTGAATTTAGAAATGTTCTTATTTAGCGTATAACCCTTACGTCCAATCCTATTCCCTCCAGTTTCTTTAATAATATTCCATGTTCCACTCTATCAAAGGCTTTGGAAAGATCTATGGCTATGCATTCTAACTGGCCTCCTGAATCCAATTGTGATCTGATGTGTCCTGCTGAAATCCCACCAGTTGTGCCTCACAAGAAGATTTCTTTCTACATCCATACTGGATCCTCATGAACCAATTTTTATCATCACATATCCCTCTGATGTACTTTGCTATTAAACTCTCCAGTACACTGGTCAGGCTGATTGGTCTGTAGTTCTCTGGTTTGCTTTTATCACCCTTTCCTTTATAAATTGGTATTATTATAGATTCCTTCCATTACTTTGGTATTACGCTATTATTTATGACATAGTCAAAGAGAAATTTTAAATAAGGCACTATGTACCACCCCATTGTCTTTAATACCTCCCCTGTAATTTGATCACTTCCTGCTGCTTTTCCTTGCTGAAGCAGTTGGATTTCTCTGAAAATATCTTTATTTGTGAATGACAAGCTTCTTGTTTCCCTATGTGTCTCTCCCTCTCTATCTACTGTTACAGTTTCCAACTCCTGACAATCTTCTACTGAATCTCTGAATTCCCTACTAAATAGATTTGCTTTCTCAGTATCTGTCAAATAGTGTTAACCCCCTTCTCCCACCATTGTAGGAATTTAGATTTCTTTTCCTTTTTGATTCCTAATATATGAATACAGCTTTTTCCATTTCCATTTGTGGTCATTACCCTCTTGAAGTATGCTATTCATATAATTCTCTTTTGCTTCCTTTTTCACTCTATTCAGGGGCCGATGACCTTCGATGTTAGGCCCCTTTAAACAACAAGCATCATCATCATCATCATCACTCTATTCAGTTTCCTCATTAGCTGTTTTCTAGTTTCTAGTTTTATAGGAAGGTGAGTTAAGGATTGGAGTAACTTACCAAGGGATATGTTCAATAAATTTCCAATGTCATTGAAATCATTTAAGAAAAGGCTAGGAAAACAACAGATAGGGAATCTGCCACCTGGGCGACTGCCCTATATGCAGATCAGGATTGATTGATTGATTGATTGATTGATTGATTGATTGATTGATTGATTGATTGATTGATTGATTGATTGATTGATTGATTGATTGATTGTGGTGTTCATCTTTGAGAAGTAGTGGCCTTAATGGGGTGTTCTTCCAGACTGTCGCTGCTTCTGTGCTCAATCAACTTTGAGCAGTCATAAAACAGGAGGGTCAGCAGACCTGATACTGATTTGTGTTTGTTTTATTTTTCGAGATTGACAGGAAGTCTCAAGGCCACATTTTTATTTCCTTTCTTGTTTAGTCTTCAAGCACAATGACAAAACTCCAGTGAAAAATACTCATAATAAATATGATGCTATCCATGTATGGGAATATCCACATCTCTCTAGCAACAAGGAGTCAGTATAATGAAATTGTGTATGTGTGTTGGGACTCGATATTTCCACCCACTCAGCTAACACATGGCTCCCTGATTCACTTCTTTCTGACATATTTCTATTTGTTTTTATTTGTGGAGACTAAAGTTAAGTCTCAGGGCTCGTTTTTACTTTCTTGTTTAGTTCTTGAGCCCAGGTTTAAAACTTAAAGGAACGAATAAAGTAGCCTCATAATGTATATACTTATAATCCTGATACTGCTGTAAAGGATTTCATGTAAATCCACTGCCAGGACGTGGCCAAAACAGTTACCTTGAGTGTGCTCATTCTATTTTGAGTGACTGTATGTAATATCTTGGTCATAAAACAATCAGATAATATTTAATATAATGTTAATTGTAATGTAAAATATTCCAGGTCAAGACCCTCAGAACCAGAATGGTGACAAACATTAAAAGTGGCATATAATCTTATTGAAGACTAAAGATTCTTAGAGAAAGGTAAGCCTTTTATAGAACTGAACTACTTCCATTGTTGTCTTATGTAAATACTGGTCTTACAAAGTAGGGGGTGTTTGGGGTGATTGTGTTTATTTTCTTATGCTTCATTTTACCTCTTTCAGTGTACATCCATAGTATGTATATATAAACTATATATTCTTCAATATTGACATCCATTATATTGGAATTATAGCAGTTTTACAGAATTTGACTTGACTGTTCTACTGTCTTATGACATTAAATGAATCACTTCAAACTGAGCGAATTTGCTAAGTTTTATGGCCTACATAGTTGTAAGCTTGCATTTGGGGTTGGTTGAACCCCATCATTGGCATTCTGGAAGATGATTTTCCATTTTCACAGCAGGCAAATATCGGGGCTGTACCTTAATTAATTTTGTAGCCACTTACTTCCCAGTCCCTTCCCTTTCCCATCTCATTGTTGCCAGAAACCTAGCTGAGTTGAATGTATTGTTAAGTTGCTAGCAAACAGAATTACCTCCTGGTGCACTTTCAGCCGTTTTTTGCATGGCATGGTTGGAAGTACTCGTATGAGATAATTCATTTTTCAGTATGAGACATTACCAAAGTCTGTTTAATTCTGTGAAAATAAATTGTATATATTATAAGATCTGTTGAATTGACTGAGTTTCTCCATTTTATTTGCATGTTTGGAGAAGATTTCTTAACAGCATTCTTCTCCTTGAATCTTCATTCTTCTTGATAATTCATTCCTTTCTTAAATTATTTTCTGAGTTTATAATATTGCACTCCAGAAGGTTCTTCCCATTGCATGATGTAATGTTTCCAATTTATTTCCATGATCTTTCCAGGATTTTCTTTCCAACTCAGAAGTCACTTATTTGGCTTTGGTCCTTGCTTTCTTACCCCATACTTCTTTTGGAGCTCTGTCAGGTAGGCATTTCTGTTTTCTTTTACTCTCCATTGAGCGTATTTTATTTACTGCAATGCTTGTTTTATTTTCCTTTGTGGTTTGTTATTACCATATTTTGGTTTTAATGATGTAACTTTGACTGCTTCTCAAAGTATTTCTAGTGGCTCCTGCTTTATTTTCTTGTCTTATAACTTTGCTGGGTTTTTTTTTCTCAGTTAAATAATAATAACATAATGGCATACAGTAGGGAATGCCTGGTGCAGGTCTTTCGAGTTGATGCCTATAGGTGACCTGTGCGTCTGTGAGGATGAGGCCCTGCCTATGATGAATTCAGGACAGAACACACCCAATCACTGTGTCAGAGGAATTAACGAATAATAATAATAATAATAATAATAATAATAATAATAATAATAATAATAATAATAATAATAATAATAATAATAAAAAATGTATCGGCAGGTTCTTCCCAAATTCATCCGATGGTATTTGAAGATGCTCAAATGTATCACCCTCATGGTAGTAGCACTCAAAGAACTACTGCGGGACAAGATTCTTTCACCTCATAATCTCCAAAAACCATAAAAGTAGTTAGTGGGGCTAAAACTATTATTATTGTTACATCCAATTAGGAAGGCTCGGCTTGAGCCGGTAACATAATGAGCTCACTCAGCCTAAGCAAGAAGTCATCATCTTGATTAGGAAACTATACAGATATCTACAAATATTTACAACAGAAATAATTACAACTTACATATATACAACAAATGTGCACAGATGATATCCTAAACACATTTTTATCTCCCCGTTTTGGGAATCTGTCCTTCAGTATTACCGGAGCTGCGACCTGGATCTTCATGGTGTTCGGTGTAACTTAGAGGAAAAGTTGTTCCTAGAAACTTTCTCACAATGTGGCTGGTACTTAGGGGGTTGGCTTTCTGTATTTCAACGTAGATTTGATGTTGCAGGTTTAATGTGGCCAGAGAGCTGTGCAAGTTTTCTCGGAATAACACCAGTACATGATATTTCTATTGAAACTGTGATGACTGATTCTAGTTTCCACAGGCGCTGTATTTCTATTGCCAGTTCTGTGTATTTTGATATCTTTGTGGCTATTGTTTGCAGATTGGAGATGTTTGGACAAGCAATTTCTATAATCTTCTAATCTTCTTGATTTATCGATTAGAATAATATCTGGCCTATTGTTGCTGAGTGTGACAACGGTTATTACGTCTCGGTCCCATAGAAGCTTGTATGAAGAGTTTTCGAGAATGGGTGGAGGTGTGTATTTCCAATATGCAGTTAATGACGGGAGAAATCCAGTTTTTACAGAAAGTTTCTGATGGATGTTTTTTAGCTACCTGATCATGTTGGTGCTGATAATCAGTGTTGGCCAAGTGTGAACAGCCAGAAATGACGTGCTGTATGCTCTCTGTAGTTCTGGAACATCTGCGGTAGTTGTCTGTGATACCTGTTCGATCATTCATGATGAATCTACGGTAGTTCCGTTTAGCAGTTACTTGATCTTGGATGGCCAGAACAAGTCCTTCTGTTTCTGGGAAAAGACCAGAGTAGGTCAGCCAAGCATGCGACGCAGGTTTGTCGATATGAAGCTTATCCAGTTCGTAGGGGTGTTTCCCGTGAGAAGGTTTTTGCTTCCACGTGGCCATATTCATCTCCTTTGTAGGTGGGGTAGGTATAGGTATTTCTGGCGATGATAGATTGAGAGGTGTGTAGTTTGTATCAGCTCTGCAAACAGCTTGATGAAGATAAGATGTTTCAGCTCTCGAATGGAAATATTCTTGTAGATTTGATGTCAAGAGTATTGTGTAAATTTATTATTATTATTATTATTATTATTATTATTATTATTATTATTATTATTATTATTATTATTATTATTATTATTATTATTATTATTGTGGCTTTGGCTGTCTCATAGAGGCATTTGGGTTTGTTGCCATATACAGTAGAAGTCCATTATAGCGAGAATTCATAACAGCGAAGAATTTACTTGTTATAACGGATTGTCGTTATATCCGATTTCCGTAAAAGTTCGGGAGGGGGGGAACCACACACATTAAAATTGGTATGAAATGACAATCAGTTTGTTCAAAACTTGTATTTTCATGCATGATATCTACACTGCGGCGTACTCGTTTTTTATTTTTCGAAATCCGATACTACGTAAAAGTATACGTTTAATTTAATTCTGAAAAATTTACAGTATCACTCTAGAGGCCTCTGTCGCAAACATTTCAGTTTTCTTCTTCAAACAGCATCATCACCTAACCTAACCGTATATGCATCATGAAAACATTTCAAGCTCACGTAGAGAAATTATGACCACCTTGCTACGAATTTACATGGGAATATTCCGAAATTTAAGTAGACGCAAGAAAATATAAACTATCCTCTGAAATCAGTGATATACTCTGTCATATCTTGAGATGAATCACATTCTTACTTAATTTCAACATTTAACATTAAAATAAAGCGATCGTTTCTTCAGCCTTTATTTCTAACAAGTTAACAACTATTATCAGCCACGTCATTTACGCATTTATTATGAAAACATGTTATCCAAAAAGCGTGGCTTATAGCCTATAATAAATTCGTACGCACCAAACAATATTGTCAGTGCCGATGAAACTGCATTGTTTGTTTGTTTTATTATCGTGTTTTTCTTCCTTTTGTTGCGTGAGGTTATGTTTGTCATTGTTTTATTCAAGTGCATTATTTGAATAATGTAAATGCATCTTGTTGGATAAATTTCTGAAATACCGGGCGAGTTGGCCGTGCGCGTAGAGGCGCGCGGCTGTGAGCTTGCATCCGGGAGATAGTAGGTTCGAATCCCACTATCGGCAGCCCTGAAGATGGTTTTCTGTGGTTTCCCATTTTCACACCAGGCAAATGCTGGGGCTGTACCTTAATTAAGGCCACGGCCGCTTCCTTCCAACTCCCAGGCCTTTCCTATCCCATCGTCGCCATAAGACCTATCTGTGTCGGTGCGACGTAAAGCCCCTAGCAAATAAAAAAAAAAAAATTTCTGAAATAGTGTTTTCCATGGTATTTGAAAAGTTTATACTGAGAATCATGGTGATTGCATGCATTAATGGGTCTTAGAAGTGCCATGGCGTGAACTCGTACACGTATAGTCACTGTACTGTTGTTGTAATGTGGACGGAAGCGAGAGACTTTATCCCCTTGTCATAGGAAAGTTCGATAAGCTGCGATGTTTTAAGGGCATCAGGTACTTTCCGTGCAAGCACAAGGCATCTAAAATGCATACAGTACAGTAATGCAATGAATGAAGCACTTGCACAGGAGAGCCAGTGTAGATTTCTCCTCGTCTTTGAATCATGTTTTATTTCTTTTGATTTCATTGCGTGAGCTTTTGTTTGCCGATGAGTTATCCAAGTGCATTATTTGAATACTGTAAATTCACCTTGTTGGGTACATTTTGGAATTTTTCATAGCATTTGAGAGCTTTAAACTGTGAATCATGGTTAATTGCATGCAGTAACAGGTCTTAGAATATATTGTGACGCCGCAAGGGTTGGCATTTCTGAAGTACGTGTTGGCTGTTAATTCGAAATAACGTAATTTGAAGTCCGATTTTTGCGTCTTAACGACTTCAAATTAACGAGGTTTTACTGTAATGACTGGGTGTATAAATATTGGTAAAATCCCTCATAATAACGGTTTTGTCAGTGTGATAATGCTCTCGCTGTAAGCGAAGGATAAAACACAGTTTGATATAGAGATTTTAAAGGGACATAAAAAACTGACATTATAACGGGGTTCTTGTTTATATGCCGTACTCGCTATAGTGGACTTTTACTGCATGTTGCCTGCTTGTTAGCTTTGACAAATGTTTTACTCTACCAGGTGTAGAGCAACTGGAAATCTGTTGAATGACCTATGAGTGAGTTTTAATTACAGGTAATTTTGTGAGGTAAACAATGAATGTGTCACCTGAAATATTTTACATGCCGACATCATACGACATACAGTGCTGAATAGACTTCATAAATGTGATGACCTCTCCCGGGTTTAAACCTGTAATTATGGAATCCAGAGACCGACACTACCACTGATCTACCAAGGGAGCTTTCTCACTCACCTGTTAAGTGACCTTAGAATTTTAATTTTGGTGTCAAGAGTAATATTTCAGCTCAGAATTCAAGAATACATTTAACCGTTGTATGTATGTTGGGTATTCAGCCCGAAGGCTGGTTTGATCCTCCATAGCTCCGCCAACAGCTGTCATAAATAGTCTAGGCGTCACTGAAGAGGCATACTAGGGAAATGGGGAATGAGGTAGTTACCCGTTGCTTTCCTCGCCGAGCCAGAAATATGAATCGTCCTCTGTCTATTGCTTGTCTGATGTCCTCAGTCACTTTAAGTAAGGCTGTAATTGTACTATGTCCTTGTCGGAAACCGGACTGGAGAGGATTAAGGAGATTGTTTGTTCAAAGGTACTCAGACATTTATGTATTGACTACATATTCTATGATTTTAGATAAAGATGATAAAATACAGATTGGACGATAGTCTCCCTTGTTTGAAGGTGTTCGACTTTTTGGAAGAGGCAGCACAATAGCCATCTTCCAGAGAGATGGATATGTCGAGTATAGAAGAGAGAAATTGATTATATGAGTTAAGGTTGGTAATATACAATCAAGAATTAGTTTGACCATGTCGATCCCAATGTCATCAATTCCTTTTGCTTTCGTGCTTATTCTGAGGACTGCTTTTCTGACTTGGAGGGGCGTCACATGACTGAAATAGAATTTCTCTCTGTCAGGGGTAGGGTGTATACCGTATTAATTCATAAGTCTCTGTTGTCGTCAGGTCGTACTGCGGAGCAATTAGCAGTAAAGTACTCGTTAACAGTCTCGAGAGGTACTGTAATTTCTTCTCTGTTCTTGTTCTTCGTAAGTCCAAGCTTATTAATAGATTTCCAAAATTTCATTGCTGTTCTACCGTCAGGCGTAATTAAACTGTAAGCGTGTCACAGTTTAGCAATTCGTACTTCTTGTGCTGTCTTATTTTGTAACTTTCTGTATTCATCAAAGTTTTATACAATAGGGTCATATTTGTACTGCGTGTGAGTGCAGTGTCTTTGTTTCATTAGTTGTCTAATTTATTCATTTAACCACAGGGAGAGTCCTTTCGATATTCTCGCTCGCTGCTTTGGGGCACGCTTGTCAAATACTTCCATTACTTTGCTATTAAAGAAATCAACTTTGTCGTCTAGATTGTTATAGTTCATTATGTCACGCCAGGATATTCTGCCTGCATCCTCCAAGAGTCTAGCTTTATTTATATTTTTCAGTGGTCGATAGGTGATAAATTTCTGGGAGGGTTTCGGTGGCCGGAGGTAATATAAGATGTATATTGCGTCATATGCGGATATACCAGGTACAGAGGTTTGACCAACATTGAGAACTCTGTCTGAGTTGCCGGTAACTATAAGATCTAATAGTGTGTGCGAACGAGATGTATGGTGAGTCGGAGAGAGAGAGATAAGATTTCCATATTATAGGCTTGAAACAATGTTTTGAGTCCTGTGGATTCAGAGGAAGTTGCGTCAATTAGTTCGTATTAAAGTCTCCCATAACTATTGTGTGAGGGTAGTCAGCAGTAGTTTAAGTCAGCTTCAAAATCTTCTAAATGACCTGTATTCGGAGGTTTGTAAACTACTCCTACAAGGGCTTTAATCCCATTCTTGTTATTTCTACGAACATGTTGATGCAAATGTGATAAACAAATATAATTTGATAACAGTATTCTCTCACCCATGCGTAGCTAATGCAAATGTCGATCTTGAGTTCTTATTCTTATTATTGTTGTTTTATGATTATTATTCTTCTTCTTCTATGACCACATAGGATCACTTTAGTCAGTCCATTGTTCACGTCTCTTTGAAGGGATTGTTCGGTTTTTGCGGTCCTCTCAGTACTTCTTCAGATGCTCCGATCTTCATGCTCTTTCCTCAGTTGAAAATATGCGTGTTGTTGGTTTGTTTCGTGTAAGGGTAAAGCGGAGGTTTGTATTCTTGAGTTTTGTATTCAGTTTTATCTTATTTGTGGTGTATTCTGTTGTAAGGTCTATTTCCTTCAGATACTCTCTTACTTCTCTGATCCATTTACAACCTGTTGTGGTATTTTTTGAGACGAGATTGTGTTGTACTAGTTGTTTCATAAGTCTCGAATCCTGCATCCTCATGATATGTCCAAAGAATCCCAGTCTCCTCTTACGCATAGTATCTGTAATGGGTTCTAGCTCTTTGTACATGACTTTGGTAGGTATTATCCGCCACTGTCCATCTTTCTGGTATTTTTTGTTGATGCAGGTTCTTCCAATCCTCCTTTCAATTTTTGGAAGTCTGTCAGTCTTTGATTCTTTATTCAGGTGAAAAAGTGTTTCTACTGCACATGTAGCTTCGGGTTTTATAACTGTGTTGTAGTGTTTTATTTTTGTATTTATTGATAGACATTTCTTTTTGTAGATATCCCATGTTAATTTTTGTGCTTTAGCTAATCTATTTGTTCTTATTTGGATTGAGATTTTTTCATGTAGGCTATATGTTATTACTTCTCCACGATGTTTAAATTGAGTTACTATTTTGATTTTATTACCATTTATTGTAACTGATGGTTCATGTTTGTGGGTTACTGTAGTCACGTCCTAGTTCGTGAACCATGGGCAATGGCTGAGTGGCCTAGTAAGTGGTCCTGAGAGTCGGGATACCAGTTGCTATGGAATGGGAGCGGTCATCTCGGACATATTCTGAGTCATGGCCCTCCTTGTGCTCAGGCGGCTAGGACTATACAATTCACCAGTGGTCCATAACCTGTTAGAGGAGAGATCCTCATTTGGACTATGTGCAAGTAAGGTAGCATCCTGCTTCATGAATTTACCGAGCTCAGAACATTTTAAGCAAGCCTCGGACCTATGGGAGTAACGGAGTCCCACCCCATTTGAGAGGCGAGGGACTCCTTGGAAACAACTTGGCGAACGAAATGGAATTCGATGGGGAGCTATCAATATTAATGGGGCTTATGGAAGAAAGAAAGTAGAACTGGCTGAGTCAGCAAAGAGGATGCATCTGGATGTGCTAGGAGTAAGTGATATTCGGGTAAGGGGAGATAATGAGGAAGAGATAGGAGATTATAAAGTGTACTTGACGGATGTTAGAAAGGGAAGGGCAGAGTCTGGGGTAGGGCTCTTTATCAGGAATACCATTGCACGCAACATAGTTTCTGTTAGGCACATAGATGAGCAAATGATGTGGGTAGATTTGTCAGTTGGAGGAATTAGGACAAGAATTGTGTCCGTGTATTCACCATGTGAGGGTGCAGCTGAGGATGAAGTTGACAAGTTTTATGAAGCTTTGAGTGACATCGTGGTCAGGGTCAACAGCAACGATAGAATAGTGCTAATGGGCGATTTCAATGCGAGAGTTGGAAATAGAACTGAAGGATACGAAAGGGTGATTGGTAAATGTGGGGAGGATATAGAAGCTAATGGGAATGGGAAGCGTTTGCTGGACTTCTGTCCTAGTATGGGTTTAGCAGTTACGAATACATTCTTCAAGCATAAGGCTATTCACCGCTTAACATGGGAGGCTAGGGGTACCAGATCCATAATAGACTATATTTTAACAGACTTTGAATTCAGGAAATCTGTTAGGAATGTACGAGTTTTCTGCGGATTTTTTGATGATACAGACCACTATCTAATCTGTAGTGAACTAAGTATCTCTAGGCCTAGGGTAGAGAAAGTGAAATCTGTCTGCAAACGAATAAGGGTAGAAAATCTCCAGGACGAGGAAATTAGACAGAAGTACATGGATATGTTTAGTGAGAAGTTTCAAACAGTAGACAGTAAGCAGGTTGAGGATATAGAAAGTGAATTGGTGGCATACAGGGATGCTGTAGTAGAAACAGCAAGGGAATGCCTAGGAACAACTGTGTGTAAAGACGGGAAAAGGCGAACATCATGGTGGAATGATGAAGTGAGAGCAGCTTGTAAACGTAAAAAGAAGGCTTATCAGAAATGGCTCCAAACAAGCACAGAGGCATACAGGGATTTGTACGTAGTGTGATAGTACATATATCACACCCTCGCACTGTATGTAGAAGTTGGAGATATCATTGTCAGTATTCGAGTTATTATTATTATTATTATTATTATTATTATTATTATTATTATTATTATTATTATTATTATCAGTATTTCATTTGTATATTTTGTCATTTATATTTGTAAGCTAGGAGATATCCACATATGTAGGTATGAGTAATTTGTTTTGCACGAGCGGGAAAACATTGCTATGTTGGACTCTGGTAATTTGGATGACTCATGCGGCCATCCCAGTGTCTGATGAGAAGTGTTTGTTGATGTTATTGTACTAGGAAAGTTCTATGAGTCATGTGGTATACCCCAGCGTTTGTTTATTTCTTGGAACCAAGTATGAGTTCAGGGCATGGTCTTGACGAGATCATCACTCATGATTGGCTGGCAGGGACCAATCCAGACGTATTATCTGAGAGGAAGGGAAATGCTGATGTCTATAAAGGTTAATCAAATGGCGGGAACCAGACAATCACTACGGAAGAGAACCACAACTGACACACTGTACGGGAAGGAAGTGGTGCTGATACACGGTACTCGAGTGACACGGCTGCAATGGACTGGACTTCAAACGATCGTGGAGCGTAGTCTTGTTATGTTCGTGGAAAGTGGATGATTGTGGAGTGCTTGCGCATTAAGTATTGTAGCACTTGTGGCGGCCTGGCATTATATGTTGGTGAAAGCTATTTCAGACTTTCCATAATTTATGTTCAGGTTCGTTAAGCGTGTGTTACTTAAATGTATATATCTTTACAGTAGATGAAAGAAACAGAGCGAAACAAATAGTTGTTGAATCTAAAAAGAAGTCATGGGAAGATTTTGGTAACAACCTGGAAAGGCTAGGTCAAGCAGCAGGGAAACCTTTCTGGACAGTAATAAAGAATCTTAGGAAGGGAGGGAAAAAGGAAATGAACAGTGTTTTGAGTAATTCAGGTGAACTCATAATAGATCCCAGCGAATCACTAGAGAGGTGGAGGGAATATTTTGAACATCTTCTCAATGTTAAAGGAAGTCATCCTGTTCGTGTTGCGAACAGCCAAGCTCATGGGGAGGAGAAAAATGATGTTGGTGAAATTATGCTTGATCAAGTGAAAGGATGGTAAATAAACTCCATTGTCATAAAGCAGCAGGAATAGATGAAATTAGACCTGAAATGTTGAAGTATAGTGGGAAGGCAGGGATGAAATGGCTTCATAGAGTAATACAATTAGCATGGAGTGTTGGTAAGGTACCTTCAGATTGGACAAAAGCAGTAATTGCACCAATCTATAAGCAAGGGAACAGGAAGGATTGCAACAACTATCGAGGTATCTCATTGATTAGTATACCAGGCAGAGTATTCACTGGCATCTTGGAAGGAAGGGTGCGATCAGTCGTTGAAAGGAAGTTGGATGAAACCAGTGTGGTTTCAGACCACAGAGAGGCTGTGAGGATCAGATTTTCAGTATGCGCCGGGTAATTGAAAAATGCTACGAGAGGAATAGGCACTTGTGTTTATGTTTCATAGATCTAGAGAAAGCATATGACAGGGTACCGAGGGAAAAGATGTTCACCATACTGGGGGACTATGGAATTAAAGGTAGATTATTAAAATCAATCAAAGGCGTTTATGTTGACAATTTGGCTTCAGTGAGAATTGATGGTATAATGAGTTCTTGGTTCAGGGTACTTACAGGGGTTAGGCTTTGCTGTTCGTAGTTTACATGGATCATCTGCTGAAAGGTATAAAATGGCAGGGAGGGATTCAGTTAGGTGGAAATGTAGTAAGCAGTTTGGCCTATGCTGACGTCTTGGTCTTAATGGCAGATTGTGCCGAAATCCTGCAGTCTAATATCTTGGAACGTGAAAATAGGTGCAATGAGTATGGTATGAAAATTAGCCTCTCGAAGACTAAATTGTTGTCAGTAGGTAAGAAATTAAACAGAATTGAATGTCAGATTGGTGATACAAAGCTAGAACAGGTCGATAATTTAATTTCAAGTATTTAGGTTGTGTGTTTTCCCAGGATGGTAATAATGGTAAGTGAGATTGAATCAAGGTGTTGTAAAGCTAATGCAGTGAGCTCGCAGTTGCGATCAATAGTATTCTGTAAGAAGGAAGTCAGCTCCCGGATGGAACTATCTTTACATTGGTCTGTTTTCAGACCAACTTTGCTTTACGGGTGTGAAAGCTGGGTGGACTCAGGATATCTTATTCATAAGTTTGAAGTAACAGACATGAAAGTAACTAGAATGATTGCTGCTACAAACCGGTGGGAACAATGGCAGGAGGGTACTCAGAATGATGAGATAAAGGCTAATTTAGGAATGAACTCGATGGATGAAGCTGTACGCATAAACCGGCTTCGGTGGTAGGGTCATGTGAGGCGAATGGAGGAGGATAGGTTACCTAGGAGAATAATCGACTCTGCTATGGATGGTAAGAGAAGTAGGGGTAGACCAAGATGACAATGGTTAGACTCGGTTTGTAACGATTTAAAGATAAGAGGTATAGAACTAAATGAGGCCACAGCACTAGTTGCCAATCGAGGATTGTGGTGACGTTTAGTAAATTTACAGAGGCTTGCACACTGAACGCTGAAAGGCATGACATTCTATAATGATAATGTATGTATGTTATGGTAACTTCTTTTAGTTGTGTTGGTTTTTGTGGCATAATTTCTGTTTTTTCAAATGATATTTTGGGGCCAGTTTTATTTGCAATGTTTTGAAGTTCTGATATCTGGGTTTTTGCCTCTTTTATGTCCACTGCTAGTAATGCTAAATTGTCAGCGAAACCCAGGCAATTTGTTTTTATATTTCGGCCAATCTTTATTTTTGGGTGACATTTCTTCAACCATTCCCTCATTACCATTTCTAGAGCACAATTAAATAATAGTGGTGAGAGCCCATTTCCGTTCCATAGGCCAGTTTTAATTTCAAATAACTTTGATGTTTCACCCCTAAACTTCACTTTTGATGTGGTGTTAGTGAGAGTCAATTTTATCATGTTTATTCATTTGTGGTGTAGTCCAGGTTGTCTTAAAATTTTAAACAGACATTCTCTATGGATGCCATCATAAGCGTTCTTGAAATCTATGAATGTTATCAACTTATCTCTGTTTCTTCTCCTGTTATAGTCCATTATCAATTTAAGACTCATGATCTGATCAGGACAGCTCCTCCAGGGTCTGAAAGCTGCTTAATATTCTCCTAGTTCTTTCTCAAGTTGTAAACTTATCCTATTAAGGATGATTATTGAAAATATTTTGTATGTTATGTCTAGAAGCGAGATTCCCCTGTATTTATTAGGGTCGGTTTTGTCTCTTTATCATCATCACCATCATCATTATCATCATAATTATTATTATTCTTGGTAGTAATAAGGTGGAATATCTGATTTCATAGGTGAAAAAATGTGCAGTAAAATGCCCTAGAACGAGAATGAAGGCTATTATTAACATTAAAAGTAGGCAAGTTATGAAGCATTTGTAATACAAAAGATTGAAATAAAATATGGCACATCTGATAACTTACATCCCTGCCTGCCCAAGAATGGTTAGCTCAAGCATGTATTGATGTTTATGGCTGACTGTTGGTGGACTGTGGAGGCCATGTGTGATGGAAGCTGGTTTGAAGGGAGAGTAGGGGAAGGCTGGAACCAATAGGCGGGGAGTGTTTGCGTAGAGGTTTGTCCGAGGCTTGTTCAAATAGAAACTTTTGAGTAATGCTCCAAAAAGTACGTTCACAGTTTCTGAAATTTCATTTAAATTGTAAGCAGGATTGCATTTCTGGTCTATATTTATAAAGATGTTTTCTGAAACGTTGAGTAAATTGCCCTTGTTATAAATTTAGGGAATTTTTAAATCCTGCTTTATGGAGGTGAAGGAATGATTGGATTCTGTTATATGAGTGCTCTTGGTGGAATATTTTTGGTGTCTGGAGGTGTTGATGTGTTCTTTATATCTAATTAAAAAGCTTCTTCCAGTTTGCCCAATGTTACTCGCTGAACATTGGTTACAATTTAACTTATATAACCTGATTTGTTGTATTTATTTGCGATGTTATTGATTTTGTGCCAGTTATAAAAAACATTAGTATTGTTGCTGATTGTCTTAAAGGCAATATTGACATAATGTTTCTTAAGAATATTAGACAGAGCGAGTTGGCCGTGCGGTTAGGGGCGTGCGGCTGTGAGTTTGCATCCGGTAGATAGTGGGCTCAAATCCCACTGTTGGCAGCCCTGAAGAAGGTTTTCCGTGGTTTCCCATTTTCACACCAGGCAAATGCTGGGGCTGTACCTTAATTAAGGCCATGGCCACTTCCTTCCAACTCGTAGGCTTTTCGTATCCCATCGTCGCCATAAGACCTATCTGTGTCGGTGCGACGTAAAGCCACTAGAAAAAAAAAAGAATGTTAATCATTTCGTAAATGTTTTTATTGGTGTAAGTGAAGGTGGCGTAGTTATCTGTTTTCTTTTTCGTCTCTCTGAGCTGAGTTGGGGTGGATTTGTTGACGATTTTACTGACTATCTTGTATATGAATTGTCTGCTAAAACCATTTTTACTCGCAATAAAGTAGATGGTATTGAGTTCCTTCTTTCTCGATTCGCGTCAGGAAAAGGGATGTTAAAAGCTCTGTGAATTAAGTTCTAGAAGGTTGCTCTTTTTGAGAGTCCGGGTGCATAGAATCTTGACGAATGATGTTTACAGTTTGGGTGGGCTTTCTGAAGATAGTATAAGAAAATTTGTTCGAGCTGTTGTTAATAGTAAGATCTAAAAAGTTTAAAGAATTATTGATTTCAACTTCGGAAGTAAACTTGACCCATGGATGAACCGCATTGAGTCCGGGTGCATAGAATCTTGACAAATGATGTTTACAGTTTGAGTGGGCTTTCTGAAGATAGTATAAGAAAATTTGTTCGAGCTGCTGTTAATAGTGAGATCTAAAAAGTTTAAAGAATTATTGATTTCACCTTCGGAAGTAAACTTGATCCATGGATGAACCGCATTTAGCAGTTCAAGGATGATATCGCCGTTGGTGATATTATGATGTATTAAGGCAAATATATCGTCGACATATTGCGTCCAGAACACAATTCCTTTAATCTATATATTTAAAATGAGAGTTTTATCTGTACATTGCTCAGAATTTAAAAAGAATAGTATTTCTTTATCGGCTGTGTATACAGTAACAAGGAAATGCACTTTTTAATTTTCCATAATGTCTGTCTGTCTGTCTGTCTGTCTGTCTGTCTGTCTGTCTGTCTGTCTGTCTGTCTGTCTGTCTGTCTGTCTGTCTGTCTGTATGTATGTATGTATGTATGTATGTATGTATGTATGTACACACATCATTAGAAAGCAGGTGAAGAGAATTTAATGAAAATCGGTATGCAAATTCGGGGAATAAGTCGCTACAAGCCAGGCCATGAATAATTTTATTCAAGCTGTATGAAATGGTAGTTTAGGGGAAGGCCTAAAATTTAATTCTCAAATATTTATGTTATTAGTGGTCATATCGATAAATACTACATAACTAAAGTTACAGCCGCCTCTGTGGTGCAGTGGTTAGCATGATTAGCTGCCACCCCCGGAAGCTCGGGTTCGATTCCTGGCACTGCCATGAAATTTGAAAAGTTGTACGAGGGCTGGAACGGGGTCCACTCAGCCTTGGGAGGTAAACTGAGTAGAGGTGGGTTCGATTCCCACCTCAGCGATCCTCGAAGTGTTTTTCCGTGGTTTCCCCCTTCTCCGCCAGCAAATGCCGGGATGGTACCTAACTTAAGGCCACGGCCGCTTCCTTCCCTCTTCCTTGCCTGTCACTTTCAATCTTCCCATCCCACCACAAGGCCCCTGTTCAGCATAACATATGAGGCCGCCTCGGCGAGGTACTGGTCATTCTTCCCAGTTGTATCCCCGACCCAGAGTCTGAAGCTCCAGGACACTGCCCTTGAGGCGGTAGAGGTGGGATCCCGCGCTGAGTCTGAGGGAAAAACCGACCCTTTAGGGTAAACAGATTAAGAAAGAAAGAAAGAAAGAACTAAAGTTATATGGTATTAAATGTCTGAACATTTATGTCTTATACATTGTTACCGTACTGGCTATGATCACAGAGATATTAATGAATTTGCATTTTTATTACTAAGTCCATATCAGCGCCGAGTCACGAGAAAATGGGTAAACAGAATTTAGTGAAGACCGGTATGTAAAGTTGGAGAATAAGGAACTAAAGTCTACGCTATAAATAATTTTATAAGACGTCCTAATATCACAGAGTCTAAAGAAAACTAAACGTGAAGGCCTACAAAATAGGAAGCTCATCGAATTGATCATTGACCATTGTTTGTTCTCATGTGCTTTTTGTCTTCTGTTGCCACTCATCTCCAATAGATAGGATTAATGCTGCGTACCGAGGTTTTCTTTTTTTGTATTTCCTTTACAGTGCACCAACACAGATAGGTCTTATGGCGACACTGGGATAGGAAAGGGCTAGGAGTGTGAAGGAAGCGGCCTTGGCTTTAATGAAGGTACAGCCCCACGATTTGCCTGGTGTAAAAATGGGAAACAACGGAATACCATCTTCAGAGCTGCCGACAATGGGGTTCAAATCTACTATCTCCCGGATACAAGCTCGCAGCTGCGCATCCCTAACCACACGGCCAACTTGCCCGGCTGTACCAAGTGTAACAGACTGCCTGAATATTGGCGGGAAGTGGATGGGGAGTTAGATAACTTTCTTCTTTAGCACGTCATTCTTCTGGTTCATAAATTTTCTGATACCACTCGTACGTAACAAACTGGTTCATCATAGAATTTGAGCTGTTCAGTCCCTACTCTGAGGCACTGATTGGAATGAGCAGTGTGCATATTTAACGGAATAATGGCAGAGGAGAGTTCACGGCTGTCTGCGGCCTTGTCACTCCAGCTGGAACTTTGGACTGTTAGATCAGGAGCGTAGTACTGTTCGTTAAAAGTGAGAAAATGTGCTTTTCTTTTTTTTTTTTCATTTTATCACGTAACTTATATGATAGCATTGCTTTTAATCGCTACATTCCTACAGACATTTTCGTAATGACCTATGTTGACTTCAGTTAGGAACACCATAAAGACAGTGTTCCTGAGCATCCCGTAGCAAAGCACGGGTACATCAGCTAGTTTTATTATGAATTTTGGTATTTTCTAAATGGTCTAAATAAATTTCTGCCATTATTCCTGAAGACTGTCTATTCTATTGAATTCCTAATAGAGCTGGGATTCTCAAACTTGTTAATTTTTTTTTTTAAGTTGTGAATAAATTTGGAAGTCTTGTAAGACAGGCTGTTCCTATAGTTAACTATGGGTCTTATGGGAATATCTGTTTTATGGACTTTAGGCATTGCTTTGGCTATAAGAATACTGGGGTTCATGTTGATTAGTTTCTGAGAATCGTATTCAGTGAGAATGAAGGATGTTTATTTCAATGTTTGTTTTAAATTCTTTTGAATATTATTAGTTGGATCTTTCTTAATCAATTTAAATGAATTTTCTGAAAACGATGTTTCCCATTGGTGGAAAAAAGAAAATTCACTATAAGAATGTTGTCCGGTAGAGTAGGAAAGGTGGTGGTATACAATTTTTAATCACTAGATTGTACGCCAAAACCCTGGATTGCATTCCAGACATCTCTGCAGTCTTCATATGGACTGAGGGTATATGACGCTGTTCATTGTGATTCGTTCGTCAGATGGGGACATAAAGCCTTGAGCAGACCCCCTTGGTGTTATTCGACAGGAGTTGACTATTTGCCGATGCCAGGTTTCACCCCCTCTCTACATACCATATCCAGAAGTGCAGGTTGCCCATGGGTGTCAGCTAGAAAGACCTGCACTAGGCCTCTTGGAGGCCACATGACATCAAAAAGGAACTGGTATATAGGTAACAAAACTTTAGTATCTATAGTAATTTTTATTGAAGGTTGTTAAAATGATGGGGTCACCTCTCTGAAAGGTATTTTATACCTCTGTTTTTCTACAAACACTTCTTTGAATGAAAATAATGTTTTACCTAGACAGTTAACTTTGAAAATGCATCTGGCTCGCTGGCTAAATGGTCAGCAATTCAGCCTTCCATTTGGAGCTTCGCAGGTTCGATTCCCAGTCTGAATGCGGATTTTAGCCATGCCTGGCTCAGGAACTGGGTGTTTGTGTTCACCTTAAAACACAGCTCTTCATACACAGGCAACCCATCACACTACCAGCCTCCACACGTGCAATAGTGAATATATCCTTCCACATAGGGTCGGCATCAGGAAGGGAATCCGGCTGTAAAACTAGGCCATAGCTGCATGTAATACTGACACCAAAAATCTGGCAAGAAGGATGAAGATCTCTCCGTCCATCCATGCATGTTCATAATAAATGCCTTACAGCATTCAGTCTGCAAGCCTCTGTGAATTTATTAAACGCTGCCACAATCCTCTGTTTGAAACTAGACCTGTGGCCCACTCTGATGAGTCCAGTGTCAGACCTAAGATGAAACGCTGGTTAATAGAGCAAACGCCTGAAAAGCCTTACATATGATATGTTTTTGACAGACCTATCTGTAAAAATTTCTATAAAATAATTTTCCGCCTTGTCAATACTTTATACACTTTATTCTATCTCGATCGAAACATGTACATGTACGGTAATTAAATAGAATAAAGTGTATAAAGTATTGACAAGGCGGAAAATTATTTTATAGAAATTTGTATATAAGTCAATACGGACCAAAATGGTGAAAATAGTCAATTCAAACCTATCTGTGTCTGTTCGATGTAAAGCCAATAGCAATAAAAAAAAAAAAAAAAGGGGAATCTAACCGTAAGTTCATTCCTAACTTGGTCTTTATCTTCTCATTCCGAATACCCTCTTGCTATTGTTCCCACCTGTTGTTATCGGCAATCAATCTCGCTACTTTCATGTCTGTTACTTCTAACCTATGAATATGATATCCTGAGTCCACCCAGCTTTCACTCCTGTAAAGCAAAGTTGGTCTGAAAACAGACTTGTGACTTCATTTTTACAGAATACTGTTGATTGCAACTGTGAACTCACTGCATTAGCTTTGCTACACCTTGATTCAATCTCACTTACTACACTACCACCCTGGAAGAATACACATCCTAAATACAAGAAATTATTTACCTGTTTCATCTTTGTATTCCCTCCCTAACATTCAATTCTCATAGGTTCCTTACCTACTGGCATCACTTAAGTCTTCAAAAACCATTAGGACCAAGTCATCAGCATAGACTAAATTGCTCACTAGATTTCTACCTAACTGAATCCCTCCCTGCCACTTTATACCTTTCATTAGATTATCCATGTAAAATATGAACAACAAAGGTGAATGATTATACAGCCCTGTCTAACTCCTATAAGTATCTTGAACCAAGCACTCATTCTACCAACAACTCTCACCGCATCTTAATTGTCAACATAAATTCTTTTGATTGCTTTTAATAATCTGCCCTTAATCCCATAGTCTCCCAGTATGGCAAACTTTATTTCTGTACTCTCTCATATGCCTTCTCTAGACGTACGAAACACAACTGGCAATTGCTTGGTGTATACTGAAAATCAGATCCTGACAGTCGCTCTGTGGTCTAAAACCTCACTGGTTTTCAACCAAATTACTCTCAACCGCTGATCACATCCCCCCTTCGAAAATGCCAGTGAACTCATTGCCTGGTACACTGATCAATGAAATACCTTGATAGTTGTTGCACTCTTTCCTGTTCCCTTGCTTATAGACAGGTGGAGTTACTGCTTTCATCCAATCAGAAGGTACCTTACTAACATTCCATGCTAATCTTATTACTCTTTTAAGCCATTCCTTCCCTGCCTTCCCACTGTAGTTCATCATTTCAGGTCTAATTTCATCTATGCCTGCTGCTGTATGACAGTGTAAATTATTTACCATCCTTTCCACTTCAAGTGGAATTTCACCAACAACATTGTCCTCCTGCCCGTGAGCTTCATTGTTCACGAATTTAACAGAAAGATTCCTTTCATGTTGAGAAGATTTTCTAAGTATTCCTTCTACCTGTCCATTGATTCCCTGGGATCTGATATGAGTTCACCTGATTTACCCCCAAAACACTATTAATTTCCTTTATCCCCTCCTTTTCCAAGATTCTTTATTATTGTTCGGAAAGGTTTCTCACTGAGCAAGTTGGCTGTGTGGTTAGGGGCACACAGCTGTGAGCTTGCATTCAGGAGATAGTGGGTTCGAACCACACTGTCAGCAGCCCTGAATATGGTTTTACATGGTTTCTCATTTTCACACCAGGCGCATGCTGGGGCTGTACCTTAATTAAGGCCATGGCTGATTCCTTCCCACTCCTAGCCCTTTCCTATCCCATCGTTGCCATGAGACTTATGAGTGTCGATGCAATGTAAAGCCAATTGTAAAAATAAATTTCCCTGTCACTTGACCTAGCCTTTCCAGTCTTTTTGTTGGATTCAACAATTATTTTGTTACGCTCTGTTTCTTTCATCTATGTACATCAGTCCTGTATGCTCCAGTCCTTGCTTGAAGCCATTTTTGATATTCCATCTTTTCACATTTACATGCTGCTCTCACTTTATCATTTCACTCAGATGAGATGTTCTCTTTTCTGCCCTATTTACACACAGTTGTTCATCGGCATTCCCTTACTCAGCATCCATGTATGCCACCCATTCTCCTTCTAGTGGTCTGTATCATCAAAAAATCCCCGGAATAAATGAAGCAAAATTTCTTATGACACCTGAAGTTTTTTTTTTTTTTTTAGAGTTAGATAATGTTGAATAGGTATGTCAATAGAGTAGTCCCATAAATTAACTGTTAAATATAAACATATCTGCACCTAGACCTCCTGAAAGCAAAATGACGTATGGGACATATGTCGGGTGAAATTGTACATTCTTGAAGTAACCCTTGACATCCTGTTGTGAATTTTGTGTGGAAATTAGGACATGAAGAGAAAGCCAGTTTTGAAATATGATTGGTTCTATGTAAATACCACTGAAAATCACAGGAAAAGATCTGTTTGTGCCTCATCAATACTATTAAAAAGTTATTTAATCTATATTTAAAAATGTCAAACATGTTTCAAGAACCCCACCATTCTCTTCATCAGCGACCATACAGTTTGTTGGATTTGATACCTAATCACCTCAACATACATTCTAAACAAGTTGTTAGTTAAAAAGAAAGAAAAGTAATCTGTATGAAAGGTTTAAAATTACACTATTCTAAATAAGTTATAATTGGAACACAAGACTTGTCAAATAAATAAAGTCATTAAATAACATAAAAGCCACAAAACATTTTACATAAAAGTAAGCATCTCTTTCTTCTTAAAATTCTAATATCACCTAAAACCAGTGTGTGTCTATAATTTTTTTTCCCAGCTCCTTCTCTTAGAAACTTCCTCCGACTGGATAACCTGTTTCTGGTCGGGTATAATTTACCTTTCTGTACACTACAAAAAAAAAAAAAAAAAAGGAAGTCTTATATACTAGAAACATGATCAAGTTCCTTGAATTAAAGATTGAAGTGGGATTAATGAAAATTTGCTGATGTGCCTGCTTGTATACATATCAAATCGTGAAAACAAGTGGATGACCTTGACTCATGCTTGAATCTTTTACAGAAACATGCAAGCCAGTTATTGCAAGTTTTTCCTGTAAACCTGAAAAACAAAATCAAATCCACAGTATGATAAAATGAAAAGATTTTAAACAATAACCATGACAAACTTGCTGTGTAACAATGCTGGAACAACGTATCAACACAACTGACCCATATTTCAAAGAGGTATGACCTTGTCTTCTTGTAATGGTGGGGAAGGGGAAGAAGGACGGCAAGAAGGAATGTACACTACTGGGGGCCGATAACCTGGAAATGGGAGAGGAAAAGGGTGGGTAAGGGCTAGAAAACTGTGGCATAGATTTAGATGTTCCTTACAGATTAACCAATCGGAGGAAGATTTTAACGGATGGTGCTGAAATAAAAATTTTGACTTGTAGACGCACACTGTTTTTTGGTGATATTATTAGAATTTTAAGAGGAAAGAGGTGCTTATTTTTATGTAAACATTTTTGTGGTTTTTGTGTAATTTAAACATTTTATTTATTTGACAGTTCTTGTGTTTCAATTATAACTTATTTAGAACAGTGTAATTTTAAACCTTTCAAATAGATGACTTTCCGTGTTTTTAACTAAAAGCTTGTTTTAGAATGTACACTGCCAGCCAAAAGCTTCTGAACAAGCACTGAACTGTTAAATAATGGACTGAGATTAAAAGAAAACAACATACCTGTGCATGGAATTTACAAATATATATTCTAAAACTAATATTTTACAATAAAACTATGTTTTTACATTACATCTGAGTAAGAAATAGACAGTATGTATACATTTACTCCCACAGATGACCAGAACACATCAAACTCTCTTATAAAAAAAAACCCGCTTTGCTGCAAGTACACTTTTAACTATTCTCGGCATTCTCAGAACAAGTGTTTCTAACACTGATGCAGGTATACTTTGCCAGGCATTCTGCAAGATGTCCCACAGCTGTTCTGATGAAGAAGGACACTCTCTTTTCAGACTTGCTGATCCGACTCCTCCCACAGCAGCTCAAATGGATTTAAGCCCAGGGATTGGGAGGGCCATTCCATTAAAAACAATTCCCCAGAGCTTTGTCTGTTCTGCAGATAATTCATGCAATAGCGAGATGTGTGTCTGCGGTCCTTTCCTTGTTGGAGGACTAACCCACGTTGCTGTCCAGGCGGAAGAGCATAATGAGATAGGATGGAATTGTAGCCGTTTTTGTCCAGTGTTCCTTGAATTTGGTGCAGTCTACCAATTCCACTGGATGAGGTTGGAAGAAAAATAATCACATTTTTCAGGCAGCTGGTATATCACCATATAAATAAGAATACCTATAAAGGCTTTCATTTCTTCAAATATAGTATTTTCCCAATCTTTCTGTATCATTGAACCACTTTCTGTCTTGTAGGTCACATGTAAGTTTCTAGTTTCAGCTAATTTTGAGAAAAAATTGCTTCCAATCATGTCAATATATTCAAATTCAGTGCTACCAGTTGGAAGTTTATGCACAGGTCCATAGTCCAAAAAAAAAATAGCTAGGGGATTGAAACTAACATTGTTTGTCCAAGTAGGGCTAATAGTTTGAGTGGGGACAGTACCTGAATGGGCATCTCCCGCCCCATCCAATGCATTTTGAGATTCTTCAGGTACATTTTCTGCACCAACTGCTTCCACACCACTTTCACTATCCTCACTACAAATTTCGAACTCACTATCACTGCATTCGTCAACAGACTGATACAATTCTTCACGAATATTATCTTCATTCAACTTGCTATACACAGCCATGTTGCTATGATGTGTTTACATTCAGTCACTTGTCTCTTTTTTTCTAAGATAACCTATACAAAAAGGCAGTATTTTAGCAAGCTGTACAGGTCATTTGTATCTAGGAAGCATAGAGAATTCATTGGTGCCAAGAAGTTATATGTTTGGCCCACAGATGGCAGAGGAAGACAGTTTGAAACTCGAGTACGCTCTACTACGAAAACCGCGGGAGACAGTGTGCGAGTCCAGTACGCTTTACTACGCAATCTGCGGGAAAGAGTTAATAGTATTGACAAAGCAGAAATAGGTCTTTTCCTGTGATTTTCAGTGGTATTTAGATTTAAGTCAGTACGGACCAAAATCAAACTATAATGGGTAAAACAATAAATTTGGTTCTACATAATTGCTTTACACTAGGAAGAAAAATCAATGAGGGAAATTACCACATGGATAACAGTGAATTGAAGTGAATCTGTTTGAACATAAGAGTGCTTACATGAACACAGGTAGAGTTGACGACCGATTTTTCCATGGGTTGTCGACAACGTATCTGCATTACACGTTATAATTCTCGTATTTTGGTCCGTATTGAATTGTACAATACATGTATTGAATGGGTGGAATTTATTAAACATCAATTTTTCTTTGACTTTAAGGTATCTGCAGTCGGTGACCACTGTCAGCGACTTTTGGCTCTGAGGAACTCCAAGGCCAATGCTACCCTGATGAATAATGATTTCACAGAAACTCGGATTGTTTTATGTGATTTTTTCCAGTTTTGAGGTGTGCTTTAGATTCAGAAAACAGATCATACTATTCACCTCAATGTTTGACAGTTTTTCTGCCAGCATTATCATCTTTCTGCTGATACTGAAACAACATGATAGATATGAAGTCTGATCTAAAGGTTCAGTCCTGGGCAAAAGCGGCTTTCTCTGGAAACTGTGTGTTATTGTAGTGGAGGATAGTGTGGAGTGTGAGTTGCAGGGATGTTGGAGACAGTACAAACACCCAGTCCCGAGCAATGGAAATTAACCATTTACAGTTAAAATCTTCAACCTGACTGGGAATTGAACCTCAGGCCCTCTGAAATGAAGGTGACTATGCTGACCATTCAGCCAAGGTCTGTGGCTGTAATATGTGTGATTTATCCCTTTATACATTGCTGGTATAATTAAATATCACCACTCAAATTTCTGTTTTCTGCTTGAGTGGACATGTTTTTAAACTGAAGTACATACATACATACATACATACATACATACATACATACATACATACATACATACATACATACATACATACATACATACATTATCATTATAGACTATTATACCTTTCAGCGTTCAGTCTGCAAGCCTCTGAGAATTTACTAAACGTCGCCACAACCCTCAATTTGCAACTAGTGTTGTGGCCTCATTTAGTTCTATACCTCTTATCATTAAATCGTTAGAAACCGAGTCTAACCATCGTCGTCTTGGTCTCCCTCTACTTCTCTTACCCTCCATAGCAGAGTCCATTATTATCCTAGGTAACCTATCCTCCTCCATTTGCCTCACATGATCCCACCACCAAAGCCGGTTTATGCGTACAGCTTCATGCACCAACTTCATTCCTAAATTAGCCTTTATCTCCTCATTCCGAGTACCCTCCTGCCATTGATCCCACCTGTTTGTACCAGCAATCATTCTAGCTACTTTCATGTCTGCTACTTCTAACTTATGAATAAGATATTCTGAGTCCACCCAGCTTTCGCAACCGTAAAGCAAAGTTGGTCTGAAAACAGACCGATGTAAAGATAGTTTCGTCTGGGAGCTGACTTCCTTCTTACAGAATACTGTTGATTGCAACTGCAAGCTCACTGCATTAGCTTTACTACACCTTGATTCAATCTCACTTACTACATTACCATCCTGGGAAAACACACAACCTAAATACATGAAATTATCGACCTGTTTTAGCTTTGTATCACCAATCTGACAATCAGTTCAGTTGAATTTCTTGCCTACTGACATCAATTTAGTCTTCGAGAGGCTAATTTTCATACCATGCTCATTGCACCTATTTTCAAGTTCCAAGATATTAGACTGCAGGCTTTCGGCACAGCCTGCCATTAAGACCAAGTCATCAGCATAGGCCAAACTGCTTACTATATTTCCACCTAACTGAATCCCTCCCTGCCATTTTATACCTCTCAGCAGATGATCCATGTAAACTACGAACAGCAAAGGTAAAAGATTACAGCCTTCTTTTAACCCCTGTAAGTACCCTGAACCAAGAACTCATTCTACCATCAATTCTCACTGAAGCCCAATTGTCAACATAAATGCCTTTGATTGATTTTAATATTCTACCTTTAATTCCATAGTCCCCCAGTATAGTGAACAGCTTTTCCCTCGGTACCCTGTCATATGCTTTCTCTAGATCTACGAAACATAAACACAAGTGCCTATTCCTCTCGTAGCATTTTTCATTTACCTGGCGCATACTGAAAATCTGATACTGACAGCCTCTCTGTGGTCTGAAACCTCACTGGTTTTCATCCAACTTCCTCTCAACGACTGATCACACCTTTCCTTCCAAGATTGAACACTTTGCCTGGTATAATAACCAATGAGATACCTCGATAGTTGTTGCAATCCTTCCTGTTCCCTTGCTTATAGATAGGTGCAATTACTGCTTTTGTCCAATCTGAAGGTACCTAACCAACATTCCATGCTAATTTTACTACTCTATGAAGCCATTTCATCCCTGCCTTCCCACTATACTTCACCATTTCAGGTCTAATTTCATCTATTCTTGATGCCTTATGACAATGGAGTTTATTTACCATCCTTTCCACTTCCTCAAGCATAATTTCACCAACATCATTTTTCTCCTCCCCATGAGCTTGGCTGTTCGCAACACCACCAGGATGATTTCCTTTTACATTGAGAACGTTCAAAATATTCCCTCCACCTCTCCAGTGATTCCCTGGGATCTATTATGAGTTCACCTGAATTACTCAAAACACTGTTCATTTCCTTTTTCCCTCCCTTCCTAAGATTCTTCACTACTGTCCAGAAAGGATTCCCTGCTACTTGACCTAGCCTTTCCAGGTTATTACCAAAATCTTCCCATGTCTTCTTTTTGGATTCAACAACTATTTGTTTCGCTCTGTTTCTTTCATGTACGTACAAATCCCTGTCTGCCTCGGCCCTTGTTTGGAGCCATTTCTGATAAGCCTTATTTTTAAGTTTACAAGCTGCTCTCACTTCATCATTGCACCAAGATGTTCGCCTTTTCCCATCTTCACACACAGTTGTTCCTAGGCATTCCCTTGCTGTTTCTACTACAGCATCCCTGTATGCCACCCGTTCACTTTCTATATCCTGAACCTGCTTACTGTCTACTGTTTGAAACTTCTCACTAATCATATCCATGTACTTCTGTCTAATTTCCTCGTCCTGGAGATTTTCTACCCTTATTCGTTTGCAGACAGATTTCACTTTCTCTACCCTAGGCCTAGAGATACTTAGTTCACTACAGATCAGATAGTGGTCTGTATCACGAAAAATCCGTGAAAACCTCGTACATTCCTAACAGATTTCCTGAATTCAAAGTCTGTTAAGATATAGTCTATTATGGCTCTGGTATCCCTAGCCTCCCATGTGTAGCGGTGAATAGCCTTATGCTTAAAGAATGTATTCGTAACTGCTAAACCCATACTAGCACAGAAGTCCAGCAAACGCTTCCCATTTCCATTAGCTTCCATATCTTCCCCACATTTACCAATCACCCTTTTGTATCCTTCAGTTCTGTTCCCAACTCTCGCATTGAAATCGCCCATTAGCACTATTCTATCGTTGCTGTTGACCCTGACCACGATGTCACTCAATTCTTCATAAAACTTGTCAACTTCATCCTCATCTGCACCCTCACATGGTGAATACACGGACACAATTCTTGTCCTAATTCCTCCAACTGACAAATCTACTCACATCATTCGCTCATTTACGTGCCTAACAGAAACTATGTTTCGTTCAATGGTATTCCTGATAAAGAGCCCCACCCCAGACTCTGCCCTTCCCTTTCTAACACCCGTCAAGTACGCTTTATAATCTCCTATCTCTTCCTCATTATCTCCCCTTACCCGAATATCACTTACTCCTAACACATCCAGATGCATCCTCTTTGCTGACTCTGCCAGTTCTACCTTCTTTCTTCCATAAGCCCCATTAATATTGATATCTCCCCATCGAATTCCATTTCGTTCGCCAAGTTGTTTCCAAGGAGTCCCTCACCTGTCAAATGGGAGTGGGACTCCATTACTCCCATAGGTCCGAGGCTTGCTTAAAATGTTCTGAGCTCGGTAAATTCATGAAGCAGGATGCTACCCTACTTGCACATACTCCAAGTGAGGATCTCTCCTCTAACGTGTTATGGAGCTAAAATTGCTAACTATGTAGCCATTGTCACAACACCATCTGTCTAGTAATATAGCAGCTAGGTAATGAAATACAGCCTGGTGGTAAAATAGTATACCACTGCCCATTCTGGACACACACTTTGTTGTGATAAGTGCATGTGTAATGTGCATTTGTAATTCTAGCACAGAGTCGCTGATGATTCCTTCAAATAAGATTAGTACCAGTCTCTGCATATTCTCTCATCTCCAGAATGTAATTTATCACATATTATACCACAGAATTTCAGGAAATAACACTGCAAAAATGTTTTCCTAAAATAGTATTTTCCCCCCATATTTATGGCTTGCTATTGTTGTTTGTACTAAGAAAATTATCTGTGATATCATAATGTAATTTGTATCTGCCCAATATTTTACTTTTTGAGAATCAACTTGTAACTTTTAGCATTGGATAATGTGCATATGGCGACCCCGAAAAAGATTTAATTTTATTTCTTCGACATATAACTTCTGAGAAAAGGCCCGTGCTATATATTGCACGCTGGGCAGTTGTGCTGTCTTTTGTTTCACATACGGGAATTTGGATGTTATTTCACATTTGGCTTACAGATATGCTTTCATCCAATACTTTCTTTTGTAAATTTTTCTTCAATATTTGCATATATTACAAAAATAATGTTGTTCCAGAACTATTAAAAATACCTAGATGTTTGATTTTTGTGCTAGGAATGATTTTATAGGGCTTGTAAATGACCTGAGTTGTTAATTGTATGAGGAAATGAATTTATGTTTTAAAGAATAATGCTAAAATCTCACAAGCTACCCAAATCACTTATTACATCTTGAGGCAATCAGACAGTCTGTATGAGGAATTATAGTAGCGGTATGTACAGAGATAAGTCACCTGTTCGTGTGAGTACTGCACTACGATGATGTTCTGAAAGGCAAGTACACAATACTTATTACCTTTGTGCGTATGATAATCAGTAAAACAGTCTACACATGCACTTGGTACACTGGGTTCTAGGTCTAGCAATGCAATTTTCTCTTCGCTCCTGGAATTGTAGAAGGTCGGTGATGCATTCCATTGTACCGAAGTTCCTGTACTGCATTATGTCCAAAACAATGAGATCTGCTGAACGAAGGAGCAGCTTTGTAGCATGTGAGATAAATCTGGACAATTGTTCATCGAAAATCAAGATGATAAATGCCTTCTCGAGACATGTGTTTCAGCTGCTATGCATTATGCATTCCTACATCAACGAGCCAGGCAAATATTGCCCACCACCACACCACCACTTTTTTTTTTTGCGTTCGCTCGAAGCTGGCTACCAGGTAAATTGTGGGCAAAGCCAACTTCATGTTCATTCCTGCTGTCCTCATCCGACAAAGCTACAACGTCTGGAGGCTCGATGAAAACCTTTCATCATTTTCCAACAAGTCGAGTACTTTTCGTAATGAAATTCTCCTAGAAAAATGTATGAACCCATAAATGTGAAGTACGTGAAGAGATAGGATGAATAACTGCATAAAAGATACATTTCAACAAGAAAACTGCAATGTAGCGTCAATTTTATGTGAAAATTTTACTCTGTGTGGTTACAAATTGTTAAATTAAAACATACAACTTACAGCCTATGCTATTATGCGTTGCTAGGTTGATAAAGAAGAATGAAATGAATGGAAAGGAACATCAGAACTATAACAATTATGGGCTGAGTTGTGCCGGGCAGAAAGGCAGCACTTCCGCCCAGCGTGCCAGATAAGTACCACCAAACTTCTACTTCAAATGAAAGGACACCAATCACCACCAAGTCATATCTTAGCTAATCCCCATACATATAAGCACCTTAGAGAAAAATATAGCACAACAGGGTCCATATAAATAACTATAGAAGTAAATCAGGAATTACTTACTTCAAACATGCAGCCATTACTGGCACTGGTGAAAATAAGACTTGTTTTTTATTTAGCTAGACTGTACCAATGAGCATGATATACTAAAACAAACCATGTAAGATGTTAGGCTGAACTTCTCTGAACATGACAATACCGTAGTAAACAATACAGTGCGCGCGGTTTCAATAATAAGATTCTAAGAAGACAGTGTAGTTTGTCGTGCCATATATGGCCCACTGGGCGGATCCAGGTTAAGAGCATTAGAAACAAAGTTGCAATTCCTGAGAGGTTCATATTTATTACTGCTTACCAAATGTAATGAAGTCTGTGCATATGTACCAGTAACCTCTATTCAGTAAAGCTAACAGAAGCTACTAGGACAGTATATTACTTGTGATGGTTATTTTGTTCAATGTATTATCATCATCATCATCATCATCATCATCATCATCATCATAGCTGCTTCGGTTGCTCTGTAGTACTTTGTTTGCATGTAGTTCCCATGTTTGCAGATTTGCTTCTGACCGAAGTAGCAGATTACTGATGGGCAGAAAAATCCAATATCACCCATCTCCTATGTTGTGGGGATGTAAAAGATAGATAGATAGATAGATAGATAGATAAAGCCTTTATTTTCTGTGGCAAAGTTAGGGCTCTTGGGCCTTTCTTATACTTAACCGCACACATATTGTTATTATTCCATATAATGACATTGATTAATTTAAAATACCAAGAACTACAAATAACACTAATTTTTAAGACAAAAATATTAATATATACACGCAAAGAAGAAAGAAAGAAAAAGTAACTGCCTACATAATACAGGTTAGAAAAAATAATTTCAATACTCAGCGAAAGAGATACGAATGTAAAAAATACTAGTAAGCTTAATAAAAATATTAAATGAAATTTAACAGTATGTATCCTTGCATGACTAGATCTAAGTTAAATACTGTACTTACTACTAGCTATTTTTAGGCTACTTCTACTTCGTAAATACAATATGGATGTTTTTAATTTAATTTAAATTATCATATTAAACCAATATTTATTTTATTGTGCAATAATCTCATATCATTTTCACACACAATCACTCGTTCCACTCATACAGGTACTGTACCTTGCTGGAAGCACTTAACGAGGAACTGCTGGTAGGAGGTTTTAAATATACTTTTTGATGCAGCATCCTTGATGTCTTTGGTAAGAGCATTCCACCATCCCGAAGTGGTGATAGTAAATGATCGATGGTATGTGATTGTTCGGTGGACAGGTATTTCTAGGAGGGACACAGAGCGAGTATCGTGGAGATGTAAAAAACCAAGGTGACGAAAATTACTGGAGAGATAAGCAGGGATGCCTTCTGAAAGTACCTGGTACACAAGAGTATTTGCATGTAGTTTACGCCTGTCGTCTAGTCGTAACCAAGATAATTGTTTATAGTAGGGAGAAACTCGAGCGTCATACCGTAAATCCATAGCATATCTAAGACAAGCATTTTGAGTGTGTTGTAGTTTCAAGCTTAATTCATTTGTTATATTCGTAAGAATTACATCACAGTAGTCAAAAATGGGAAATAATAATGACCGAACAAGTTGAATTTTTAGTGATCGAGGGAATATATTTCTGAACCGTTTTAAGGGGTGCAAGCCACAAGAAACCTTTTTGCAGATATTCTTAACTTGCGCTGACCAGTTTAAAGTTTCTGTTATAATAACACCAAGGTTAGAAACTGATTCACAATAAGGTATAACAGTATTATTTAAAGTTACGGGAGGAATGCAATTTTGTTTTAAAATGTGAAGATTCTTTGATGTACCGATGATAATGGCTTGCGTTTTATGGGGGTTTAATTTAGGTTGTTTCTAATTGCATAGCTATTAATTTGCTCAAGGTCAGCGTTTACATTACATATTGCTTGTTGTATATTATTAGTTCTAGTGTGGTAATAAATTTGCAGATCATCAGCATAAAGATGGTACTTGCAGTGCTTAATTGATCTGGTGATATCATTTATATATAAAGTGAATAGGAGAGGGCCTAGGACTGACCCTTTTGGAACACCAATATTTTTGGTTCGCCAAGTTGATTTATTATTATTTGCAACCACACACTGCCGGCGGTTTGTAAGGATAAGAATAGAAAAATTCCAGCACTTTCTGGCTAAAGTTTAAGGACTGTAATTTGGGAAGAAGCAACCCTAAGTGGAAAAGGAAGGATATGAAACAACCCAGGATGCTTGCCCACTGTAGAAAATGTCTTCAGGCTCTCTGATGTTGGTCATCACTATACCAGAATTTGGACCATATCCCAGATGTGCCTTCTGTAGCATCAAACATAATCATTGACATAATATTACTTGCAAAACCTGTAATGTTGCCCTTCGTAAAAGATAATTCACTCCTTTTCACCAGAAGTTCTGCAGTTCTTTATTCTGCAATTTTCTAAGTTGTGTACTCTACTGTATACCTGATGAAGTCATTATTGTCCTGTTTTCATTTGTAGAATGTTAAAATACAGTTTACACCACTTATAACCCAAAATATTTATAAAATTTATTTTAGTTTGAGGTGGTAAATTATTATACAACTGCCCATTTAAGGTACATGGTGGTGGTGAGGGGCACTGGGCGGGTTGGCTGTGCGGTTAGGGGCGTGCGGCTCTGAGCTTGCATCCGGGAGATAGTGGGTTCGAATCGAACTGTCCGCAGCATTAAAGATGGTTTTCCATGGTTTCCCATTTTCACACCGGGCAAATGCTGGGGCTGTACCTTAATTAAGGCCACAGCCACTTCCAACTCCTAGGCCTTTACTATCCCATCGTCGCCATAAGACCTATCTGTGTTGATGTGACGTAAAACCACTAGCAAAAAAAGAAAGGTACATGGTTGGCAGGAATGGGTAGTGATATAATAATTTACCATCCCAAAAATTCACCATTTGAAGACTTTATAAATATTTTTGTTCATATCTTACATATATATAGCTATGCGGTTTGTCCGCATAGCTGTGAGCTTGCATTCGGGAGATAGTAGGTTCAAACCCCACTGTTGGCAGCCCTGAAGATGTTTTTCCATGGTTTCCTATTTTCACACCATGGCAAATGCTTGGGCTGTACCTTAATTAAGGCCAGAGATGCTTCCTTCCCACTCCTAGCTCTTTCCCATTCCATCGTCGCCGTAAGACCTGTCTGTGTTGGTGCAACGTAAAGCAAATTGTAAGAAAATAAAATTAAAAAATTATAAAATGTCCCACCCTTTTCCACTTCCTCCTTCCAATACAAAATATTAGGGTAGCACCTTATTTCAAGTCCTGGAATACCTACTCAAATATCAGACCCAATAATTACAGTTTAATGTCCACAGGCATATAAATTACACAGGTTATTGACTAGTTTCCTCACTCACTAATAGGTATGGCCTATGATGAATTATGTCTGTGAACTACGGCGTTCATGTGATGATCGGTGTAAACATACAATGCAAGTTTTCTGCAATTGTCAAAGATGCATTCGGTTTCTTCACCAACTCTAATGCTTAGTTGCAGAAAGGCTCATCAAGTCAGTCCTTGATTGCAAATCAATTGATTGCTTATCAATTTTGATTTCCGATTGCTTTGAAGAAAACTGAAACCCAATTCAACTTGCTATGATTTACTAATTGAAGATTTGTAAGTAATGTATCTGGCAACAATGCAATTCTTGACCACTGCCGTGTTGATTCTTAAAGATTGGTGGCAAGCAAGGACATCAAACTGGCAGTGAATCAGGAATCAGCTGAATTCTTCAGGTTTTAATGTAGGTTTTGACAAAGTAAAAAAATGAGGAATATACCCAATAAGAAAGTAAGAGGGCTGAACATTTCTTATTTAATATTGATGCAAGTGTAATGGACTAGTATAACTTGGGAACAATTCTCTAACCCATGGGTAAATAATGCAAATATCAAGCTTGTTTATTATTGTTACCGTGTTTTTGTGGATTACAGAGGTGAAAGAAGGTGCGGACATGAATGGGTTGATACAAGACAATCAGAAGATTAATTTTAAAACTTTAAAATTATAGCTATACTAGCTGATGTACCCGTGCTTCGCTACGGAATTCTACGTTGTATACAGAATTCCAAGTTAGGTAGTGTACACGTTGTGACCAAGATTATATTAAATTGCATAGCTCTTAACGTTACCCTAGAAATGCGACAGGGAAGCCACCAAATGTCTTTTCTCATATGAAGACCGGGTTAGGGAATTTTTTGTAAAGGTAGGCCCATTTGCCTACTGTCAGTTGCAATCACGTTGGGGAGTTTTCATTTTAATGGCAGACAGTTACTTTCCACCTGCCTTTTTACATCATCAGAAAGACTGTCGTGGTGGTTTTCCCAGCTGAAGTTCATTATAATGACGTCAGTAGGAATGCCGCGATTAAAAGTGATACTTTCATATAAAATACTCGATCAAATGAAAAACCGCACATTTTCTCACTTTTAATGAGCAGTACTACGGTGCCGATTTAACAGTCCAAAGTTCCAGAGCTGGAATGAGCAAGCCGCAGACAGCCATGATCTATGAACAACCTTCCTCTTTTTTTGGCGGAGTGAGGGGTCAGGGGTTGGGGTGGAGGGCGAGCAGTGGAGAGTCGTAGGGCAATAACTATGCCCTTTTACTAATGTGTTTCCTAGGAGTACCCGATGCGTCAGAAAATCTCAATCCACTACACTGGCGGCGGAAAAATCTATCTGACTTGGAGGCAAATTTTTCGTCCAAGTCAGAGGAGAAACCCTTCTTCTCTGCTAATTTGGAATAAAATGAATGCAGAATTTAATAAAAGTGAAGAAAATTAAACTTTTCATAAGAAACGCCTCTTTTCAGGATTGAATTATGAGTTATTTAGTGAATTGTGCTGCTTTCATTTGGAATAGGCCTAAATTGTAATTCTAGACCAGGTCATACTACTACTAAGGGAGCCTTAAGAGTGCATACTGCTGCTCATTCAAAACAGTGCGTCAGAGTAAGGATCGAATAGCTGGAATACTATGATGAACCAGTGTTCTCAGAAAATGTATGAACCAGAGGAATGGTGTGCTAAAGAAGAAAGTTATCTAACTCCCCAGCTGTTTCCCGCCAGTATTCAGTCATTCAAATCTAAGAATTTCATTTTTTGTCCATATTGAACTGAGAACGTAAGATAGGTAACTTAAAGGGTCCACCTTTTCAATACAAATACATGTTATAATGTTTATTTACAACATATTTTTACTTGGAACTAGTTTCAATGCTATTTAGCATCATCTTCAGCCAAAATGTGAGAAATAGGCATAGGCACATATATGCAGACATCTACATTACACAAAATGTTACATCATTGTGATTAAATAAGAGTAAAAGAGACATGAATAGTGAATTATTCCCGATCATCGAAAGAACTTACTAGCTAACAATCAACTAAGTAAACTTGAAGTTCAAGACTTCATAACTCTCTTAAGATTACTGATTAGCAATAATTATTTCACATTTGATAAAGTTATTTACAAACAAGATGGTTTGGCAGTGGGTTCACCTGCCTCAGGAATTTTAGGAGAGATCTACCTTGATTTCTTAGAGCATACCGCCATCGACAATAACATTAAATTTGCCAGTATCCAATTATGGGCTAGGTATGTGGATGACACATTTATAATCGTAGATGAACGCTCTATAGACGCGCCATCCACCCTCAAAAATCTTAACATCGATCACGACTCAAACGGCCACTACTATAAGAAATGACTCACTACATCCTCGAACACATAAAGCGGCTACATATAATAGCTTAGTAGATCGAGCATTCAGGATTCTGATGTCCAGAAAAAACTTAAATGAAGAACTGAACACCATTCGCTCTATAGCAAATTTTAACAGATATAATGAAGCCTTTATTGAAAGAATAATAAATAAATTCAAATACCGCCCAAAAACAACCTTAATAAAAGACAATACTAGCACTGCCATGTTTTCAACATTTACCTTTAATAAATTTACAACGTCACTAACATTTTTAAAAAACGCAACGTAAAAATAGCCTTTCGTAATAACAATAGAAGCACAGAGATCCTGCATAACTCTACATCAGTAAATAAAAGTAGTCCTTTTTCAAAATCAGGTGTATATAGGTTTTCTTGCCAAGACTGCAATAGCTCTTACCTAGGTCAAACAGGTCGCAGTTTTAAAATCAGATATGCAGAACATGTCAGTGCTATAAAGCACAACCGTCTTTCTGCGATCGGCCTACATATGAAAGAATTTAAGCACAACTTTACTGAAATAGATCAAGATCTTGAGGTATTAGAAGTTCTAGACGTCACTGAAAACTGCTATATTCATTTAGATCAATATTTCAATCCAAACCTAAACTTAAATGATATCTCCGAGAAACCAAAGATCCTGTTCGACTTTCTCATTGCATTTTTCAAAAATATTAACATTCCGAATAACAGATCTGTCTTTCACATTATGCATAATAATTTCTCACGCCACGCACTTTCACCGCATCACCCTCCCTAATTCCCCCTCCTTCCATTCCTCACACATCCCCTACCGCTCCTCCTCCTTCCATCTCCCCTCTTACCCCAACAATAGCTGTTCCCCTGACCTAAGCTGTCCACCGCGCTCAGTTCCTCTTCATCTCGCGCCATAGCTTTACCGCCTCATGTCCCGCATTGAACTGCGAACATTATAAAAACTGTCTCCACCTTACACGTTATGTTGCAACAATAGATCACAGATAATAGCACAGTCACAGCTCTCAGAAGAACGTTTTACATAATTCGAAGTTTGTATTCTTGTCAAATGAAAATGTTTACTACACCCTCAACAAGTGACATTTAATGAAAAATCACTACAAATGTGAATCTTTAACTGCCAAGTTCATCTCGTACTTGGGTTTTGAAATGTTATATGCATTTTTAAAAGTTTAAGCATCTACAAATCTTTAACTGCCAAGTTCATCTCGAGCTTACACAAAGTTCAAATGTGTTACATGTATTTCAAAATATTGCGTTTATCAAGTTCAAAGTCGTGCTTGTACAATTTTATTTCACCCTTCGCAGCTGGTTTTGAATTGACGCTTAGTGGAAAAGTGACTACAAATTTGAATCCTTAACTGCTAAGTTCATCTCAATCCAAAATTTTTTTAAAATGCTATGTGCATTTTTGAGAAAATTGTGTTTATTGAACCCTAACTTGTGTTTTGTGTTTATCGAGTCCAAACTCGTGCTTGTACAATTTCATTTCGCCCTTCGCAGCTGGTTTTGAATTGATGCTTAGTGAAAAAGTGACTACAAATTTGAATCCTTAACTGCCAAGTTCATCTCAATCCTAAAATTTTTTAAAATGTTATGTCTATTTTTGAGAAGATTGTGTTTATTGAACCTTATGTTTAATACTACACTTGTGGCAGGCGACATTCAATGGAAGAGTGTCTGAAAAATTTGAATCTTCAGTGCCAAGTTCATCTCGAACTTCTGCGTGGTTTTGTTGTGTTGTATGTTTTGGAAGGACTGTGTTTTTGATTCGTAACTCATGTTTGTAAAGTTTTTGATTCACCCTTCATGGACCATTTTGATGACTGACGATTTCTGACCTTGTAATTCACTATTCATGTCTCTTTTACTCTTATTTAATCATAATGATGTAACATTTTGTGTAATGTACATGTCTGCATATATGCACCTATGCCTATTTCTCACATTTTGGCTGAAGATGATGCTAAATAGCGTTGAAACTAGTTCCAAGTAAAAATATGTTGTAAATAAATATTATAACATGTATTTGTATTGAAAAGGTTGACTCTTTAAGTAACCTATCTTAAGTATTTAGTCAGGCTGTTATACCAAGTCCGACTCCAGAGTGGTCTTGGTTATACTCGGTATGCAGCAATAATCCCATCTATCGGAGTTGAGTGGCAGCATAAGGAGCAAAGAACATCACAACAAACAATGGTCAATGTAATCTTATTCTTGATCAATGTTATGCACTTTCGATATTGTAGACCTTCACATTTAGTTTTCTTTCGACTCTGAAATACTACTCTTATCATAGTCGGTATGATAAAACTGAATGAAACATAAATGATCGGAAATTATATTCCCTATATATTTTGTTATATGGTACTTTTCGATAGGACCAATAACATAGGCATTTAAATATTAAATTTTAGGCGCCTTCCCCTAAACTACAATTTCATCCAGGGTGAATAAAATTGTTTATAGCGTAGACTGTAATTTCTTATTCCCCGCCTCTATATACCGATTTTCATTAAATTCTGTTAACCTATTTTCTTGTGGCTCGGCGTTGATATGGACTTAGCAACAAACATACAAATTCATGAATGTCTGTGTTATCATAGCCAGTACGGTAAAAATGCATGACATAAATGATCGGAAATTTAATTCTACACCTTCAATTATGCAGTATTTATCGATAGGACCACTAATAACATAAATATTCGAGAATTACATTTTAGGCTTTCCCCTAAACTACCATTTCACTCATCGTCAATAAAACTGTTTATAGCCTAGATTGTAGTGGCTCATCCCCTGACTTTACCTACCGATTTTCATTAAATTATCTTCAGCCATTTTCTCGTGATGCGTGTACATACAGACAGAGAGACAGACAGACAGACAGACAGACAGAAATTACGGAAAAGTAAAAAGTGCATTTCCTTGTTACTATGGACATGACCGGTACAGAAATGCCATTATTTTCAAATTCTGAGCAATGTACAGACAAAACACTTATTTTATATATATAGATTTTCTTTCTCTGCTATTCTTTTCTTGGTTTCTTTGGTATGTTGAATTTTAACAATTCAGGTACAAAAGTCCATAAGATGGGATAACAATTTAGAAAGTTAATTAATAACTTTGAGCTTGAAGCTCCCTAATTATACATTCTCCATGAGCACTGTAGCTCCTTTCAACAAACTGTCAAGGAGACGGATCTCCCAGTTTCTTTTACACCAGTAGTAGGAACATAGTATTCACATGTACACTGAGATACCTTTGCTCCACCAATTTATCTAGGAGAGTACTCTCCAAACTTTACACCTTTCCAGCCTTCCAAAGGCACCATTCATTGTTTACATTAATATCTCTACATTAGTAGAAAGAGCATCCATGCTCTATAAAATTTAACTTCCAGGCCTTTCAAAGGCGCAACCTACATTTTACAAATTCGAGCAATATTCACTGTCTAGTATGCTCAACTGTATTAACATGTAAAAGGAATGAAATTGAATTTCACATGGGCATTGAATACCCATTCTACCGGGCCTCTGTGAAAAACAATAGGTTAAAGTAACTGGCCCAAAAAATCAAAATGGTGTGGAGGCGGACAATTGTGCTCCTTGAAATTAGCAATGAAAGGCTTAAAACCCTATTTGAGCTTATGGGCCGAAGTAACAAAGGCTACTCTTATGCTACTGAGGTGACTAGATTGAGAAAATATATAAGTTACAAAGGTTGCAAATAGAAAACGGTTACAAAGTCATAGTCACCTCAAAATCAAGTTCAAAGGGAACACAAAAGGCTAGCGCACTCCCTATTCCCTGATTATGTTTAAGTTCCTTTGGTATTTTTTAGATTTACATTAGAAGTTTGAAATTTAGAAATTTAGAAATTTATATTTTTAGAAAATTGAAGTTGCATTATTAAAGATTGGAAGCCTTCCCCTCGAACTAGCTGTCAAAAAACTATCACTTAGTTAAACCAGAACTGCCATTACCTTGAGCTGATGGACTACTCGATGATGGACGAGGCACACCGCCTCCTTTATAAACACACACACTAGACTGGAGCGATGAAATAAAGCCACCTCATCGAAAATGTGCCAGCTTTTATACCCGAGAGGAATGTTCCATAAAACTCTGAGCTAAGGCCCGACCCACCCCCCAATTCTAATAGGTTGATCAAATAAATACCAGAAACGTTCAATTGGAGGAAAAATCAATATACAAAATTTTCTATTGGCCAACATCTGAAGTTGGCGGGAAGAGACAAAAGTGTAGTAAACTTTAACACATCAAAAACAAAGAATAATCAATTCAGTGTAGTAAACCTTAAAAGAAAAAAATACTTTAGAATTTTAATAGTTCCTCTTCACATCAGAGGGCATAATGTAAGTTTTTAGTAGAGACATCTACAGAGAAAAGTCCAAACTTCTTGTATTAGTTGTTGCAAGTTTTAGATTTAAGATAGCATTCTTCAAGGCGCTTCGTTTGAATGAACGGGGCGGGTGTACCTACCAGTACAATTATTATTATTATTATTATTATTATTATTATTATTATTATTATTATTATTATTATTATTATGACTTGTGAGGTGTGGCTATGAAGTTGTTTACATCTATTATTATTATTATTATTATTATTATTATTATTATTATTATTATTATTATTATTATTTACGTAGTTATGTACGGACTTTATTTTGTATAAATCATTATCGTATTATTTGTGAGGTTATGTCATGAAAAATCTACTGTATGTATATTAATATGAGTTTATTCAATGTAAGAACACATAGTATGTAATTTATTATTACCTGTAAATATGATGTATAAATCCAGCGTAATGTTGTGCAACACATGGTAATAGTCCAGAACAACGCATCTTGTTGCTGGAATTTTGTAGAAAATTCCTCTCATTGTAAATAGGCTGTTGGAGACTCTCGAAATTACGAGAAAACATGTGTCATATTCTTCTAGAAGCCTGGCATACCGGACGAGTTGGCCGTGCAGTTAGCGGCGCGCAGCTTTGAGCTCTCATCCGGGAGATAGTGGGTTCGAACCCCACTGTTGGTAGCCCTGAAAATGGTTTTCTATGGTTTCCCATTTTCACACCAGGCAAATGTTGGGGCTTTACCTTAATTAAGGCCACGGCCGCTTCCTTCCCATTCCTAGGCCTTTCCTGTCCCATCGTCGCCATAAGACCTATCTGTGTTGGTGCGACGTAAAGCAAAATAGCAAAAAAAAAAAAAAAAAAGCAAGCCTGGCCTGGCAATGTATATAAAGAGGCAGTCTTGGGAGTTGAGTTAAGTTGTTTTAACGAGACTTCTAGTGGAAGTCGTTAGTCAGGTATGTTGTGATTTCGTTGTGTTGGTAGTTGGTTGACATGCAAGTGTTGCAATCTTCTTCTTCTTCTTTACAGTGTTTCGTTCAAGAGTGCAGTTATCAGTGTGTATGGATGTATAAAATTTGTAAATATAACTGTACACAATTGACAGCATTTTGTGTGTGCGTCGTTGCAGTTACAACAGTATAGTAGAGGGATTCATGAATATCATTGAAAATAAAGGAATGGATTTTGTGTGGGCAAAACAAAAAGACGCAGCATAGAAATAACTTTCTTGCGACTTCAGTGAAGCCATTTGCTGATCTTTTATAAATCCATCACTGCACACATGCACAGGCATGCACAAACCAGTTTGTCAGAATTAATGATTACTAATAGACCAGTCATAAATAAACCAACAATAAATTCTAATTTTAATTTACCTTAACTGTATCCGTTGTGGGGTTCATCAATGTGGCAGTCCTTTTCATCGATGGCTGTGGTGACAACATGAATAATGACTGTTTCTTCCTTGTCGGTAAAGGCTGCATAATTATCCTTTTACTTTCCCATTGTCTTCCTCGCAAATTTACATCAGTATTGTTAATCAATACGCTCCGAATAGCTCCTTAAAACATCACAAAGACTCGCACTTGGGGTCATATTGCACTTTCCCATTTTTAGTTTTAATTTCTCCCACACCATTTATTTCGGATTGAAGATGCAGCAATATGGGAGAAGTCTTGGCACTTCATGTCCAGCGTCCTCAGTTAATTTTTCAACTGCATACTCTTTACTAATGATGGCTTCTTATGTGTTCCCGCAAAATTAACTTAATTGGCACTGGATCTGGTACAGCAGTATTGAACTGTTTCATGAATGCCACAATTTCTTATTGGTTGATCTGTTAGGGATTTTAACCAGTTGCATAGAATGATAACTTGCATTTTCGAGAATAATTGCATATATTTTTACCATTAAGAAGATTTTTTAAAAGGTAATTTTGAAACCAGTTCTCAAACATTACAGCATTCATTACATTATGGCAATTGGCTTTAGTATCTGCAATCTTTTTTTTGCAGTGAGATAAAGGCTGTTTTGTCACCCAACCTTCATTTTCACTGGCATGGAGTATCAATATTTGCTTTCCTCATGGTACTGGCGTATGTAGTGCACAAGCGCAAATTCCATCACCCCATGCTTTCTTCACAATATCAGAGATGTTAAGCTAAATTTTGTCTGGGTACACTACTCCATAACCCCGGGCTCTTAAAAATTTATTCTGTGAAGATACCTGTACTTCCATGCAGCAATTCTAGCAGATTCCATTACTACATGTCTTTTATCGAGAGTGTGGATGCAAAATCCTTATAATGCCCCTTAAAGTTGTTTTCTCATGCAGGAAGTTTTCACTATTTTTCAAATGTCTGAGCAGCTCACGAGTAGTTGGTTTGGTGGTTGCTTTTTTTTTTAATAAAAAAATCTTAAATCTCATGTCTAATCAAAATGCAATAAAAGTCATCTATTCTTCCAAATTCAGCTTTCTTTTCTTTTGCATCACTGGACCCTTCTGAGTTATTTTGCAGTAGGCTTCTTAATCTTACTATTCTTGCAGTCTCCTTTAAGTAGCCATGAAGGTTAAGTACAAGTGTCTAGGATTGTTTGTTGAGGGTTCTTGTGAAGTTTGATGATCCAGCATTGTTACTAGTGCTCAGTAAATTTTTCCTCTCCCATGACACTAGCATTATCTTTGCACACTGGATTGTTCATCAGTGGAGCGGGAACAGGTTGCTGTCTTCCCAAGTTTTCCACATGTTCTCTATGGGCTATGCAAAGTAAACTAACTGAATAACTAACTCACTAATTTTAAATAACTAATAGATACATCACCTTCACTTGTATCACAAAAACAAATATATAAGTAGCACTAGCACTGTCTCACAAATGGTATTCAGCTTGAGAAGAAGTTGCACACTAATAATTTTTCGTAAATGACAAAAATGTAACAACAGCTGACCACGTTAGTAAACCTTTCAGAGAGAATTGAGAATTTGGATAGTGTCAAGAAGTATTAATGTCTTTAATAAAGGACTAAAGTTCAGAGTAGTTTTTATTTCGTAGCAAATGGAAAGGTTAAGGCTGAAGTCACTTTATCTGGGAAGATATTCATTACTTTCCAAGACTTACATATGCAAGACAGAGATTTGACCAACTTATTTCTCGTATGTGTACTGCCAAACAGTATGTCCAAAATTTGACATTTGAAAAAATTTGGTGTAAGATATATCATTCTTTTATCATCAAAAAATATATAGACAAGTCTGACTCTTATCTTTCTAGGTACTGTCGTAGTGTATGCAGTAATATCATTGAACTCATAATCATTTGTTTTCTCATGAAACCTTTCAACAATTTTAAATTGATGTAGTTGCTAATTTCAAATTTTTGCCATAGAAGTCATCATCATCATATTCTAAAGGCTAAGCCTTGTCACTGCAGCCACAGTTGTCTATCTTGAGCCAGTCTTTTCAACTCAGCGTAGGTCTTGCACTTCATCCTCAGAAGCAGGTTCTTGAAGTAAGACACTCTGGGTCGTCCTCTTCCTCTTTTTCCAGCAATTTTTCCTTCAGTGATATTACAAAGGAACTCCTCATGCCGCAGAATGTGACCAATAAATTTTATTTTCCGTTTTTCAATTTCGGTTATTAGACTCCGTTCTTCTCTTATCTCTCTGAGGACTTCGGTATTGCTCTTCATTTCCGTCCAACTTATCCTCTGCATTCTTCTCCAGATCCACATTTCAACTGCCTCTAGTTTTTTTTCTTTTCTTGCATTCCTAATGTCCAGCTTTTGCAACCATACAGAAGCATGCTCCATACAAAGGTTTTTGCAAAGGCCTTCTGAGTTTGAATATCTATATGTTTGGTGGCCAGCAGATGCTTTTTATCTTGGAATGCTCTCTTTGCCATGGCTATCCTCTTCGTGACTTCTGATATGCTCCGATTATCACTCGTGATCAGGGTTCCTAGGTAGGAAAACTGTTTCACTTGTTCTATTTTATCAGGGCCAATTTTTAAGTGTGTTACAGGTGTTTTCTTGTCTTTACATATTGTCATGGTTTTTGTTTTCCTTGTATTAATTTTGAGGTTCCATTTGCTTAAAGTTTCTGCTAATATGTTGATCATTCTCTGCATACTTTTACCTGTTTCTGCTAGGAGTTTTAAAATATAGAATGTAGCTAGTTGTTAAATATTATAAGCATTGGTCAACCGGAGCTTGTTTTAAAAATTACCTTAATAAACAAAGGCATTAGATGCATACCTATGGATTCAAGAATTGATCATCCACTAAATGTAGTCTCCCAGTTATTTGGTATAGCCTTATGAATGTATAGTTTGAGACATTCAGTACGAATTCATTCACCAACTAATGTTTGAAAATGTATTGTTATAAAATACATAGATTGTGCGATGGATGTAATCCTAACTTTTCCATTCACTCTGTATTTTGTGCTCAGAAGTGTACCTGTTATCCATATACTTGAATTATTCATAGTAATTAGCCTTTGAAATGTAGAATTAAACATTTGTATGTTTTCAAAATTGTAAAACCATTAATTTTGGCTAATAATTTGCTTAATTTCTTTATAGATTCCAGTCTTCTAGTCGAAAAAAACAATGGAACTTCGCCAACTCTCAGTCAAAGAATCTTCCATATATTGGATCGGTACCAGAAGCAGTTCTAATCACTCTAGGTCAGATGTCGGCAGAGTCTTATCCTATATAATGACAAGTGCAATGGGGGGGAATAACTGAGTGGAAATTGTATAGGTGGGTTTAGCTGGTCCACACAATCATTGACCTGACCAGTTAATACCTGCCATAAGGATTATATATTATTATATAGTGAGAAGTTGGTGGATGAAGAATTATTTTCGTGTGAGTAACTTAAAGACACATTTTGCAAGTACTAATTTGCCAACATCTGCTCTGGGTAGATTGTACTTGTATCACATGTGGTTAAGACAGTGATATCATCATGGTGGATAGCTGAAGTGGTTTTACATTGCACTGTTCGTCAAGTTATCAGTGGCTGTGTCAGTTAATTTATGTTTGTACAGTTGAGATACTTAATCAGAAGGGACCAAAATGGGAAGTAATGTTGCAATCCATTGTTATAGTCTATCAACACTTGATGTCATGAAGTGTTATATTATAAAGTATAATAAAGTTCCACAGAACATGTTGTGCATAATGTTTGTCATCCATCACCTTATCTTGAAATTCTTTAAATGTTTTCCTGAAACCTAGGCCACAGTGACATTTTACCCTTAAGCATTGAGGTAATATTAAAAAAAAAAAATTCTAAATATCCTGTTATAGTTGTGAAGAATACAGTGGAACCTCAATATCTCGAATCACCTCGGGAGCCAAATTTTATTTCCAGTTATCGAAAGTTTGGGATATAGAAAATACCATTTTTGAGCATGCACAGAACGTTATTGAATCATACATATCTACGGGCTTATACTGAATACGAGGACGGTTTGAAAAGTTCTCGGAATCACCGCTAGATGTCAGTGCTAGAGCAATGAGGTTCCCGCGCAATAATCACACATCCTTTGTGAGTGAACACGTGGCGCGTCAGTGCTCTAGCTGCAGGAGTGTGGTAGTGACGACTCTTTGTTGTTGTTCTCGCGTAGTGATTTTTTGACAATAGAAAAAACTGAGATTCGAGCAGTGATTAAATACTTTGTAAAGAAAGGAATGAAAGCAAAGGAAATTCATGCCGACTTTCAGAACACACTGGGGGACTCTGATCCTTCATTTTCAACTGTTGCCAAGTGAACCAGCGAGTTGAATTTGGTCGGGAGAGCTTGGATTATGATCCACGTAGTGGACGGCCAAGAAGTGTTACGACCCCAGAATTTATCGCAAAAGTGCATAAAATGGTCATGAAGGATCGTCGACTGAAAGTGCGGGAGATTGCTGAAGCTGTAGGGATGTCTTCTGAATGGGTATATTGTATTTTAACCGAAGAATTGTGTATGAAAAAATTATCCGCAAGATGGGTGCCGCAGCTCTTGACATTTGACAATAAACGCACCAGATTGGAAATGTCCGAACAAAGTCTGGCCCATTTTCAGTGCAACCAACAAGATTTTTTGTGACGGTTTTTGACTACAGAAGAAACTGGGTCCACTACTATACCCCAGAGACAAAACAGCTGTCAAAGCAGTGGAAACATGCTGATTCACCACCACCAAAGAATGCAAAGGCCTTGCGTTCGGCCGGAAAGGTCATGGCCTCAGTTTTCTGGGATGCAAAAGGCATTCTGCTGATAGATTATCTTCCTACTGGCCAAACAATTACGTGGCAATTCTATGCAAACCTCCTAGACCAACTACAGGAAAAGATACGCGAAACAAGGCCTGGTTTGGCAAGGAAAAAGGTCATCTTTCATCAGGACAATGCTACGCTGCACACAAGTGTTATTGCCATGGCAAAACTTCATGAACTGTGGTACGAATTGTTGCCACATCCACCTAATTCACCTGATTTGGCACCATCAGACTTTCATCTATTCCCCAAGCTGAAAATTTTTCTCGGTGGATGGAGATTTTCTACAAGGGAAGAACTGACAGCCGAATTGAAGAGGTATTTTGCAGGCCTGGAGGAATCTCATTTTCGAGATGGGATCAAGGCATTGGAACATCGCTGGACCAAATGCATTAGTCTAGAGGGAGACTATGTTGAAAAATAAAAGCAGTTCCACCGAGGTAAGATACTTAATTCTAGTACATTTCGAGAACTTTTCAAACCACCTACGTACATTGTTTTTCACAGTGTTTAAAAATTTACTAACAAGCTCTATTTAATGGCATCACTTTAATTATAACCCTTATTATAGTAATTTATTAGAAGCAGACCCAGCCAACAGCTGGAAACTGCAGATGATGGTGATGATGATTATAGTAATTTATTAGAAGACAGAATTCAGTACATACAGTAGTGAAACAAGAAACATACCTCCGCTTCCTTTGGAAAAAAGTCCGTTACTCTCTTCTGTTTTATACTGTTAACCTTCTTTTCTTCCACATTCTTTTCAACAACATTTTTTGTTGTGAAAAACACTGTCATTTACTTTTGACTGACTCTGTATATAGGATCGAAGAATAGCCACTGCACTTAACGCCTGGTCTGCTGACAGTTCAGGAGAAGGCAGCTCCAACTATTTTGGCTGGAAATCATCATCATCATCTTCTTCTTCTTCTTCTCTTCCTCCTTCATCATCTTCTTCTTCTTCCTCTTCTTCTTCCTCCCCTTGCTCAGCAGCAGTATTGACAGTATCTGTAGGAGGCTCAGCCACTATAACGTCAGAGTCTACCGTGTTCTGAAGCTCCTGAGTCACCTCTTAAAAATCCTGCTTTGTGGAAGCAGTCTACAATTGTTCCCTGCTTCACATCAGCCCATGTTGTACCCAGCATTGTTATCGACTGTAGTAGATTAATATCCATTAATGACTCCTTAGATTCAATTCCTCTCAGATTCTCTGAACAACCTTCTTCCTATTGAAATGAAGGAATTTCAAGTTACCCAATTGCAACAGTCAAGTTTTAGGGAGGAAGGGGGTCTGAGATTGCTCTTGGTAAACTGTCAAAGTGTAGTAAATAAACAATTAAAATTCGGTACATTGATGGAATCTTATGAGACTGATGTGGTGATAGGAGTGGAATCGTGGTTGAAAGAAGGGGTGGGTAATAGAGAAGTATTTCCAGAAGGGTACACAGTCTATCGTAGAGACCGAGGAGATAAAAAGGGAGGGGGGGTGTTTATTCTGGTGAAGGAAACTTACTGTTCACATGAATGGTTTACCGATGAAAGGGATGAAATATTAGGGATAAAATTAGTTTGTGATAATATGAAGGAGGTGGGAATTATAGGAACATACAGGCCTGGAAGAGAGGAAAGAGACATGGAAATCTTTGAAAAAATAATAGATTATACTTGTAAAAACAATAATAATGATATGGTAATAATTGAGGGAGATCTAAATTTGCCTGAAGTTGAATGGAAAGGAGCTGCAAGTGAAGCCCATGAACAGAAACTGGCAAATAAGTTAATTTGGGAGGGAGGATTTACACAAGTAGTACAAGAACCGACTCGTCTCAATAACTTACTAGATGTATTCTTGGTTAAACCATGGGAAATTGTTGATAAAACTGAGGTAATTGAAGGAATAGGAGACCATAAGGCTGTAATAATGGATGTAGGACTCGTACCAAAAAGGCTTAATAAGAGGGTTACACAAGACAAGAAATTGTACAGAAAAACTGAAGTTGATGAATTTGGGACTTACCTTAACTCACAATTCAGTTGTTGGATAAGTGAAGGGAGTAACGTCGATACACTTTGGGCTAAATTTAAAGGAATTATTTGGGAAGGAGAGAAGAGATTTGTACCTGTTAAGAAGGGTAAAATGACCTCAGACCCTGTTTATTATACAAGGGAAATAAGAAAATTAAAAAGAAAATGTAGAATAGTAAACAGGAAAATCAAAGAGGGTAGGGAGAGTAGAGAAACTAGAAAACAGCTAATGAGGGAACTGAATAGAGTGAAAAAGGAAGCAAAAGAGAATTATATGAATGGCATACTTCAAGAGGGTAATGACCACAAAGGGAAATGGAAAAAGCTGTATTCATATATCAGGAATCAAAAAGGAAAAGGAATCCAAATTCCTACAATGGTGGGAGAAGGGGGTGAACACTATTTAACAGATACTGAGAAAGCAAACCTCTTTAGTAGGGAATTTAGAGATTCAGTAGATGATTGTCAAGAGTTGGAAACCGAAACAGAAGATAGAGAGGGAGAGAGACAGAGGGAAACAAGAAGCTTCTCATTCACAAACGAAGATATTTTCAGAGAAATCCAACTGCTTCAGCAAGGAAAAGCAGCAGGGAGTGATCAAATTACTGGGGAGGTATTAAAGACAATGGGGTGGTACATAGTGCCTTATTTAAAATTTCTCTTTGACTATGTCATAAATAATAGTGTAATACCAAAGGAATGGAAGGAATCTATAATAATACCAATTTATAAAGGAAAGGGTGATAAAAGGAAACCAGAGAACTACAGACCAATCAGCCTGACCAGTATAGTTTGTAAAATTCTGGAGAGTTTAATATCGAAGTACATCAGAGGGATATGTGATGATAAAAATTGGTTCATGAGGAGCCAGTATGGATTTAGAAAGAAATTTTCTTGTGAGGCACAACTGGTGGGATTTCAGCAGGACATATCAGATCAGTTGGATTCAGGAGGCCAGTTAGATTGCATAGCCATAGATCTTTCCAAAGCCTTTGATAGAGTGGAACATGGAATATTATTAAAGAAATTGGAGGGAATAGGATTGGACGTAAGGGTTACACGTTGGATAAAAGCATTTCTAAATTCAAGGGTTCAGAAAGTCAAAGTAGGAAATAATGTATCTCAGGAAGAGAAAGTTTGGAAGGGAATTGCACAGGGTAGTATAATCGGTCCGTTACTTTTCTTAATATACGCAAATGATTTAGGGAACAATATAACATCAAAAATAAGATTGTATGCAGATGACATAATTGTTTATAGAGAAATAAACAACATTGAGGATTGTTCAGAATTACAAAGGGACCTTGAAAGTATCCAACAATGGGTTGAAGAAAATAATATGAAGGTTAATGGAGGCAAATCAACTGTTACAACTTTTACAAACAGGAGCTTTAAAACTGAATTTGAATATACTTTGGATGAGGTAGTTATCCCAAAAGATGGCAAGTGCAAATACTTAGGTGTGAGATTTGAAAGTAATTTGCACTGGAAGGGTCATATTGATGACATTGTTGGGAAAGCATACAGATCATTACATGTCATAATGAGGCTACTTAAAGGATGCAACAAAGAATTAAAAGAAAAAAGTTACTTGAGTATGGTTCGTCCATTATTGGAATATGCAAACAGTGTTTGGGATCCTCACCAAGAATACCTAATAAAAGAAATAGATAGTGTGCAGAGGAAAGCAGCAAGATTTGTAACAGGGGTTTTCAGGAGGAAGAGTAGTGTATCAGAAATGTTAAAGGAACTTGGGTGGGAAACTTTAAGTAAGAGAAGGGAGAAAACTAGACTTACAGGATTATATAGAGCCTATACAGGAGAAGAAGCATGGGGAGATATCCGTGAGAGGCTTCAGTTGGAAAATAATTATATCGGCAGGACTGACCACAAATATAAAATTAGAAGGAATTTTAGCAGAAGCGATTGGGGTAAATTTTCATTCATTGGGAAGGGTGTGAAGGAGTGGAACAGTTTACCAGGGGTAGTGTTTGATCCTTTTCCAAAATCTGTACAGATATTCAAGAAGAGAATAAACAGCAACAGAGAAAATAAATGAAATGTTAGAGGGCATTCGACCAGTGCAGGTTATTGTATATAAAAAAGTGTGTGTGAATAAATTAATTCCATCCCCTGGTCTAAGGAGTTTGGACAGCCAAAGTAGGGGACTGCCTGTAGGGGTGAAGTACAGTGGGGACTTCGAGGGCCCTGGGACCGCTACGGTAGCTGTGAAGGCCCTTCAGGAACTCTGAAAAGTGGTGGCAAAAGGGGCTCTGGTTAAGACGCAGCAGGTCGTTATGCTACTTAGGATCCAGAACGGGTAAAAAAAAAAAAAAAAGTAAATAAATAAATGCAATGTAAATATTAATGTTATACCAGTTGTATAGTATCATTTGAAGTAATTCCACATACTGTATATCAGTTGACTATATTTGTAAGTAGGACAGGATATATTATAAGTAGAATTTTGTAAACAATATAAATTTATTAAGGATGAGCTGTGTGTTTAATAGAAAACATTGTTAGCGTAAATTGTATAATATTGTATTATAGGAAAAATTTTCTTCTCTTGTTAATTTAATATTTAGTGCTTGACAATAATGTATTTTAGTGTACCATTTGCCACCGAGGTAGACACCTCATTTGCAAATAAAGAGATTTTGATTTGATTTTTGATTTTGAAATGATTCAAGTTTTAATCACACCTTGGTCATTGGGCTGTAGTTTGGATGTTAAGTTTGGTAGCCAGAAGACCACGCGCACGAAAGGGAGGATTTTCCTCCCTTCACATTGAAACTTCTCGTCAATACCACGCAGCCGAGATTCTTAAATGGAGTTTGTCATCCGCGAGTTTGTGGGTTGCTTTCGTAACTGACCGGTAATTAATTCACACCCGAGAAACAGTGAGGCTTCGCCAATTTTCCGATCGCTAGAAGGTCTGGTTTTACGTTTCCTGTCATACTAGCTTCCGGCATCACTATAACCCTTTCTTTACTTGTTAATTGTTCCTCACAAACCACAAATGCCATATTGCACAGTTTATGTACAAAATTTGGGTTACAGAGTATTTTTTTGTTTCAAGGGAGGAAACGTTTGCTTTGAGAAATCCAGAAATTCATGTAACCAAATTTCGAGAAATAGAGTAATAAATACACGTGAAGAATAGGACAAATGGCCAGGAAAATTAAGTTACTTCGAAATACTGAAAATTAGAGTAAAGGAGGTTTGAGATATTGAGGTTCGACTGTAATTTGAGGAACTCTAGCACATAACTTTTGCTCCTTCTAGTATGGTCTCCTGAGGAATTACAGGTAAACATTTGACACAAAGCAAGATAGCATCAGCCCTGACCATCAAGAACGTCAAGGTGTATGGTAAAATTCACTGAATCACAACTAATGAAAGAACTCGTAGAGTTCATACAAGAAAACTAGATCAGACTTCATCATCAATCCCACAGTTTGGCTTGAAGCTGATAAGTACTGTATCAGCCGATAATTGATCAAGGAAGAAGAGACTTAGAAGCTCACCGCAAATTATTTCTCATCAAAAATGCATTACTGTTACAGGGCTTGGTAGTGGTGGTGGGAGAAGAATTCTGAGATTCCATTGCAACTTCAATGTTCCACTTCAATATGAGTAGAGTTTTTCCAATGTTTCGAACCGTTTGGTATGTTTGGTATGTTTGGTAAAATATGATACCATTGTTTTTAACCTTTAATACCTGGTATTGGTATAATTGGTTACATTGGTGATTTCATTGCACTGAAAGCCAAACAGCATATACACATAACATGTTAAATTGCTTTATTCCATACATTATCATAATCATCCTCATTTTCATTTTCATTTCCCCTTGTCCAGCTCCTTTCAGGTCAGAGTGTTGATGGTACTTCTCCACTGCCGCCTCTCCTTCCACCACACATCTTCAGTAATTGTATTCCCATACCAGCTTCTTTTTCTTATACTGTTCTTCACAGAATCTCCCTTATACCAGGGATCCAACAGATTTGCTACAGCATGAAAAGCCTTACATCCACATTTCTTCCTCTCTTTCACCACACCTTGATATGTATCAGCAAATGCACATAAAGAACACGTATCTATACAGTACATCATTCAGTCGTGTGAAACTCATACATAAGATAACTGAAATAAAACTTTATTACCGAGCTCGATAGCTGCAGTCGCAAGTGCGGCCAGTATCCAGTATTCAGGAGATAGTGTGTTCGAACCCCACTGTCGGCAGCCCTGAAGATGGTTTTCCGTGGTTTCCCGTTTTCACACCAGGCAAATGCCGTGGCTGTACCTTAATTAAGGCCACGACCGCCTCCTCCTCACTCCTAGCCCTTTCCTGCCCCATTGTCGCCATAAGACCTGTCTGTGTCGGAGCGACGTAAAGCAAATAGCAACAAAATTTGATTCTAACAAAATATTTTAAAACCTCTCATATAGTTCATAACAAAATATACAATACTCTTTTCCCAGCAAAAAAGGAAATGGTATAACTTCCATAGTATCAATCTGTGGAGCAAACATGAAACACATGATTGTGGTTGTATTCTGATTTGTAACATCTGGTATTAATCAGATTCATCTTCACACGATGATTGCAATGTTCCATTAATCTCCATGGTATTCATGTACCTGATATTCCATTGTATATAAACCACTTTCTGTTGTAGTTGGAGACAGTCTATTTCTTAGTGGAACATGGATTTGGTGGTGAGTTGACCAATTACGTTTGCTTGCCAGTGGTACATTTGAAATTCTAGAAGCAAGTGAACACAGAAGTTGTTTAGTACATAACTTTTCTACCACGTGGAAGGAGACACATGTTTTGCAGCAGTTCATAAATTATTCTGTGTAAAATGAAAACCTTCAGCTGCCTGAAATGATGCTACATTTCCCATCATAACTCCACTGCCATGTCCCAAAAAATTACGCATTGAAGCAATGAAGTATAGAGCATTGGTTTCCTCTTCAACACTCAAGAGTTTCTCCCTAATACGAGGGATAAAAAAGATTTGCTGCAGCATGAATAGCCTTACGCAGACATTTCTTCCTCTCTTTCACCACATCTCCTATGGCTGTTTATTCTGCCAGAGGAAATGTAGTATATTCTTAAAGCTCAATTGCTACTTCCCTAGAAATACTATCAAAGAGTTCATGCACATCTGACAATACAGCATTATGAGCTTCGACCTTGATTATGGCTTCGGATGTAGTTCATGAATTACACCATGGCTCAATAAATTCCTCTCATGTTTTGTCTGGTAACACAGACGCCTTCAGTGTTTTATCACAATGTACTGAAACAGGAACCATCCGGTTCCCATGATCGAACTGGAGACTGCACGGCCTTTCATAAGTTTAAATTGTGTGTGTTGTAGTCTGTGATGCAATGCATCCTGCTAGCATGTTCGGCTGCAGCTTGCTAAGGCACGACCACAGCGTCATGGAACACGTGACCCACACGTCAGAAGGAATGATCTAGAAGCTTTTTTCTATCTCCGCTTCCTGATGAGTTAACAGCAAATAGACAACGGAATCGTGTGGCTGACAATAATATATAGCCCGTACTCATATTTTAAAATATCGGGTGATATCCATGACGTTCACGCCCAGGGTCAAGCTTGTGTATAAAAGGTGAGCCTGGAAACTCAACGAAACACACAGCGACTGAGAGCAGAGACTGGTGGAGGTCTGCTGCACGACGTAGTACTGGCAAGTGTGATTTAATTTAGTGCGTGGAGTGCCAAGTTCCGAACGTCCGCAACTTCGAACTCGGTATCCCATCGTCGCCATAAGACCTATCTGTGTCGGTGCGACGTAAAGCCCCTAGCCAAAAAAAAGAACTTTGACTGTGACAGCAGTATAACTTTATACTCTAAAATTGTTCATCCACTTCTAAAGAACTTATTTAAAAGCATTCAAACACTTTAACATTTCACGTTGCTTGCTTGCAAGTGCCATACATTGGACATATGATTTTGTGCCGTTTGCTACAGAACAGTCAGTAAACAACATAACTTACAATTTAACGAGACAGGTTTACATATTTGAACTTCTGCAAGCGACCAGCTATTTAGGACTCTGTTTATTAAAATTACGTGCCCATTATTTCACGTAAGGGAACATAGACTGTGAAACTGAGCATTAATACTTTGGTGTGCTAGATAGACAGTAGACTTTTTCTTAAAATTACATGCTCATTATTTCTCGTAAGGGAACATAGACTGTGTAATTGAATATTACGACATTATCATGTGTGAGATAGAATATACAGACTCTACTTAGACTTCACGAACTGTATCCAAACTTACAGTCAGGAACACAGTGCATTCAGCGTATCGAACTTGTGTAGTTGGACAGCGATGGTTCCATCGCATTATTAAGTGGAACCTTGCTTCAAAATATCATACGTGAAATTTCACTGCAAATGTTACACTTGTTAATTATGAACCGACTGTGCTATAACACTCCAAGTGGCATGTGCAATTTGACGCCACATGCATACGCTTAACCACCTGTATCATCGTGTGAACTTCCACCGATGGAGACGTGGTAGCTTTGGGGGATATGTGGTGATGGTGTTCCTGGTCGTCGCTGTATACGTGGTACTACGGGCCTGTGAGGATGCAGGCATACAGAGCCAGCAACTTCAAGATCCAGAATTACTTTAAAGGTGATATGCATCTCTGTTGTTTAAAGAACAGCCAGTTCGAACTTGATGAACTGTGACTTATAATTTAACTTTCAAGTTCACAACTCATTTTCAGTTTTCCAAGTAACTTTTAATTTCTCAAATGACTTCCAATTTGACTTTCAAGTTCATAAGTAACTCAATTTCTCAAGTGAATTTCATTTTTTCGAATAACTTTCAATTTTACACGTAAAGCCAGTGTAGTATTAAGTCTTACCAGAGCTACCCCAAAACTCAAGCGAAATTGCTAATGAGTGGAAAAAAGAAAACTTTGGAGAACATTTATAGAATGCAATTGAGACTTAGCAATTTTGTTAGATATTTTTCCAGTGAATTAGAACTTTATTTATGATCACAATACGTCGAACTGATTAAATATTTCAAGAGTGAACTCTGGTTAATTTGCAATAATTTTTAGTTAGGCATTCAATTAAGAACTTCAAGAGTGAACTTTATTTGTTTTCATATTAAGTCAAACTGATTAATTATTTCAAGAAGGAACTTGGTTTATTTCGTTCTTTATTTCGTTTTGAATTGAGCGTTTGCTGAAACTTCAAGAATGAACTTTGACCATTTTAATATAATTGTCTATCACTAACACAATTCAAATGTCAAGAATAAACTTTATTTGCTTTTAAATATCAAATGTTGATGGTAAGCTAGTTCAATTTGACAAGGATTCAATGACATCCCACGGAATTTATTTACATTTGCTAATATTTATAAAAGTGAGTAAGTAAACTCGTGTCGTCATCCCAAGGTAGTGCAGCTCATTTCAGGCACACCCCCAATGGAGGTGTGCTGCATGTACCATTTCAACCACATACCAGCCCTCCTGCCAGTCTTAAATTTCTGGCAGTACCGGTAATCGAACCCGGGCCCCCGAGGACGGTCGCTAATAACACTAACCGTTACGCTACGGAGGCAGACATAAAAGTGAGTGTGACCTACTATGCAATATTTATTCAACTGCAGTTCCCTTTCTGTACACTCTCCTGATTGAAGACTGCACATGCCCTGCATACTTATGCTTGATCGCACGCGTTATTAAGTGTGTGTCTGTTACTGATACAGAGAAAGGAAGGTATACGTGGAGGCCAACATGGTAGGCACAATAGGAGAGCTGATAAGCCACATTAAGTAATAAGCGGCGATCCCAATGTGTTAAGCCACAATAGGAGAGCTTGGAAGCCACATTAACAGGATAATTGAGCAATACTATAAAGTGGTGAGCTTGATTAATGGGAGCAAGATAACCGCTACAAATCGAATAGCAACCTCAGTATTAAAGTCCAATACAAGGATAGCAAATTCTGGTCAGAGACGTAGCACTAAAATAGTGACAGGCTTGAATAAACTTACAAATTCCCAAGTAAACAAGTACTGTACCAATCCTACCAGGCAACATTAATTTTACAAATCTTTTTGTAGTCACTCAAGTTTTACATCAAAGAAAGGACAATAAGATCCACCTTTTCAATACTATATATTGTGTGAAAGTTTTACATTACAGTTAAAACATCAAACTTTTGTACATTCGGTACCGGTTTCGACAGATTCTCTGTCATCATCAGCCAAGGATAATTGTACAAAGACAAGTATAAATCATGACTCGTATGGTGTGATTACAATGGTGAATTAAAAATATACATTGTATGATTAAAATAGTATATACATGTATAAATTGAAGGTCAGTAAAATGAGAATAGTCATATTTCTATAAGGTGTAGACCTTAATATTTTTAATTAAAAGGATAACTTGTTGAGAGAAATTCTGTTTTTGTAATATATAGTTATAGTGAAATTTGATTGTAGGCTTAAATCTGTAATATTTTAACTTTTTGACCAGTCGATTCGTTGAAGTCATGTAGCCATGTTTGACACATTAAAAAGGTAAACAAACATTTAGTCATATGGTGTTCCACATAAAGTATGTAAAATAAAATTCGATTGGAGCTTCAACTTGGACTTAAGAAAGGAAGAATTATGTTAAAATGTTCAACGCAAGCAGAAATAGAGTTAATTTTTCACAACGTATTGATGTTGATAGTTAGAGTGTCCATTGAACAATTCAATATGTCGACTTATATTCTGGAATGTTGGTTTATATCATTTTGAGAAAATAGTAATTGAGGTTCTTGCTAAGGTGGTACTTGAAGATCTTATGTTGTAAGTTGTGAATACATAAAAGATTTGGAAAGATCCTGATCCAAGTCGGAACCTATAAGAAATAAATCGCGATTTAAAGTTATATGAGAATTGGAAGGAGTTAAAATTCGCGAAGTATTAGCGAAATGAAGGACTCACCTCAGCTGCCAAGTTGGTAGCAGATGTATCGGAGTGGAACTAACAGACTGAAGGTGAAGAGACGGACCTCAGAAGGAAGCAAGGAGGGGCGGAGTTACTGGGTAAGGGGAACGGGAAGCGCGGTGGAGGCGGGACTATAATCGGGTGGGTGCGGACAGCGGTAGGGGTAATATGTAAGCGTGTTATGGATTGTTTTGAAGATAGATTGATTTTTGGGTATTTTAAGATTGTTCAATATTTTGATAAACGTATCAGATAAAATCGTAGGTTTGTTGGATAGATCATGGAGATTAAAATTTGAATTATGGTACTGATCAAGTGAGATGTAAAATTGTTCAGTGAAATCAAGTATTGGACCTTTATTTATTATTTCAATGATGTCTATATCGTGGTCTATGCCATAAAATTTGTGTTTATAGTCATGTATACTGTATGTTGGCCTACTGTGGAAAATTCTCTGTATTTAATTGCATTTACGTGTTCTGTATATCTAATTTTGTACGATCTACCGGTCTGTCCGAGGTAGGTACTGAGACAGTCGTTACAATGAAATCTATAGACACCTGACTTTTCAAAAGGGTTGGAAGGGTTGATTGAGTTAGAGTTGTGTAGAATGTCTAGGTTTCTATTATTGGTTCTGAAGGAAATGTTAATATTCTGCTTCTTAAATATATTTGTAATGTTATAGATATTGTGGTTATAGGTAAAAGTTGAAAAAGTTTTTGATTTAGTAGTTTGTTTAATTAGGTTCGATTTTGGGCGATGTCTGAATTTGCTGATTATATTTTCTATAAAATTCTTATTGTAGCCATTATGAAATGCGATATTGCGTATAGTGTTTAATTCTTTATTAAGGTCTGATTTCGACATAGGAATATTAAATGCTCAGTGTACTAGGCTATTGTAGGTAGCCCGTTTATGATTAGGGGGATGAGTAGAGTCCTGTTGTATTGTCGTAGCAGTATGTGTGGGTTTTTTATAAATTTTATATTTAAAGGAAGATGGGAGCCTAGTGATAGTGAGATCTAGAAAATTGATGGTATTGTTGACTTCGGATTCTAGTGTGAATTTAATGTCTGTGTCTATAGTGTTAAGCTGTGTTAGGGTGGTAGCTGCGTTTGTAGTACGTTGGTCCATAATAATAAATACATCATCGATGTACCTGGACCAGAGATGTATGTTGTTAAATGTGGCGTTATTGTCTATTTTTGTATGTTCTGGTCAAAAAGTTAAAATATTACAGATTTAAGCCTACAATCAAATTTCGCTATAACTATATATTACAAAAACAGAATTTCTCTCAACAAGTTATCCTTTTAATTAGAAATATTAAGGTCTACACCTTATAGAAATATGACTATTCTCATTTTACTGACCTTCAATCTATATTGAACCCATGACCTTTGTGCCCTAAGAACATTATGCATAAATCGACAATCATTTTAAAGTTGGATTCTTGATAGCATGGATTTGACACGTGACGAGGGGGTGATTACCTTCGGTCCCACGCTCTGGGGTACGTGACGTCAGCCACACGTGTCAACGGCGGAAGAATCTCAAGTCATTTTTGTGAACTATTTCAAAGCGCGTGTACATGGCGTGAACCAAGCCAAGTCAAAAAAATATAGTGCCTATCAAAGGGGGTCAATCATCTCACAAATCGAACCCGTAAAAGTTTTAAATGTCCATGAACACTACCGCCAGAAATGTAGCAAGCATGTAGTCACTTTCAAAACTCTTGAAATTACAGTTTAATTAAGTCAGAAAATTTATAGAAATTTTCTTGGTGGCAAAGGGAGATATCCGAAGAGAGGGGGTAACTGCTATAAATACGAAGGGACGCCATGACGAAGTCTCCTTCTCCGGCATTTGTGATACAAAGCGGACGAAAAATTGTTGAGCTGCTCTGCGAAATCCAGCAACGAAAGTAGACTGAGTTCAACTGCAGATTTTAGCCATTGCGGCTAAGTCTTGACTCCATGAGGAGATAGTTTTCTTGAGTGAAATAATGGTACCAGATAGGACGGTCAAAGTACTGAATAAATTCTAATGTGATTAAGTAATTCGTGTGCGTAAATAATTATAGTCCATCGTGTGCACTCAACAAACAAGTGAAGGGTATTTTTTTATTTTTTATGCTTTATTCCAGGAAACCTGAAGATATATAAAAATAGTTTGTAAAGCCATGAATGTAAAAATGGCTAAATAAAATGCCAGGGTCGCAGGTGAGCCCTATGACTACATGAGGTAGGTGACTTTCCATCTTACTACTTCTTATATCTTGTCTTATGATCTCAAAAGGTGTATTTGAATGGGGATATACGACGCAGTGGTCATCCCTACTAAGTTTTGTAAATGTGAGAATACGACTAAAAAGAGTCATTTGTTTTATTTCCCACTTGGATAAATTTTGAAGTCTTGCGAGTGCCGTATGATGTTGTAAAAAGTTATTGAATAGGGTTCCGAAGTGATATCACGTCCAATGTAGATCGTCATCCGTGTGAAGTGTACTGCCTATATTTTGTGATGTCAAATTAAGATGTTCATTCGACGTAAATTTTTCCTGTCTGCGATTTGACGTTAATAATAATAATCCATGGTTACTCATTTTCAATCGAGTGGAAGCGCACTGTCGGGTGAGAACCTAGGGTGATGGATTTGGTCACGGAGAGAAACGTTTTTCTATGCCCATTTTAAACTGTGTCTGACTGACAATAAAAAGATCTAGTAGAATGTTTCAGTCATTTTGTTCATAAAAATCAAGTTATTAAATACGATCTCATTTATGCGAAGTTATTCATGAGTAATGCATTGTGCCATATTAGACGTCGAGATTTCTAGTAAGGATTTTTTTCCAGTTCTTTGTCGATGATAATTGTGGAGCTGGGAAACAGAGGTTAGTTTTGTTGATATGAGATTTGTGAATCAGGTTAGAGTCCTGTCATTGAAGCCGGGGCACGGAAGCCCGAGGAATGTTTTATATGAGTTGAGATGAGATGTGCGAATCAGGTTAGAGTCCTGTCATTATAATGTTGAGAATGGAAAGAAATTCATAGAAATCCATAGCGGTATCAATTGGCGACGCGTATAATTAGTGTGGGCATCTTGAAGCATAATCTGTGCATTTTGTTGATTAGAATATCGTATTTGTTTAATTATGTCGGCAGAGTTTAAAGGGAGCATTTTGAGAAGTCAGTCAGGTAGAACGAACCGGGTGTTTCATGTAACCGCCAAGCGAACTTGGGGGGTGAGAGGCCTCAGTTGTGATAACGGGACAGGCTTGGTATTGAGATTGTAATTCTCGGCCAGGGAAAACGTTAAAATGCTGGATTTAGTTGAAATTCATAGCCGGTAATGATCTGAGTATTGTGAAATACTGTAATTGGGGACGTAATGAACATTTGAAATCACGAACTTTGAGTATAAGGAACAGAGTAACCAAATTCAGGGTTGTCCAAAATATAGAGCGATGGTTGTGATGATCGATTTGTCTGTGAGGGGTGTGCAAAATTCATAATGGTATGACGAGAGATGGCATCGTAATTATATGGCGAGTTGTTTGGTTTGTACGTAGATTATTAGGATATCCAAGTGTTAATAACGGTTAGGACTAGATTAGATTTTAAAGTGTGAAATCACGAGACAAGATATATAACTGGACATGAATTATGTAAAAATTCTTTTCCAGCCAGGTAAACATTGCAATATTGAATTCACATCACAGCTGCGCAGAAATTTGTGAAGAAACCAGAGTCCGCGGAGATAAAATTTGTTGTTCGTTAACATTTCGTCAAATCATTTAAATTTATTTAATTATTAAATTCAGTGAAACCGCATTTTGAAATAACTTTAATCAAGCGAATAACTTGGAGATGCATTCTGGAAATTTTAGATTGTTTTCCTGGGGGAATATTAAAATATAAAATAACGTTTAAGGGGACATATCCGTAGGAAATGGATTTTACTGCCACAAAGTTTGTGAGCATTGCTATTGTTGTAATTATTGAACTTTGATTGATTGAGCAGTGAATGTGCCGGGGATAGTAAAGTGGAAACTTTGGTCATCAACCGATGTAACTTAATTGTGTTTAGCCTTCAGCCTAGAAACTTGGATGGTCAGGGGGTCATCAACCTCAGTGACTTAGATTAGGGCCATATGCCATTGTAGCATCATTTCCTTGCGGTCATCATCCACAAATGACTTTAAAGTAACTTAGAAGATTAGATGTCGGTCCATGACTTAGACGCAGGTCACATCGATTCAATTAAGGGTCCATGCCGTGGAACCACTGTGTGGCACAGACCGATTGGACGGCCTTAATTATACCCAGAGTCCAGAGTTCGTGTTACGAGGGCTGGACCATAACGAATCACTATGATGGTACATGTGGTCTCACATGGAAGTCGAATTTAAGGATTTCCAGACTTTCCTTTCTTAAATAATTAATAATTGAGACAATGGTTTCTAGTATGAATGCCCGTCAGGCGGTTACGTTAAAGTCTCACACCAGTATTCTGACGTTTATGTAAAAATGATTGTGGTGTCCATTGGACACAATTGACTTCTATGATACCATTGATATATCAGGATGGCTTCAGAATTTTCCTGAATAAATAGGAATCTTTTAAACAGACCTTTCATTCCAGTAGATAGATTAGAATTACTGAACCCTACCTTTACCTCAGCAAGTGACGAAGAACCCGATACGACCCAAGAGACAGATCTCATGAACTTTGCTGATAGGTAAGGAAGGTAGGTATCCCTCAATATGGACCTAAAGGGTTCAATATGTATATACTATTTTAATCATACAATGTATATTTTTAATTCACAATTGTAATCACACCATAAGAGTCATGATTTATACTTGTCTTTGTACAATTATCCTTGGCTGATGATGACAGAGAATCTGTCGAAACTGGTACTGAATGTACAAAAGTTGTGATGTTTTAACTGTAATGTAAAACTTTCACACAATATATAGTATTGAAAAGGTGGAACTTATTGTCCTTTCTTTGATGTAAATCTTGTTTCAATACGGAACCTAAGTATGAAATTCTTAACGTTAAAAGTTACTCAAGTTCACAATCTCTATAATAAGCAATATGGAAAATATACTTGCTGCTATTGAAGCCCTTAGGCTTAACATGAATCAACAACTTGCGGAAGCAAATGCTAATAAGAATTCTACCTTTGAGAAAAAAACTCACCGAGGTAAATGCCAAAGTCACTTCTGAATTAATTAACAGCATTGCCGAGGTGAATACCAGAATTGCCAGAGTAACTTGTGATGTTGCTGAGGTGAATACGAAAATTGATTCTAAATTTACTGAGGCCAATACAAAAATTGAATTTAAATCTGCCGAGGCAGATAAGCAACTTTCCGATTCAAATGCTATCCTTGAGCAGCGGCTTATGCAAGCTAGCGCACACATAGAGAAAAGATTCAATGACTCTAATGCCGAAATGGAAAGGAGGTTCACATGAATGAATACTCAGTTCATCAGTAACCTCGAGGCAGTCAAAGAAGACATTAGATTGCAGGTGGTGAATACCATCAAGGATGATCTACAAGCTATTTTACCTGCTTCATCAAAATATCCAAGGAATTAAATTACCTAAAGGCAGAATTCAAGGAATCCCATGGCAATCTTTCATTGGCTCAAGCAAGGATTGTCTCAGTCCAGGAAACTTTAATTGATTCACTCAATAATGAAATTGATAGGATTAATAATGAAGTTAGCCGCCTCAAAAGTAAACAAGGAGAATTTGATGAATGCTTCACGACACAGCTCAAAACTACACTTACACAAGTCACATGTCTCTGTAAAAACGTAGCAGAGGTAAAAAGGGACATTCAGGCAGAAGTTAAAGAAATAGAAACTACAATATGGATGCAAGTAGATGCCCTCGACAATAAAATCACACTATTAAAACAGAGGAATGTTTCATTTTCACCATAATTTTCGACGAGATCATGTGGTGAAAACTCTGGAGTAACTACCATCATAAAGGTACAGGATGAAAAACCCACGAAATTTGCAGGAAAGGAGGAATATACTGCTAGAGAATTCCTAGTAAATGTTGAAGAATATTTCCTAGAAAATCACGTTAGTCCTGATAGGCAGCTTCGCACGGTGTCAAAACTATTAGGAGGACACACACTCTCTTGGCTCACAGCCTTTAAATTTAGCTTCAAAACTTACTTAGAATTTAAAGGGGCCCTTCAAAAGAGATTCTGGAATGCTGAAATATAGCATTTGGTTAAAATGCAGTTATATTCGAAAAGGTACACCACCTCCATCAATCTGTCAAGGTATTCAGTCTACTTCGTGTCTCAGCTTAAGAAAAGGCAATTCCTGGATCCACCGTTACCAGAAAAGGAATTGATTCAGGTAATTACAGTTCAGTTCCTATACCATGTACAGGAGATCTTGGTTGCTGCTAATATTAAGTACTTAGAACAATTAGACGCTCTGTTGAGGAGACTTGACACTGCAAACATGCAGGCAACACCCAGGGTCAACAGGACTAAAGATGTTACTGCCAACCCCATAGAAATTAAACTTCCAGATCGCCAAGAAAGAGAGCACGTAGAGGATGGGGAAGTTATGCAAACTAATCCCACTCGATATAGAGGATTTTGAAGACGTCCATATCGAGGAAATGCACCCTACCGACCAAGGACTACATGGAAGAAGAAGTGTGAAGCCCAGCAAGGAGCTCAAGGCTCACATCGAGCAGAAATTGAGAAGAGGTGGCAAGACACCATGGACTACATAAAGGAACTAAACTAATCTGACGCCTTACCAGGAGCAGCTTCCCTGGAATACCAGGAACATTTGCGATGGAAAGAGTTACCTGATCATAACGCTAAAGTAATAGGTACCAAAAAAAAAAAACTCGGATCTAGACCAAAGGAGATTGCGTGAGAACCAAAAGGAGGATGTTAGGATGGAACCATTATGTGAAATCATAATCAACTATTGGTACATGGAAGGCTGTGAGCTATTATACGAGGATTTGCCACCACCTAGACCGAGAATTCAGAGTATGTTACTTGGCATTAGTCTTAGAATAGGCAGTATGAATGTCATTACATTGATCGATTCAGGAGCACAGATGCTGCTCATTTCTGATAAATCAATAGAGGCCCTAAGGGACAAACAGGATGTGTTGGTGATGTCAGTAGCCCAGCTTAAGGTCAAGGGGATTGTACCAGACAAAGCTGTGAAATGCAAGAGACAGGCTTTCATCGAACTTTATATTAATGGCGTAATCTTGAAGCATATTTTCTTGATCTTGCCCTGAATTAAATTTAATTTGATCCTAGGTACTGATTTTGTGTCGAGATACCATATGGTGATAGACTATTCTGCTAGTTTCTTTCAATTTTTCAATTTGGACTCTGGAAACGCAAATGGTAGAGGAAGAAGATATGATTGCCTTGTTAGAAGCCGTCGGTGAGGGACTCGATGGTGCAATGGAGGCACATAATCAAGATGATGCTGTGCTAGTCAAAATTAGTCTAAAAGAAGAGGGCGACCTGAAGGAAAAGGGACCCATAGAGAACAAGGTTATGTCCATATTAGATGAGGTCACTGATTTTGGTCAGGACTATGTTGCCTCAATTACCCACCCAATTATTAGCCCATAGTTTCCTACAGTCATAGCAGAAGCAATGAATTTAATTTTCGAAACTTACCCCAATGCGTTAGACAATAAACCAGGAGAAATCCTTCATTTTGAATATCATTTAAATATTAAAGATCATTCTCCAACAAATGCAAAGGCGTACCCAATACCAGAAAGGTATCATGAGGAAGCCAGGACCCTAATTCATCAGATGAAACCGATGGAATAATTTCACCTTGCATCACCCCATTCGTCAACCCTTTAGCGGTCGTACGAAAACCCAACGGCAGTTTGCGCCTTTGCATAGATGCACGTGTGCTGAATGACAAATTGATTCTTGAACATGATCATCCTCCTTTATTACGAGATGTTATCAGGCGTTTCCATGGGAAAAGATGTTTCACATGTCTAGATATGATTTCGTCATACATTTTTGGACCATTTTGCATTACAGAAATCCTTAGGAATGGACCATATAGGACCGCTCACTTAGATAACACAATCGAAGGCATATACAACGGTCCCAATTTAAAACAATACTACAAGAAAGAGACATGAAGAAAATCCTCATCGAATTTTCTTTACCCCAAAAGGGAGGGTCATGAAACAGGAACCATCCGGTTACACCTGCAATTGCCCGTGATCGAACTGGAGACTGCATGGAATGTTTCATAAGTTTAAATTGTGCACGTTGTGGTTGTAATGCAACGCATCTTGCTAGTGAGCTCGGCTGCAGCTTGCTAAGGTACAACCGCGATGTTGTGGAACACATGGCCCACACGTCAGAAGGAATGATCTAGAAGCTTTCTCTATCTCCGCTTCGTAATGAGATAACAGCAAATAGACAACGGAATCGTATAGATGACAATAGCAAATAGCCTGTACTTAAATTTCAAGTCGATAGCTGCATTATTAATATCAATATAAATGGTCCGTTATTGGACATTATAAATTTTCCAGCTAACCCATTCCTGGTTGCCAGCGTTTCGCTCCAGTGTGCGAAGTTGAGCTCATCAGTTGGTAAATAGCACACCCTCCTAGACGCATGGCTAGTGCATACCGTGGAGGCCACTGCATAGGCTAATTAGAGCCACCGGCAGTGACAAAGCACTATGAGAGATTTTGCCTCATTACCAAAAATTGATGCCTGTCTGGCCATCAGAGATATGGATGTTGATTCCCAAAGGGAACCTGAAATATTTGTCCCGAATGAGCAAATTTATAATACCAATATAAATGGTCCGTTATTGGACATATAAATTTTCCAGCTAACCCATTCCTGGTTGCCAGCGTTTCGCCCCAGTGTGCGAAGTTGGGCTTATCAGTTGGTAAATAGCACACCCACCAAGATGCATGGCTAGTGCATACCGTGGAGGCCACTGCAAAGGCTAATTGGAGCCACCGGCAGTGCCAATGCCCTATGAGAGACTTTGTCTCATTACCAAAAATTGATGCCTGCCTGGCCATCAGATGATATGGATGTTGATTCCCAAAGGGAACCTGATATATTTGCCCTGAAGGAGCAAGTTTATAATAAATTATAATAAATTATAATAAATTATAATAAATTTATAATAATTTAATAATAATAAATTATAATAAATTATAATAAATTTATAAATTTGCTTATTTGGGACAAAAAATTTCAGGTTCCCTTTGGGAATCAACATCCATATCAGCTGCATTATTTGCGGAGATATTAAGATATTAAAATATCGGGTGATATCCATGACGTTCACGCCCAGGGTCAAGCTTGTGTTAAAAGGCGAGCCTGGAAACTCAACGAGACACACAGCGACCGACAGCAGAGACTGGTGGCGGTCTGCTGCATGACAGTAACAGCGAGTGTGATTTAACTTAGTGCGTGGAGTGCCAAGTTCCAAATGTCCGCAACTTTGAACTCGGTATCAGTGAGGCACGGCCTAGATGAGAACTTTGACTGTGACAGCAGTATAACTTTATACTCTAAAATTGTTTGTCCACTTCTAAAGGACTTTTTAAAAGTATTCAAACACTTTAACATTTTACGTTACTTTCTTGCAAGTGTCATACATTGGACATATTATTTTGTGCCGTGTGCTACAGAACAGTCAGTAAACAACATAACTTACAATTTAATGATACAGGTTGACGCGTTTGGACTTCTGCAATTGACTAGCTATTTAGGACTCTGTTTATTAAACTTACGTGCCCATTATTTCACGTAAGGGAACATAGACTGTGAAACTGAGCATTAATACTTTATGGTATGCTATATAGACAGTAAGCTGTTTCTGAAAATTACATGCTCATTATTTCACGTAAGGGAATATAGACTATGTAATTGAATATTACAACGTTATCGTGTGTGAGATAGAATGTACGTTTAGACTTCACGAACTGTATCCAAACTTACAGTCAGGAACACAGTGCATTCAGCGCATCAAACTTGTGTAGTTGGACAGCGATGGTTCAATCGCATTATTAAGTGGAATCTCGGTTCAAAATATCATACGTGAAATTTCACTGCAAATGTTACACTTGTTAATTATGAACTGACTGTACTATAACACTCCAAGTGGCGTGTGCAATTTGACCTCGTATGCATAGGCTTAACCACCTGTATCATTGTGTCCACCGATGGAGACATGGTAGCTTCAGGGGAAACTTGGTTATGGTGTTCCGGATCGTCGAGGACGTATGGTGATGGTGTTCTTGGTCGTTGCTGGAAACGTAGTACTACGGACCTGTGAGGATGCAGGCATATGGAGCCAGTAACTTCAAGATCCAGAATTACTGAAAGGTGATATGCATCTGTATTGTTTAAAGAGCAGCCATTTCGAACTTGATGAACTGTGACTTATAATTTAACCTTTAAGTCCACAAGTCACTTTCAATTTTCCAAGTAACTTTCAATTTCTCAAGTAAATTTCAATTTTTCAAATAACTTTCAATTTTACACGTAATGCCAGTATAGTACGAAGAGTGTTTTTAAAAGTAAGGTCCATTTTGTTGTAGACACTAGTAGTTCGCACGCATATCGCAACAAACGTGTGCGTCGTGTACCAGCATGCCTCGGAAACATCTGTGTTCAGTTTCAGCTCTGTAGCTAACCTGTACGGTTCTGTTCTGTGCTTTCAAAATGTTTAAGATTATCAGCTCGCCCGCCGCGTGTGAGGTTTGGTCATTGATACGGTTTTTGTCAGCAAGGAACCTGTCTACTGCAGAAATTCATCGACAGATTTGCGAAGTGTATGGTAATACTGTTATAAGTGAAATCAAAGTGCGTAAGTGGGTACGACAATTCAAAAATGTCCTTCTTTGATTACAGACGATTTGGTGGCTTCAGTTAAAGTGACGATTCATGAGAACAGGTGCTTCACAATAATAGGTCTCTCAAACAAATTTCCTGACATGTCGAGATCAGTGCTTTACAACATTGTTTCTGAACACCTATGGTTTAGGAAACTGTGCTCCTGTAAAGGTGAAGGCCAAACAGACTCTGTCCTAGCGCAAAATCATGGCGTCGGTATTTTGGGATAGGCATGATGTTTTGTTGGTCGACTTAATGCAACGAGGAACCACTATCAATGCAGAAGCATTCTGCCAAACCCAGAGAAAGCTACGCAGAGCAATTCAAAACAAAAGACGCAGCATGCTGACAAAGGGAATTGTCCTTCTCCATGACAATGCAAGACCTCACACTGCTGGACAGTTTTGGCTGGGAAGTTTTAGACCACCCACCCTACAGTCCTGATCTTGCGCCGAGCAATTACCATCTGTTCCTCCACCTCAAACATCACCTCAGTGGCAACCATTACAATGATGACGACGACGTGAAAACGGCAGTGAACTCTTGGTTATCGGAGCAGGCGGCAAGTTTCTATGAAGAGGTATTTTAAAATTGGTTACAAGGTATGATAAGTGTTTGAACAAACTTGGCAACTATGTCAAAAAATAGAGTGAAGTATGTACTTTCTGAAAATAAATTTACTTTTTTGAAATAACCTTTCGTTCTGTACTTATTTTCAAACGGACCTTACTTAAAAAACACGCCTCGTATTAAGTCTTACCAGAGCTACTCCAAAGCTCTAGCGAACTTGCTAATGAGTGGAAAAAAAACTTTGAAGAACATTTATAGATTGCAATTGAGACAGCCATTTCGTTAGATATTTTTCCAGTGAATTAGAACTTTATTTATTATCACAATACGTCAAACTGATTAATTACTTCAAGAGTGAACTCTGGTTAATTTGTGATAATTTTGAATTAGGCATTCAATTAAGAACTTCAAGAGTGAACTTTATTTATTTTCATCTTAAGTCAAACTGCTTAACTGTTTCGAGAAGGAACTTGGTTTATTTCCTTATTTATTTTGTTTTGAATTGAGCGTTTGCTGATACTTCAAGAATGAACTTTGACCATTTTACTATAATTATCTATCATTAACAGAATTCAAACGTCAAGAATAAACTTGATTTGCTTTTAAATATTAAATTTTGATGGTATGTAAGTTCAATTTGACAAGGATTCAATGACATCACAGGAAATTTATTTACATTTGCTAATATTAATCAAAGTGAGTGTGGCGAACTATGCAATATTTATTCAAATGCAATTCCCTCTCTGTACACTTTCCTGATCGAAGACCGCACATGCCCTGCGTACTTCTCACGCTCGATCACACGTGTTATTAAGTGCGTGTCTGTTACTGGTACAGTACAGTTGGGTAAACAATAGTTTCTAAAATTGACTCTCTCTTCTTAAGCAAACTGTCGAAACAAATTACAGCTCTTGCTTAGCAAATTGGTAGTGGAAGCTTTAGTGTCACAGAGGCACTAACATATTTCTCTCTCCTCTTGGTTTGCAATAAAGCATGGTGAACATGCCTGAACTTAATGAATTGGACCTTTTTCTTAGCTAGGTGGAAGTGCTCTTGCAACATTTTGATAGATATTATGTCCTTTATTAGGAAATTAATTATATTTGCTGTACAGCCTATGCACAAAATGTGTTTGCCATATATTGCTCCTCTACAATTTTCCATGCAGCCTGTGTATTTTGCACATTATCTGTGACAACTTCAAGGAACTTCTCATCACCTGTTTCACCAATGACGTGTATGATATTAATGGAAATATATTCAGCTTTTTTCCTTTGCATGTCAGGCATTATACTTTTGTAGAACATTGGCTGAAGAGTTATTACAATAAAGTTCACTACATAATTACCTGATAGATCAATCCACTCCTTCAAAATCAATGCAGGAGCACTTGCATGTGCAGTCTTCTTTGCATCAAATGTCTGCACACGCTGATATTCTGCAGTCAGTAAAGGTCTACTATGCATATCTGTATTTCTAGAAGATACGCAGTTGTGGCAAATTGTTTGTAAACTGTGTTTTGCTAGAAGATATATACGGTAAAGATGACTGATTACTGTGTAGAAGATGGTGGTGAAGACACTACAGTTGCACGTGATGTATTTGTTTTTGTCCTTTTTACGTGCAATAAATCATTCGAAGCTACCTGTTTAACACATCAAGGACAAAGCTTACATTTGTGAAGTTGTGACGCCAATGCATTACAATATTTACAAGTTGCCTCTGTCTTACCATTGCACAGTTCATAATTTCAGGAATCTAGCCAGCCAAAAATCTTATCTTGGAAACTAACAGACCGAATTACACATAAAACTTAGTATGTAACTGCTATTATTGGAGATAATTAAGAGTGTGGTCAATCAAGTACAAAGAACAAATTACCACGCCAAGAATAGAATGAGTAATTTTAATAATTTTTCATTACAGCTTTAAGAAATTAAATAGATGTAAATAATGTGACATGCTATTTAGAATGTTTAAAAGCAGATACAGGAATACATGTACAATAATGGCACTATGTACTGATCACCCTTTAAACATCGAACACTTCACACATCTCGTTGCAAAATAAGGATATCGATAAATTTACATAGCATCCAAGATTTCTAAATTCACCCCTCCAAACCTAGCTTTATGTCAATTGATAGGTCAAAGTCGTTGCCATGTTGGCGAGCACGGGAAAGTCGCAGAACTTTGGTGTTGGCGGGATTTTGATGAGATCGTTGTATTGTTACTAAGGTGCAGTGTCCCTGTGATTATCTGCTTTTGCCGATAAAATAGTGTCTTCAGAAGGAATCCTTTAAGTAATAGGTTTATTAACACACATACATATTTATTAATTTCTTGTCCCGTTGCTTTCCTCACCGAGCCAGAAGTTGCTATTACATATCAGTCTGCAAAGCCCACTGAAATGCATGCACCAACCGACCCTATGAGCAACATTTTCACACCATTCATAGCAGGGACTGGCTGCAAAAGGAATGGCATTACTAGCATCACTCATACCTCAGTCACTTTCATTCTGTCAAAGCCAAGAATAAAGCTGAGACAGATCAATGAAAGTAACAAAATTGCTCTAGAGTATACCAGAAGACATAGTGCACTGTAAACATTAGGTCCCGCCAGCAAAGGCACGGAATCTGTCTTTGAAGCTCACATTCCGAACAATAATATAGTAAATATCAGCATATGCTACATACTATATAAAATACATACCTTAATCTTATATAATCACACTGTATGCTAAAGAAATATTTAGTTCTGACGTCCTTACTGAGCCCTCGCATAAAAACAATTGTACTCTTGCCCTGCCAGAATATTATCCCCTAACGGAAAAGAGCCAGTTTATGCCTTCGGTGAAATAACATAACCAGACTTTTCAACTTTTCAACAGTTGATTACTGTACCCAAGAATCTTCCAAACACGACTCACAGAAAATGCGCACCTAAGACAGGGGTGGAAAATATTATTTTTGGCCAGCTGGGTGCAAGAAATTACCCACTGTGCGTTGGCTTGTCTTTTGTCAAAGAGATTACACACTTCTGATTGAGGACGCATTCTGCTGAACTCAGTGAAGTAAACCAATGAATTCACCTAATCGATGCAATATATTTTTTACCTTAGGCAAATTTACACTTCAGTAGTACATGTTTCTTTTAGTATCTAAACGTCATCAGCTATGGCATGTTTAGGTGATATAATTAAAGGTATAAAAATATATTCTTTTCATATTACCTTTACCTCATATGCTAGTTTGAGCCCTGAGTCTGATTCCAGTCAGTCCCATGATGCGACACTGCAGTCACCTGACACATCTACCCACTCAAGATATGCATCCAGTCCACAGAAAGAAATGAAACACACTGTAGATCTTGCATACAAGAGGAAAGATATACATGTATAGTTAAATACTAGGGGTAAGAAGTTGCTTTCATTAATCACTGTTCGCAAAAATTGTATGGTGACATCACTATGACAACTGTACATATGGAAGAACCCATTAGAATCTATGTCAGCAAGTCCCGTTGAGCACAGGAAATTGATGTATAAAAATTTTTTTTTAATTTAAAAAATTATTTTCTCGCTTTACAGAAGCAAGAAGGTTAAAGCAGAATGTTTGCAATGTAGACCTGCGTCCATGAGCCTTGGACATTTCAAAAGAGATTTAAATGGGACAAGAAATTCAGAACATTTACTGGTTGGTTGAGTTGCTTCAAGATAAAGTACCAAATCAAAAGTGGAAGAATCACAAAATTTGTATCCCATAAATATCTGCAAGAAGAAGAGGAAATAAGATAAAGTTGCAAAGAAATTTGTACCCCCTGCGGGTGGGGGACGCACATGTAGAATACACCCGCGGTATCCCCTGCCTGTCGTAAGAGGCGACTAAAAGGGGCGACCAAGGACTGACTGAATTAGAACCATTAAACTAATTTTGAATCGTACCATCATGCGGGGAACACCATAGGTTGCCTGTACTTGCGAGTAGTACCACTAAATTCGGTACGAAATAGGTTTGTGATTAGTAGCAGTAAAAGCCTGGCCTGGTGGATTCCAGTACCCGTGCGTCGTACACATGTGAGCAACACCGCGGGTCTGGGCATAGCCTGTGAGTTGTACCACTGTATGAGCGACACCGTGGGTCTGCGTTGCCTTTGATTAGTATCCACTATGTGAGGAACACCACGGAACCCGTGGGACCGGCATCCGTGCCTAGTACACCTAGGTGAGGAAACTCATTGGTTTGCGTTGGCTATGAGTGGCGCCATTGTGTGCGAAACACCATAGGTCTGCGTTACCTGTACGAAGCACATTACTTGTGAGTAGTACCGTCTTGTGTGGAACACCGTGAGTTTCGCTACTTTTGATTAGTACCGCAACATGACAAGTACCATGGTTCTACTTTACTCGCGACATGTACCATTCTGTGGGGCCTTAGGTATGGAGTTTGCACCCCTTTAGACATCAAGCATCCTCGTGCTTTATGAGTGGTCCCTTGGTCAGTAATCAATTATGTATGATTTTTGTTTGAGTCTGATCCACTGTATTTTGTTTGTTTGTTTGTTTCTTCTTTTTTTGTTTTTTTGTGGGGTTCATGTCCATCCATTCATTCTTCATGTCATTATTATTATTTCGGTCAGTGGATGAATTTGACATTTTTGTTCTTTCATTTCGTACCATTAGGGGCCGATGACCTCGATGTTAGGCCCCTTAAAACAACAAGCATCATCATCATCAAGAAATTTGTGGAAGCAGCTACAGAACAATTTATAGATTACACTCCTCCTTCAATACACAGTACAATACAGATTAGAGAGATTTTGTGCCCCAAATGAAAACAGAAAGGACTGTAGTGTTTGTTGGTGAGAAACATATGGAAGCAGTTGCTCAATCAGTTAGTGCATTCACCCATTCATACACAATTATGCCTACTGTTAGTATGAATCTTTTACTGAAATTATTAATTGTACCACAGGAGGCAACTTGAACTTTTGGTCTGAGAGTTTTCAAAGGAATGTCTCATGCCTAAGGTATAATTGGAACAGCCATAAATTTGGTGGAAAATGAAAGAAGAAAAGAAAAGGAATTAAAATATGATGTAAAAAAGCCTTCTTCCCATTCACAGAAGACAAATGTTTGTTACTGTTAGATTTCTGGATTACTTATAGTGGTAAATGCTGCCTTGAGGACATTCCTCCTAGCAAAAGTATATAAATTCTCCAGATTCCTCCCAGCACTACAGGAAAATACAGTCCTTGGATAAGTTTTTCACCATTTAAGAGACATTATGCTGGCTTGTGAAGACTTCTGGTTTGATGTGTATCAGAAAAACAGCATATTGAAAATAAAATCCTTCATGCATTTTCAGTTTTCTACCCCATGGTTTAAGGACATGGTTAAAAATTCATGGTTCACAACCAATTACACAACGTAGGAACTTCTCTAGTTTCAAGTGCCTGCAAAATATCGCCTTCAAATAAGTAAGGAAAACTGTGGCATTTAAGTGCATATTCGTTGTGCATGGTGCCAAACATATTTGTGTTTTTATCATGTGATTAACAGACCTTATTTAGGTTGCACATTCGTTCTCTAACATTAAAGTGACCTTGGTGCACGGTAACCTGCCAGTTCACACTCTCTCTCTCTCTCTCTCTCTCTATCTATTTCTCTCCAGCACAACTGCAACTCCACTCCACTGTGCATCACACCTGCAAGATGCAAGCGTTGTCCAGTAGCTGCGTTGTCACACGGATTTTGAATCAAAATTTTGACCGTCTAGTTCGAAATGGCAGATAAAGTTTTGTACATAATTATTTTATGGTCTCCTCATCCTCTCAGCTAATTATCGGTTTCGATATGACCTTATTGACAGTTCTCTTGTAAGCAACTATCACCACGAGTGTGGCTTGCTCGTCACGAGCATCACTTGCTCTAAGTTCAGTGTCGGGTGATAAAACCTCACACATACTCTCCATCTAGTGATGTACTAGGCAATAAACTGATCCTTGGCTCACTCTTGACCAAAACGCGTCAATGCAGGGCTCTAGTATTTTGGCTCTGAAGGGCCCACTTCAGATTAATAATAATTTTATTTGCTTTACGTCCCACTAACTACTTTTACGGTTTTTCGGAGATGCCGAGGTGCTGGCTTTTAGTCCTGCAGGAGTTATTTTCTGTGACAGTAAATCTACCAACTTGAGGTTGACGTATTTGAGTACCTTCAAATACCACCAGACTGAGCCAGGATCGAACCTGCCAAGTTGGGGTCAGAAGGCCAGTGCCTCAACCGTCTGAACCACTCAGCCCGGCACTTCAGATTCAGAGAAATCATTTGTACAATCTTCATTAGTAGACTATATGCATTACATTGTGAATATATCCTTTGTAACCCTAGTCCAGGGATGGTGAACCTTTTCCAGCTAGTGTGCCATTTTAAGTCTGGTTTATTATTCTGAACTGTTTACTGTACCACATGTTATTTTCCTTTCTTAATTCCCAATTATGTTTCATAATATGTTATTAATTAATTTAGTGATTTATTTACTTATTTATTTAGTATATATCTTGTAAATACATTTGATTGCATGTTTTGTGTTTGTATTTTGCAAATACATCAAAAATACATTTTTAAGTATGTAAGTTTGGAGAATACCTAACATTACTTGTAAAAATATATATAATAAGCTCCCATTGTAACACACTTCGTCAATAAATATTATTAGATATAACCATTAAAGATACTAATATTGCTAATGGACTTTAAGTGAAATATCATTCTCACATTTAGTACCCATGTCATTTATATTAGGTTCATAACTTCTTGTCTTCAATAACACACAAGAAGCACTTAGGTCTGAACCAAGATGGCTTCTAACTGTTCACTTCACAACGTTCATTGTATAAAATAGCTATTCGTAGGCATATGATGACCCTAACAAAGTAAGTAATGCTGTAGCAAGTTTCTTCATCACTGATAACTTTTGTGGGAAGCTGTCCCTTTGTTCATGTATTAAGTTATCTGGCTTCTGTAGAGAGTATTCACCATCAACAGCATAGTCTATTTTCACCCATGCTTCACCAAGTTGTACGAATTTGTTCACCCATGTACTGCTTTCTTCACATTCAATCAAGTCCATTTCTAAATGGTCAGTAAAAAATTGACCTTAATATCCCTCATTTGTGCAATATGAGGTTTTGTAATAAAGTGCAATGTTTTCTCCAAATCTCAAAATTGGGAAAATCTTTTGGAAATTATTTGTTTTGAATTTTGTGAGATGTCCACATACTTCTTAAAAATACTTTTTGTGCCTTCAAAAGTTAATTGATTTGCAAATTTTGACATCAGTTCAAGTTGTACTTTAAGTGAAAGAAAGTACTAAAAATTATTTGCTTCAACCTCCCTGACGAATACACGTTTCTTCTGGAATGATTGTATGATATCAAACAATCTGTCTGCAGTATGTCCCTTTCCTTGCAGTTCCTTATTCATAACATTGTATACTGCTGTACAATCATGGAGAAACATTCATTCGCACAGCCAAATAGGGCCCGTGAGTTCTGGGAATTATTCGTGCTTTTCTATCATGAAGAATCGAATTTCATCCAAGAGCTCGAAAAGCTTCTGGAGTACTTGCCCTCAACTCAGCCAGCGAACATTATTGTACATTACACAAGTACGCCAGAGTGAGATTCCACTTCGTGTAACATTTTCAAGAACTGGCGAATATTTAGAGCATGTGCAAGTATAAAGTTCACAATACCTGCATACCTTCTTTTGCACATAGAGCTTCCTGGTGTAACATATGATAGAACTGTAAAATAGGATGTTTAACTTTTCTTTAAGAAATTGCACAAACCTATTACGAATACCCACCATACTTGAGGCAATATTCTGTAAGTCAAACCCCATTTTTAATACAAGTTCTTGCTTCACATTCTTCATTTATCGTTACCTACTGTCGTATTTTGTAAACTCAACAATTTAACTAATTCCCCCTCATCACATTTCCACAAGGACATCAGACAAAAACAGTAATCCTTTCTTGTAAGATCACATACGTGCTTTCATCAAGACATACTGAATACAGCTGGGAGTTTTCCAAATCAGCTTTAAATTGCTCCGAAACATCTTCAGTCATTCTTATTATTCTACGCTTGACAGTATTTTAGCTGGCTGGCATTTCTTTAATTCTGTTAATTGTTTGTTGTTTGTTGTTTGTTAGGAAAGTCTTCAATTAATGTATCGGATGTCAATAAGAAAGTCTCTTTCAAGAACTCAATGTCAGAAATCGGTTTCCCATGCTCTAATATGCAGTGAGACAGATGAAAACAACTGCACTGATATTATTCCTTGGCCTTAAAGATGATATAAAACAACTAGTTTGTTTTGTGTATTGTTCGATTTTCTGTTAAACAAGCTCTCTTCTTTCTTCATTTGGCATGGAACGAACATTTAAATGATTCGTCTCAAAATGGCGCTTTAGGCCTACATTAAATGTGCGGGACATGACGGTTTTCAAGCACAGGCAACACAAAGCTTGATTGCTTCTTTCTATCACTCTGAGTTTGAAAACTCATTTTTAAAATCTCAACAACATTGAGCCCTCATCTGCCTTTTATAGCAGTGGCAATCATAGTGACTTAAGCATTTTTGAGAGATAAAAGACTGAAAATGTAAACATTTCATTTTGTAGGGTAAAACTGATCATGCTGTGATGACATGAGACACCGGTTGGGGTTTGTTGGAAAGAAGAGGTACAATCCAGTATATCTGAAAAATGTAGTCCAGAATGTAAAGGCTTAGTTGAATTGATGCCAATATGGGACAAAAATGAGATTTATAAGTTGTAACTTAGCCAACCATGCAAATAAACAATCAAGAACCTTTTTAAACTTACAAATTAAAGTGTAAAATATTGACAAGGACATTAATTTTCTTAAACAGTGTTTAAATCAAAAGCTTACTCCTAATTTTCTTAAGTTCAGTACAGAAAAAACCTTGTGCAACAAAATGGCATAAAGCTACCCAAGAAAAACTAAAGTTTTGTGAATTAAAAATGAAATTAAGTTTTTATATAGAAAAAGTATTTCACATTCTTCATTATATCTTTACCTACTGTCGTATTTCGTAAACTCAACAATTTAACTAATTCCCCCTCATCACATTTCCACAAGGATATCAGACAAAAATAGTAATCCTTTCTTGTAAGATCACATACGTGCTTTCATCTAGACATATCCTCCCTATGATCCCTTTTGAATGGGATTCTTTTTTGAGACATGTCAACACCAAAATTCAAAAAATCTTAGACACAGAAAACTAAACATGAACAAAAACTTCACAATCTCACTTTAAACAAAAGAAGAAAAAATCAGCCAAAAGAATGTCCTACTAATATTGAGCCTAACCATACTTTCCACCCTCCAATTAAAAATTTAACTGAAGTTGTTTCTGAGGACAAGGAAACAGTCTATTAGTAAAGGACCCAAACATAATTGGTCTAGTTCATATCACCAGAAGCAATATATAACCACCATTGCTGAAGTGGAACATGTAATAGCTCAACTCCCAGTAAATAGATAACCTGAGATTAAATATGAAATTAAAAAGAAACTTCCAGAACTATTTAAAGATCAGAGAGTTAATATGCCCCATTTTCCTTCTAAAGACCTCAAAAGTTTAAAACAAAACAAAAAAATTACAACAATCTTATAATCACAAAGGCCGATAAAGGTAATGTGTCAGTCATCATATACAAGAAAGAATACCTAGAAAAAACTGAAGCATTCTTTTCAAGTAAAACCTTTACTAAAATTTTTAAAAATACCTACCAACTCTATCCAAAGAAAATTGAAACTGTTACTTAAGAACATTAATTTCATCCTTAATGATAATGAAATTCCTGTTTTAATCAGTATGAACCCAAGACTACCATTAGCAAGAGCTTCACCCAAAATACACAAACCCGATACACCCATAAGACCGGTTATTAATTTAAAAAATAATTCCACTTAAGAAACCTCTACATTTACTCACAATTTCTTTAAAAAGCACTACACCTTTCAAAGTGGAGCTACAATTAGAAATTCAATTGAATTTTGCAAAACTACTAAGAAGTGAAGCCTCCGGTCCAATTCATTGGCTGAATGGTCAGCGCTGAGGCCTTCGGTTCAGAGGGTCCCGGGTTCGATTCCCGGCCGGGTCGGGGGTTTTAATTGCCTCTGATTAATTCTTCTGGCCCGGGAACTGGCTGTTTGTGTTTGTCCCAACACTTTCCTCTTCATATTCAGACAACACACTACACTACCAACCACCACAGAAACATGCAATAGTGATTACATCCCACCATATAGGGTTGGCGTCAGGAAGGGCATCCGGCCGTAAAGCAGGGCCAAATCCACATGTGCAACACAGTTCGCGCCCGCAACCCCACAGGTGTGGGAAAAGCGGTAGAAAAGAAGAAAGAAGACCAAGAAGTGAAACCTCTGTGGCTCAGGCGGCAGTGCGTCTTCCTCTCACCGCTGGGCTCTGTGGTTCAAATTCCAGTCACTCCATGTGAGATTTATGCTGGACAAAGCGGAGGCAGGTCAGGTTTTTCTCTGGGTACTTCGGTTTTTCCTGTCATCTTTCATTCCAGCAACACTCGCCACTATAATTTCATTTCATCTGTCAGTCATTAATCATTGCCCCAGAAGAGTGCGACAGACCTCGGCAGCCGGCACAATTCCTATCCTCGCTGCAAGATGGGGGCTTCATTCATTCCATCCCTGACCCTGTCACTGACTGAAAAACAGGTTGTAGGTTTTAAAAAACTACTAAGAACAAAAAATTGAAACCATCTTTCACCTTGAATTCATTTGACATTACCAATATATATTCCAGCAGCCCAATAAAAGAGACCCTTGATACAATCAAGAACAACTTAAAGACACACAAAAATCTTAGTAACCATGAAATTGAAGAATTCAAGCTTCTTTCGGAATTTACCCTCAGCAACAATTACTTTTCTTTCAGTGACACTGCGAACCAACAAAAAGGTCTCCCGATGGGATTCCTAGTATCGGGCATCTTAGCTGAAATTTACATGGATTATTTAGAGAAACACAAAATTCTAAATGATGAAAAAGGTATTGTCATCTGACTATGGTTTGTTGATGACATTTTTGTAATTGTTGGCAAATCAATAGTAGTGCCAATTTAATAGATTTAATCAATAGTTTAGACCTTTTTATAAAATTTACATTAGAAACCAAGAAGAATAATTAACTAAATTTTCTGGATCTATCGAAAGAAAAGGAAACCTATCCTGTTCAGTTTTCAGAGAGCCAACTCAAACCATAAATACTATACGGAAAGATTCTTACCACCCTGAAGCACATAAAAGAAGTTCTTTTCTAAGCATGTTGAATAGAGTCTTTAATATCCGCTTGTCTAAGAACGATTTTCTGAAAGAAATCAGCCTTATTTACAAAATAGTGATAAGTAACCAATGCATAAAACACTACATTGATAGATTAATAAACAAAATAAAAAGTAAACCTCAAACGCAGCAGAAAAGAAAACATAAAAAAAAACTTTGCCACTTTCACCTATAATAATGGAAATATTTATCAAATCACTTAACATCTTCAAGAGAGACTTAGTTTCAATATAGCCTGTCCTACAAGTAATAATAACCAACATCTAATATTTAATGACCATAGTGTTGCGAGTAATAATAGATTTTTAAATTCGGGGATGTGTAAACTCAAGTGCGTAGACTGTGCCATTTCTTATGTTGGCCAAACAGTACGAAATTTCCTAAAGAAATACCAGGAACATGTAAATGCCAAAAAATGCAAGAGAGATTCCGCCATGACCTTGCACATGACCAAATATAATCATACTTTTACTACAAAAGAAACAGACTTTAAATAGGTGTAAACTGATGAATATTTTTGAAAACATTTATATTGAGATTGACCAGAAACAAAATCCTAGTCAGAATGTAAATGAAATAACCGATAATATAAATATACTGTTGAAAGAGGCTTCCGAACTAGATTTATATAGGAAGGCCATCAAAAAGGATCCGTAGAAAGATCCTGTACGTCTCCCTCCAGTCGGCTTCAGTCCCCACAACATTTCCCCTACTTTCTCCTCCGTATCCCCTCTTTCGCCTCATGCTTCTCTCAGAGCCATACACACTCAATCAGCTGATGATGTAAGGGAAGAAGTAAACATAGTGGGACCGGCCAGGAAGTAAGCATTTTCATTGTTCCTTTAACACTTCACCACTGTATATTTACAAGGTTTTTCCTTTATTTCCTTTTTTTCTTTCTTTAAAAAAAAATTTCATTTCTTTCATTACAGACTCCCTTCAACATCTTAAAACACTATAACAAAAACTTAACCTCAACTTCAGTTATTCTTTAGGAGTTTCCCGCAATCATTGTATTTTAAATTTTACATTTCAAATTTTAAGTCTATCTTCAAGATATTAAAAGAACATACTTCTCCTGCTTTTGCAGAAAGAAGATCCCGCACATCAGATTTTTTATTTCAACCTTGAGCATTGACTTGTTGAGGTTTTATCTCAACATGAACGAACATCTTAATTTATCAATAGCATCATTATCACCATCATCATAAGTGTTTTTTTATTTTATTTATGCCAATTTTTGTATCCTTTTAAGCTGAAGATAATCCACATTAGGAATGAAACATGTACTTAAATAATGTAATTAGATTTTAAGCTGGACTATGTCTCATAATTACATAGGCTGGCAGTAAAACATCAAACAAGTATTGGAAGGTGGGATTCTCAACTCAACCTAACCTTAGTAGTTTTTAAGTAGCTCTTAAAATAGTTATTTGTATTGCCCCCTTTTCTGGGGTTGCTCAGCCAGCAGACACGAGGTATCGCAGTGTAGAATATTCACGTGACTGACCACTCTGTATCAGGGAATTTAATTTCAAATTTATAAGTATAAGGGATGTGGCCGGATAGGCTTGTGGCAAAATAATATAGAAAAATACAAACCAAGGTAAACATTTATTAAATAAAATCAATAACAAAACTATTATTTCAAGGAAATAGGAGGGGAATTATCCACCTTTCAATATAAAACTACATGAAATGGTGTAAATTTTAGTCATTTCATTTAGTTTTGTATTGAAAGGTGGATAATTCCTCTCCTGTTTCCCTGAATATAATGTCAATAATGAATGGCTATGAATTTTCTTACAAACAATTCTTTCTTGATGAACTATGTGGCTGTGAATTAATTTACCAAAATTTGAAATCTTGCTTTCTTGTGGTTTTACAATAACTTTGAAATCTGTTCAGTAAGCCTTCAGTTGCTCTTCTTTGTAGGTTCCCATCTCTCAGATGTTGTATTAACTGAAACATAAAAAACAATTATATCCATTAATTTGAATTCTGGAAATGATTCGTATTATAATGGATTAATATCTCCTAACTGCTTCACTCATTAGCTAAATAAAGCTTAAGCACTTGAATATCCTCTTTTTACAGGTTAAATATAATTGGAATATTCCTGATACTGCTCATTATTAAGTAATCATTATAATGGTAGCCTGAATATCTCCCACATTATTTAATTCTCAATCGAAATCAAGTCTGACCATGTGGTCTTCTTCAAAAATTATTCCATCACTAACATCTTAATTCTGTACAATATTTAGCTAAATCTGGGATTCCCTTTCATATTTTCTTAATTATTGTATTTCTTAAATTATAGTTACTGTAAAGCCCTTTGATAATTGAAGCAATTGACATTTTAACAATCCCTCCTCACTGCAGCAATTGTCTCCAGCCACTGGACGATTCAGTGCTCGGCCCCTGTAAATCATTCTACAACACCGCTGTTGATTCATGGATGATTACAAATCCTGGAAAGACAATTTCCATTTATGATGTTGCAGTGTACATTGGCCAGGCACATTGATGAGCAATGACACCATCAGATATCATGTCTGGATTTTGTAAAACAGGAATCTTTCATTTTGATGCCCATGTACTTTCAGATCAAGATTTTCTGGTAAATGTTGTGATGGATAGGAAAGTCAGCACTCAAGATGGTAATAAAACTTCCAGTGAAAAAAGCACTAGGCTACCATGAGACAGACAACACGAGCATTTCTAAACAAAGTGGATGGGAACCTGCTTATATTAGCCAGAATGATATACGGAGTTGAGGAGAGGGCAGAGTCAATTTCCAGGAGGGAAAAGTCAGATCTTTCATTCCAACTGACACCCCAGAAAGAAAAAGAAACTTACTCTTCAGTCCCAAAATAAAAGGCACCGGAAGAAAGTTTGTTCAGCTAAAGGAACTTGAAATCCAAGTAGGCAGCCCCAGGTACAGAAATTTCAAAGGATGTTGATGATCATGATTCTTCTGCTTCAGACAGCTCATGAGAAATTTAAGAAATGGAGCTCCTAATATTTCATCCACTTGCTCGCAAATCTAAAGAAGGTAACTTCATTCTGGTCAATTTTCAGGGAAGCACTCATGATTTTACACTGGGGAAGTGCTACGAGATTTGGATGATGGAGATTATGAACTAAAATTCCTAAGAAAGACCAAAATGATAGGCAACTTTTTTCAGATGTTGCAGATATAGCTTCAGTCCCCATGTTGCTGGTTCCTTCTGCATTTGGCAAAACAAAGAGAGTTGTCATATCTCAAATATTGTGTAAATTTTGGGAAACTGAATGTGTTGTAGAATTTTCTGGCATAAGCTCTTCGTTTCAGTGTTTATTTGTGTACAACCAGTTAAAATAATTTTTTTCCAGTGTCTCAGTGTGGACCATCATCTTTCTCACTGTGGAACATTGGTGGGCTACAGTGCGATGGCTACGACATGATAACAATGTATATTTTTACAGATAAATTTGGATGCTTTAAAAATTCTAAGGGTATGAAATTGATGAGCAACAATGTATATCTATAAAATAACTTGTCATGTTGCAGATGTGAAAATTGGTACTTGGAATTTCCCTTTAAAAATAAGGAAACGTGTATTGTTTGGTTTTCGTGATAAACCCTTAATGGGGGGTGGGTGAAATAATTGAAAAATTAGTTGAATTATTTGTATGAGAATGTATGTATATATATAAAAAATCTAAAGATGTTACAAACGTGAAAACTGGTATATGGAATCTCCTTTAAAAGTAAAGAAACACGCATTTGGTGGCGGAATCAACTTGGTGGGGGGAATGAAAACAAATGAATTCCTTTTATGAGGATACATATATCTCAAAAACTGAAGATGTTACAGTCATGATAACTGGTATTTGGAAGCTGTTCACCCTCTCTTCATCGCATTATCCAAAAACACAAAAAGACATGTTTCTTTATTTTCAAAGGAGATTCCAAATTTCAATTTTAGTGTCTGTAATATCTTCAGTTTTTGAGATATAAGTCTCCTCATAAAAGGAACTGAAGTTTACAGACATGGAAATTAGTATTTGGAATCTCTTTTAAAAATAAAGAAACTCACATTTTTTTGGGTGGGGGAAAACCAACTTATCAATCAATCAATACTGATCTGCATTTAGGGCAGTCGCCCAGGTGGCAGATTCCCTATCTGTTGCTTTCCTAGCCTTTTCCTAAATGATTTCAAAGAAATTGGAAATTTATTGAACGTCTCCCCTGGTAAGTTATTCCAATCCCTAACTCCCCTTCCTATAAATGAATATTTGCCCCAGTTTGTCCTCTTGAATTCCAACTTTATCTTCATATTGTGATCTTTCCTACTTTTATAAACACCATTCAAACTTATTCGTCTACTAATGTCATTCCATGCCATCTCTCCGCTGACAGCTCGGAACATACCACTTATTATTTATAAGCTTCATTTCCGTATTGATTGATATCACTGTACAAAAATAATATGAGTCACCGCCTTATCAATACACTAATTTATTTACTTCCAAACTGGTAAATAAGGTCAAGACCGGTTTCGACCCCTAAGGGATCATCTTCAGTTGACATACACAAAAATATCTACAAAAACATCACATATAATGATTAATGTTTAAGTTAAATTCAATTGTCATTAGAATGTTGGTAGGTACATCTTAGTTTGGAAATATGTGTTATATGAGATTTATAGGCCTACTCTATTTGAGCTGTTATGTATATAGGTCCTATGTTCCCCTGCATACAGTGTCAAAAGTATTGCATTGAATATAATTCATCAATTTGACAAAATGCTAGTGAATTAATTACTAAGATAGTAAAGTATGTACATTTTCTGGGAGGTACATGCTGTTCTACATGTTATCACTTTACAATTTATATTACACAATATGAAGTAAAATTATTTTTGCATTTGTATACATTGATAATATTAAGTCCAATGTAGGGTCTCCAAGATGTACTATTGGACTGTCAGTATCCTAATTACATTTTGTGTAGTGGTTTATAAGGTTTTCTTGTTCACTTTTATAGTTCAGTCAAATGAAAAATGTAGAAGGACCTTGTTGAATTGGATTCTTATGACTAAAATATTGGTATATAGTACCTTGTTGACATGGATCCTTAATACTAAAATACAAGTTTCTAGCACCTTCTATTCTTGTTTTATGTTTTAAAATAGAGTTGTACCTTGACACTGTTTGTTTTGTTAGGTGCAGGCATGTAAAAATCTTGTTAAAATGAACCCTTAGGACTAAAATACTGGTATGAGATACCTGTTAAAATTCTTTACATTAAAAGTACTGATATGTGGTGCTATGTGCACATGCACCCACCCACACACTCACAAGAAAGCTGCATACTATAGTATGATACACAGAGCATATAACATTCCACTTTCGAAGAAAGACTTAAACAAAGAATTAAACATAATTCACGAAATAGCCAAACAAAATGGATATAAAAGAGAAATGATAAACCAGATCATCAACAAAGTAAAAAACCAACCGAAAACCAAGCTAACCAGAACCACCAAAGATAAAAAAGAATACGCACTATTTACTTACAATAATAACCATATACACTCCATAACCAACATTTTTAAAAAACAAGGCTTAAAAATAGCATACAAAACTACACGCAACAACACCAACATACTATACAATTCCAAATCAGTCAATAACATAAACAAATACAACCACTCAGGAGTCTACCGCCTAAAATGCAATGACTGCCAAACCAGCTATGTAGGGCTTACTGGTAGAAGTTTTTCAATACGATACAACGAACACATAAATGCCATTAAACATAGACACTTCTCAGCCATGGGACAGCACATTAACGATCAGAAACACAAATTTACAAACATCAGTAATGATATGCAAATCCTCAATATAAATCCAAAAAGCCCCTTGCTCAGTATACTAGAAGAATTCTATATAAATTTAGATAAATACATTAACCCAAACTCCAATTTGAACGAAAACACAGACAGAAACAATATTCTTTTTCACGCAGTTATTCCCCTCCTAAAAGATCATTACTTAAAAAGAATTAATAAAGAAAAATCCGTACATACAAATCAACCGCTCCAAGACCTCCCCTCCTCTAACCCCACTCCCGTCACAAGCGCTCCGCCCACCCCTGCAAACCTCCCCTCTACCGCCACAAACTATAACCTCAGAACAACACGCAATAGATCTCAACAGGCAGCCACACAGAGTGCACGGTCTCAACATCTAACGTAAGTGATACGACATATAATTTCCTACCACATTTCTATATCACATCATCTTATATACTTATTATTTCTACTTACAGATACATTATTTTACAACACGAATGCCTCCACGGTACAACTAACGTGCAACTCAATCAGGACATATGACATTTAAAACGCACTTCATCTCATAATAGTCACCAACCTAACCTGAAACGACACGCGACAAGAAGAGAATGCTTTCTTAATAATATTCAGGATTTCAAGATAGCTCTAACAACAGCAGCAGCCTACAAAATTGCCAAATATTACTATCAAAACATCACGCAATTCACTCGTAAAGCACACAGTACAAAGATGTATTCGGTCCTATTTATGTAAACATTCATATATTTCTAATGGACCAATTATATTGAATTATAACAACTAATCATAACAACCCATAGTACTGTTGTCAAACTATGTTAACCCCATTTTACATCCGAAGAATGTGCACATAGCACCACATATCAGTACTTTTAATGTAAAGAATTTTAACAGGTATCTCATACCAGTATTTTAGTCCTAATGGTTCATTTTAACAAGATTTTTACATGCCCGCACCTAACAAAACAAACAGTGTCAAGGTACAACTCTATTTTAAGACATAAAACAAGAATAGAAGGTGCTATAAACTTGTATTTTAGTATTAAGGATCCATGTCAACAAGGTACTATATACCAATATTTTAGTCATAAGAATCCAATTCAACAAGGTCCTTCTACATTTTTCATTTGACTGAACTATAAAAGTGAACAAGAAAACCTTATAAACCACTACACAAAATGTAATTAGGATACTGACAGTCCAATAGTACATCTTGAAGACCCTACATTGGACTTAATAATATCAATGTATACAAATGCAAAAATAATTTTACTTCATATTGTGTAATATAAATTGTAAAGTGATAACATGTAGAACAGCATGTACCTCCCAGAAAATGTACATACTTTACTATCTTAGTAATTAATTCACTAGCATTTTGTCAAATTGATGAATTATATTCAATGCAATACTTTTGACACTGCATGCAGGGGAACATAGGACCTATATACATAACAGCTCAAATAGAGTAGGCCTATAAATCTCATATAACACATATTTCCAAACTAAGATGTACCTACCAACATTCTAATGACAATTGAATTTAACTTAAACATTAATCATTATATGTGATGTTTTTGTAGATATTTTTGTGTATGTCAACTGAAGATGATCCCTTAGGGGTTAAAACCGGTCTTGACCTTATTTACCAGTTTGGAAGTAAATAAATTAGTGTATTGATAAGGTGGTGACTCATATTATTTTTGTACAGACATACCACTTAGTCGAGTAGCTCTTCTTCTTTCTCTCAATTCTTCCCAACCCAAACTTTGCAACATTTTTGTAACGCTACTCTTTTGTCAGAAATCACCCAGAACAAATCGAGCTGCTTTTCTTAGGATTTTTTCCAGTTCTTGAATCAGGTAATCCTGGCGAGGGTCCCATACACTGGAACCATACTCTAGTTGGGGTCTTACCAGAGACTTATATGCCCTCTCCTTTACATCCTTACTACAACCCCTAAACACCCTCATAACCATGTGCAGAGATCTGTATCCTTTATTTACAATCATATTTATGTGATTACCCCAATGAAGATCTTTCCTTATATTAACACCTAGATACTTACAATGATCCCCAAAAGGAACTTTCACCCCATCAACACAGTAATAAAAACTGAGAGGACTTTTCCTATTTGTGAAACTCACAATCTGACTTTTAACCCCGTTTATCAACATACCATTGCCTGCTGTCCATCTCACAACATTTTCGAGGTCACGTTGCAGTTGCTCACAATCTTGTAACTTATTTATCACTCTATAGAGAATAACATCATCCGCAAAAAGCCTTACCTCCGATTCCACTCCTTTACTCATATCATTTATATATATAAGAAAACATAAAGGTCCGATAATACTGCCTTGAGGAATTCCCCTCTTAATTATTACAGGGTCAGATAAAGCTTCACCTACTCTAATTTTCTGAGATCTATTTTCTAGAAATATAGCAACCCATTCAGTCACTCTTTTGTCTAGTCCGATTGCACTCATTTTTTCCAGTAGTCTCCCATGATCCACCCTATCAAATGCTTTAGACAGGTCAATCGCGATACAGTCCATTTGACTTCCAGAATCCAAGATATCTGCTATATCTTGCTGAAATCCTACAAGTTGAGCTTCAGTGGAATAACCTTTCCTAAAACCGAATTGCCTTGTATCGAACCAGTTATTAATTTCACAAACATGTCTAATATAATCAGAAAGAATGCCTTCCCAAAGCTTACATACAATGCATGTCAAACTTACTGGCCTGTAATTTTCAGCTTTATGCCTATCATCCTTTCCTTTATACACAGGGGCTACTATAGCAACTCTCCATTCATCTGGTATAGCTCCTCCCACCAAACAATAATCAAATAAGTACTTCAGATATGGTACTATATCCCAACCCACTGTCTTTAGTATATCCCCAGAAATCTGATCAAATCCAGCCGCTTTTCTAGTTTTCAACTTTTGTAACTTATTGTAAATGTCATTGTTATCATATGTAAATTTTATTCCTTCTTTGGCCTTAGTCTCCTCCTCTATCTCGATATTATCCTTGTAACCAACAATCTTTACATACTGCTGACTGAATACTTCTGCCTTTTGAAGATCCTCACATACACACTCCCCTTGTTCATTAATTATTCCTGGAATGTCCTTCTTGGAACCTGTTTCTGCCTTAAAATACCTATACATACCCTTCCATTTTTCACTAAAATTTGTATGACTGCCAATTATGCTTGCCATCATGTTATCTTTAGCTGCCTTCTTTGCTAGATTCAATTTTCAAGTAAGTTCCTTCAATTTCTCCTTACTTCCACAGCCATTTCTAACTCTATTTCTTTCCAGTCTGCACCTCCTTCTTAGTCTCTTTATTTCTCTATTATAATAAGGTGGGTCTTTACCATTCCTTACCACCCTTAAAGGTACAAACCTGTTTTCGCATTCCTCAACAATTTCTTTAAACCCATCCCAGAATCTGTTTAAATTTTTGTTTACCGTTTTTCACCGATCATAGTTACTTTTTAGAAACTGCCTCATGCCTGCTTTGTCAGCCATATGATACTGCCTAATAGTCTTACTTTTAAGACCTTCCTTTCTATCACATTTATTTTTAACTACCACAAAAACAGCTTCATGATCACTAATACCATCTATTACTTCAGTTTCCCTAAAGAGCTCATCTGCTTTTATCAGCAACACATCCAGGATATTTTTCCCTCTGGTTGGTTCCATCACCTTCTGAATCAGCTGTCCTTCCCATATTAACTTATTTGCCATTTGTTGGTTATGCTTCCTGTTGTTCGCATTTCCTTCCCAATTGACATCTGGCAAATTCAGATCTCGCGCTACAATCACGGTATGCACTAGCCAGCGTATTGGTAGGTGTGCTAGGTACCAACTGATGAGCCCACCCTAGCACACGAGGGCGAAACGTGGCAACCAAGAATGAGTTAGCTGGAAAATTTATAATGTCCAATGACGGACCATTTATATTGGTATTACACATTTCTTTCCATGTCGTTTCCCACATAACCGACTATCCTATCAAATAATTCTGAATCCGCATCAGTGCTACCCTTTTCTGATCTGTACACTCCAAATATATCGAGTTGTCTATTATCTTTAGAAATGAGCCTTACACCTAGAATTTCATGTGTCTCGTCTTTAACTTTTTCGTAGCTTACAAATTCTTCTTTCACCAGAATGAACACTCCCCCTCCCACCATTCCTATCCTATCTCTACAATACACACTTCAGTGCCGTGAGAACATTTCTGCATCCATTATATCATTTCTCAGCCATGATTCAACTCCTATTACAATATCTAGTAAATATATATCTATTAAATTACTTAATTCTATGCCTTTCTTTACAATACTTAGCGGGCGGTGGTGAAGTGAAAAAGGAGTTGAATTCTTTACATGAGGACACTTATATCTCAAAAACTGAAGATGTTACAGATATGAAAATTTGTATTTGGAATTTTCCTTCATAGTAAAGAAACACTATATCTTTTGTCTCTGGAAAACCCACTTAAGGTGGGGGTGAATTAATTGAAATATTAGTTGAATTTTTTGTATGAGTATACTTATATCTCAAAAACTAAAGATGTTACAGGTGTGAAAATTAGTATTTGGAATCTCCTTAAAAAATAAAGAAACATGCATTGGGTAGGGGGTTGGGGGTATCAACTTGGGGGCGCGGGCAGTGAAAAAGGAGTTTAATTCCTTTTTATGAGGATACATATATCTCAAAACTGAAGATGCTACAGTAGGGATAATTGGCATTTGGAAGCTCCTTTATAAATAAAGAAACAAGTTTTTTGGGGGTTTTTCAGAAAATTCACTTAAAGGGGGAGGGTGAAACGAAGTGAAATAATTTAATTATTTTTATGGAGAAATTTATATCTCAAAAACTTAAGGTTACAGGCATGAAAATTCGTATTTGGAATCACCTTAAAAATAAAGAAAAACACTGCGTGATGGACAGCAGCCGGGATTCGCAGCCGAGACTCGAACCTAAGGTGTCCGGGGAAATAAATTAGTATTAGAATAATAATCATTGATATGAGACACCTTGTAGTATCAAAGTAATTGTAAACTAATTATAGTCAGAATTAATATTTAGAAAGAAGAAGGAACTTTTCAAGATGTTACATGTAGTACAGAACAGTAGTGGAGAGCTTGTGAAATGCGCTTACGAAAGCTTGTTGACAAGAACGTATTTCTCGTTCCGAGTGCCGCGCATCGCAGAAGAGGAGCATCACTGCCGCAAGCCTACTAAGCCAGCCCAGCAGAGAGGTAGCAGTCCAGCAGCAGACAACGCCATCCAGTGGAGACGCACCACTACAGCCGACTACTCATCCAGCCCAGCAGTCAAGCAGCATTGCAGAATTAAGGTAAGCTGAACATTATTTCAAATGGCACGACAGAATAGTTCAGTACCAGCAGACCGAGGCACTGCAATCCTCGAGGACGAGGTGGAATCAGTAAGTATGTGTGGGCCTTTTGTGACAGTAGTAGAAGGACATCACCTCATTGGACGAGAGTTTGATGGCAGTCATCCAGATAGATTGCATGAATTTATAGCAAATGTAGATGCTGCTGTTTGTATGATTAAGGATGATGATCAAGAGTTGTTTTTCAAGTATATTTTAACAAAGGTTATGGGCAGAGCCCAAGATAAATTATTGTACAGACATGATATATATAATTTGGAGAAAGCCAAGCAGGCATTAACAGAATATTATGGCCAGCAAGGCACGTTAGATTTGTACATATGCCAAATGTTCCAAACGGCGCAAGACCCACGACAGACAGTTGCAAACTGGGCTAATAAGATAGAAACATTGTCAGCTTCTTTTAGAGAGGCAATACTTGAAGATGAATTAGAGGAAGATCGCGATGCACAGTTGAAAATAACGAGAAAAATATGTGTTGCTAGTTTCATACAAGGGTTAGCCAACCCTAGAATACAAGCTAGGGTACAGTCAGAAAAGGGCATTACTTTTGAGAAAGCAGTTGCAATTGCACAACAGGAAGAAACCGTAATAATGTCAAAGAAGGCACAAGAGGGCCTACAACACAAACGTAGTTCAGGGTTTGGCAAGCACAAACCAGAACAGGAGCACAATACAGCACCAAAGTGGCATACTAAGCCAACACATGCTAGTGTTAGGGTGGTCTGCTACAATTGTAACAAAGAAGGCCACATAGCAAAGAACTGTAAGAACACGGGAATGCAAGGGCTCACACCACACACACCGCTAGTTCCAATACAGCTACAGGGGGCACATCCAGTAAATTAAAATGTCGCTATTGTGGGAAGACAGGGCACATTGAACGTGACTGTAGAAAGAAACAAAGGGATAAGGAAACAGAGGTACGAGAAACAGTGCTCATAGTACGTACACAACCAAACCCAGTGACAGGGGAAAACAGAACTTGTTATCGTTGCAGCCGGAAAGGGCATATACAGGTGGATTGTCGACAAGGTGCACACACTCCAGTGATGCGAACGGATAGCCGTAGGTGCTATTCGTGTGGCCAACAGGGCCATATGCAGAGAAATTGCCGAAAAGCCCAAGGCAAGTCCACGGGCAACAGGGCCATGAAAGGCCAAACTCAGGGTGATCACAGAGGGGGTAGGGCCGTCAGATACCGAGCCCAATGTGAACATTGTGATAGGTGGTCACATCGAACCCAAGACTGTTAGTTCAGAAAAGGGGGCTGCAGAACGCATGCCACGGAGGCCACGAAGGCGGCAAACTAGAACGGGCCCATAGCAAGGGGACAGTTACGGAGGCCCGCAGACCAGAAGGTCCCAAGAATTCTGACATAGAAGGCACAGTGCTGATCCAGGTCACAAACCAAGGAAGACCGTTGAGATTTTTTATAGATACTGGGTCCGATGTCAGGCTAGTAAAGAGGCAGTTGGTACCCAAGGAAAGCCTGATTAGCAGGGGCGAACCAATTGAATTAATGGGTGTGAGTAAAGGGATTATTTACACCCAGGGTACTGTACGTTTTGCCATTTGAAATACAAGTCATACATTTCATGTCATAGGGAATGACTTTCAATTAACTCAGGATGGTATAGTTGGACGAGACATGCTGACAGATAGCGTGATTGACTATAAGGAAGGGCATGTCACCATAAGAGGACGATGATACCGTATGGGGGCACGAGAGACGAAGCTGATCTGTCTCGAACCAAGGACCCAGAAGGTCGTTGTCATAGAAGTAGATCGAAATCTACCTTTAGGAATTATTGAGAAGGAAGAGGTGATACCAGGGGTGTACCTCGCAGGGTACCTAACCAAATCAGAGCACCACGAAGCAGTGGTTTGCATGATGAATACCGTACCACTGAAAAGGCGGTGACTTTACACAGTCCACGAGTGCACATACAGGAGGTAGATAAGACCTGCCCAGCACAAGTGCGAAAGGTAGAGCAGAACAGTAGAGTGGCGAACGGAGAACCGGCCACCCAGAAGCCCTGATCACAGCGGGTAATAGACTGTCTGCGAGTTGATCACCTCACACAGGTAGATAGTGAAGGGATATACGCCATCTGCGCTGAGTACAATGATATCTTCCATCTTGAGGGAGACAAAAAGTTACTCACACTGACGTACTACAGCACGAGATCCCTACACCCCAAGATCAACCTCCAATTAATGTACAACTGTATAGACTTCCCAAAGCACAGAAGGGGGAGATACAAGCTCAGATAAATAAAATGCTGAGTGATGAGATTATCACACCTAGCACATCAAGTTGGAATGCACCATTACTTTAATACCCAAGAAATTAGATGCCTCAGGGAAACAAAAATGGCGGGTCGTGATCGATGTTAGAAAATTGAACGAGATAACGATAGGATCCAGTTATCCCCTGCCATTAATTTCAGAACTGTTAGATGCCCTTGGCAAGGCGAGATATTTTTCAACTTTAGATCTCGCAAGTGGCTATCACCAGGTGTTAATGAAGCCTGAAGACAGGCCAAAGACGGCATTCTCTGTGCTAGGGCGCAAGTTCGAATTCAGGAAGATGCCCATGGGTTTGAAAGACGCGCCAGCCACGTTTACGAGGCTGATGAACGCTGTGCTCACAGGGCTAACAGGTATAAAATGTCTGTGTTACCTGGATGACGTAATTGTGTATGGTAGTTCAATCCAGGAGCACAACGCGAAGCTAAGGGACGTATTTCAAAGGCTGAGAGAGAACACACTGAAACTCCAGCCAGATAAGTGTGAATTCCTAAGAACCGATGTAGCGTTCCTAGGACATGTAATTACTGACGAAGGAGTCTTGCCAGACCCGTGTAAAGTACAGGCCATTAAGGACTTTCCGAGGCTGACCACTAGCCGCCAGATCGAGCAGTTCTGCGGACTGAGTGGGTGCTATAGGAAATTCATACCTAACTACAGTAAAATCGCGAAACCACTCTATCAGTTAGTGAAGAAGGACGTTCCCTTTGTATGAGGAGATGATCAAGAACAAGTGTTCCAGACACTAAAGCAAAAGTTAATTGAGGGACCTATACTGCAGTATCCGGACTTTGAAAAACCATTCGTTGTCATCACTGATGCGAGCAACGAAGCGGTTGGGGCAGTATTGTCACAAGGACCAATCGGGAAAGACCTTCCAATTGCCTATGCAAGTAGAATGCTTAATAAAGCAGAAATGAATTACAGCATAACTGAGAAGGAATTGTTGGCAATAGTGTGGGCAGTAAAGTACTTCAGGCCGTACTTGTTTGGGAGAAACTTTACTGTTGTGACAGACCATAAGCCGATGAAGTGGGTCTTCAGCGTGCAAGTTCCGTCTTCACGCCTGCTGAAGTTCAGGCTGAAACTGGCGGAATACGACTTCGACGTTGTATATAAGCAGGACAAACAGAACTGCAATGCAGATGCCCTGAGTAGGAATTCCACTGAACCCAAGTGCCAAGCGCGAGTGGTTAACTTGGCTAAGCACAGGTCTCATCAGGAGACAACATTAGAAACTCAGGCCTCAGACGAGAATAAAGAGGAAGTACTGTCTTCAAAACCCGAGGATGCTACGGTAGAGGGAATTGAAGCGGACAGTAGTTAACGCAGAGGAGATTTCGCCCGAAGATAGCTCATCTGAGGAAGAGAACAAAATAGATGAAGCTGAAAAGCTAGCCATTCTGAAAGAATGTCATTATTCTTTGGTGGGAGGCCACCAAGGAATAGCGCGCACGTACACCAGGGTACGTGAACGAATTCAGTGGAAGGGCATGAAAGGGGACATTGAGCGCTATGTACGCACATGTCCCTCCTGTCAAAAGAATAAAGGGACCAGACCAGACGTCAGGGCTCCCATGAGGATTATGGATACACTTAGCACGGTCTTTGAGAAGATATCCTTAGAAGTGGTTGGACCTCTTCCATTGACAAAGGCAGGAAACAGGTACATTCTGACATCCCAAGATCAGCTGTCGAAGTACCTAGTAGCGAGTGCCATGCCTAATCAGGAGGCAGAAACTGTGGCATGGATGCTAATCAACAATGTGATAAGTATCTATGGGATACCAGAGCAGATTCTTACTGACCAAGGCAGTAATTTCATGAGTGATGTGTTCAAGGCGATGTGTAAAACGCTGCGCATTTGAAAACGCATATTACGGCCTTTAGGCCTCAGTCGAACGGTAGCATAGAAAGATCCCATAAGGTACTCAAGGAGTACCTAAGGCATTATGTCTGCTCAGGGGAGCAAAATGACTGGGACAAGTATTTGCCCACAGCTAGCTTTGTGTATAACACCACAAAGAGAACAAGTACAGGGTTCACACCCTACGAATTCATTTTTGAAAGGAAGGCAAATATCCCAGGTGTGCTGCAAAAGCCACCTGAGATGAGTTACAATGAGCACCAGAACGTGGTGGAAGAACTGACGGCACAGCTTAGGCAAAATCACGAGGCCACCAGAAAAACCTTAATTGAGCGAAAAGAATTAGAGAAAGAGCACTATGACAAAAAGCTGAATGAGATCACCTTCCAGGTAGGTGATAAGGTTCTCTTGCACAATGACGCATTGCGAAGAGGAAAATCTAGGAAACTGAGCCCACCATTTGAAAGCCCTTACGAGACAGTAGATGTTTCAGGGGTGAACTGCACCCTACATATGAACAAGAAAGGAAAAAGGGTTAAGGTACATAAGAACCGTTTGAAATTGTATTTGTAAGATGAGTGAAATGGGAATTGGGAAGCGAATGTATCCACAGATTAAAAGGTAATGCATGTCCTGTCTTTACCTTGCAGGTAGACACAAGATATGGCGCGAATGCTAGGATTGTTCTCCATCACAGTCGCAGTGATAGTCATGATGTCACACCGCTACGGAATAACCGGGGAAGTACTGGATGTCCAGGTGACACCATATGAAAACACTCCAGGGGCATACTTCGACAATCAGGGTGAGATACAATTATACCATACTGAATAGACACTAGTTACCTATGTGAATCTGATTAAATTAAGTGACGTATTTTTGAATGTCAAAAGACACATACAGTGGACTCAGTTAATATGTACACAGCTAGAAAGAAGTACTAACTTAACATGTCAGCAGGATGTTAAAATGCTAAGTGCACAATTGGAAACAATTAAGGAATCAAAGGAATTAATTACACGGATTACTAAACCAATAGGGGAATTTGATAACACTAGGCGAAAACGAGGCTTAATTAACGCAGTAGGTTCCATGACAAAGGCGTTATTTGGAACATTAAGTCAGGAGGATGCAGACAAATATGAGTCAAAAATTAGTGAGTTAGAACAAGAACAATTATCAATTATGAAAATTGCAAAAGATCAAATGATAGTCGTAAAATCAACATTGCAATCTATGAACAGCACCATTTATGATGTCACAGCAAATGAGCAAAGATTAACTCAGAATATTGCAGAAATTAGATCTTATCTTGCCAATAGCACCTTTCAGATTACAGAAGCAATTAAGCAAGTAGAATTAGAAAATTCAGTAAATAGATATTTAATTGAGGTTGAAGGCCTTCTCATACAACTGTATGAGCATTACAGTGTTGTATTGTCAGGTATAATGAATGCACAGATAGGAGTCATTCAAGTGCAAATAATTTCACCAGATGATATCATTAAAGGTTATAAGAAAGCTCAGGGAGATTTCCCTAAAGGATTGTCCTTGCCATTTGACTTAAAATCAGCTTACGGTTACTTGATTTACAAAGTAGCCACAGTGGAAGTGTTCGCAAGTAAAAATTATCTAGTGTACATCATCAAGACACCCCTTACGGATAGGGTAACTTATACATTGTATCACATGATTCCATTCCCCACGTATATGAAAAGTAATCCACACCATTTCTTTTATCTTCAAGAGACCAAGGATTATATCCTTATGGACAAAGAGAAACAAACTCATGTTCAATTAGATAAGGATCAAGTAAAGCAATGTAAGGTAGTAACACCTAGTTGGAAACTGTGTCATGTTAAATTCCCCATTAATACAGTGTACACTCAAAATAATTGTGCGATTAAGTTAATTATGGGAGTTAGTCAGATTCCAGATTATTGTGATAAAAGAGTACTTCCCGTTCAACAGCTTGTGTGGATACCTATTAGAGCGAATAGATATATATATGTATCCCCAGAAGAAACCAAGGTAACATGTATGTATAAACATACCACCAGTGATATTAAGTTAGCAGGCACTGGTATTCTTGTTTTAAGTACAGGTTGTACAATATATGGACAATATAGTAAAATACAAGGTGTAGGTGAAGTAAACACTACACAAAGTAAAGATTTTGTACCAGAAGTAACACTTGATTATGACTGTTGCGAAAGGATAGGTAGTGAAATCAAATTAAAGCAGATGCCTGAAATGAGTAAGTTGTCATTAAATAACCTGTTAAATCACATAGAAGATTTAAAATGGGCTACCCATAAAACACAGGAAGTGGAAGAAATGGTGAAACAAAAAAAGAAGAAATGCATAGACAAATGATTTATCAGCATATTGATGTGTACAAATATATTGTGTGGATAGTTATTGGTATCGTAAGTTTAATTTTAGGGTGTTATTGTTGTAATTGTTGCTGTCCGAAACTAGGGTTTCCAGCAAAGAGATGGTTCGATGATGCAGGGCTCATTGCCCAAATATATGTATAAAGCAAACGGTCATTACGAAGGGAGATAAGGTTAAGACTTCAGACGAAGATTTAACTATATTCCAACATCCCACGCGTATGTGGGGACACTCGGAGATGTCTGAGGAGATCATGGAATTACACTCCAGGCCTGCTGGGGGATGCCCTAGTATGCCTGTGAGATCTATAGAAGCAGTAGAAATAGATACAAGTGTTAATCAGAGTAGAGAACAACCTCCCCTTCACCACAGGGTCGCCGATCCTTACGCACAGGCGACATCAGAGTGTAAATAGTGTAGGACAGAAATGGACGCAACGTGTGGTTGCATCCATTTCTTCCCTAAGGGGGAAGATGTTGTGTACAGACCTCCCCAGGGGCTCGAACCGGCAGACTGCCAGATGGACGGCAGCCTGGATTCGCAGCCGAGATTCGAACCCAAGGTGTCCAGGGAAATAAATTAGTATTAGAATAATAATCATTGATATGAGACACCTTGTAGTATCAGAGTAATTGTAAACTAATTATAGTCAGAATTAATATTTAGAAAGAAGAAGGAACTTTTCAAGATGTTATATGTAGTACAGAAGAGTAGTGGAGAGCTTGTGAAATGCGCTTACAAAAGCTTGTTGACAAGAACGGAAGTTTACTTGTTTGTTTGATGTAGACAAACAGAGTTGGTATGCGAGCCGGGCGGTGAGGCAACAAAGGAACAAAGCCCCAGTACAGTTGCACTTTAGAGAGATGAGGAAAAGAGAAGTGCAAAGTGAGACAGAGGCAGTAGTGCCCAGAGGGCAGCACATATTGGGATAATTATTTGAGAGTAATTAGTTGAGGGCGCCACCGACAAGGTGAATAGCTAAGTAACGCCCATAAAACCCAACCCCTAGGATGGTGGGAAGGGATGGACCTTTGATTCAGGAGAGCAGATATAACCCTAGGCCAAGATGGCACAGGGCTCTCTCCCAACCAGTAATTCGTACTTTCAGAACGAGGCTCTTTCGAGCAGTGTTCGTGTCAGGAAGTTATATGTGCCTCAGGGCAAAATTCAGTTATACGCGTAGTCATAGAGTAGGCGCGTGGAGCCAGCTCTCTTCTTTTTCAGAACGACATATCCAACTTGTAAATACTTGTAAATAATAGACTTAGTCATCTTAGGAAATAAAAGACAGTGGAGATTATCAATTCTTTCATTTCGTGAGTTGCGGGACAGAGTCACACCTACAATTACCTCCCTACTTTCCACTCGGCAGGACAGGTAATACATCAACATCCAACTGCCTGGTGACAAGCAAGTCTCTCAGGACAGGTAGGTCATGACAGGGCGGGGAATCAACTTAAGGGCTGGGGTGAAAAAGGAGTTGAATTACTTTTATGAGGATACTTATATATCAGAAACTGAAGATGTTACAGACATGAAAATTAGTATTTGGAATATCCTGTAAAAATAAGGAAACACGCATTTGTTTTTTCTTTGGAAAATCGACGTACGGGGTATGGGGTTGAAAATAAGTAAATAAGGAATTGAAATATGTTTATGAGGATACTTTATCTTCAAAACGGAAGCTGTTACAGATGTGAGAGTTGTATTTTAAATTTCCTTTCAAAATAAACACGTATTTTTTGTTTTTGGAAAGTCACTTCTGGCAGAGAGGGGTGGAAATAAGTGAAGAAAAAGAAGTTGAATTATTTTTATGAGTATACATTTATCTCAAAAACTGAAAGTGTTACAGCCATACGGACATGAAAATTGGTATTTGTAATCTGCTTTGAAAATAAAGAAACACGTATTTTTGTGTGTTTTGATAATCCGATGAACAATGGGTGAATAGGAGTTACAAACAGGGTGAATTTAAAAAAAGATTATATCTGCAAATTATCTCAGACATGTAACATATTATTACAGATTTGAAAACTAGTATTTGGAATTTCCTCTAAAAGTAAACTTACATTTTTTTTTTGGAAAATCCACTTAAGAGGAACTGAAAAAGGGGGTGAATTTTTAAAATTAGCACATCTACTGTATATCTCAAAAACGTAACATGTTGCAGACATGAAAATTGGTATTTGGAATCTCCTTTAAAAATAAGGAAACACATTATCTTATGTTTTCTGAAAAACCCTTGACAGGGGAGGAGAGTGAAAGAATTGAAAAATTAGTTTAATTATTTGTGACACTATATATACCAAAAAATCTAAAGATATTACAAATGTGAAAACTGTTATTTGGAACCTTGTTTAAAAATAAAGACACATATTTTTTTGTTTTAGGAAAATCCAGTTAGGGGCTGAAAATAATTGGAAAAGCAGGTAAATTTTTTTAATGAGTACCGGTATATCTACATTATATGTCAAAAACTTTACATGTTAGAGACAAGAAACTTGGTATTTGGAAAGTCCTTTAAAATATAGGAACCTGTACCTTTTTGTTTTCGAAGAAGTCACTTAACGGGGGGTGAAAAGAAGTGAAAAATAGTTGAAGAATTTTTTATGAGGATACTTATATCTTAAAAACTGAAGATTTTACATACGTGAAAATTGCTATTTGGAATCTTCTTTAAAAATAAAGAAACATATATTTTTGTTTTTGGAAAATACACTTAGATTGGGGTGAGGGTGGGGGAAGGACTGCTCAAGGGATTGAATTCATTTTGTGGGGATACTTATGTATATCTCACAAACTGAAGATGTTACAGATGTGGGAATAGGTATTTGGAATCTCCTTTAAAAATAAAGAGACATGTATTCACAGAGGCTTTCAGACTGAACCCTGAAAGGCATACCAGTCTTTAATGATAATGTATGTATGTATGTATGTATGTATGTATGTATGTATGTATGTATGTATGTATGTATGTATGTATGTATGTATGTATTTTTCGACTTGAGAGAAGACTGTTTCTCACATGTACAGTTCTATGTCGCATGGTTGTCTTAGCCCCAAAAGGTAATACCACAAACATGGTTTACAAGGAATTTCTGGAGTAAATGAAACTCAATTTTTGGGTGAGTTTTTTTACTTTAGGAATTTTTAGATAATGTCTTAGTACAATGCTGAGGATCGATTACTTTGATTGGATTATGAAATCTACGCGAGTGAAGCTGCAGGTAATTGCTAGTCAAGTAATATTACAGCATTTAAAAACATTTTCATATATTGATTTGCCCTGGTGTCCAGACCTTCTGGATGGGGAACTCAGCTCCTCCAGTTTCCACACTACACTATCATCCACTAGAAGAAATGAAATCATTTGGGTACAGTGTTCAGAGACCCTCAAAAAGACTCAAATAAAGAAAACATTGCAACTGGATTGGACTTACAAGGGGAGAGGGAGAAAATGCAATAGAACAACATGCACTAGATGTGAACACCTAAGGTATGAGAAGAAGGGACTCTCCCAGTTTGGAAGGAGACAAGAACTGGAGGGAGATCAAGAGGATAAAAAAAAGTAAACTCGTGTCCTCATCCCGAGGTGGTGCAGCTCTTTTCAGGCACACCCCCATTAGAGGTGAGCTGCACGTACCATTTCAACCACATACCAGCCCTCCTGCCATTCTTAAATTTCTGGCAGTACCGAGAATCGAACCCGGGCCCCCGAGTACGGCAGCTAATAACACTAACCGTTACGCTACGGAGGCGGACATCAAGAGGATGAATGGCCAACAGTGTCAAGTTGTGGAACTCCATGGATGCCTTACATTCCAATAGGAACTACAGGAATTAATTTGTAAAGAAGGAAGCCATATTTTCGAGTGTCGACTTTGTTAAATGTAACTTAAAAGGTTTCCAGTCTGTCAAATACACAATTTCAATATAAATTATAACACTATAAACATGCCTGTAAAAAAATACACACTATTAAACAAGGAATGACATTTTTCGTTCTACAAGAACATCCTCAGATACTATCAAATCACTTAAAGTTACATTTTACAGGAAATAAGACAAGGCTACTGGTGATAAATTAGAATGGATCGGTTGATATCCCATCTTCTAAAAAATACCTTTAACTTTGTCAGATATGTTTTAGGATTAGGAAATGACCTGCAGTAAATCGTTACTTAGGTACACTCAACTGCCCAAAAATTGGCCATCGCAGAAAATTGCATTTTTTCAAAATCCTCTTGTTTGAAATAGAGTGAACATGTTGTCCTGGAGGTAGGATTCCAAGTATCATCTCTTCGGCCACTGGCTATCTGCAATTTATGATTATCTTACATGTCAAGAATGTATAAAATGAAATATTTCTTTGCTGGCCAACTATTGTGTGGTTGAATGTACATTATTAAATATACAGGGTGGAAAAATTTGAGGACAAGCACACTCATTCTACACCGAACAAGAAATTATGTTGATATAAACAAAAATGTCCAATGTTACCTGGTTTCCAGGTTATAGTGTTAGACCTTGAGTACATGGGAACACTATAAAACAGAACACTTTAACGTGATGACTCTATGTAGTAGTGTGACTGAATAACTAACATGTCTGCTTCTGAGTCATAAGTCCCACATTCAACACCAGATACTGAAAGTTTTATGTTGTGTCTTTTATCTATCCTCACAGTGTCACTTACCAAAAAAAAAAAAATATACCCAACTTTTTGTCCCCATTTTTACATCCTGGGGTATATGAAATTCAATGTACTTGCGACAAGGTATACATTGGCCAAACATGCCGGCCCATTGGTACTCGTATTAAGGAACATGAATAAAATATTCATCTCAACCAGACTGACCAATCAGCAATAGTTGAGCACGCTCTATCATCGGGTCATGATGTGTTCTGAGATGCTCGAGCTCTTACCCACACTAGACACTACAGGTCCAGAATTATACGGGAAGCTGTGGAAATACATAGGAATCCTAACAATTTACACAGGGACACTGGCTATCAATTAAGTAATACATGGTTACCAGCCATTAAGGATTTACATAGGTAGTTCCCTTCCCTGTCCCTTTTCTATTGTTATTTTGTTTCAGTTTTTTCCAAATTTGTACGTTCCTCATCATCAGATGTTTCATTCCAGGCTTGTGTCAGTGTCATACCTTCATATGTGTGTACACCTGTTATGTTATGTGACTCCCTCTCAGACTTATTCTGATGGTTCTGTCAGCTTCCGCTCCAAACCCAAGCGCCGTACCATGTGCGATGAGCCATCTGGTGACGAATGAACGTACCACTTCCACTTCCATTATAACGTATAAATTTAAACCTCATTCTTTGAGAAGTTTTCCTCGTGAACAGTTGAAATTTTCTTCTGAAGACGCAGAGCAAAGTTCTCTGCAAAATGTAAAGATTTCACGCTATTTTCTTGACACGGCATAGGCTCAAAAGCCTATATCGTGTCCATAAGTACGGGCCGTGAAAGCATCAATGGCAAATATGTACTGATTAGGAGGAATGCTTATGTCTATCTATTGTAATTGTAATTCCTTTATCGCTTGTTCTATGTAAATATTGAAAAGGAGAGGGGACAAACTGCAGCTTTGCCTCATTCCTTTCTGGATTGCTGCCTCTTTTTTCAAAGCCCTCAATTTTTATCACTGCAGACTGATTTTTTTATCAGTTTGTAGATAATTCTCCTTTCTCGGTATCTGATCCCAATCACCTTCAGAATCTCAGATAGCATGGTCCAATCAACATTATCGAATGCCTTTTCTAGATCTAGGAATGCCATGTCTGTTGGATTTTCTTTCTTAATTTGGTCCTCTAGAATCAGACATAAAGTCAGGATTGCTTCACGTGTTCCCACATTTCTTCTGAAGCCAAGCTGATCTTCTCCCAACTCAGTTTCAACTTGTCCTTCCCATTCTTCTGTAAATAATATGCTGTAAAATTTTGTAGGCTTGATGCAGTAGTTTTCACACTTGTCAGCACCAGTTTTCTTGGGAATAGGTATAACAACATTCTGCCAAAAATCGGATGGCACGCCATGAACCTGTTACGCTGGTGTAGCAGGGGGAGAGGTGATACTCCCACGTGGCACGTCCCAGGTGGCGGATAGGGGGGTCCTCCTGCCGGCAGACTTGAGGGAAATAAAATACCTCTCGCGGACCAAACACACAACCCCCTGTGGGTGGGGGACGCAGATGAAGAATACCCCCACAGTACCCCCTGCCTGTCTAAGAGGTGACTAAAAGGGGTGATCAAGGGATGATTATATTAGAACCATGAAACGTGATTAGTACCACCACGCGGTGAACACCATGGGTCGCTTTTCCTTGCGCGTAGTACCACTATGTTGGTTACCAAATAGGTTTGTGATTAGTAGCAAACAAGAGCACGACGGCTTTTACAGTACCTGTGATTAGTAGCACTATATGAGAGACACCATGTGATGACGGAACCCATGGTTCTGGCTTGCCTATGATTAGTACCCACTATATATATAAGGAACACCATGGGATAGTACAAGTCCTTGTGGTTAGTACACTTAGGTGATGAACACCAGAGGTTTGCTTTGCCTGTCAATGGCGCCACAATGTGCAAAACACCGTAGGTCTGTAATACATGTGTGAATTTCATTACCTGTGAGTAGTACCATAATGTGTGGAATACCACAAGTCTACGCTACTCTTGATTAGTACCGCAACATGACAAATACCATGGTTCTACTTTTCCAGTGATAAGTACCATTATGAGGTTTATTTTAATTAGGATACTGATATCTCAAAAGCTGAAGATGTTACAGACATTAAATTTGGTATTTGGAATCTCCTTTAAAAATAAAGAAAGGGTATTTTTTGTTTTCGGAAATCTGCCTGGGGGGGGGGGGATTGAAAAATTATTTGAATTATTTGTATGAAAAACCAAACCAAACCCCATGGCACTACAGCCCTTGAAGGGCCTTGGCCTACCAAGCGACCGGTGCTCAGCCCGAAGGCCTGCAGATTACGAGGTGTCATGTGGTCAGCACGACAAGTCCTCTAGGCTATTATTCTTGGCTTTCTAGACCGGGGCCACTATCTCACCGTCAGATAGCTCCTCAATTCTAATCACGTAGGCTGAGTGGACCTCGAACCAACCATCAGGTCCAGGTAAAAATCCCTGACCATGCCAGGAATTGAACCCGGGGCCTCCGGGTAAGGGGCACGCATGCTATCCCTACACCACGGGGCCGGCAAATTATTTGTATGGTGATACTATTATCTCAAAAATGAAAGATTTTGCAGACGTGAATATTGGTATTTGGAATCTGCTTTAAAATGAATGAAATATGTATTTTTCGAAAATCCAATGGGGGGAGGTGAAAGAATTGAAAAATTAATGAATTAGTGATGAATTAATGAATTAATTTTATGAGGATACTTACACCTAATAAAAATTAAAGTTGTTACAGACGTGAAAATTGGTATTTGGGTTAAAAACAAAGAAAAAAGCGTTTTGGGGAAATCATCTTGGGGGGCGGGAATTCCTTTTACGAGGCCACATTTCTCAAAAACTGAAGATGTTAGAGTTGTGATAATTGGTATTTAGAAGATCCTATATCATTAAAGAAACAAGTATTTTTTTGCCGGAAATTTCACTTGGGGGGGGGGGTGAAAGTAGGTGAAAAAAAGTGAATTCTTTTTATGGGGATACTTATATCTCAGAACTGAAGGTAACAGACGTGAGCATTGGTATTTGGAATCTCCTTTAAACATAAAGAAACACGCCTTCTCTTTTTGGCGGGGGGTAAATCAACATAACGGCAGTGGGGTGTGAAAAGAGTTGAGACCAATTGATTTTACTGTTCGTTATGTACTTATTCTGATCATAAACTGATCATTTTTTATCTTTTCTGGGTTCGTTTTGAAGAGCCATCTTTTCCTTTGGAGAACATAAAGTTAGATTACAGTAGATTCTCCTGGCATATAAATAAAAATTTAAACACATTTAAAAGAAACGATAGGAATGACATTGACCGTGCAATTGTTCACCACTATAATAAGGTCAATAATGCATGTATATCATTTGTATCGCCAGAAATCTTGTGCACTTGCCTATGCGCTACGATAGTGCTGGTCACATTGTCAGCAATGACAATGGCAGCAGATGAAATTTACTGTCAAGTAGCGGTCTTGCATCTTGCTGTGGGGTCCAGAACATCAATAATAATAATAATAATAATAATAATAATAATAATAATAATAATAATAATAATAATAATAATAATAATAATAATAATAATAATAACAACAACAACAACAACAACAACAACAACGACGACGACGACAACAACAACAACAACTATAATAATAACCTAAATTCAACTAATATCACCCACCCTAATAATAATAATAATAATAATAATAATAATAATAATAATAATAATAATAATAATAATAATAATAATAATAATAATAATAATGTTCTGGACTGTCGTCAAATTGTGCGGGCCGCACTGGAAATGGGTCCTGGCTGGGTAATGATTACAAATGCAGTCCAGCTGCGGGTTCAGTACCGCCAAGGCACCCAAGACGTCACCACGGTAGATCTCCTCAAGGATTTGATCCATATTAAAAATGCTTATAGGAAAAGACGGGGTGGAATACCTGGACCTAGCCCGGGAACTATGAAATCGATTGCTGGAAAGAATGATTGAAAAATGGGAGAAATTTTGCCATAATCTCTCAGAAAATGAGTCAGATCGCGAATTTCGTCAGATTATATATAAAACGTTAAGCATTCAATTATAAATTTCAGTATAATATCGTAGCGAAGCACGGGTATCGTGCTAGACATGTAATATGCTGATTCGGTTCGCTGTTATATTTCGAGGAGTTCACAGGATTTTATACTGTTAGATGTCAAACTGTGGACCCCTTCTTACAAAGGAAGTCATACTTGCCTAGAATCCAGGAGGAATCAGATTCAGGTCAAGATTTCATTTGTTACATATGGCTTACTCCTGTTTAAAGACGAGGAGATATACTTGTTGACACCAGGTTTATTCTATTTACAACTTTCCAGGAATACATATGGGATATTTCCTAAGCTCATAGAACTCACATGATATTAAATTATTTATATTGTGATGTGTGTTTCAAATCAGTAATTATAATATTAGCAACAAAGGTACTTACTTTTTGGTTGCATGCTGGAGCCACGGTTGATGATGATTACTAATCTCCAATTATATTACCATGGATGCAGGTGGCTCTGCTGCAGTAGACTGAATGTCATCAGCTGACTGCAAATAAAGCAAAACCCATTCAATTACTAATTAATAACAGGCATAACCTAGGGTCTTCAGAACAATGGACTAGTTGTCACTATCAAAATTACCAAAGAGCTCATCCTAAATGTATTCCTTGCTGGCTTTTTTGTTAAAATTGGATATGGAGGGTCTCTAAAGTATTTTAATGAAAGGATTACTTGCAAATTATGTGCTAGTCGATGGTGAAGGACCAACATTTCTGCCTCTTATGCGGAACTGCCATGGTCGATTCCCATCTTGTTCAAGAATTTCAATCCTAGTTGAAAAATTGAAACTAGGTTCATTTAGTCTCATTGAGGAGCTGTAGCAAAAAACCCAGTTATGAAAGCCAAGAAAGCTGTAAATACAATATGTATCATATTTTATGCTTATTATATTGTTCTGCAATGCAATTCCATGGCTGTTGAGATATTTTCTTTTCTTTTCTTAGGCATATATCATTGAATTTGGTGACACCTGGGAAGGACTCTTGGGGATCCAACGCACCTTATTATGAATGCAAGGCATTTCTTGAAGTATTAGATGAGTTTTCTGTTGTCCTCCATATAGGCCTACTTTATCATCGTTACTCTAAAACTCGAGGCAGTTTATCCTTTCAGAACTAGAAAGAGTAGAAAATAACCTGGCACTAGATCAGAAATGTATGCTAGCAGCTAGATGCTTCAAAGTCTCCCACCAACGGTGATTCAAGGGTTTCTGAGTAGCAGAGGCGGTGTGCGGCCGAGCATTATCCTAAAGAAAGAACACTTCTCCCATACCTCTTAAAGTGAAGTACACCCACCACCTTGTATTGGCGACTGGTGCTAAAACGGTTCTGTATGATGACGTTAAAGACTATAAGACTGACAATAGAAAGGGAAGACAGGAATTAAATAAGAATTTATAGAAAGACAAATTCTACTGTAAGTCAGGAGTTTCTCTTTTCTGCATAGCTGATTTAAAAGAGGAATTATTTCAGTAGTTCCCTATGTGCAATCTCCATGCAAATAATATATGTACCTAAAGTCTAGAAGCAAAATGTTGAGTTCTTTGGAGATCATGGTTTGAAACCAGTTATTCGTACGATACAAAACATGGTGAGTTTTGAGCTCCATCTACTCAATGAAACGATGGAATAAACGTATGATTATTTAATTTTCCACAAATCATTCTTAGTTAAGGGGGCTGTATAGCTGAAGTGGTAAAGCTGTGCTCAATTCAACCGGAAGGACATGGTTCGATACCCCATCAGGAATCATAGGTTATAGTAGTGTTGATTACGTGGATTCTTAATAAAGTCCTTTTCTACTCCCCATCAGGAAGTGAAAAAATTAAGCACGGAGGTTTCCACTCTTTGAGAGGCACATGGCTCTGAGGTTCACTTAGCTTACACAAAAACTGAGTGCCGGGTTAATTCCTGGGGCAGCCAAGCAAAAAGCTAACCACTCTCTCCCACTTAGTGCCCACAAGATGGGTAGTGGAATTCTTTACCTCCAAAGGCTTTCTTTGCTTATTTTTTGTTGGTTTCTGTATTAATTCTTATCATCACTACAAAAAGGAGATCATCATTGAATTTTGCATAGGCTACAGTACAAACTACTTAAACACAAAGAGCATAATTTCTAGAATCTAAGGAACACTATTTAAGTCATATTTGCCCAGAACTTTTTTTTTTGTATAATATTTTCATGAAACTAATAGAACTCACTCAAGGAGATGTAAAAATAATATTAAGGTTAAAATTCTGAAAATCATATTTATTATTTTCCAAATAAAGCACGTTGCAAAAAATGCAAAACAGGGCACATATATCATATCATATTCAGTCCTGCTCGAATGTTAGCCCCAAAAACATCAGAATGGTTACTAGGATAAATAAAAGTTATTTGTTTTAAAATACTGTAATTCAGTTATTATTAATTCCATATTTAATTTGTTGTACTCTAATTTTTAAATGTATAAGTGCAGTAGCAGTAGTGATTAGTAGACAAAGTCCATGCTTTATCTTGCTCACGCTCTCAAACAGCATATTCATTGCAGAGTTTTTTGAGATGGGTTATGCAAGGCCATACTGACCCTGTAATAATTAAGAGGGGAATTCTTCAAGGCAGTATTACTGGACCTTTATGTTGTCTTATACATATAAATGATATGAGTAAAGAAGTGGAATCAGGGATAAGGCTTTTTGCAGATGTTATTCTATATAGAGTAATACCGTAAGTTACAAGATTGCATACGGACATACGGACTAGAAACGCTGGTAACTAATAAGAGACAAGATAGTAACATCCAAGCAGTAGAAAAGAAATTTTTAAGAACATCGGTAAAAAAAAGACAAGAAGAGATAGAATTTAAAATAATAAAATCAGAGAAGAGCTAAATATAGAACCGTTAGTACAGAAGATACAGAAAGCATGACTGAGATGGTTCGGACATGTAAAAAGAATGGGAAAGGAATGGGTAGCAAGAAGGGAATTGGAAAGAGAAGTTAAGGGAAATAGACCAGTTGGAAGACCGGGAAGAAGGTGGATGGATCAGATTTCGAAGGACATTGGAGAAGCTGGATTGGATGTGGCAGAAGTAATGGAGCAGGAAAAGTGGAAGGACAGAAAAGATGGGAGGAGGCTTGTTAACCACATCCGGGCGACTGCAGTGGGACATTGATGATGATGATGACAAGATTGCAACTACAAAATGCCCTCGATAATGTTGTGAGATGGACAGCAGGCAATGTTATGATGATAAACGGGGTTGAAAGTCAGGTTGTGAGTTTGACAAATAGGAAAAGTCCTCTCAGTCTTAATTACTGCATTAATGGGTTGAAACTTCCTTATGGGGATCACTGTAAGTACCTAGGTGTTATATATAAGGAAAGATCTTTATTGCGGTAATCACATAAATGGGATTGTAAACAAAGGGTACAGATTTCTGCACATGGTTATAAGAGTGTTTAGGGCCTTAGTAAGGATGTAAGGGAGAGGGCATGTAAGTCTCTGGTAAGACCCCAAATAGAGTATGGTTCCATTGTATGGGACCCACACCAGGATTACTTGATTCAAGAACTGGAAAATATCCAAAGAAAAGCAGCTCGATTTGTTCTGGGTGATTTCTGACAAAAGAGTAGCGTTACGAAAATTTTGCAAAGTTTGGTTTGGGAAGACTTGGGAGAGAGGAGATGAGCTGCTTGCCTAAGTAGTGGTTTCTCAACTAAACTGAAAGTACAACAAAGGAGATAAACATATCATTAATATAACACAAGAAGTAGAAACACGATAACAAATAGTCTCAGTACTGCAAAAAGCTCAGCACGGAAAGCGACATTTCGAGACTAATCATTCATATGTTTGTTCCATGCCAAAAGAAGAAAGAAGAGAGAGTTCGTGTCACAAAATATCGAACACTACACAAAGCAAACTAGTTCTTTTGTATCATCTTTTCGTCCAAGGAGTAATATCAGTGCAGTGTTTCCATCTGTCTCACTGCATAGTACAGCATGCATAGAAAACCACTTTCTGACGGTGAGTTCTTGAAATAAACTTCCTTATTGATGTCCGACACATTATTTGAAAACTTCCCTAACAAACTACAAATAATTAACAGAATGAAATGAATGCCAACCAGATGAACTGCTGTAATAAGAATGGGTGAAGAAGTTTTGGAGCAATAGAAAGCTAAGTTGAATGACTCCCAGATGTATGCAGTATATTTTGATGAAAGCATGCATGTGACCTTACAGGCAAGGATAGCTGTTTTCTTCTGTTTTACTTGCGGAAACGTAATGAGGTAGAAATTAGTTAAATTGTTGAGCATACGAACTACAACATGGAAAGATAATGAAGCTAATGCAGGAAGTGAAGTCCATTGGCAATATAAGTGTTTTTGGTGTTTATCTCTAATAATATTTATCTTCTTACAATTTGTTTTTGTCGCACCGACAGAGATCGGTCTTACAGCGACGATGGGATAAGAAAGGCTTACGAGTGGGAAGGAAACCGCCGTGGCCTTAACTGAGATACAGCCCCAGCATTTACCTGGTGTGAAAATGGGAAACAACAGAAAACAATCTTCGGGGCTGCCGACGGTGCGGCTCAAACCCACTATCTCCCGGATGCAAACTGACAGCTGCACGCCCTTAACTGCGCGGCCAGCTCGCCCGGTAGTATTATTTAATGACGAAGTGTGTTACAACTGGTGTTTATTATTTATTTATTTATTTATTTATTTATTTATTTATTTATTTATTTACAAATAATATGTATATTCAAAACTTACAGTATTAAAAATGTATTTTTGCAGTATTTCCAAAATACGAGCATGGAACATACAGTTAAATGTATTTACAACATAAATAAATAAATTAATTAATTAAATAAATAAATAAATAAAATAAATAAATAACATATTATGAAACATAATTAGGAATTCGGAAAGGAAGTCGCCGGGGGGGCGGGGGAGGGAGAGGGCATTCCTTAAAGGAAAACAACAAGTGGCACAGTCAACAGTTGAGAATAATACACCAGACTTAAAATGGCACACTAGTTGGAAAAGGTTCGCCATCCCTGACCTAGAGTCTCTGCACTCTATCCAGCTAAAGCAGGTAATTATCATTTCTTAGGTTGCTATAGTTGTGTGGGCATCATTATTATTATTTCATTCTGCTAACTTTACATTTCTATTTGCTGTAGGTTTCCATTTATTTTTGGTGTGATCTATTTTTCTTGTCATATAAACCTGTGAGGACGGAGAATGATATTGGTCTGTTGTGTGACTGGTTTTTGTGCCTATGATCTGCTTTGAGACCTACCATTTTTGGTTTCTCGTCAATTTCTTTCATGGCCAAGCTCTTGATGTGTGATGCTGTGACGCTATGACTGATATTCATGTTCGTCCATGGCGAGGCGATATGGATACGTTCTGGGTGTGCTGGTTATGATTACTGTTGCTTTGATTTAAGTTGGGATATGCCTTGCCTCGATGCGGCAATCCTTTATATCCTTAAGCATCTGGTATGAGCTCACAAGTCCATGAAAGCACACGTCATGCTATACAGATTATATTTGTAATGTGCCTTGCCATACTGGTTTATTCTTACTCACATACATTTCTTTCTTGTTCTCTATGTTATGTACGTGTGTGTGGTTGTGCTGTCTGTCTGCTTGATTAATAATATTCTCCGCATGCCACGGTGTTCTTTTCATTTTACCTGTATTTTTCTTTATTTGCATTCTTTAGGCTATTTGTAGGCTTATTTATTTAGTTACGATTGTTGTGTTCCATTGTGTGTATATGTTTCATTGTTAGCTTTGTTTACCCCGCCTCGTAACTATGGCAACCATCTTTATCTACCTTTTGTTCCTTGGGATGCTGTGTATTCGAGATGGGGGATTGTTGTAGAGCCGCGTCTCTGGTGAAGCTCGTTCTGATACGCAGAGCATATTGAGTTGCGGGCAGGATGTACATACTGCTTTGATATTGTGCGTATTTCTTTCAAAGTATGTCCATTTTATTATTTTACTATGTGGATTGATGCGTCATACGTCACGTATATGAAATTATGTGAGGCAAGTCAACTATAGGTTATGAGATTTGGGATTGTAAGAGGCGAGTGTGGCCATGCTTCATTTGTGTTCGATGAGGCTCTCAATATTATTGGATGTTAAGCCTACGTGTTAAGTATCCGATGCATATCTCTGTGAGTAATATTTCAAGCTATTCATTTTATTTGTCTTACCTTGCTTTGTGTTTGTTAATAAACCCCCATATTTCGACCCCGTTCTTTCATTTACTGGAAAGGGTTCTGGGTTCATTCTATCCCTGTTCCCTCATTGCTCTGATTATGCACGAGTTCAGCTCCAGGCTGTTTAGTCTGTTCCAGCCCGTCCACGGCCTATTAAAGAGGTAAGTATCCACGAACCTGTCGGTATATCAGGCTGTGTGTATGTTAGTGTGTGTGTGCGTATGTGTGTGTGCCTGTCTACGGTAGCAGGGTGCGTGTGTGTGGTCGGGTTGAGTGTGTAGATGATGTGTGTAGAATAGGTGGGTGACCTTCAATGCACAGTCTTTTAAAAATGCAGTGGCTTCTCAACTAAACTGAAAGTACAACATCGCAAGTTTAATCCTCTAACATCATTAATTCCAAACAGGACATTTAAACTTAGAAAAAAATAGCTTAGCATTAAATAGTGTTAGTAAAAACTGGAAATTAATGAGATTTTCAGCCAAATCTTACAGATGTTTAGAACATTACTATGACTTGGACATCAGTAAATTGTGATCAATATCTAGTCCATCACTCCTATATTTTAATTTGTTAATTCTTTTTAATTATGTGTTATCTAGTGGTAATATCTAAATGGTGTAAAATAATTTTAACAAACATATTAATTATAAGAAGGTTCAATATAAAGACTTAACCTTTGAGATTTTGTTCAAATGAGGCTGAAGATGATCGATTTAATGAGCAAAACATGTCCCTGTTACTGTAGTGTTATACTGTAATAAAATGTCCTTCTAGAGACAATAAACATTTTTATGTATTGAATTAGGTGGAAAATAAAAACAAGAATTGTAACAATTCAATACTGGTAAAAAACATGAAAATAGTTTTATACAATAAGTGGCATCTTCCGAGCTGTCAGTGGAGGGATGGCGTGGAATGACATTAGTAGACAAATAAGTTTGAGTGGTGTCTTTAAAAGTAAAAGAGATCACAATATGAAGATAAAGTTGGAATTCAAGAGTACAGATTGGGGCAAATATTCATTTATAGGAAGGGGAATTAGGGATTGGAATAACTTACCAAGGGAGATGTTCAATATATTTGCAATTTCTTAGAATTCATTTAAGAAAAAGGTAGGAAAACAACAGATAGGGAATCTGCTACCTGGCCGATTGCCCTAAATGCGGATCAGGATTGATTGATTGATTGATTGATTGATTGATTGATTGATTGATTGATTGATTTGACAACTCATCAATCTTATCAAGCATTGTGTTTTCAATGAATGTAGGAAACACATGATCTCTTTGAACCAATAGCGCCGGATTACGTTGGGCACAGCACCATCATCAATGTCGGGCCTTTCCTCAATAAGGGTTGCAAGGAAAGTTTCTACTTCCTCTGGTGATAGTTGAAATTGCAGTTTGTTCTTTTGCATTGCATAGGTAACACTTTGATTACATACAAACTCATTAAAAGTTAAAAATACAGTTCAGATAACTGATGAGAAGATAAAAAGCAATTTGTAAACTGTGTCTAAAAATATAATTGAACCTGACTATCAATTTTTTCCTTTCAGTTCCATCTGGTGCAGATCTGTTTTCTTCCACTTCTGTGCCATATGACTTATCTGGTAGTTCAAAAGTTTATTTCTACCTGGGACTACATTGCAAGGTTGTGCTGTGGAGTGCTTCTTGTACAAGATGTAAATCGGTATCATCAGCAACCTTACACGCTCCTTGTCTTAAGCTTGTAGAACACTTTACTTTTGAAGATAACTGATGGGCATTCAGATTGCTGAATGTGCCTCCAGTATGCTCTTCACCACTTTTTTCATCTATATCTTCTAAAGGTACTTCTGGTGTTAACAGACCTTTAAAAACTGCCATCAATTTAATCCTAGTACAGAAGAAAGAAACACATTATTGTGGTGCCACACGATTTGTTGACTGTTATATGATAATTCAAAAGCAGTACTTCCATTATGCCTGTATTCTAATAACAGATTTCAAAGAAAGTGAACAGTACATTTCATTGTGAAAATGCAACACTAATTTTCTGCACTTCATTATCATTATTTACCAAGTTTCATTTGTTGAAAATAATTAAAAAGTAATTAAAAATACAGTCCAGCTCCTTGGCTGAATTATCAATGTAGCGGCCTTCATTCCAGAGGATCCTGGGTTCGATTTTTGGCTGTGCCAATGGTTTTAATCACGTCTGGTTAATTAATCTTGCTTGGAGACTGGAGGTTTATGTTCATCTTACTACATACCTTTCATATAGCCTACATACAACATATCACACTACCAACAAATCCACACCAATTGCAGACCTCAATAAATTGGGAAAAGGGTCAGGAAAAAAGAATATCTTGGCTATTAGCAATGTGGATTGTATTCGTTCTACAACATGTACAAACAATCCAGTCAATCCATTTAGTTCTATGCCAACTGAGGGTATATAGCGTGAAGAGTAACACAGATGAGTAAAAGTGTTACTTCCATATTAATCGACTCCCTTAGGATTTTATAAATTTAATACCATCCTTGATATACAGTATATCGACATAAAGATCACTTCTGTTATAGGTACACTATGAAACAGACATATTTTAGCTCAGAAGCGGAGAGAAATTTTACTACAGTTTTTATTGTAAGAATAAATTAAATAGATCAAATTGGTGCTATTTTGATGACTACATGGTTCTTGGGATTGGTTTACTAATCAGGAATATTCGTCTCTTGTGATAACTTATTTGGTTGTTACATAAGAAGTAATTTATATGTATGTGGGACTTTCTCATTTTCACCCAGTCTTATTTCTTCCTTCTATTGTCAGAATTGTGGTAAATATGAGGGCAAATCAAAAAAAGTAAGTTAAACTTACAAGTTATGGCCATTTATGAAACCACCTACACATAGGCAACACGGCTATGGCCAACATACAATGTATGTTCACTTTTCCACATAGCCCCAAGAGATGTAAATATTTCTCGGAACGGTCAACCAACTTTTTGATTCTGGATGTGTAGAAATCACCTCCAGCACTATGTAACCACCTGGAGACAACTGCTTTCAACTCCTCATCGTTTCGGAATCATCGTCCACCGAGATTTTTTTTCAGCTTACCGAACACATGATAATCGCATGGCGCTAAGTCTGGACTATGTGGAGGATGTTGCCATACCTCCTACTTGAATCGCTGCAGCAGTTCGGATGTTTGATGGGCCATGTGAGGTGTTTCATTATCGTGCAACAAAATCACACCAGCGCTCAATTTTCCTCGCCACTTTTCTTTAATTGCCTTACGCAACTGGTTCAATGTTTGACAATACGAAGCCGAGTTGATTGTCCTGCCCTTCAGCATAAATTCCACATGCACCACACCCTCCATGTCAAAGAACACTGTCTCCATCACCTTTCCTGCTGAATATTGGATCTTGGCCTTCTTTTGTGATGGTGAAGTGGAGTGCATCCATTCCATCGATGTTCTCTTTGTTTCGGGGGTGAAGTATCGACCCATGTTTCATCCCCTGTGATGATATGCCACAGAAACATATAGCCCTCTACAGAATACTGTTGCAACAATGCCAGTGACGATTGAAAACGTTGTCCCTTGTGAACATTGGTGAGCAGACGTGAGACCCATCTTCGACACAGTTTATGAAATCCATGGTGCTGGTGAACAACGGAGAACACACTGCCATACGAAATATTCAGCTTGCTGGCAATTTCTTGCAGTGTTATATGCCAATTCTCTCTAATGATCTCATTCACACGGTCAACATTTGCAACGGTACTGGCCGTTGTGAGCCTGCGTTTGCGATTCCGTCCGTGAGATCCGTGCGCCCAGCATCAAATTGCTTACACCACTTTACAATACCTGGGTGAGAAATTGCACACTCATCATATACAGCAGTGATTTCACGAATGTCCATGCAATTGAGCCATGTAGCCCATATAAATCTGATCGTTGCATGCACCTCCAATTTGGAGTGAACATCCAGTTGACGCGCCATTGAGCCTAGCCCGCTCTGCACACATAACACGACGGGATACCACACCAACCTTCCTATCGGATGTGTCAGCAGTTACTATAGCTTGCTCCGCATTGGCCATGGTCACGACACACAACGTGCCCTCGTGGCGAGCTAGTGTAAATTACTTTTTGATTCGCCCTTGTGTGTATATATATATATTGATAGTGGTTTAACATCCCACTAAAACATCAAAGGTTTCTGGTGATGCAAGGATAATGTGAAAATGGAAAACCACAGAAAACCATCTTCAGGGCTGCAGACTGTAGGATTCAAACCCACAATCTCTCAAATGCAAGCTCATAGCTGCACAACCCTAACCACACTGCCAATTCGCCAGTTAAATAAAACAGTATAGATATTAATTCTAATGCTAAGTTAGAATTATAGTGGAAAGCTCTAATGACTTAATCCAAGCTGTCGCAAGGAGTCTTGAGTTAACTCCTGGCAAGGGACAGGCTGTTTTTTAAGATTGGATGAACTGCCATCTTTATTCTCGGACTGAACAGGCCCATCATCCTTCTGCAGACAGAGAGGAGGATGGATTGAGTTAATTTCTAAAAACAAAAAATGCAGAGCACATAGAAAAAAACAGGAAACCTTTCCAAGATGGTATATACCTGGGATTATTAACCTGAGGTAAGTAAATGTCAAATAAAATTTAACATTTATATTCACTGCAATTTAATGTGAACAGCGAAAGAGTATCTGATCAGTTTTATTTTTAGCAGTGCATAGTAATAATAATAATAATAATAATAATAATAATAATAATAATAATAATAATAATAATGATAATAATAATAATACAATGATAAAGCATCACTATTATATTACATTTACCACTAGAGTTATCGCCATATACCTTCATGGAGTGGGTTTTCAGCTCTTGTTTCTATAGAAAAAAATATTGAAATCTGTTGGATATCACATATGATATGCATGTTGCCTTTTCAGAGACCATTCCACAGTTTCATCTTATTATTAATATTAATCAACAACAACAACAACAACAATAAAAGCAACATCGTCAACAATAAGGACTGGATCCTAACCACAGGAGGCGGAGTTCTTATTGCTGCAAAACCAGAGTGTAATCCAACAAGACGGAGTTGGAGACGACCACTGAAGCCATGCGGATAGAAATTACGTATAATAGTAATAAATTCCTCATCAGATCAGTGTATCATGCTCTGAAGTCCTCGCAAACGATAAGCGATGCCTTGCTCTCCTCTCTGGATCACATGCAATGAGTACAGCATAATTACAATGCAATTTATATTGCCGGTGACTTCAGTCTCTAAATTACATGGTCTAGATATGCTACCCCAGCTCTTGCTAATAGTTTTCTCTTCACCTTCTACAACATTTTCCTCCATCAGTTAGTATTTGAAGCTACTCGTATTACTCAAAATTCCTGTTCCATGCTAGACCTATTCATTACTAACTCCCCATCATCAGTTCAGTCCCTGGATGTAATATGTGGATTTTTTGATCACCAAGCTATAATTACAACTTTGACCACAGAAAACCCTCCCATCTATCAAAAATCTTCCTGTTTCCTTCACATCCTTCTCCAGTGATATAAATATCAATGAGATCTGGCTAGGCTGAAAAAAAAAAGTATTTCTCGAATGCGTCCATCAAGTGGAGCCGAAAGTTTCCATCTCTAATAAGCAAAAACCACCATGGATCACTAAAGAGATAGCATCAAATATCTGATAGAGAAATACACTCATGTTCATGAAAACAGAACACCTTCAAAGACTAGAGATAGGAAGTTCGTATTCACAGGACATGTCCATTAGTATGTTCTGCAGAAAGGATTAGCATTTCAGTCACCTAGGTTCAGCATGTGTCCTGTTGCTAGTAGGCACTGGGTCCTCCATGGGCACTGATAACTTGTTCCATGCATGATGGCATCGACGCGTATAAGGCGCAAATGGTGTCCTGGGGTATAGCCATCCACGCTGCATTCACTTGGTTTCACAGTTCATCTTTGGTGGTTGGCATTGGGTCATAGCACCACACCCGCCGTTTCACCATATCCACACATTTTCGATTAACGACAAGTGGGGTGATCGGGTGGGCCAGGAAAACTGTCTGACATCCTGTGACAACAAGAAGGCACGTGTTCGTGCAGCAACATGTGGTCGCACATTGTCCTTCTTAAAATAGGGTGTCTGGGGTGTCGTGCAGAAAGGGTATGGCTATGGGTCGCAGGATGTCATTCACGTAGGTCAGACAGGTCACAGTGCCCTGGACACGCACCAACTGTGATTTGCGATTGTACCCAATAGCACCCCACACCGTAAGGGCTTGAGTTGGCGCTGTATGTCTTGTGCGAATGCAGTCGACGTGATGCCTTTCACCCTGTCTGCGGTGAACCAAAATGTGGCCATCATTTTCATAGAAACTGAACCTCAATTCATCTGAAAACACTAACTGCTGCCATTCCAGTCCCCAGTGACGTCGTTCCATACACCATTGCAGTCTAGTATGTTCATGCACATTAGTTAAAGGAAGGTGGAGAAGTGGACGATATGTGTGCCGGTAACCTAGACTATAATAAACGGCGATGGACTGTCACTCCTGATAGTGTACAATGTGTTGCACTGTTCCGCTGTTGCGCCAGAGCCGAGGAGGATGCAGATCTATCCTGCAATGCCATTCGGATGAGGTGTCGATCTTGGGGGTCTGGGTGGTGCGACCAGACCCATCTCATCATGTTCTATGGCCTTCTGTAAACCATTCTGTATACACCAGTTGCACTGCCAACACACTTCATCCCACACGAGCAGCAATTTCCCAGATGGATGCATCACGTTCTCTCATGCCAATAATGCGCCCTCTTTCAAACTCTCTCATTTGATGGTACGGTTCTCGTGTATGTCTGCGAGACATCCTGCATGTCTGCGAGACATCCTGCATGTCTGCTCAAGTCACACTGATCCATTACCTTCGGTTTATAGCGATGAGAGCTGCAAGCACATTTTACCAGTCGGTGGTAGTGCACCGAGATATCAATGTGGACGTTGAACCTGAGGGCCGACATAGTTCAAATGCTAATCATTTCTTCCCAACATACTAGTTCACATGTCCTGTGAATATGAACTTCCTATCTCTAGTCTTTAATGGTGTTCTGGTTTTTATGAACATGAGTGTAATTTGTAAAAGAAATGAAGGGAAAATCCAAGTGACAACAGTTGGGGGACGTACAGACTGTCTAGGAAAAAAATCAGATCATTAATTTGTGATGCCTATAGTTCATATATCCACATCCTTAGTTCTAATACTAAAGAGCTATGGGCTTTCATCAGAAACAAAAGCGGCAACAGTGCTCCATGCATCTTCAAGTACAACGAATTATCAGTTTCTTCTCCCCAAGAAATAGCAGACACATTGAACAGTAAATTTAAAAATAACTTCACCACAGCTGACAAGGGTGAAGACATCTTTACTACAAGGACAACCCCTCCCTTCCCACCCCTAACTAGTCTCTGCTTCACAGCTAAGGAGGTCACAGCTTGTCTTCGGGGAACCATACCCCATGCAGCGAACGGCCCAGATAACATGCTGGCAAGAATATTCCATTTCTGTGCAGATGCACTGACACCTTCTCTTTGTGCAATATTTAACATTTCAGTAAGCAGTGGGACTGTGCCAGTTGAATGGAAAGCAAACGTAATTTCCGTGTTCAAAAACGGCATCATGGAAAATGTAGACAACTATTGCCCAGTCATTGTTACATCTGGTGTATGTAATTGCATGGAATGCCTAATTGGTAAATATGTGCAGGATTTTCTGAATGAGAGAAACCAGTTGAATTATAACCAAGATGGATTTCTCCCTGGAAAATCCTGTACCACACTTTTAACAACAGTAATTGATGAGTGGTAACATTCGCTGGACCAGTCTAATATCTCCCAAGTGGACTGTGTAACTCTTGACTGGAGTAAAGCCTTTGATCAGATACCTCATTAATGACTGTTGTTAAAATTTAACAAGTATGACATTCAAGGCAAACTGCTGGCATGGCTTTTATCATTCTTGGTAGGTCAAATGCAGTGAGTTGCATTCAGTGGGGCCAGGTCAGACCAAATTTTGGTCACCTCAGGTGTGATTTAGGTTAGTGTGATAGGACCACTTCTGTACACAATTTTTACTCTTGATCTTCCAGGTTGTGTATTGTTTACTATGGCACAGTACGCTGATGATACCATTGTTTACAGAGCCATTCACAATGAGAATGACGTAAATAGGTTACAGTCAGATCTTGAAAATGTGGCTCTGTGGTGAAAAATAAATACCGTATAATCTCAAATACCACCTGCCACCGAATAAGACCCACTCCCTTATTTTGAAAGAACAAAATTTTAAAAAAAAAGTGAAGTCAAAATTATTTACAATCTTTACTAACACACATCAAATGATTAGAAAATACAAATACAAGTAAACAAACATTTCCAGAATGATATCCAACGAGTTCGTTCATCATCATCATCATCATCATCATCAGTACCAACTTCGGAACTTTCATCACCATCACCTTTTCACAAAATGTTGTCATCGCTGCCATCCATAGCATTAGAAATTCTACATTTCCTGAAGCTCTTCTGTATGAGGTCTCCCGGGATACGATTCCATGCTGTCAAAATCCACGAACACAGCAGCTGAACTTCCGAGCGCTGAATGCGACCAGTTGGCGTCAGTGCGTGATATCAGCCTCCATCCATTCTGTATAGAGCTCTTTCAAGGCTGCTTTAAATGGACAGTTCACGCAGACATCCAGCGGCTGTAGCATAGACATCATCCTGCCCGGAATGACTGCTAGGTCAGTTTTTCCATACTTGATATGTTTCTGCACAGCGTCTGTTGTGTGGCCGCAGTAACTGTCGAGAACAAGCAAGCTCTTTTGTCCCAATAATGCACCAGGGCGACGTTGCCAGACACACTTTACCCAGTCTTCCACAAGTGAACTGTCCATCCAGCCGGAGTTTTGAGATCTGACGATAACACCAGTGGGTAGATTTCTAGGAAGTGTCTTTCGCTTGAGAAAAATGTACAGCGGCAATTTGGTTCTGTCGGCGAGAATACACAACATTACTGTACACCGTTGTTTTTCATTACCACCTGTTCTAATGGTAACACTTTTCACACCCTTAACATTCACAGTCCTACCCACTGGCATTTCAAAGTAGACTGGCATTGCCAATTTGGGAAAGCAAATATGCATTTTCCTTCCGCAACCGAATTATGTGACGCTGAAACGACAATAACTTCTCATCGTAGGCTCCAGGAAGACGCTGTGAAATTGAGGTACGCCTTCGTACGTTCAACCCATTTCTTTTATAAAAATTACAAACCCATCCTCGGCTTACCTTAAACCCTTCCAATGAAAGTTACTTTGCGATCTCTATTGCCTTTAGCTGACACATTTCGGTTGACACACCATATCCCAATTCCTGCCTTTCTGTCACATATTTATAAAGACTTTTTTCAATTTCTGGAAACTGTACACTCAGTCCACGAAAAGCTCTATGATCACCACTACATGTCAATAGCACATTTTTCTCCTTTCTCCAAGTGCGAATCGTCCGTATTTCCTACCCGCGGCACGATTCCAATAATTTCGGCTTCCTGAACTACTTTTAGTTTCTCACTCGCAGTAAAAGATCGCAAACACTTCGTGGAATTCATGTTGATACTCCGAGAACTGCGTGAGACTGATGCCAAGCACGGGAGTAGCGTAAACTGAGAGCGGAGAGAGCATTGTTGTCAAGCTGCGCCGGCGGTGATGCCCGATTTACGCACATTCGGAAAGATAAATTTCCCAAAATTTAAATAAGACCCACACCCAATTTTGGAAGTGACATTTTCGAAAAAAACAGTGTTGGTGGTATTCGAGATTATACGGTAGAATATCTATAAATGTACAGAAGTGTAAATGAACAGCAACAAATTTCACTGTGTGGTACAAACCTGATGCCTTGCACATCAACTAAATTACTTGGCATTCATATTTGCAGTAATTGAAAATGGAGCAAGCCATGTTGAGGAAATATGGTGCAAAGCATACAGAGTCTTGGGATTTATCTGCAGATCTCTACTTGGAGCTAGGAAAAGCAGTTTAGACGACCTACTTGACATTAGTACAACCAGTACCTTTGTATGGGCTTCCTTCCTTGAGAAAATCACATTTTTGGTTTATTTAATGTTCTGACAGTAGAAAAATTTGCGATCATTTTCATAAAAACCAAAAGTGTCTAGCTTAAATATTGATCACATTATGTAACTTTGAAGTTGTAAGATAGAATCAATCAATCAATCAATCAATCAGTAAATCAATCAGTCACTACTGACCTACATTTAGGTCTGTTTCCCAGGTGGCAGATTCCTTATCTGTTGTTTGCCTAGCCTTTTTTTTAATGATTGCAAACAAATCGGAAGTTTATTGAACATCTCCCTTGGTAAATTATTCCAACCCCTAACTCCCCTTCCTAAAATCAAATATTTGCCCCAATTTGTCCTCTTGAATTCCAGCTTTATATTCATATTGTGATCTTTCCTACTTTTAAAAGCACCACTCAAACTTATTCTTCTACTAATGTCATTCCACGCCATCTCTCCATTGACAGCTAGGAATGTGCCAATTTTTGGTATTGTGAATAACGACAATATTAGCCCTTTGGCTGTTGGTTAATAGTTGTGACAAAAGTACATAATACAGTGCTTAGTAGCAGTGGTCTGTTTTGAATCTTTAAATATTACAATGTTTCAGAATGTTAGGAAAAACATTCCAGCAATATGAGAATGTTAATTGAGACCTTATTCAGAAGTAAAGTTGTAAAAATTGTAAAACTATCTGGTTGAAGTCTTAGGTTCGAGATTTTTGGCTTCCGATAAGTAATTGTTGATTTAATATTTGGCATAAACCGACAACTTGATTGGAGTATCTTAACTTGCTACAAACTTGAAATAGGAGCAGCCTAAAGGAAAACTGAATAACAATTTTGGGTATTATTGTGAATAACAACAATATCAGCCGTTGGCTGTTGGTTAACAGTTGTGACAAAGGTACATAATACAGTGCTTAGTAGCAGTGGTCAGTTTTGAATCTTTAAATATTACAATGTTTCAGATTGTTGGGAAAAACATTCCAGCAATATGAGAATGTTGATTGAGATCTTATTCGGAAGTAAAGTAAAAAAAAATCGAAAAACTAAAGGGCTAATATTGTTGTTATTAAAAATAATACCAAAAAATGTTATTCAATTTTCCTTTAGACTGCTCCTATTTTAAGTATGTTAATATTAAATCTTAATAATTATATTTTAATTATAAATCAGGTGCCTGATTTAATCTTGAGGAGGTACAATGACTGAAGATGCCTTCAATGAAAGGTGAAACGTGTCTCATATTTCATAAGGTAATAAGGATCAAATCCTAATTGTATAAGACTATAATATATTGAATAGGTGGTTAAATAATAAATTAATTAGCATCCTACAAGTATAGTAATCTTCAATACAGAACTATAATGATATTTATCACTTGCAACATACCACTTAGACGAGCAGATCACCTCCTTTCTCCCAAGTCTTCCCAGCCCAAACTTTGCAACATTTTTGTAACACTACTCTTTTGTTGGAAATCACCCAGAACAAATCGAGCTGAATTTCTTAGGATTTTTGCCAGTTCTTGAATCAAGTAATCCTGTTGAGGGTCCCATACACTGGAACCATTCTCTAGTTTGGGTCTTACCAGAGATTTATATGCCCTCGCCTTTACATCCTTACTACAACCCCTAAACACCCTCATAAGCATGTGCAGAGATCTGTCCCCTTTATTTACAACAATCATATTTATGTGATTTCTTATATTAACACCTAGGTACTTACAGTGATCCCTAAAAGGAACTTTCACCCCATCAATGCAGTAATTAAAACTGAGAGGACTTTTCCTATTTGTGAAACTCACAACCTGCCTTTTAACCCCATTTATCATCATACCATTCCCTACTGTCCATCTCACAACATCATCGAAGTCATTTTGCAGTTGTTCACAATCTTGTAACTTATTTCTTAATCTGTCCAGAATAACATCATCTGCAAAAAGCCTTATCTCTGATTCCACTTCTTTACTCATATCACTGATATATATATAAGAAAACATAAAGCTCCAATAAAACTGCCATGAAGAATTCCCCTCTTAATTATTACAGGGTCAGATAAAGATTTACCTATTCTAATTTTCTGAGTTCTATTTTCTAAAAATATAGCCACCCATTCAGTCACTCTTTTGTCTAGTCTAATTGCACTCATTTTTGCCAGTAGTCTCCCATGATATACCCTATCAAATTCCTTAGATACATCAATAGTAATACAGTCCATTTGACCTCCTGAATCCAGAATATCTGATATACCTTGTTGGAATCCTACAAGTTGAGCTTCAGTGGAATAACCTTTCCTAAACCTGAACTGTCTTCTATCAAACCAGTTATTAATTTTGCAAACCTGTTCCATATAATCAGAAAGAATACTTTCCCAAAGCTTACATGCAATGCATCTCAAACTGACTGGCCCGTAATTTTCAGCTTTATGTCTATCACCCTTTCCTTTACCATGTTAAAAGGCACAAACCTGTTTTCACATTACTCAACAACTGCTTTAAACTAATCCCAGAGTCTGTTTACATTTTTATTTACTGTTTTCCACCAATCATATTTGCTTTTTTTTAACTCCCTCATTCCTGTTTTATCAGCCATATGGTACTGCCCAGAGGTGGAAAACTATCGATTTGGCTATCGATAGTTATCGATAGCGACCACTATCGTCTGACATCGATAGTCAGTTGCTTATTAATGACAGTCAACAATAGTTTCTTTTTCCTCATTGGCTTATTTTTTGCACTAACAGGAATTGTACATCTGTTTACAGTTAACTCGTGAGTAGTTTGTTCCAATTCATAGATGTGCATTTATGTATCTCTGTGTACCTGCAAATTCAGTGCCGGCAGAAAGACTATTTGTATTTAGCATTTTGGAAGGTGGGATTCTCCATTCAACCTTGCCTTAGTTGAGTTGATGCCAATACGAGACAAAAAATTAGGTTTATAAGTTGTCAGGAGATTGCATGTAGGCGAGAGAAGAGAAGGCACATTTTAGGTCAAAGACTTCATGAAAGCAACTGAAAACTCTGCTGCTATCTGTTGAGAATGCTATAAAACATTTTTCCAAAGATATTACAATACCCGAGAAAATGTCGGGCGATCACAAAATGAACACTGCAGCTGAACGAGAATTTCTCAGGCGGTCACGTCATGGGCAAACACGTGCAGCCGGAGAATATCTCGGAAGTGCCACTGAAGAGATTTATGAGTGATTCTGATTTGAATTTCAGATATTACATACCATGAAATAGTTGTACTTTCTATTGATTTTTTGTGGATTATGTTCAATAAATGTTCTATTTTCAGGCATAATGATATGATTCGTTCCACTTTTAGAAAACTATCGATTACTATTAGTAGAGCTCATAATATCGGAAAATATTGATGGCTTTTACTATCGATAGTTTGCCACCTCTAGTACTGCCTAAAAGTTCTAATTTTAATACCTTCCTTCCTATCAGATATATTTTTAACTTAAAAAAAATCAAAATCTCTTTATTTGCAAATGAGGTGTCTACCTCGGTGGCAAATGGTACACTAAAATACATTATTGTCAAGCACTAAATTTTAAATTAACAAGAGAAGAAGAAAATTTTTCTAGAATACAATAATATACAATTTACGCTAACAATTTTTTCTATGAAACAAACAGATCATCCTTAATAAATTTATATTGTTTACAAAATTCTACTTATAAAAGCTCCTATACTTACAAACATAGTCAACTCATATACAGTATGTGGAATTACTTCAAATAATACTATGCAACTGGTATAAAATTAAAATTTACATTGCATTTATTTACTTTTTTTTTTTTTATTTTTTTTTTACCCATTTTGGAACCTAAGTAGCATAACGACCTGCTGCATCTTAACCATAGCCCCTTTTGCCACCACTTTTCAGAGTTCCTGAAGGGCCTTCACAGCTACCATAACGGTCCCAGGGCCCTCGAAGTCCCCACTGTACTTCACCCCTACAGGCAGTCCCCTACTTTGGCTGTCCAAACTCCATAGAGCAGGGGATGGAATTAATTTAATCACACACATTGTTTATTTACAATATCCTGCACTGGTTGAATGCCCTCTAACATTTCATTTATTTTCCCTGTTGCTGTTTATTCTCTTTTTTAATATCTGTACAGATTTTGGAAAAGGATCAAACACTACCCCTGGTAAACTGTTCCACTCCTTTACACCCTTCCCAATGAATGAAAATTTACCCCAATCGCTTCTGCTAAAATTCCTTCTAATTGTATACTTATGGTCAGTTCTGCCGATATAATTATTTTCCAACTGAAGCCTCTCACGGATTTCTCCCCATGCTTCTTCTCCTGTATAGGCTATATATAATCCTATAAGTCTAGTTTCCTCCCTTTTCTTACTTAAAGTTTCCCACCCAAGTTCCTCAAACATTCCTGATACACTACTGTTTCTCCTGAAATCCCCTGTTACAAATCTTGCTGCTTTCCTCTGCACACTATCTATTTCTTTTATTAGGCATTCTTGGTGAGGATCCCAAACACTGTTTGCATATTCCAATAATGGACAAACCATACTTAAGTAACTTTTTTCTTTTAATTCTTTGTTGCATCCTTTAAGTAGCCTCATTATGACATGTAACGATGTGTATGCTTTCTCAACAATGTCATGAACACGACCCTTCCAGTGCAAATTACTTTCAAATCTCACACCTAAGTATTTGCACTTGCCATCTTTTGGGATAACTACCTCATCCAAAGTATATTCAAATTCAGTTTTAAAGCTCCTGTTTGTAAATGTTGTAACAGTTGATTTGCCTCCATTAACCTTCATATTGTTTTCTTCAACCCATTGTTGGATACTCTCAAGGTTCCTTTGTAATTCTGAACAATCCTCAATGTTATTTATTTCCCTATAAACAATTATGTCATCTGCATACAATCTTATTTTTTTGATGTTATTTTGTTCCCTAAATCATTTGTGTATATTAAGAAAAGTAACGGACTGATTTTACTACCCTGTGCAACTCCCTTCCAAACTTTCTCTTCCTGTGATATATTATTTCCTACTTTGACTTTCTGAAATCTTGAATTTAGAAATGTTCTTATCCAATGTATAACCCTTACGTCCAATCCTATTCCCTCCAATTTCTTTAATAAAATTACATGTTCCACTCTATCAAAGGCTTTGGAAAGATCTATGGCTATGCAATCTAACTGGCCTCCTGAATCCAAATGATCTGATATGTCCTGCTGAAATCCCACCTCACAAGAAAATTTCTTTCTAAATCCATACTGGCTCCTCATGAACCAATTTTTATCATCACATATCCCTCTTATGTACTTTGCTATTAAACTCTCCAGTATTTTACAAACTATACTGGTCAGGCTGATTAGTCTGTAGTTCTCTGGTTTCCTTTTATCACCCTTTCCTTTATAAATTGGTATTATTATAGATTCCTTCCATTCTTTTGGTATTACACTATTATTTATGACATAGTCAAAGAGAAATTTTAAATAAGGCACTATGTACCACCCCATTGTCTTTAATACCTCGCCCAGTAATTTGATCACTTCCTGCTGCTTTTCCTTGCTGAAGCAGTTAGATTTCTCTGAAAATATCTTCATTTGTGAATGAGAAGCTTCTTGTTTCCCTATGTGTCTCTCCCTCTCTATCTTCTGTTACTGTTCCAACTCCTGACAATCTTCTACTGAATCTCTGAAATCTTTACTAAATAGATTTGCTTTCTCGGTATCTGTTAAATAGTGTTCAGCCCCTTCTCCCACCATTTTAGTAATTTGGATTCCTTTTCCTTTTTGATTCCTAATGTATGAATACAGCTTTTACCATTTTCCTTTGTGCTCATTACCCTCTTGATGTATGCCATTGATATATTATCTTTTGCTTCCTTTTTTACTCTATTCAGTTCCCTCATTAGCTGTTTTCTAGTTTCTCTATTCTCCCTACCCTCTTTGATTTTCCTGTTTACTATTCTTCATTTTATTTTTAATTTTCTTATTTCCCTTGTATAATAAACAGGGTCTGAGGTCGTTTTACCCCTCTTAACAGGGGTTCCTTTAAATGATTCCTTTTAATGATTCCTTTAAATTTAGCCCAAAGTGTATCCACATTACTCCCTTCACTTAGCCAACAAATACCGAGCTCGATAGCTGCAGTCGCTTAAGTGCAGCCAGTATCCAGTAATCGGGAGATAGTGGGTTCGAGCCCCACTGTCGGCAGCCCTGAAGATGGTTTTCCGTGGTTTCCCATTTTCACACCAGGTGAATGCCTGGGCTGTACCTTAATTAAGGCCACGGCCGCTTCCTTCCAGTTCCTAGGCCTATTCCATCATCGCCATAAGACATATCTGTGTCAGTGCGACGTAAAGCAAATAGAAAAATAAAAAAAGTTAGCCAACAACTGAATTGTGATTTAAGGTAAGTCCCAAATTCATCAACTTTAGTTTTTCTGTATAATTTCTTGTCTTGTGTGACCCTCTTATTGAGCATTTTTGGTACGAGTCCTACATCCATTATTACAGCCTTATGGTCACCTATTCCTTCAATTACGTCAGTTTTATCAACAATTTCCCATGGTTTAACAAAGAATACATCTAGCAAGTTATTGAGACGAGTCGATTCTTGTACTACTTCTGTAAATCCTCCCTCCCAAATTAACTTATTTCCCAGTTTCTGTTCATGGGCTTCACTTGCACCTCCATTCCATTCTACTTCAGGCAAGTTTAGATCTCCCCCAATTACTACCATATCATTATTATTGTTTTTATGAGTATAATCTATTATTTTCTCAAATATTTCCATGTCTCTTTCCTCTCTTCCAGGCCTGTATGTTCCTATAATTCCCACCTCCTTAATATTATCACAAACTAATTTTATCCCTAATATTTCATCCCTTTCATCGGTAAACCATTCATGTGAACAATAAGTTTCCTTCACCAGAATAAACACCCCCCCCTCCCTTTTTATCTCCTCGGTCTCTACGATAGACTGTATACCCTTCTGGAAATGCTACTGTATTACCCACCCCTTCTCTCAACCACGATTCCATCCCTATCACCACATCAGTCTCATAAGATTCCATCAATGTACCGAATTTTAATTGTTTATTTACTACACTCTGACAGTTTACCAAGAGCAATCTCAGACCCCCTTCCTCCCTAAAACTTGACTGTTGCAATTGGGTAAATTTTGACTCATGAGTTGAGAACGTCTACTACGACAAAAACAGCTTGCGATCTCTAATACCATCTATTACTTTGGTTTCTATGTAGAGCTCATCTGGTTTTACCAGCACCACATCCAGAATATTCTTCCCTCTCATTTGTTCCATCACTTTCTGAATCAGCTGCCCTTCCCATATTAACTTATTTGCCATTTGTTGGTCATCCTTCCTGTTGTTCATATTACTTTCCCAATAGACATTTGGTAAATAAGATCACCCGCTACAACGACGTTCCTTTCCATATCATTTCACACTTAGCTGATTATCATATCAAATAATTCTGAATCAGCATCAGTGCTACCATTTTCCGGTCTGTACACTCCAAAGACATCAAGTTGCCTATTATTTTTAGAGATGAGCCTTACACCTAGAATTTCATGTTTGTCATCTTTAACTTTTTCATAGCTTACAGATTCTTCTTTCACCAGAATGAATACTCGCCCTCCCACCTTTCCTATCCTATCTCTATGATACACACTCCAGTTCCGTGAGAATATTTCTGCATCCATTGTATCATTTCTCAGCCATGATTCAACTCCTATCATAATATCTGGTAAGTATATATCTATTAAATTACTTATCTCTATTCCTTTCTTTGCAATACTTCAACAGGTCAACACTAACATTTTTATGTCATCCCTATCTGATTAGGCCAATTGACTTAGATGTTAGGCCCCTTTAAACAACAAACATCATCATCCTACTTGACTTCCAGATCACTGTACCCATATCACCGCTCCCTAGACCACCCCATATCCCTGAATGTACCTCCCTATAACCCTTCTAAACAAATTTCCTAACCTATATGTACCACTGCAGTTTAAGTGAAGGCCATCTGAGCGCAGATCCCTATCTCCTACTGTTACGGCCTCTCTACTACATCAATATTTTTTCTTCTTTCCGTCTGCCATCCGTCGCATTCTACTGCTGCCATTTTCTCTCCATCTGCTTGCTCACCCAGCTGTTCACAAACTGGCCTGTTCCTCTCCACTGCTGCTGCTGCTCCCCTGTGATGTCACGCTACGTATTTTTCTTCGAGTAATTTCTGGATTCGCTTCACCACCTATATAAGCATGCTATTACTTTGTTTCTCCGGTCAGACATGGAGTGAAAACATCCCTGAGTGGAGAGAGCGGAATATTTCTCAGGCGACTGGCCCGTTGCGATGTTTTACATTTTTATTCTGTGAAAAGCTGCATTGAAAATCTTCAGACTGGGTGAGCAAAGTGAGCAACTTTTTCATCTTTCGTGTTTTCCATCAAGACTTGAACACTGAACAATTGATTATTCTGTGGCTTTATGGCTTTCATTCTAACACCGTCCATCAGACTGATATCTTAATTAATCTTCTACTTTACATGATAAACTGTATCTGGACAAATGTTAGAAGTGTTGCCACTTCCTGAACTTTTTTCAAGGCCGGAACGGACACTCACACTGCCAACTTATAGGGTTAAAGCAGCCTGGAAAAATCCCCCTCCCTTTCCTTCCCTTCTCAGTCTGTCTCCTTTTTTTCCGTTTTTTTTCACAGTATTAAGTCATATATTTCTGTCCTGTAATGTGCTCTAACTCTCTTACCCCCTTTTGGGTTCGATATTTGATTGTAAGTGTGGCCTTTAATCACTATTGTCAAATTGTATTAATACCTCCCCCTTCTTTCTTAATCAGTGTCATTTTTAAAAGAAAAAATATTTAAATAAAATATAAACTAATTGTGGTTTTCTGCTGAATACGGGTCTTGGGCTTTTGCAGAAACTTATTGGTGTTATTCGCAAGAAATTTTTAATCAAGATCTGTCTCGATTGCATTTTGTTGTTAAAAGGGCCGAGCCCTTACTAAAATCTTCGTGTTTAAACTTGTTTAAATTGATTCCCTTTTCTTTAATTTTGTTTGTTGTATGTTCCCTCCCCTCTGTTCTCTCTTTTTTTTGACTCTGCACTTACCATGGACGGCCCTCTTGGTCGGCCCGCCGAAGTTCCACTGACACTGCTGATTGATAAATGTCATGTTTAACACATCAGTTTTTGTGTTGCCGTAACCTAACGAGATTTATCAAACATATGCCCTTCCGTGGTCTGACAAGTTCTCACCAGTGAAATGATACCTGCCTGCCTTAGGCGCTGAGCAGGTCAGAATGTATACTGTTTGATGGTCCTTTGTGTCGTGGGTTGATCGTTTTTCATTACCTGTGCTGTGATTTACATCGTTTTCGTCATTCCTATGAGTATATCATTTATTGATACCACATACTATTTCTTTTCGCCACACTACCCACCCATTAGGATCTAGAAATCTCACTCCCAATTTCCCACATACATACTCCATAGTCTCATTTAAATCCCCAATCACCTTCCAGTCAGTATCCCTTCTACACAGTACTCCACTGATAAAAAAACTCCACTTCCTTAAACTTCACCCGTGCTGCATTTACAAGATCCAACCGATTGAATTTTGAGAAAATCGATTGGACGATGGGGTATAGTACTCTGATAATATAATAAGAATTTAAGAAAATCTGACTGTTTCACTGGATAAAGGAACATCAGCTTTGCATATTAAAATAATTTTCATAAATATTTAGGAGTTTGATTCTTTGGAAATTAAATATGTTCAAAATTTGAAAAAAGCAAATAAGGATGTTTCAGTCTTGAGGCACTAATGTACGCAGAAGTGCTCTCTTAAGATGTTCAAGTAAGATAAGGATACAATAACTATAATAGTAATTCTAATGTTAGTAATAATAATAATAATAATAATAATAATAATAATAATAATAATAATAATAATAATAATAATAATAATAATAATAATAATAATAATAATGCAGATATTTTAAAAGATCATTCTGAAACTACATACAGCCGATATCCAATTAATGATTTACATTACTAATCTATCTTGCATCCTGTATTAACAAAACTGAATTGTTGCTCATATTTCTGGAATGTTCTTTTGTGAACACTATCCGTCTTGCTTTTTGACCCAGGTTCAGTGGCCTTAATGTCACCTGTCCGTTGGCGCAACAAAGCCCCCATTTCTGCTGTGCAGTATTCTTGAATGTTGTCGAAAAGATATTTTGTTCTTTCTGCAGTCATGCCTTTTACTTCCAACTTCTTAGGTATGTTCTGGGGAAGATTATCTGCCATGCAAATCCTCACAAGTACAGTTGGACAGTCCATTTTTTGTTGACACGTAATGACCTCAAGTACATTCTTTTTCACAATAAAGGGACTGAAAGATGTGATCTTAGGAACTCTTTTCCAACCATGTTAACAGTCACACATATTTATTAACAGCTCACCAGTTTCCTTTCTTATGACAGCTTTGTTAAGTTTTGACTCAGCGGTGCTATCTAAAATAACGGAGGAAATATCTGTCACGTGGAACTTCCTTTTCATGAGACCAGAAGGCCAGTCACAAAAAAAATATATTCTTATGTCCCACTGGCAAAAAAGAAATCATTACTTCTTCATGTAAACGTGATATAACTTTCCACATGATGATGTTATATCTATTTTGTGTGACACACTTGTCAACATGAAGAAACAGTTGTTTAGTTAAAATGATAAGTTATAAAATAACCAGCTAAGTAAATGTCTATTGTTGTAACTATGCATTATCTTGATGCACAAGCTGGTTATTTAATATTTTGGTACAAGAAGACAATGCAGGAACTTGATTTAAGAAACCATACCTTAAGTTGCCAATGTTAAATTCCCATTGTGACTTAAGGTATTGTTTTGTCAGACTGCACAGCTTGTTTCCAAGGTTATTTTAAACACTTTTCCACATGGTCACATCACTGTCACTCTTTTTATCATTTAGTCCAAGGATCAGGCTGACAGATGGCACTCAAATCTAAAAATAAATATTTCTTGCCATTCCTGCCTTTTTCCTGTGTAGCCTAAACTTTCGTCACGTGACTTAAGGTTTGATTTTCTGGAGAGTGTCACATATGGATTTTCTTTGTTTCTCAATAAGTTTGCCGGATAATTGCACTTTTACATGAAAAAAGAATGTTTTGAACCTACGGTCCAGTGCGCTCTCACATCAAGCATGGTATAGCCCAGTGGATAAAGGCAAAAATCGTCATTGGTATCCTTTTCAGTCTGTGAAAAAAACTTCGTTATGATGGAATTCAGGGAACCATGGAAGAAAATACTGAGCAAACCAAAGGAAAGTCACCAAGTAGGCTAGGCTTTAGCTTAACAGTGGCTAGCTCTAAATTTGGAGGTGGTGGGGCTGCTCCCCAGTGCCGGCTGTCCAGACAAGGGTTTTTCATTCCTTTCCATTCTCTGCACTAAGGCAAATGCTGAGACAGATCCACTTCTAGGCCACAGCTGCTACCCCGCCCCCCTCACCTTCACCATGCCACAAATCACTTACAAAAATCTCTCTGGCCTGAGAGAAGGCGTTATCCTCCGGAAGGCCTTCTGGTCCCTTTTACAGTATGCAATGAAATCTTGCTAAAAAAAGAAGTGCAGGACTCTTAATCTGTTAGAAGTACACATAATGTTCCCCTGCTATGGAAGCTGATTTCTAATTCTGATTTGAGTGTAGGCAGAAGTGTGGGTGACTTGCTAGTCAGAATGATGCAGAATGATAAAGCCTATGGATGAACCACGTTCTTCTGTTTTAGTCATAGAGATTCAATAACAACATTGTTGAGGTCATTTTGCAGTATCTCACAATCTTTTAACTTATTTATTACTCTATACAGTTTAACATCACCTGCAAAAAGCCTTGTCTCTGATTCCCACTCTTTACGCATATCATTTATATATATATAAGGAAACATCATCAACCGAGCTTGATAGCTGCAGTCGCTTAAGTGCGGCCAGTATCCAGTAAATTTTACAATATTTAAAATTCTTCCACCGTTTTGATACTTTTTTGCCTTTTGGCAAATTTATTTGTCAACAGTACATGTTTTGTTCCTTATTTAGGAACATCCTCAGCTGTTATTGTAGTTTAGGTGAATTGCCAAGATTTTAAACACGTTAATTTGCAGGTACATTGATTCATTTAAAAACTACTAAAAATACCAATTAAATTAAATGATATTAAAAACAATGTAGGGGTTAGTGTGTTAATGATATGAGAACGGATGATTACATAGTTGGCCAGCTTAAAAACTATGTCTATTCATTTGAATAGTTGTTAAAAATCTCATTTTGTTACATTAAAATGTCTGTTTGTGGTTAAAAGTTTTAAAATGTTTGACTTCGTAACACTGTACAAATTATTGAATGTTTTATCTTCTGTTCCTTCCAGGTAAGTTGTTATATATTATGAGTTTGCTTATGGTGCCTTTGATTGAGTCTAATGTGGAACTTTGAAGCTGATTGCTGATCAATTTTTGTGAAGGGAGCTTCGTTTCAATTTCTTGCTATTGTTAGACTCCGATTCTACTGTGACCCTGGAGGGACGTTTGTTGCTGCTACAAAAATTGATCTGCAATCAGCTTCAAAGTTCCACATTAGACTCAATCAAAGGCACCATAAGCAACTCATAATATATAACAACTTACCTGGAAGGAACAGAAGATAAAACATTCAATAATTTGAACAGTGTTACGAAGTCAAACATTTTAAAACTTTTAACCGCAAACAGACATTTTAATGTAACAAAATTAGTTTTTTAACAACTATTCAAATGAATAGACATAGTTTTTAAGCTGGCCGACTATGTAATCATCCGTTCTCATATCATTAACACACTAACCCCTACATTGTTTTTAATATCATTTAATTTAATTGGTATTTTTAGTAGTTTTTAAATGAATCAATGCACCTGCAAATTAACGTGTTTAAAATCTTAGCAATTCACCTAAGATACAATAACAGCTGAAGATGTTCCTAAATAAGGAACGAAACATGTACTGTTGACAAATAAATTTGCCAAAAGGCAAAAAAAAGTATCAAAACGGTGGAAGAATTTTAAATATTGTAAAATTTAGTGATTACAATTTGATACGGAAAATGAAGTTGATTACTTGCAGTATCCAGTAATCGGGAGATCGTGGGTTCGAGCCCCACTGTCGGCAGCCCTGAAGATGGTTTTCCGTGGTTTCCCATTTTCACACCTGGTAAATGCCGGGGCTGTACCTTAATTAAGGCCACGGCCGCTTCCTTCCACTTCCTAGGCCTTTCCCATGCCATCGTCTCCATAAGACATATCTGTGTCGGTGCGACGTAAAGCAAAAAAAAAAAAAAAGAAAAAAAAAAAAGAAACAACATCATCATCATCATCATTAGTCGTTGTGCTCATTACTGAGCATCATGACCTCATAACTCCATCATTTCCTTGTTGCAACCTTGACAAGATGTTTCCATCCCGAGCAGTTTTCACATTTCGTTAATATGACCTGAAGTGGTAGCCCAGTGATCTTCTTCGCCTGATCTATCCATCTGCTTGCTGTTCTTCCTCGTGGACAGATTTAACACAGACAGAAAGGACCAAACATAAAGATCCAATAATACTGCCTTGAAGAATTTCCCTCTTAATGATTATAGGATCAGATAAAGCGTCACCTTCTCTAATTCTCCGAGTTCTACTTTTTAGAAATATAGCCACCCATTCAGTCACTCTTTTGTTTAATCCTATTGCACACATTTTTGCCAGTAGTCTCCCATAATCTACCCTATCAAATGCCTTAGATAGGTCAATTGTGATATAGTCCATTTGACCTCCTGAATGCAAGATATCTGCTATATATGGCTGGAATCCTACAAGTTGAGCTTCAGTGACATAACCTTTCCTAAACCCGAACTGCCTTCCATCAAACCAGTTATCATTGTCACAAAAAATGTCTAATATAATCAGAAAGAATGCTTTCCCAAAGCTTGTATGTAACACATGTCAAACTAACTGGCCTGTAATTTTCAATTTTGTGTTTATCACCCTTTCCTTTATACACAGGGACTACTATTGCAATTCTCCATTCATTTGGTATAGGTCCTTCTTGCAAACAGTAATCCAATTTGTACTTCAGATATGGCACTAAATCCCAGCCCATTGGCTTTAGGATATCTCCAGAATTCTTATAAATTCCAGCTGCTTTTCTAGTTTTTAACTTTTGTATCTTATTACTCAGCACCACCCACACCACAGAATCTTCGATATTTTCACAGCCGTAAATGAGACTGGAACTTCTGTGGAAGCTACACTTTGCTCAGGCCTGTGCCAAGAAAAGGATGCAAGTGTACTGCATCCATCAAGAAATGGCAACAGGCAGTGTAGCCTATACATAAATAATAGGGAGTAAAAGTCAAACAATGACTCGTTATAAATATATGCTGGCTAAAAATAAAAACACTGATTTAGACTGAGTTCAGCTTCGACAAGTCATTGTAGCATGATGGCCAAACATTCCCTAGCTGACCGGTCAACCCCCTGAGTACATCGTCATTTAAGAAACAACACCGCTTAGCTAACAAATTGCAACCAAATCTGGCATTCAATTTCATGTACCTAACGTGGGTAAATATGTACTTAAATAGTTTTTCTGTTTAAAATTAGTTGAGCTCTTTCATTAAAAGATACCAATTCCTATGATGTCTGGAGAAATGTTATCATTTTTAGGAATTTGCCATTCCTAATTCGTTACTCTCCAGATTAATGTTATAACTGCAAGGATCTATTCTTATTCTAAATTATTTAAATAATTCACTTCTTGAATTCACTCCCTGTTAACAAAAATAGTTGTATTAATTTTACCAAACCAAACTCTGTTGTTCAACAGCTCAGAAGGGCCATGGCCTACAAAGCCAACCTGCTCAGCCAGGAGGCCTGCAGATTATGTGGTGTCATGTAGTCAGCACAAAGAATCCTCTCAGCCGTTATTCTTGGCTTTCTAGACCGCAGCCACTATCTCACCATTACACAGCTCTTGAATTGTAGTAACATAGGCTGATAGGACCTCTAACTAGCCCTCAGATTCAGGTAAAACTCCCAGACTTGGCTGAATCGAACCTGGGGCCTCCGGGTAGGTGGCTGGCATGCTACCCCTACACCTCGGTGCTGGCTATTAATTAATGACTAGTGTATAATAACAAAATGATTTTATCACTCATAGTAGGAATTAATTTTTTTAAATGCCCTATCTATGACTACGTTGGTGGTGGTAATATAATTGTACGGCAAACAAATGAATTACCTAAAGGGACAGATTTAACACAGACAGAAAGGACCAAACATAAACACACTCAGCTGAATCCTTCGAACTCTATCGTAGTATACAATACTGGTTTAGGGGGACGTTTGGTGGTTTGCTAATACAGCCGGGCATAAGACTATTTCATTTAACTAATCTTCTTCATACTTGGTCATACTGGGCTCTAATTCTCTTTGAAGGACCACATCACTCTAGCCACAGAAGCTGATTAACAAAATGTGGTGGAACTCTTGGCCATCCGCTTGATCCTGAAGAAATACATGTGCATAAAATGTATATGTGAAAACGTATTAATTACTGGAAGAAATATATTTAACTTATGCTTCCCATACACTCTGCGATCATATTTTATAGTTCCTATCCACTCAAAAAATATTACAGTGATACCCGTAGTGTTCTTAAAAAAAAGAATTAATGGACTATTTCTATAAATCAAATCATTGTTTCTCTTTATATTGGAAATCGCTCACTTAGCAAGTTGGCCACACAGTATGGATCATGTAGCTGTGAGCTTGCCTTTGGGAGATGCTAGGTTCAAACTCTGCTATCACAGTCCTGTAGATGGTTTACCATGATTTCCCATTTTCACACCAGGCAAATGCTGAGGCTGTACCATAAATAAGGCCACAGTCGCTTCCTCCCTAATCCTATCCATGTCCTATCCCATTGATGCTATAAGGCCAGAGTAAGTTAATATGTTGTAAAACAAATAGCATAGTATTATAAACTTACTTTTCTTACTAAAAGCCTTTATTTTACCACCTAATCAATACACAAATTTTCATTGAATAGTACCAGTTTCAAATGATATGACAGCCATCCTCAGCTATTCACAACAAGACATCGTTAGATAAGGACAATTGTAACATTCCAAATATCTTAATAAAAGCAAGTCGAATGGGGTTAAATCCCAAGAAGCTAGGACCATAGATGATCGCAAAAATACATAAACACTGCCTCACTAAAAACGTTAAGCACCCAGAAGGAGTGGTTGAAAGTAAATGAAACTACATATGATGAAAGACCATGTGTCTTTATTGAACTGGTTATAATATGGGATGAAAGAGACAAGGCCGTTGGCAGTTACAGGTGGAATGTTGGCACCAGGTCAGTAGGGTGTCACACTGTCCCTGGCAGCAATGTATGCCCTTGTAGAGTTCAGAATGGTGTCAAACAGCCTTTGGATCTTCTCCTGAGGCAAGTTCATCCACAGTTGTTGTAGCTGTCCCTCCAGGTTCCACAGGTCGGTACTGGGACGGAGTCCGCTTCCAATGTCAATGTCATCCCACACGTGTTCAATGATGGAGAGGTTCAGGGATCTTGCTAACCTCAACATGTTCTAGGCAGTCCATAGAAACACGTTCTGTGTGTGGACATGCATTATCTTTTTGGAACACTGTCCCAGGGTGCTGTGCCATAAGGGGTAGGTCATGCGGACGCAGAATGTCTATGACGTATCCCTGTGCCGTCAAAGTCTGCCAAAGCACTATTAGAGGTGACCTGAACGTATATCCCATAGCTCCCCACACCATGATGCCAGGGATTACGCCTCTGTGTCTTTTCAAAATATGCCCTCGACGCCCCCAAACCTACACACGATGGTCACAGGATGTTATGGAGAAGCAGGACTCATCACTGAACATGATGCGATGCCACTTGTCCTCTGCCCATACCTCCCAAGCAAGACACCATTCCAAATGCAGGCGTTCATGTTCTGGTGTCAATGGCAAACGATGCATGGGGTGGTAGGACCCAAATCCGGCAGATGTGAGTCATCGAGACACTGTGCGGGAAATCATAGGATGTTGTAGAGTCTCCAGTACGTGTTCGCGGATGATGGGTGCCGAAGTGATGGGATCGTGCAATGCTGGGCGTATCATACGACGGTGCAACCTCGGGGTAGTGTTTCTTGGTCGACTCGAACATGCACGACGGATTGGGTGCTCTCATTGAGTCCAACATCAGGCCACTGTGACATTCGAATGGCCCACATGCCTGGCAAGTGCACTATACTACCAACCAGCCTCATACAGTCCCACAATGCGGCCTCTGTCAAATGCTGTTAAGTGGTGGATAGGCTGTCTAATGCATCTGCGAGGCATCGTGGGTGCTTCATACTGTACGTAGTCCTCTCTGTACGTCTTGCTTAACTGACTGACTCACAGCTGTTGACTGGTAACAACTTATCAACTACAGGACGGTGCCATCACGAATGCAATCTGGTGGGCGTTCTATACATTATACAGATTCTTGTAAATCTAATAATTTACTCACACATCAATGGTAAGCATGTATACCAAAATGGGATAATATTGGACCACCCCTTCTGGGTGCCTAACTTTTTTTGACAGGCAGTGTATATGCACATTCAAAATGTTCATTACAGTCCTTATCTAATATTTAACACTTGATTAGATAAAATGACAGTCTAATGGAGCTGGATCCCAATAAGTTAGGGACTGTAAATTATCATTAAAAATCACACTTATGACTTGTGTAAACAGTTGTTAAAAAAATGTTTCATGTACTCTGTATCTAAAAACTTAACACTTGATCAGATAAAAGGTGACAGTAATACCATTGTCTGTTGCTACTCTGAAAAGAGTGAGTCATGAGAAAATGCATATTAGGAACTATGCTGCTTTTTATAAATTTCTTAGAACGTTAAAATGTTTTGTTAAAAAATGACAGTGTTGAACTTTAATAGGTTACTATTCTGATTGTTGAAACACATGAAAACTTGTTGTCTCTTACATATATGCTTGAAATGTGGACTGATCTTCATTAAGTTATAAATGCTGTTATATTGGCGTAGGGATATCCCAATGTTTCAGGAAATCAAGTCACATCCGTCCGTAGGGGCGATAGTGGGAGATATCCCTCAAGGTTCCAGTGGTGCACCTTATGTAGCTACATAGGTTACATATACATATAACAGCAATGTGAATTTTTTCATCAAAACATTAATGAGAAATGTATAATAAACAGTGTATTTCCTAATATGCATGTTCTCACAACTCACTATTTTTAGAGTAGCAACAGACAATGGTACTAATGTCACCTTTTATCTGATTAAGTTTTTAGTTTTCAGATACAGACTACATGGAACATTTTTTAATGACTGTTTACATAAGTTATGTGTGAGGTTTTTTTTATGATCATTTATAGTCTCTAACTTATTGGGACCCAGCTCCATTAGACTGCCATTTTATCTGATCAGATGTTAAGTATTAGGTACAGACTGTAATGAATATTTTGAATGTGCATATATTATGTGTTTTTGCGATCATCTAGGGTCCTAGCTTCTTGGGATTTAACCCTATTCGACTTGTTTTTATTAGGATATTTGGAATGTTACTATGTCCTTATCTAGTAATGTCTTGTTTAACTGAGGATGGCAGTCATATTGGCTGAAATTAGTACTATTCAATGAAAAATTGTGTACTTATTAGGAGGTCAAATAAAGGCTTTTACTAAGAAAAGTAAGTCATATCCATCAATACTGGCCTAACAATGAAATTCTTTGCTTAGTATTATAAAATCGCTTCCATATGTGGTGGATAGAATTTATCCACCATATTTCCTGTTCATTTTAAGAGGTGACAAAAAGGGGTGGAATCCCAGGGGCTCTCAATATGAGAATATTAGGGTGATCATGGGACCCCTAGTTGTCTGACTTTGCTTCCAGTCAATTTCACCTTTTGCTATCCAATTTCCTTCAGTCAACTTCTTTTCTCTTCCAAACCTAATGGTAGTAGGTTTATTTTCTTCACGATTCTTTCCCTTCCTTTTATTGATGCCATCATTCTTCAATGGGTATAACTCTTATTGTATTATGATTAACTTTAAGAAGGAGTATTTATCTCATCGTATCTCCACTTAAAACAATGATCATCACCACCATGTTGAAAATACTATGGTTCACAAGAGAGTATGCAGAATTATGGCTCATATTTCTAACCATAGAGTAACAGTATTTTTACTAATTGATCTTTGGAAGCAAAATAGTACACAAAATGAGTGGGTACACACTTATTTTGAATATAATCTTCAAGAAGATACAAATTTAAGGAAACCCTAAAAACAGTTATCTAATACAATTCTTTTCGGGTACAAGGTATATACTAATGGTTTCATAAGTTTGCATTTTGCATTTGGCAGATTAAGTCATCATTAAAATGCATTGCTTCCGTCTTAAGAAACTTACTTTGAAGACAGTTCCTAGTGGTGCTGTTCACCAGAAGGCCATGTTTTATTAATTGTACTAAAGGCTTTGTTTCAGGAAGGTTATGAAGTAATAATAATAATAATAATAATAATAATAATAATAATAATAATAATAATAATAATAATAATAATAATAATTGGCAAGGGTGGCTGTGTCCAGTAGCATAGCCAGGATCTGCCAATTGGGGGAGGGAATAGCTATAAAGTGATGGTAGAACACAATAAAGGTGCACGCATAACTTGTCATTACAAGGGAAGTGATATCATTGAATTAACGATCTGTTGGTTCTACAATTATGTCTCTGAATGTTTATTTAGTTTATTATTTATTGTCAGTTTTTGTTTATTTTCTTTTTGTAAAAATTCCATGGAGGTGTTTCTAACCCCCAGTAACCCCCACTGGCTACGCACCTGGCTGTGTCTGCTGCATGTAAGAAATTGCGAGTTAGCGTGTAGTGTTGTGTGTTTTGCAGGAATGCAGAGGGAAAAACAAACATGCAGCCCCTAAGCCATGAGAAGTAATCATCCATGATAAAACTCTCATGATCTCGCAGGGATTCGAAGGTGGGAACCTGAGACCTGAGAGCCAGACAGGTATTGGAATGACACTTAATCATCATAAGTTGTATGTAGATAGTCAGAAGGAGTGTATAGAACATAACATACCTCTAAGATGGGTACAAATAAAAACTACACTACTGAGGGTGGTGGTGGCTAGAGCTAGAAAATGTGTATCATTATGGAGGCACTAAGCAACCTTTAAATATAGGTTGCAGAATTCTTAGCAGCTAGGACAACAGGTTGCTTTACTAAGCTTGCCTGCCTAATAACGGAGCATGGCGGATTAATTAGCGATACCTTAATCATAGAACGATAATGGGTGGAAAGTAACACGTGTATCGGGGAGGGGGGGGGGTGATAGCCAAGTGGCATCATTACTGGCTTCTCATGAGGGCAGCCATTGTTTGAATCAAGGCCAATGCATCTGGGATTTTGGAATGAAAAGTCTCGTCTCCATGATTCGGGTTTCACGTTAATCTGGAGGTCATGTAGCTATGACCACAATATCAAAAGTCACGTGAAACTACAAGCAGGTATTAAATTTCCCAATCTTCCATAGCCATTGATGAAAAAGATCAGAGGTTAATGTGGCAGTGTTAAAAAGGCATAGATCAAAATGTCTCCTGCTTGTTTCTAGCTTGTTCCAAACTACAATAAAGTATTATTCTTTAGTAAAAAAGGTAAACCTTCTTTTGCATGCAGAAATACAAGAAAATTTCTTTTAAAATGTTTGTTCACATTGCATAAAAGACAATATTTCGTGCTATATCCCCATGAGCAAATGTTGATGAATTTTGATATTGAGTTTCAAGTGTACAACATTTTATACCAGTAGCGACGATTAGAATGGGGCGACGGGGGGCGGGGGCGGAGTTGTCCCTCCACTTTGTGGAGAAAACATATTTTTAATTCATTTTAGCCGGCTAAAACTAGGAATAATAAGAATGATTAAAAAACAACTTTTACAAGCCCTGTTGTCTTATCAGCTAATTCTTTCCTTATTTTCTATAATTATTAACAAAATTACTAATGGTAATATGCATAAACTGTCGTTTGTTGTGGTTAACTGATTTGTATAACTCCACAGCAAGTAGTGGAGACTTTGCATGTGCTGTGAGGAACAGTCATGGAATTGAGGTATGATTCACCCGCTTGCCGTGCACATTCATCAGTCTGGCAGTCTCTTTAGTGTCTGTTAGATTCTCAGTGTGTAGTCAAACACTAAATTTATTTTAACTGTATAATCACGCCTTACCTCTATTTTTTAACTTTGCTGGCAGGACCTAGTGTTTACAGTGCACTACGTCTTCTGCTATAGGCTAGAGCAATTTTGTTACTTTCATAGATCTGTCTCTGCCTTACCCTTGGCTTTGACAATATGAAAGTGACTAAGGTATGAGCAACGCTAGTAATGCCATTCCTTATGCAGCCAGTCCCTGCTATGAATGGTGTGAAAATGTTGCTCGTAGGGTCAGTTGGTGCATGCATTTCAGTGGGCTTGGCAGACTGATATGTAATCGCAATTCCTGGCTTGGTGAAGAAAGCAACGGGAAACTACCTCACTCCTCATTTCCCTAGTATGCCTCTTCAGTGATGCCTAGGTCATCTATCACAGCTGATGGTGGAGATGTTGAGGATGCAACCAGCCTTAGGGCTGTGGACTGAACACACGTGTAATATTGTTCCTTTGGTGAGAGTTTTATTGTATATTATTGAATCAAAATCTCAAAAAATCTATTATTACCACACTGTCAACCTTTACTAAACAAACCAAACCCCATGGCACTACAGCCCTTGAAGGGCCTTGGCCTACCAAGCGATCACTGCTCATCCCGAAGGCCTGCAGATTACGAGGTGTCATGTGGTCAGCACAATGAATCCTCTCGGACGTTATTCTTGGTTTCCTAGACCGGGGCCACTGTCTCACCATCAGATAGCTCCTCAGTTCTAATCACGTAGGCTGAGTGGACCTCGAACCAGCCCTCAGGTCCAGGTAAAAGTCCCTGACCTGGCCGGGAATCGAACCCGGGGCCTCCAGGTAAGAGGCAGGCACGCTACCCCTACACCACATGGTCAGCTTGTCAACCTTTACCTCTCTGTGGAAAATCGCTCAAAGAGCATCGGAAACTTACCAATTTCTTCAGTTTTATGTATATACCCCCCTGACCGCTGTATCCCAAAACCTGGATACTTTTTGTTGCCTGTGCATCCCCCCCCCCACACACACACACATACTTTTAATTGTCAATCTCTACTACTGTTTTATACTGCTATTGTTGTGCACAGTATTATCAATTATTTACTTCTTATATTTGTTGTATGTTGCATGGGGCTACTTGTAGAATGCTCTGTGCGACCTAGGAAGTCATTTCACTCATTTTCTGTTTGTCCACTGGAATGTCCTTGAGTAACAACACTTAAGCCCAATCTTAGTACTTGTACAGATACTGTATTTCAAAAGACTAACATGAATGTTGCAATACCTAACATCATCCACCTTCTGAATGTTAACATGAGCTGTAAATATCACTGTAATGTTCTGTACACATTGTGGTGCTCAAGTAAGATGTACTGTATATGTGTGGCTGCACAAATGTGCTTTGGTTTGGTTTTAGCTCCAATAATGACATTTTACGTGTACTGCATATACAGAGTTGTCCACCAGCCCCTTAAAAGTAATTGATATGCGCAACCCATCTGATATTCATAGTCTTTAATTTCAGTACTACTCTGCTGTCAATAGTCAATAGTACAAAAGAAGCTAACCTTACACAGGTCCAATGACAGTATGCAATCTTTGCACCAAGATATAAAGACCATTCTACAAACATGTAGTTTATTGCATAGTTTTTAAAACATGTACTCTTATCGTAAACCAGTTAATAGGTTGTAGTAAGCGATGATCTGTTGTGATAGAATGTGAAATGAACACTGTGAAAAATGCATCAGGGATATTGCATGGAAATTGTCTTAGAGAAAGGGACATGGATTAAGAGGGCATTTCCTGTACCAACGAACCATGTCATCATTGTAGACGAATCAGTAACGTACTAGTAAACTTTCAGACTACAAAATGAGCCCAAGCTTCCAATCCAATTCCATGCAGATATATTTGATGGTATAAACAGCTTCATTTCACCTACATATGGGAGAGTGTCTCCTTTGAAGCGATAACACGATATTTTATTATGCAAGCAATCATGAATGCTGCCTGAATTCTGGACATGTGAAAAGCAGATTGTGACACAAAGCTCGTTCATTTGCTCATCTAGAGGAAGCAAAGCCAGTGCATGGCAGTAAGTTCACAGACTAAACAATAACCGTTCATAGGCTGTAATGATATCAATTCATGCATGGCTGTCGTTGTGTCATCCAGCTTGGCGGCAAACATTGTATTACATCATTGAATGAGGTGGGTGAATCAGTGGACCTTTTTCACTCACCCCCGTCTAAAATCAGACATGCCCTAATGACCTCATGAATGTAAGGCCCTATATGTAAGATATGTAAATATGTAAATGTTACTAGATGTAGTTTAATAATGTCAATTATTTAAGGAGATTGAGTTTTAATTAATTATTTAATTTATTTAAGGTTTTGTAAATATGCATATAAAAATGGTCTCTAGATTTAGTTTGAATTTGGTTATTATTTTAGGAAATTAGTGTTATTTACTTCAGGTGTATTTGTTGTATATTATGTTTTATTGAATCATCTTTAATTGGGAAAATAACCTGTTGATGATAAATAAATCTATTCTATTCTATTCTATTCTATTCTATTCTATTCTATTCTATTCTATTATTTGTCGAGCAAGAAATCCTGCTCCTACAAACCTTAATTCCACCCTTGAAGATCTGTCTCACTGAACAGCGCTGCAGCACCTCCTCACTTCCTCGCTTGTTGGCTCACCGTAGGTCACGTGACCTTCTAACCACCTGCTGTTTCATTGGATTACATCATCTGTACGCCAGAAATTTCTGGTATGTTCTTACCACTCCTTCTACATCGGTATATATAGTGGCCGTCTTTTTGCTTAAACATTGTTCAGTATCATTTTAGTGGTTTCTGAGGTAAGAAATACAGTACGGCAGTTGAAGCTGTTCCAAGATCATTACGGACAAGGTGAGCATAGGTACTGCTAATCATGGGCAGTGTCCATTATTTTTGAAAAGAAAATAAACATTCGAGTGAAACTTGGTGCTAGCGGGTGTATTCATCCTCCAAATTGTGCCTTTATTATGAACTTGCTGGATGGCTGGGAACTGATTAGAAAAGAATATTTGTGAGTGTGTTCTGTACAAGTTTTAACTTTATCTTGATAAATCGCTTGGAAGGAAAAAAACTGTGTTGTTTTGCATTTCAGGGTGGTTTCACGACATCTCACATTGGGTCTTGGTCGACCCAATCCAAAAAACTTCGGTTAACAAATAGTTGATAATGATAAAGATGTTGATTCCCATAGGGAATCTAAAATATGTGTCCCGAATGAGTAAATTTATAATAAGAAATATAAATGGTCTGTTCTTGGACATTATAATTTTTCCAGCTAACTCATTCCTGGTTGCCTGCATTTCACCCCCGTGTGCTAGGTTGGGCTCATCAGTTGGTACCTAGCACACCTACCAAGAAGCATGGCTAGTGCATACCGTGAAGGCCACTGCGTAGGCTATTTGAAGCCACTGGCAGTGTTAATGCTCTATGAGAGACTTTGTCTCACTACAAAAAATTGATGCCTGCTTGGCCATCAGATGATATAGATGTTGATTCCCATAGGGCAGTGGTTCCCAACCTTTGCCAGCTGACGCCCCCCTTTTCAGATACGGGTGGTCATCCCCCTCCCCCCCCCCCCCCCCCATCGCTTCTGTAACCTCTCCAATACACTGACGTGGAGGATATAGACCTAAACTAATGACACTACATAATGAATTATTCCATTATTCAATGATTTATGAAAAAATAATATGAAGTACACACTTTATATCTATGACATACTAACTTCATTTCAGCACAATACAAAGAACACACTTTTACAATAAATCCTTCAAGTAGTCAACAAATGTCAGTGAGAGGGTTGACATTGTTTTCTCTTGGTAAGATTTGGTACGTTTGGTTTGATATTTGACAGAGCACCGCGGAGATCACTTGCAACATCAAGCCGACAGCGCTGCTTTGTGTTTATGACACTCAGCATTGAAAATCCTGACTTGCATAAATGTGTCGTTGAAAATGGGACAATGACACGCAATGCTACTTTGGCTATTTCAGGATACACTGCAAGACAGTTTACCCAAAAGTCGCCCAGTCCTAATATTTTGTAATCATCTTTTAGCTTTGAATCACACTTCAAATCTATGGCTTCTTCTTGAAGTTATGCTGGCAGTGCTTCAATGTCAATAGCAAATGGATTTCTTGTTAACATCCAGGACCATTCATCTGATGAGATATCGGGAAATTAGGAGTTGAATTCTTGTGCCAGGGAATCCAAATGTGACTGAATTTGCACCCTAAGTTTATTACGATCATGTTCATTTTCCGGCAAAATTTCATTAAAGCGGTGAAAGGATGAGAAGTTGTTCAACTGAAGGCGCCATTTCCATAACTGTATTTTTTCCAAGAAAGCTCTGATGGCATCATAAGCAAGCATAATATTGGAGTTTTTGCCTTGAAGCTTTAAGTTCAAACTGTTCAAAGCTTCAAAAAATCACAAAGATATGCCAATGAGACGATAAAATTGGCATCAGTAAACACTTCATACAGATCGTTCCTACCTTCACCAAGAAGAAAAATTTCAACTTCAGACTTTAATTCAAACAGCCAAGCCAACATGTTCCCTTTTGATAGCCAGCGAACCTCTGTGTGGAAAAGGAGAGTTTTGTGATCGGCTTGAAGGTCAACACAAAGGGCTTCAAACAATCTTATCTGTAAAGAACTTGTCTTCACAGAGTTCACAATTCTTATAGCGACTTTTAGAGTGTTATTAAAATTTTGGGGCAAGGTTTTGGCCGCCAAAGCCTGCCTGTGAATTATGCAGTGAGTTCCCATGATGTTTGGATTTTTATCTTTGGCCAATTTGAGAAGCCAAGAACATGACCCGATCATAGCAGGTGCACCATCTGTACATACACCCACTACATTTTCCCAGGAAAGTCCATGTTCTTGGAAAAAACTATTGATGGCAGAAAACACATCACAAGCTTTCGAAGTTGTTTTCAAACATTGGAAGAATAACATTTCTTCTCTTAAAATTCCACTGTCGACAAATCGACAATATACAATCAGTTGACAAAAATGGGCCACATCGGTTGTTTCATCACACTGAATTGAAAACACTGGAGATGCTTTCACCTTCTCCAAAATTTGCATTTTAATGTCTTCTGACAGTTCTTGAAGTCTGCACTTCACTGTGTTATCGGAAAGAGAAATTTTAGACAATTTCTGCCGACTCCCTTCACCAAAAACTATATTTGCAGCTAATAACATACACGAACTAATGTTTCCCCAATTGTGTGTGCTTTTTTGTTTTTGGCAATCAGAAGAGCTAGTTCATATGATGTTTCCACTGCTTTCTCATTTTCCTGGTTAAAAGTACCCGATGAATCTAATTTCATACGTTTTAGTGAGTTGAGTTTAGTTGCAAAAAATTCTGTGGGTTTGTCTTTTAAGCCTGATGATTCATGTTTAAATGTCTCTCCAAACACACGGGCCTCATCACATCGTTACTCAGAACACAGTGGCAGATTACGCATTGAGGCTGTTGTATTCCATTCCGTTCAACGACTGTGAAGCCATGTTTAATGTAGTCATCATTGTACAGTCACTTCTTGGACATCATTTTCAATTTCTTTCAAAGTCACAATATTAATTAACACAATTCACACAGTTGCACTGTTACAGCAAAGCATACACAACATTCACAATAAATAACTTGACAGACACGTCCACTGCGAAAGTATACGAGGCACAGAATCAACAGTCGAAGGGCCTGGCCACTGATGGTCTATCGGCGATGGCCATTACTGCGCCATCTCTGATAGGACAGTTGTACTATACAGCTCTCGCCAATTTGACTGCAAGGGAAGAATAAGAATGTATAGGGGTGGGAACAGAGCATTCAAGGACGAGCTACCCACAAAACGAGTCTGTATGCCGCAGGGTGCGAGGGAAGGAGGAACTTCCACTACTTTTGTTGCTTCTGAAACTCCGATTTTCTTTGTTCTTCAGAGTTAATGTCGACTCCTGACTGTAGTAACTTATTGCCAGTTAAGATCTTTGGTGAGAAAATGTCACTGTTTCATTGATTGCTGTGATTAAACATTAATTAGTTGTAGCCCAAAATACCAGTAGTTCTAGATAGAATTTCATGCTAGCCGTGAAAGCCTAACATGTTATTATTAAATAAATTTGTTATAATTTAGCCAACTATTATTGCCTTATCTCCTGTTGTTCTCGCTACTAGATCAGTTTGATATAATACCGACATTTATATGATTACCTCCTTCATGTAATATATTTTGTTTATGAGAAAAACCTTGTACAGTATGTAACAATAATGCTGGAAAATGAAAGCAACTACTACGTCGTTGATGAGTTGAAATATGTCGCGTATGGTCATAGTTTACTTTCACGCAAGTAGGTCCACAAAGTGTGCAATTAAACGTGCGCTGAGTGCTCTTGTTCCTGCACCTGCTCTCAGGCTACATTTTGCTCCTCACAACACAGCAAATTCCTTATTTCACCTCCAACCTCACGGCTCCGCAGAGGTTTGTGCTGACAGTTGCCAATTACCAGTGCTAGTGAACGATTGACAATCACTTGAGGGAGATTCGAAAAATGTTTATTACACAAAATTGTAATATTCAAGTTAAAATCACTTCACGCCCCCCCCCCCCCCCATAAAGCCGCATGCCCCTCAGGTTGCGAACCCCTGCCTTAGAGAATCTGAAATATGTGTCCCGAATGAGTAAATTTATAATACCAGGCAATCAGGAATGAGTTAACTGTAAAATTTATAATGTCCAATAACGGACCATTTATATTGGTATTATAAATTTACTCATTCGGGACACATATTTCAGATTCCCTATGGGAATCAACATCTATATCATCTGATGGCCAAGCAGACATCAGTTTTTGGTAGTGAGACAAAGTCTCTCACAGTGCATTGGCACTGCCGGTGGCTTCAAGTAGCCTACGCAGTTGCCTCCATGGTATGCACTAGCCACGCGTCTTGGTGGGCGTGCTAGGTACCAACTGACGAGCCCAACCTAGCACACGGGGGGCAAAATGCTGGCAACCAGGAATGATTTAGCTGGAAAATTTATAATGTCCAATAATGGACCATTTATATTGGTATAACAAATAGTTAGCATTAAATGTTTTTGGATGCTGGAATAAACTTCTGGTTGGATGTTAAGTCAAAGTATGCTGCAAATAGTGAAGGCCCAAAAGCTGTATTGGGTTGAATTATGATTAATCTCGTGAAGTCATTCATTGTGTCGAATGGTGGAATTATCCTTTGAGCTTTCATGTTCAAGTATTGTGAAGGGTAGAAGGATAAGCCCTCGTCTAGTGGTTAGTGGGCAAAATTACACCCCTTCCCCCCACCTTTCTCCTCCAGGCGTTACCTCCCCCTCCTTTCCGTTTTTAGGCTTAGGCTCCTATTATCTTTTAATCATGTGCTGGTCCTGAGATTTTTATTGAATATTGTGTGTTTCATGAAATCATGTTCTGGCTTTTGGGCCCACATTGCAAGATAGGCTTATTGTTGTTAATCCTGTTGCTTCTTTTCTAATGGAGGTTGAATTCTTGTTATAAAAATTGTTTTGAGAGAATCTATTATCTCAATAAATGGGAGAATCTTGTCATGTAAAATTTTTTCCTTTGTTTCTTAGAAAACATTAGCTTTCGTTTTAGATGTAAGTGGGGTTGGGCGCAATCTCTCTTTACCTTTTCCCGTATCGTTAACATAGCTTGGTTTTGGTCTGAGCCGATTGCTTTACAACCTGATTGACCCATTTCACCTGTCCAAGCGATCTACTGTGCTCTCTTCTGTTCCTAAGCGAACATTGATAATTGCCTGCTCGGCTCAGCTGGCAGCTCTTCAGCTGTGTAGCAACATTACGATGAAAGTCGCGCAGTATTGATTGGAGTGTGTGAAACTATAACAGTGTCCAACATAGACACTGCCATTTTTTTATGATAGTTTAGTTATCATCTCAAACTGTTCCTTTGTACACATCTTAACGTTACAAGGATTAATGTATGCCTCTTGTCCTAATGTAAATGCTATTTGCAGGTATGATTGTTTCATTAATTCATTAAAGTTTTTGTATTGAATAGCTCTAGCGATTCCATCTGTATTGTTGAGCTCAGACCTAAACATACAATTGTACGAGTCCTGTATAGGGAAAGGGATTGATATTTTTAGGTTGACAATAAAGTATGGGTTGCATAAAACTTAATTTTAAGGGGTAGATGGACCACTTTGTATAGTCTCTTGTCATAGGAAGAGCCTGACTGCATTGGAACAAGTATTTTTGGAAACTTACATTTATAAACTGTACACTTCCTGACTCAAAAACTGACTGGATTCTTTTGTGGAAGAATCAGTGTCAAAATTTCTATACCTCATGCCATGCAATGGTTTATCATAATAAAATATTTTTTCTTACCATTTAATATGAAGGGTTGCCAGCAAGAACCCCACTAGTCAAAAAATCACAATTGTGGGAAAACGAGAAAAACTGCATATCTTCGTCCCATAAATAGCTAATTGTTTTTGGTTTTGTCTAAATACGCTGTAGGCATCAGGGATTTTATCAGAACTCATTGAGTGATACCAAATTATATTCTCGGGGTGTGAAGAAGGAAAATGGATTGGACTAGTGGGGTTTTCGCAGAATTCAATACAACACAACTAAGATAATGCCTAATAATATTATATTTATATACCATGTAAATACTGTATAGATGATTATTTATTAAATAAAGAGGAGGGAAATGTGATATACAGCATATGACAACTCAAAACATTGATCTTCACATCCATCACTGTTGTCATCATTGTCTGTTTCATAGTCATAACTTGTTCTAGGTACATCCACTGATGCAGCTGTGTCAAAGAGGCTTGAGTAGTACGCTTTGCTTGCAGGATTTGTGAAGTAATCAACAAGTTTTAATATGTCCTTAGCCTTCACAGGTTTCACTGCAGGAGGGGATGGGAAAGCTCCTGGTAAGTTGATTGTGTCAGGAGTTTTGAACTTCGGATCTGTGATGATGTGACGGCTCCGAGGAACACGGTACATTTGTTGCAAATATACAGTTTTATGTTTGAAGTCACACCGCATAGATCGAACACACTGAAGCCTGAATGCTGGCTTTGGTATTTTACAAAACAAACTGTCAGTTGCTTTTTTTAAATCCTTGAAATCATGGTGGGTGAATATCTCCAAACCAAATGGAGATGGATGCGTTCAGGCCTTCAGAATCCTTTCATCCCAGTCTTCAGGAAGTTCGGCGATGGTATTCTTCCTGCATTGAATAGAAATAAGTGAAAAGTCCTGGTTGTTTGGTAGGTAGCTATGACCACAAACGGGAAAAAGGATGTAACCCTTTTAAAAAGTTTGAGAACGTGCACTACACAGAACAGGAAGTAAACCCTTGTTTTATTTTTGTTTTACCCAGAAAAACTGTCACTTATTAAAACCAGCTCATCCGTTAACTCAGAGTGTGGGATGCTATTTATGAAATGTAGCAGCATTGAGATAATCTCATTGGACCACTTGTGTCCATATTCACGTAAAACCTTAGAGAACAGGAGTATAATCTAGAGGAACGCGGACAGTTGTAAACAACATTGTAGCTTATCAGTGGTTTATCGTGAGTTGAGCAGAACGCTCTCACAGCACCTGCCTGTAGCACCACAGACTAGTGGCGTTCTCGCTAGCAACAGTCCAGACTTGTGGGGTTTTTGCTGAATTGCCGTATGTTTAGAGGCTACTACAGTATGACTTGAGGAGTTTTTGACAGAATCGGTTGTGTAATCACGTGCGTAATGCTGAACACTACAAGGTGACGGCTATAACTTGTTTATTACATGTGATAAATATCATTCTTGATCCGTATTCATGATATTTGATTGGAATAATAACAATAAGTTAATTTATTGATTTCACCACCTAATCAATACAATAAGTCTTGTCTTAGTTGAATTTACTTTGGCATGTTAACTAAAATGGTACATGTTTTGCCTTGAATTTAGGCATCATCAGCCATTATCTTAACCTTAAAACAGAATCAGGCACCTGATTTACATATACGTGGAATAAAACAGATTTTTTAAAAAACTTTAGAGAGACTTGAACTAAAATTAAGATATGGTAAAAGACTTGTAATGAAGTTGGTTTTAAAGATATTACAATGAGTGAGGAAATATACAATTGGTGAAAGTAGTAGTAATATTAACATTAGAAGGCTTCTATTAAAATTAAAATGAACAAAGCAACAGTCTGTTATGAACGAGTGATAGGATTGCTAAAAATTATGTTGGCCAACCAGCGGTTACAACGAAAATGGCAATAAAAATCGTATTTAATAAATAATGTAGAATAAAATAATAATGAAAGATTATTATTCGTTTACAAGAGAAAGAGTCTAAAATCAATGGCATATGGTGATGTGGTTGAGTTTGATAAAAACTACGAAGTTGAAGTTGACGGTTGAAGAACGACTAATACACTCCCCTCCGTTCTTCTCCCTGCCAGTACATCTAATTCAACTGCAACCAATAGACCCTTAGCCACACCCACTGTAATATCGCTCCCTCCAACGGCATCTCACCGTTACAATACGCGCAGCAATACACTTCCCTCTTTCTCTCCCACCAACGGTAGCTCCCCTCCAAGTGCTACAAACAAGCCCATAGTCACGCCTTCGCAAACAGTTCCACTTCCAACTCAAACCTACAGCTACAAAACCCACAGTAAGAAGCCAACAGTCGACAATAACGTTCAGTTAATAACGTAATAAATTACCCTCACCATCGTCTAATGGTAAGTGTACACTATTTCCACTTAAACATTTCATTATGATTTTTTCACTCAATTAACACCATGTTTCTGGTTTCCTTTTACAGATTCAACTGTCACACTTCCGTTTCGACTAGAATGTCAATCAACCCACATTCTTAACAACATTGTAGCATTGCATCAAATTGAGATGGTCCAAAAAGGTCCTATTTAAACATCGCTCTTCAGCCGTCAACTTCAACTTCGTATTTTTTGATCAAACTCATCCACATCACCATATGCCATTGATTTTCGACTCTTTCTCTTGTAAACGAATAATTGCTGGTCACTTGACCATCTTTCATTATTTATTCTACATTATTTATTAAATACGATTTTTATTGCCATTTTCGTTGTAACCGCTGGTTGGCCAACATAATTTTTAGCAATCCTATCACTCATTCATAACGGACTGTTGCTTTGTTCATTTTAATTTTAATAGAAGCCTTCTAGTGTTAACATTACTACTACTTTCACCAATTGTATATTTCCTCACTCATTGTAATATCTTTAAAACCAACTTCATTACAAGTCTTTTACCATATCTTAATTTTAGTTCAAGTCTCCCCAAAGTTTTGTAAAAAATCTGTTTTATTCCATGTATATGTAAATCAGGTGCCTGATTCTGTTTTAAGGTTAAGATAATGGCTGATGATGCCTAAATTCAAGGCGAAACATGTACCATTTTAGTTAACATGCCAAAGTAAATTCAACTAAGACAAGACTTATTGTATTGTTTAGGCGGTGAAATCAATAAATTAACTTATTGTTATTATTCCAATATAACTCGTTTTTCGATTTATTTTTTTTTACTAATGGGGTTCTTGCCGGCAACCCCTCATATATATTTGTCCAATATACACTTCAAAAATAAACTTGTGTAGATTTATTAAATTAAGAAAGTGACTAAAGTAATTGGTAGCAAATGTTTTAATTCAAAATCTTTCTGAAATCAAATTTAGCCTTTTACTGGTATAGTTCAGATGAACCTCTGTGTAATAACTAGCCATGAAATCTCTAAGATAATATGCTCCTTCATTTCGATCATGCTTGTACTCGAGGACTTAGATATTTTTAGCCAATCATTTCTTAGTGTCAGGAAGTATACTTAAGGTTACGTAATATTTTCTGATGAATAAGGACTGTTATGATTGAATAGTTTGCTGAATACATAAAAAGCCCTTTCATATCTAATCACATTGTTTCATTTACCTGGTTTACTGCAGCTTGATTTTTGAATCTTATCCACTGAGAACTGTTGAGTACATACTCTTCATAATATTTGGCCCAATCATTGTCATTTTTAATGTTACATGGTGGAGAGAACTGCAAATAAGAAATGATGCAATAAGTGACAGATAAGGTGTCAGAGATGATACTTCATATCAGTCATCAGTGTTGGAATTCAAGAGGACAAACTGGGGCAAATATTCATTTATAGGAAGGGGAGTTAGGGATTGGAATAACTTACCAAGGGAGATGTTCAATAAATTTCCAATTTCTTTGAAATCATTTCGGAAAAGGCTAGGAAAGCAACAGATAGGGAATCTGCCACCTGGGCGACTGCCCTAAATGCAGATCAGTATTGATTGATTTTGATTTGATTAACACATTTCACATGCACTCTACACTGGCTTTTTAATTAACTAGGACTTTTTTCAGATTTTAAAAAACTTTTTATATTTTTCCACAGTTTACAACTTACTTAAAAACCTATTTTAACCTAGCAATATCTCAAGATATTAACAGCAACCAAACTTCACTTAGTACTCAGTACATTATGTAATCGAACTAGTACAGGTCCCATGGTCTGATACTATTTAGCAAAGATGATCTTTCTTTTAATGGGAAGTACAACTAGGTAACAATCCCTTGATTATAATTCAGGTGAGCTGCAGACATATTTCTTAATCCTTGAATGCTAATTCTCTACAGATGTTTTCTTTATGATGCCACAAATTCTTCAACACTTTGGTTTTAAGTCCCAATAGCTACTCTTACTGTTTTTGGAACCTCTGTGATGCTGGAATTTTGCCCTGCAGGAGTTATTTACACGACACCAAATCTATTGACACGACACGAGGCTGACGTATTTCAGCAACTTCACCAGACTGAACTAGGATAGAACCTACAATGTTGGGCTCATAAGGACCATTGCTCTACTGTCTGAGCTATTCAGGCTGGCCTAGTACCAGAGCAGTTTCTCTTTTTCTTTTCAATATGCTTTTTTGTAACAGTAACATACACGGGTCTTATGGCAACGATGGGATAGGCAAGGTCTAGGAATGAGAAGGTAACGACCATGGCCTTAATTAAGGTACAGCCCCAGATCTACAAAATATAACTGTTTGTTCCTCTCATAGCATTATTCCATTATTTGGCACATACTGAAAATCTGATCCTGACAGCCCATTTGTTGCCTGTAACCATACTGGTCTTTATCCAACTTGCTCACAACCACTGATTTACACCCTTCCTTCCAAAATGCCAGTGAACACCTTGCCTGGTATACAAATCAATGAAATACCTCGACGGTTCTTGCAATCCATCCTGTTCGCTTGCTTGTAGTAAGGAGCAATTCGTGCTTTTTTCCAATTACAGGATACCTTTCTAACATTCCATGCTAATCTTATTACTCTATGAAGCCATTTCATTCCTGCGTTCCACTAAATTTCACCATTTTAAGTCTAATTTCATCTATTCCTGCTGGTTTATAACAGTGGAATTAATTGACCAAACTTTTCACTTTCTCAGCGTAATTACACCAACATTTTTGTCCTCCTCCTCATGACATCCATTGTTCGTAAAATTGCCAGAAATTTCCTTTTATGTTAAAGAGACTTTCAAAGTATTCCTTCCACCTATCCAGTGATTACATGGGATCCGTTATGAGTTCACCTCATTTACCCAAAACACTATTCTACCCGTGCTTCGCTATGGTTTTAAACTGAAAGTTATTAGTCAAAGTTTTACATTTTTGAGAGTCCACTGTCAACTGAGCCTATAAAATATGCCCTCAATTCATACATAAACTTTTTTTGGGGGAAAGATTATTTATTTTCTGATCTAACACTCATTTGAACCCAATACGGAAGAATTTGAATGTTTAAAACCCATTTCTTATTTAACTTATAGGATGTAAAAGCGACCAACCCTTGAAATTTAGAATTTTTACATCGAACAGTAATGAAGGAATGAATACATAATAAGTGGTGAATGTTTTAAAATATTTATTAACATCTAGGGTATAGAAGACGACCCCTCATAAAAAAGTTAAGATCGTACCTAAAAAGGTTTTGGAAGAATGGATATTGTGTTTTTGAGTGTCAACCATCATCTAAAACCCTTAGGGGAGAAATATTTTTAAGTGTACAATATTTTATACCTAGGATATAAAAGAAGACCCTTCTCATAAAATTACAACTTTGTACGTCAAAAGGTTTTAGAGGGATGAATGATTTTGTTTATGGAGCTAACCTCATTTAACACTTTAGGGGGATGGAATTATTTTGTCTGCATCCGTTAAACCGTTTCGGAGGAAGGAATGAATGCGTTTGTTTTCTGATTTTATCACGCATTTAACTCACCGAGCGGTTAAATTTGTTTTAAACCTTCTATTATTTAACACCTAGGATATCATTTGGAATTTTAATTTTGTAATTCAAACAGTTTCAAATAAATGTATACTTTTGTCATCATTCCTCAACCCCCCAGTCAAAACCCCCTTAAGAGTCTATTGTTTTAAGTCACCTTCTTATTTGTATCCTCATAAAAAGAATTCAACTCCTTTTACACCCCTTTAAGTCGATCCCACCCCATCCCCCACCCCCATCCCTCTCCTGCCACAAAATACATGTCTTTATTTTTAAAGGATATTCCAAATACCAATTTTCTCATCCAAAACATCCTTCGTTTTTGAGACATAAGTATCTTGAAACAAAGAATTCAACTCATTTTTCAGTTCATTTATCCCCCTCCCCTTAATTGGAGTTTCTGAAAACAAAAGAATACGTGTTTATTTTTAAAGGAGATTCCAAATAGAATTTTTCATGCCTGTAACATCTTCAGTGTTTGAGATATAAGTATCCTCATAAAAAGAATTCAACCCCTCTTTCAGTCCTTTATACAACCCTCTTAAGTGAATTTCCCAAAAGAAAAAAAATACATGTTTCTTTATTCTTGAAGGATATTGCATATACCAGCTTTCATGTCTGTAATATCTTCAGTTTAGGAGATATGCTGTAGATAAGCTTTTAAAAATTCACTTTAACACTTCCACTTAAGAGGATTTTCAGAAAACAAATTGTGCATGTTCCTTCACTATTACAGGAGATTTTCACATCTGTAACATCTTCAGTATTTTATATATACGTATCCTTATAAAAAGAATTCAATACTTTCATCATTTCTTCACCCACTCCACCCCCTTAAGTGGATTTTCCAAAAACAAAAAATACGTGTTTCTTTATTTTTAAAGAAGATTCCAAATACAAATTTTCATATCTGTAACATCTTTAGTTTTTGAGATATAAGTATCCTCATTAGAAATAATTCAACCCCTTTTTCAGTCCTTTTTACAGTCCCTATCCCTTAAGTGTTTTTCTGAAACAAAAAATATGTGCTGCTTTATTTTGAAAAGATATTAAAAATACCAATTTTTACGTCTGTTATATGTTATGTTTTAGAGATATACTGTAGATATGCTCATTTTTAAAATTCACCCCTTTTAACACTCCCCCTTAAGCGAATTTTCAGAATACAATTTATGCATGTTCCTTTACTATTACAGGAGATTCAAAATACCAATGTTCACGCCCGTAACATCTTCAGTATTTGATATATAAGTATCCTTATAAAAATAATTCAGTACTTTCTTAATTTCTTTTCACCCAACCCACTCCCTTAAGTGGATTTCCCTAAAACAAAAAATACATGTTTCCTTATTTCTAAAGAATATTCCAAATGCCAATTTTCACATCTTTTAACTGTTATGATTTTTAGATATAGATACACCCATTTTTTAAATTCACCCCCCTTTTCACCCCCGTAGCAACAGAATATCCAATTATCCTCCCTCAGCGAGCACCTATATTGCAATATGAATGTATCTTCAAAGTTTCATTTCTTTATGTCCAGTAGTTTTGGCTCTGCGATGGTGAATCTGTCAGTCAGTCAGTCAGTCAGTCAGTCAGTCAGGACAAGTTAACTAGGCCGAGGTGGTTCCAGGAATGTGAAAAGGATCAGAGATGTGTCATCATCCGGTTAATCCTATTCAATTAATGACATTGTCAAATTCAGATAGATGGTAAAGAGCTATCAAGATTTTAAGGTGGATTCAAAACCCAAACATTAGAGTGGACCTCTACCCAAGGAGCACATGAAAGCGCTGGCTGTTTGGCTCAAGAAATACAGTGGGGATGTCAAGGCACAAATAAGAACAAGATCTAGACACTGCAAAGAAATATATTGTTGTCATGCAACCCAGAGATGCTCAACCCAATACTAAAGTAAATGAAAATATTCAGTTACTGCTTTGCTAACTGCTTGGTTATTTTTACACACTAGAGAGTTTGAATCCTAATTAACACATGTGGGAAATTTTAAAAGAAATATCACATATCTGTAGTGTCCCCAAGTGTGTGGATGGCAATCGGGTTGAGGTCACTCCATTTTAAAATGACACAATACCATATTACTTGTGTATTAGCCCCCCCCCCCCCCTTGTTTTCCGCTTTTAAAGCCAAAAATTGTACAGGGGATGGTGTCCAATATGCGATAACCTCAAATTTTTTGCAGTGAACACATGACTTCTAGGCTATAAAGAGCTGTAAATTGTACATGTAATCATTCTACACTAGTCTTTATCAAACTTATGAATGTATTCTGAGATTTACTGCCTATTTTCATTGGAAGATTGTATTTCTAAATTTAAAAAAACAATAAATGGTGAACACATCACTTTTAGGCTTACTTACGAGGATTGGGGCAAAAGTCATGGCAAGTATTTTTTTTCTTGTAGATATGTGAACGGATCACAAACGTATATGTGTCATGTGGAAGTTCTGCAGGAATAGTGTGTATGCAGAACAACAGATGGCTCTGTGATAGCTGGTAGTAGCGCAGCGAGGGCTGTGAAATCAGTCAGTTGGTGAGTGTCGTGTGAGATGGATGTAATCCGTGTTGAACAGCACGCTTACATCAAAATAGCCATTCTCCGAGGGAGAAATGCGATGGAATGTCACAGTGAATTAGTGGAAGCCCTTGGGAATAATGCCCTACCATACCGTACAGTAGCACGATGGGTAGGAAAGTTTCAGCAAGGACGTGTGTCAACCAGTGATGAGCAACGTTTGGGACGACCTATCAGTGTACGGACTGACGTGGCGTTCGGGAGAAACGTCCAGATCTTGTGGACAGTGCAATAATCCTGCATGACAATGCAAAACCACATAAAGCAGAGTCTGTAGAGCAGCTACTGTGATGTTGGAGATGGAAAGAATTGGAGCACCCACCGTACTCTCCCGACATTTTGCCCTGTGACTTTGATCTCATTCGAAAAATTAAGGAACCACAATGTGGTAGGCGGTTTGCAACACGAGAGGACATTGCTAAAGCTGTGCGCCAACAGGTGACCCGATTCACACATGGTGCGGCAAATGCTGAGGTAGATGGTATTCAGCGCCTCCCACATCATTGGCAGCAGGGGACTACTTTGAGTGTCTTTAGGCCCAGGTTTGTCACGTCAACTTTATGTGTAATGTGTTGTCATTCTTTTGCACCCGGAAGGCTGTATTGCTGTATTGCCCTCTATACTACCGTAATAAATTAGTGTGTTGCGATATTTTGGTGCTATTCATTGTCCACACATGTAGTCCTTTCGTCTGTATATGTCACATTTTCCAACCGGACTGGTATCTTCAAGAAGAAAATAGTTGCCATGACTTTTGCCCCAACCCTCGTACACTGTAAATATAATGTCAGTTTTATTTACTGTATTAAGCAATATTAACACAAAACAATGAAAAAGAACTTAATGGCCAGTCATTTGTCACTGTCAGTTGTATATGACAGTTTGAAAAATACGTGAGCATCGCGAAACCTCCAGCGCTCAGCTGGTGCAATACGACCATGGCGCATAGCCCGCATAAAATGTAACGCTGTACTCAGGAAAGCTAATGAATCATGAGGGAAAATAAATTCACAAAACCTACACTTACTAACAACATCCAACATTAAAATGAAAATACAAGAATAAAAGAGAGTGAGATAGTACCAAATTACCTACAGATAAGGGATGGCACAGGTTATTATGGCCTGCGAAGATTTCAGTCACTGATTTCAGTCACTTTCTTGCCACGTGTCTTTCCTGAACTAAACTGAGATATGGTCAGTGGCGGCCGCACTTTAAGGGCACAGGGTCACATGCCCCCAACCCTCGTATAAGACATGGGCCTCCTTGCTTTTCAGGTAGAAATTAAAATTTAAAAATTATCAAAATTAAGGTATTTACATCATCATGTCATAAATACAACCAATTACATGTACCATATTCTTCTATTCTTTGTGATTGAGCCCTGAAGATGGTTTTCCATGGTTTCCCATTTTCACACCAAGCAAATGCTGAGTCTGTACCGTAATTAAGGCCATGGCCACTTCATTCCTATTCCTAGCCCTTTCCATCATCACCTATCTGTGTCGGTACGACGTAAAGCATCTTGCAAAAAACTTTGTCGCTGGGCACGTGGACATGCAAGAACACTGCTGACATTATAGAAGCCTCAGTCACAAGCTCATGTGTCTGGAGCTCACTGCTGGCACTGTTAGGGCGGCATGGTGGGGGTTGCCAATGGTACTATACTTTCACCCTGGAAGGGTTTGAAGGCTGCAAATTTGCTGTTGTAGTCAGTGTGCTATTCATCCTCTTTGGTGTGTTAGTACTAATTGTGAAAGCAAGTGCAGTGTGTAATAAATATTAAAATTTAATCGTTGTACTTACTAGTTATTCCTGTCAAAGTTGTATTCACAATGAACATAACAAAGTACTTACACAGTAAATGATGATGGTGATGATGATGATGATGATGATGTTTGTTGTTTAAAGGGACCTAACAGCTAGGTCATCATTCTCTAATGGTATAAGGTACAAAGAAATGATTGTGCAACATAAACAAACAGTGGATCCAATTCACAATACCTTAATTACTGGGATAATGCTTATTATCTAAAGGGGTCAAAGAACCAGGCCACTGGCCTCTCGTAATAGTACTAATCACTGGTAAAGCAGAACTATGTTATTCCTCCTATAGCAGTACTATAGTAGTAAAGTAGACTCATGCTGTTTCTTGCATGGAGGTACTAATCACAGATAATGTAGACCCATGGTATGTCACACAATGACACCACTCACAGGTAACACATACCCATAGAGTTTTGCATATAAGGGCACAATTCACAAGCAACGCAGACCTATGGTGTTCCTCACATAGTGGGTCTAATCTTGGGCGCCGGTATTCCCGTGGTGTTCCTCCCTTAGTGCAACTAAGCACAGGCCACGTATACTCATGGTATCACTCATACAGTGGTACTGATCATAGGCAGTGTATGACACGTTATGGTAACTCCCACAGGCAAAAAAAAAACCCCACGGTATTCTTCACATAATGGTACTACTCTTACGCAACACAGACCCATAGGTTTCCTCACAGAGTGCTACTAATCACGTGTACCAGCCAATTCTGTGGTGTTCCTCACATAGTGGTACTGAAAAATGAAATGAAATGAAATGGCGTATGGTTTTTTGTGCCGGGAGTGTCCGAGGACATGTTCGGCTCGCCAGCTGCAGGTCTTTTGATTTGACGCCCGTAGGTGACCTGTGCGTCATGATGAGGATGAAATGATGTTGAAGATGACACATACACCCAGTCCCCGTACCAGTGAAATTAACCAATGATGGTCAAATTTCCTGACCCTGTCGGGAATCGAACCTGGGACCGCTGTGACCAAAGGCCAACATACTAACCATCTAGCCATGGAGCCGGACATAGTGGTACTAATCACAGGCAACGCATTCAAGTGCAATTTTCGACTCTTACACTCACTAGATAATTGTCTATGCAACCGAGCACCCCGCCTCGGTGGAATACAAATGATGACACTCATCACAAGCAACGCCCAGAGCTGTAGTGTTCCTCACAAAATGGTACTGCTCTTAGGTAACCTATACCAATGGTTTCTTCTCAAAGTGGTACTAGTCACAAGTAGCATTGACCGATGGTGTTCCGCACGTAATGGTACTAATCACAAGTAGTCTCATGATTCTAATGTCATCATCCCTTGGTTGCCCCTTTTAGTTGCCTCTTACGACAGGCAGGGGATACTGTGGGTGGATTATTCATCTGCATCCCCACCCACAGGGGGTAGAGAGAGAGAGAGAAAAATAGAAAAGAGAAGGGTTCCAACACTTCGAAAAATGAAGTACCAGACGAAGAAAGACAAGGGCCACAAAGGGCATGAAAATGAAAGACTTCCTAGGCCTCGAATACTCTAGTACCATTGGGGTCAGGAAAGAACATCAGTTGACCAAGGGACGTCGGACAGAATAGATGAAAGTGAGTATCCTGGCATAAGTAAGTGGAAGCAATGCCAGGACTCACCTAAGGGTCCCCTGGTCGCCAGCCCACGCTCCTAAGTTGAGAGCCCCTTGGGCCCCTTTTAGTTGCTTTCTACGACAGGCAGAGGATACCATAGGTGTATTCTTTATCTATATCTCCCACATACAGCGTGTGCACAGTAAACATATAAGCTATGAGACAGACTTGTGGCGAAAAAATTAGGGACCCCCAAAAACACAACTTTGCATTAAGCAGGTATTTAATGATAGAAATGTGTCTTACACCAGAAACTTCAATAAATCTTCATACGAAAAGTGTGAGTAGATCTGTGGCTGCGCTGTAAGTCATGCTTTCTTCTTTTTCCCCCATGTATTTTGTTTGGGGGAGAAGATATGTGGTAGACAAAGAGCAGTGTTAAGGATTTAAAACACTTACATGAGAAAATTAAGAAACGTGGACTTTCTAAAACCCATTTGGATAATAAAATGAGTTTAGCTTTATTAGGGCAAGTTAATATTAAGCAACAGCTTGATGATGGTTATAGACTTTCTGTTCATAGACACAACGAACAAGTGGACAAGAATAGATGCATTTTGTCTTGCATTATTGAAGCAGTTAAGTTTTGTGGCGAGTTTGAACTTGCTTTAAGGGGTCATGATGAATCAGAAGACTCAAATAATCCAGGGAGTTTTGTGGGGATTATTGATTATACTGCCAAAATTGATAGTGAACTAAAAGACCATTTAGAAAATGCGACTGTTTAAGGGCACATTGAAATGAATTCAAAATGACTTGTTAGATGCTATGTTGCTTGTACGTCAAACACACATAGAAGATGAGATCATTAAAGTAAATTACTTATCTCTGCAAGCCGATGAGGTGATAGTTCATGCAAATCTCAGATGGTGTCAATTTTCAGGTATGAGGCCAATGGTGAAATTAAGGAAAGATTTAGGGACTTTTTCGAGGTACACGATAGAAGTTTATAAGGTTTATCAAAACTTATTTTAGAGCAACTAAAGGAAATTGAATTAGATAAGTTTTCCAAGAAACTCATTTGCCAGACATATGATGGAGCTTGTGTGTTTAGGGGCCAAAGTAAGGGGGTGCAAATGCTTGGTAAGGGATAAATATCCTGGAGCCAACTATATCCATTGTTATGCACATCAGTCAATTTTAATTCTGCAACATGCAACACATCACAGCAGAATATTTTTTCAAGATCTACAAGACATTAGTCCATTCTTTCTGAGATCACTGAAAAGAATGGGTGTGTTCACTCAGTTTGTTCAGAAGAGAATTTCATCAGCTCCTCCACCCAGATGGTATTTCCAGCATAGAACTGTCAATACTCTCTTTGAAAATAAGGAGAGTTTGATAGAATGTTTCAAACACATCTGTGATACTGAATGCAATGATAGAAACACATCCATTAAGGTGGGAGGATTTGTGTGGACTCTTAAAGAACAACAATTCTTGTTTTGGCTTGAATTTTATCACAAAATCATGCCTCATGTGGCAATGTTCTTTGATTGCATTCATAAATGAGATATTGATGCACTTAATGTAAGGAACTGTTTGGACAGGTTTTCTGAATGCATAGCTAAGGTGCGCAGAGACTATGGGCATGAGGAAGAGACTGTGGGTGAACCCTTTAACAAACGAAGATGTAGGAATGATGTAGGATCGGTACCTAATTGTATCACTGCTATTGAAGTTTATGATGTCATTGTGCAAAATATTAGAGGAGGTTTCAATTTTCTATTCATCTGTATTTGTCAAAGCTATTTCTTGCTAGCAGTTTTGAACAGTATAGCAGAACGTTCCCTGAAAAGGATTTTAAAGCCACTCTTCAGGCTTACCCTTCTCTAAATGAGCATAAACTGAAGTTAGAATTGCTGGGCTGAGTGGCTCAGATGGTTGAGGCACTGGCCTTCTGAACCAAATTTATCAAGTTCGATCCAGGTGCAGTCCGGTGGTATTTGAAGGTGCTCAAATACGTCAGCATGGTGTCGGTAGATTTACTTGCATGTAAAACAACTCCTGTGGGACTAAATTCCTGCACCTCAGCATTTCGGGAAACCATAAAAGTAGTTAGTGGGATGTAAAGCAAATAACAGTATTATTATTATTATTATTATTGAAAACAGAATTGCAAGTTCTATACTCCGGAGAAGATCTGCGAGTGGCTGCCGGTGCTACAATGCTGTTAAACTACTTCATTCAGAATAACATGTTGTATTCTTTCTCAGAATGTGTCAGTGCATTGCAAATAACCGTCACCATACCCATGACAACAGTTGAAAGTGAACATTGTTTATCAACTCTAAATAGTTTCATAGTGTTTCTTTTCTAAGAAACACTATGAGGATAGCCATGCTCTCCCTTGAGAAAAGAATGACTAGTGACATCCCAGACGTTAATAAGACATTCATAGAGCAGTTCACAACAGTTAAAGATTTTTTTTTCTATTCGCTTTACGTCGTATCGACACAGATAGGTCTTGTGGCGACGATGAGACAGGAAAGGCCTAGGAATGGGAAGGAAGCGGCCGTGGCCTTAATTAAGGTACAGCCCCAGCATTTGCCTGGTGTGAAAATGGGAAACCACAGAAAACCATCTTCAGGGCTGCCGACAGTGGCGTTCGAACCTACTATCTCCTGAATACTGGATACTGGCCGCACTAGCAACTGCAGCTATTGGGTGTTATGAAAGGTGTTGCTCATGGGATTAGTTGTGCTGCAGTAGCACTTTCTGGCCCAGTGGGGAAAGCAATGGCAAACTACCTCACTCCTCATCTTGCTCAGTACACCTCATTTTGGTGCTCCAATTAGTTTTCGCGGTTTCCTTATAACCGCATAACCATTGATGGTGCTATTTGAGGATCCAACCAGCCTCTGGGCTGATGACCTAAGAGACAGACAGACAGACAGACAGACAGACAGACAGACAGACAGACAGACAGACAGACAGACAGACAGACAGACACCATGTGATTCAACCGCCCCTTTTAATGTAGTTTTATGCAACCCAACTAACATCGAACATGGTTATAAGATGGCTATTCCCCTGCAGACATATACTGTATGGTACTAATGTTCAAGTGAGCACATTTTGCACACGATTCTGAACCCTACTGACAGGTTATATCGTCCGTTCACAAAACGTGATGCCTTGAAATCATATAACGACGACCCTTGACCATGTAACAAAGTTAATGTATCGTGCCTCGTAACTGGGTGTAACAAAGAGGGGCTGTCAATGCATAAAACTAGGTAACAGTGCAGTAATTAATTACTTAAACACCAAACCAGGTGGTGTATGTACTCTACTCTCAATGTACTACCAGCATGTTCCCAGCAATGTAGCCATCATCAGTACATCATTCATACAGAGAGAGAGCTGCATATCCTCGGGAGGTAGTTACGGCTGTAGTTTCCCGTTGCTTTCAGCCGTGTAGCAGTATCAACACAGCTAAGCCATGTTGAGTATTATTACAAGGCCATATCAGTCAATCATCTAGACTGCCGCCCTTGCAACTTCCGAAAGGTTGCTACCCCCCTTTCGATGAACCATTCATTAGTCTGTTCTCTCAGCAGATACCCATCCGATATGGTTGGACCTGCGACTCGGCTATCTGTTTCATTGGGACACGCAAGCCTCCCCACCGTGGCAAGGTCACATGGTTCGCAGGGGAGGAAAATAAATATTATGGTATATGATATTTAGTGTAATTTCATGTACCATATAACGTAGCTGAAAGAAAATTGATCTGTAATTTGACATAGTGCTGAGTTCTTCTTTTCTGAGACTGCACAATGAACACTACTTTAATTATTTCCATAGGTAGTCTGAACAGCTCAGATTTTCTTAATGAGATACTGCTACCGAGTACAAACGTTTGTTATCAGAGTCCATTTAATCTGTAAGCTGCAGTATTGGAAAGTTGCCTGGTGGAAAATGTTTAATTTTATGCAAAAGTATAAATATTGTATGGTAGATTCCTTACCAACTCATTTGTGTTCTCATACTCTGGTGGTTCATCTTGATCTAGAGAGACTTCCTTCACTTGCTTTGATCTTCGCTTAGGTTGACATTTCTGTCGCTCTTTGAGCGGTAGCGGCACCGGCGGTAATGCTTTTAAATCACCAGCCTCCAAATTCTGTGGGGAACAATTTGAAGTTAAGTACTTAGTAGAGAAAGAGAGGTCGTTCAATTGATACACATATAGATTTTACTGAATTTTTAATTTTATTATGCGTTATTTAAACCACCGTAGCATTTACATTCAACTAACCTTAGATTTGTTTTCAAAACAAAATAACTCATGTGTGAAAATAGGTACAAAATGCTTAGAACAAAGGGCAAATAATATTAAATCTATTTTTTAATATTTTCAGAAGTGAAACAGTGATCCATGTATGCTATGAGCAGTGAAGGTGAATTATTAAAGCTTTGGCTAAACATTGTAAGTACCTTGAACCAAGAACTCATTCTACCATCAATTCTCACCACAGCCCAGTTGTTGTCAATATAAATACCTTTGATTGCTTTCAATAATCAACCAATAAACCCATAGTACCCTAGAACAGTGAACAACTTTTCCCTCCGTACTCTGTCATGTGCCTTCTCAGGATCTACAAAACATAAACATAACTGTCTATTCCTCTCATAGCATTTCTTCATAGTGCATACTGAAAATCTGATCCTGACTGCCCCTCTGTGGTGTGTAACCACACTTACAATCATTGATCGCACCCTCCCTTCCATATTTCCAGTGAACACCTTGCCTGGTATACTAATCAATGAAATACCTCGATAGTTGTTGCAATCAATCCCTTTCCCTTGCTCATAGTAAGGAGCAATTAATTCTTTTGTGGTCCAATTAGAGGGTACCTTTCTAATATTCCATGCTTATCTTTTTATTCTACGAAGCCTTCCCACTAAATTTCACCATTTCATGTCTAATGTCATCTATTCCTGCTGCTTTATGACAGTGGAGTTTATTTGTCAAACATTCCACTTCCTCAAGCATAATTACATCAACATTATTGTCTTTCTTCTCATGACATCAGTTGTTTACTACATTGCCAGAAAGATTTTGTTTTACATTAAGGAGATTTTCATAGAATTCCTTCCACCTATCCAACAATTCCTTATGATCTGTTATGAGTTCACCTGATTTATCCAAAACATTATTTATTTCCTTATATCAACACCTAGGTACTTACGGTGATCACCAAAGTTCCTGTAATTTTTTTTTTTTTTTTTACAAGTTGTCTTATGTCACACTGAAACAGATTTTTGCTATGGCAATGAAAGAATCACTGTAAGTACCTGAGTGTTAATATAAGAAAAGATCTTCATTAGGGCACATAAATTGGATGTAAGTAATGAGTACAGCTCTCTGCACATGGTTATTAGGTTATTTAGGGGCATAGTAAGGATGTAAAGGAGTTGGCATATAATTATCTGGTAAGATCCAACTATAATATGATTGTACAGTATGGGATATTGACCAGGATTACTTGATTCGAGACCTGGAAAATTTCAAAAGATAAGAAGATCGATTTGTTCTGGGTGATTTCTGACAAAAGAGTAGCGTTATGAAAATGTTGCAAAGTTTGGGCTGGGAAGACTTGGGAGAAGGGAGACAAGCTGCTTGACTAAGTGTAGTAGGAAAGATCAGAGTATGAAGATAAAGTTGGAATTCAAAGGGTCAAATTTGGGTAAACTATATATATAAAATAACTTGTCCTGACTGACTGACTGACTGACTGACTGATTCATCATCGCCGAGCCCAAACTACTGGACATAAAGAAATGAAATTTTGTGGATACATTCATATTAAGATAGAGGTGCTCGCTAAGAGAGGATTTTTGGATATTCCGTCGCTAAGGGGGTGAAATAGGGGGTAAAATTTTAAAATGAGTGTATCTGTATCTCAAAACTTTAAAAGTTTAGAGATGTAAATATTGGTATTTAGGATCTTCTTTAAAAATAAGGAAACACATATTTTTTTGTTTTCAGAAAATCCAATTAGGACGGGTGAAAAAGGGTGAAAAAGGGGTTGAATGCCTTTAATCAGGATACCGGTACTTATATCTCAGAAACTGAAGGTATTACAGACCTGAAAATTGGTACTTTTGATCTCTTTTAAAAATAAAGAAACACGTATTTTTTTCTTTTTGGAAAATCCAATTAATGGGAGTGTGAAAAGGGGGGTGAATTTTTAAAATGAGTGTATCTATATCTCAAAACATTGAAAGTTTACACATGTAAAAATTGGTATTTAGAATCTTCATTAAAAAATAAAGAAACACGTATTCTTTGTTTTCGGAAAATCCCAATAGGAAAGGTGGAAAGGGGTGAAAAAAGGGTTGAATGTATTTAATGAAAAGGGGGTGAATTTTTAAAATGAGTGTATCTATATCACAAAACTTTTAAAATTTATAGATGTAAAAATTACTATTTAGAATCTCCTTTAAAAATAAAGAAACACGTATATTTTTGTTTTCGGAAAATCCCAATAGGAAGGGTGGAAAAGGCTGAAAATTTGTTGAATGCCTTTAATGAGGCTAATTATATTTCAGAACCTGAAGATATTATAGACCTGAAAAATTGGTATTTGAGATCTACTTTAAAAATAATAAAGAAACAGGTATTTTTCGTTTTTGGAAAATCCAAATAATGGGGGGGTGAAAGGGGGGTGAATTTTAAAATGTGTGTATCTACATCTTTAAATTTTAAAAGTTTACAGATGTAAAAATTGGTATTTTGAATCTCCTTTAAAAATAAAGAAACATGTATTTTTTGTTTTCGGAAAATCCCAATAGGAGGGGTGTAAAAGGGTGAATAATCGGTTGAATGCCTTTAATGAGGAGACATATATCTCAGAAACTGAAGATATTACAGAACTGAAAATTTGTATATGGGATCTCCTTTAAAAATAAAGAAACACGTATTTTTTTGTTTTTGGAAAATCCAATTAATGGCGGTTAAACGGGAGTGACATATTGGGGTGAATTTTTTGAAAGACGATATCTACAGAATATCTGAGAAACATGAAATGTTACAGACGTAAAACGTGATATTTCGAATCTCCTGTAAATTTAAAGAAACATAGGTGATTTGTTTTTGGAAACTTCTCTTAAGGGGAACTAAAAGGGGGGTTAAATTTTAAAATGAGAATTTATACAGTATATCTCAAAAAACATAACATGTTACAGAAGTGAAAAATGTTATTTTTATCTCTATTAAAAATAAGTAAACATGTATTTTTAGTTTTCGGAAATACCACTTGGGTGGAGGGGGGTGGGGTAAAAGTGACTGAAAATGGTGTTGAATTATTTTAATTAGGCTACTGTTATCTCAAAAATGAAGATGTTACAGACGTGAAATTTGATACTTGGAAACCGCTTTAAAAGTAAAGAAACAAAAATTCTCGGAAAATCCAATGAATTGGGGGGGGGAGGTGAAAGAATTGAAAAATTAATTGACTTAATTGTATGAGAATACTTACATCTAATGAAAACTAAAGTTGTTAGGGCCTACAGACATGAAAATTGGTATTCGGATCTCCTTTAAAAACAAAGAAAAGCCCGTTTGGGGGGGGGGAATCATCTTGGGGGCGGGAGTGAAAAGGAGTTGAATTCCTTTCATGGGGATACATAAATCAAAAACTGAAGAAGTTACAGTCGTGATAATTGGTACTTAGAAGATCCTTTACTATTAGAGAAACAAGTATTTTTGCCAGAAAATTCACTTGGGGGGAGGGGAGGAGTGTGAAAGTGAAAAAAAAGTGAATTATTTTAATCTCAAAACTGAAGGTAATAGACGTAAACAATGGTGTTTGGAATCTCCTTTAAACATAAAGAAACACGCTTTCTTTTAGTTTTTTTTGGGGGGGGGGGAAGGTAAATAAACTTAACGGCGGTGGGGTGTAAAAGGAGGTGAGACCAATTGATTTTACTGTTCATAATGTATTTATAAGGAGCCTCCGTTGCTCAGGCGGCAGCGCGCCGGACTCTCACAGCTGGGTTCCGTGGTTCAAATCCCGGTCTCTCCATGTGACATTCGTGCTGGACAAAACAGAGGCGGGACAGGTTTCTCTCCGGATACTCCGGTTTTCCCTGTCATCATTCATTCCAGCAACACTGGCCAATATAATTTCCATTTCATTTGTCATCCATTAATCATTGCCCCAGAGGAGTGCGACAGGTTTCGGCTGCTGGCACAATTCCTATTGTCGCCACTAGATCGGGGCTTTATTCATTCTATTCCTGACCCTGTCGAATGACTGGAAACGGGCTGTAGAATTTCTATGTACTTATTCTGATCGTAAACCGATCATTTTTAATCTTTCCTGGGTTCATTTTCAAGAGCCATCTTTTCCTTCAGAGAACGTTCTTACAGTAGATTCTCCTGGCATATAAATAAAAACTTAAACACATTTGAAATAAACGATAGGAATGAGATTGACCGTCCAATTTTTCACCTCTATAATAAGGTCAATAATGCACGGAAGTATGTCATTCGTATGGCCAGAAATCCCCCACACTTGCCTACGCGTGACAATGGTTCTGGTCACATTCTCAACAATGACAATGGCAGCAGATGTAATTTACCGCCAAGTAGCGGTCTTGCATCTTGCTGTTGGGTCCAGAACATCTATAATAATAATAATAATAATAATAATAATAATAATAAGAAGAAGAAGAAGAAGAAGAAGAAGAAGAAAAAGAATGTTCTGGACCGTCGTCAAATGTGCGGACCGCACTGGAAACGGTTCCTGGATGGGTAATGACTAAGAATGCAGTCCGGCCGCGGGTTCAGTACCGCCAAGGCACCCAAGACGAAACCACGCCAGATCTCCTCAAGGATATGATCCATTTTAAAAATGCTTATAGGAAAACATGGCAAGGATTTAGTGACCCAACTAACTGGGTAGAATACCTGGACCTAGCCCGGGAAGTACGAAATCGATTGCTGGAAAGAAAGATTGAAAAATGGGAGGAAACTTGCCGTTATCAATTAGAAAATGAGTCAGATTGCGAATTTTGGCTGATTCTCTCAGAAAACGAGACAGATCGTGAATTTTGGCGGATTATATATAAAACAATAAGCATTCAATTATAAATTTCAGTATAATACCGTAGCGAAGCACAGGTATCTTGCTAGTATTTGTTTATAGGAAGGGGTGTTTTGGGTTTAAATAATTTATCAAGGGAGACGTTCGGTAAATTTCCAAATTCTCTGCAATTATTTAAGAAAGTCTATGAAAATGAGAAATACGGGATTTGCCACCTGGGCGACTGCCTTAATGCAGATCAGGGGTGACTGACTGATTTCCTTTTTCCCATCCTTTCCAAGATTCTTTATTACTACAAGAAAAGTATCCCTGCTGCTGGACCTAGCCATACCAAATCTTCTCATGACTACTTCTTGGATTCAACAATAATTTGTTTCGCTCTGCTTGCTTCATCTACTTACAATTCCCTGTCTGCAACAGTCTTTGTTTTTAACCATTCCAGATACCCCTTCTTTTTATGCTTTATGCTTTATCCACGGAGATGTTCACTTTTTACCATCTTCACGCATAGTTATTCTCAGGCATTCCATTGATGTTTCTACTACAGCATTCCTGTATGCCACCCATTTTCTTTCTACACCCTGAAACCAACGTAATTTCTATTGCTCGGAACTTTTCACTAATCATATCCATGTACTTGTATGTAGTTTCCTCTTCCTGGAGGTTTTCTAGCCTTATTCACAGATTTCACATTTTCTGTCCTAGGCACTGTATCATCAAAAAATACCCAGACATTCAAAACAGATTTCCTGAATTCAAAGTTGGTTACGATATGGCCTATGATGGATCTGGTGCCCATACCCTCCATGTATAATGGTAAACAGCCTTATGATTGAAGAATATGTTCGTCATTGTTTATCCCACACTCGCACAGAAATCCAGTAAATGCTACCCATTTCTACTGCCTTACATAACTTCTCCATATTTAAACAACACCGTCTCGTTGCCTTCAGTTCTATTTCTGACTCTTGCATTTAAATCAACAATTAGCACTATCTATCCTTGCTGTTGACTCTGACTATGGTGTCACTCAATGCTCCATAAAACTTGTGAATTTCATCCTTATCTGCACCCTCACATGGTGAGTAATCGGAGACAATTCCTGTCCTAATTTCTCCAACAGCTAAATCTCTCCTCATCACTGGCTTATTTACATGCCTAACAGAAACTATCTTGCGTGCAATAGTATTCCTGATGGACAGTCCTACCCCACACTCTGCCTCTCCCTTTTTAACACCTGCTAAGTATTTTTTATAATCTCTTCCTTGTTATTTCCCCTTACCCGTATATCATTGAAGCCTAACACATCCAGCCACATCCTCTTCGCAGACACAGCCAGTTCTAAATTCTTCCTTCCATAAGCTCCATTAATTTTAATAGCTCCCATTGAATTCCATTTTGTTCTCCAAGTTGTTTCTGCAGAGTCCTTGCCTGTGAAATGGAAATGGGACTCCATTACTCCCTCCGAGCCTTGCTTAAAATGTTCAGATCTTGGCATATTCTGTGAAGCAGGATACTACCCCAGTGAGGATCACTGCTCTAGTGGTCTATTGACTACTAGTGGATTGTATATTCCTAGCTGCCTGTGCATATGGAAGGCAATGACTCAGAATATGTCCAAGATGCCTACTTCCATTCCATAGCAGTTGTTAACCCAACTCTCAGGACCACTTATTAGATCACTCAGCTGTTGTCCATAGTTCATGAACTAGGGCGTGAGTACAGTAACCTGCACCATGAAACTGGAAGGCATTTATTTTTTACATCCCTGACCTAATCTGAATGGATGAGGTAGCTCCCAGTAACTCTACAAATTGGTGGGAATATGAAGAAATTTTAGCAGTTATTCTCCACGATCTGCTTGAGAGGAGGGGATGGTACCTAACTTAAGGCCACGCCTGCTTCCTTCCCTCTTCCTTCTCTATCTCTTCCAATCCTCACATCCCCTCACAAGGCCGCTGTTCAGCATAGCAGGTGAGTCCGCCTGGGCGAGGTACTGGTCCTCCTGCCCAATTTTATCCCTCCGACCTAAAGGCTCACGCTCCAGGTCACTGCCCTTAAGGCGGTAGATGTGGGATCCCTTACTGAGTCCGAGGAAAAAACCATCCCTGGAGTGTAAACGGATTAAGATGAAGAGGAAGTAGAAGGAGAAGAAGTACAGGATAACAAAACAATTTAAGAAGGATAATTGTATTGTTTGCTATTATATATAATAGCTGTGCTACTGCTAGTGCTAGTGCTGTTGAATACAGTTCATAGGGACTACCCCGTAGGTTTACTGACCTGACTGTTATAAAGTACTGATTATAGCTATCATAAAGTATTAGCTAACTGTTGACTGTTATTAGGCAAAATCTGGTTCATAACTGCTATGATGATCTTGGGAACTAAACAAGATGTGGACTTACTATGGCCAGGATGCTACATTTATTTAAATCTCAGATTAGTTACACATTAGAAATTTCTAGTGTATAATTTGAAACAGGATGAAACACAGTTATCTTTATCATGGTTGCTGACACAGGATCAATGAGGAAAATCTACCTAAAACTATCGTTCATCAGATTAAAGTGACTGGGCTTATCCGTCAACCTATAGAAATCTACAGATTCATAAGCGTGAAAGGCAGACATAAGACGGACAGAGGCTAATGCGGAAGATGACGTTGAAACCTAGGAGTCTACCCCTGTGAGCTCAATTTCAAATTTATGGTGACAGGCCTTGTAACATTCCATTTGTAGATAATGCTATTTGATTTTCAAGCCTAACCGATAGCTATGATAGGTAAGATATCAAGTCTATATTGTCTGACAACATGGTTAGTCGATATCATTGAACTGTAGGTAATACTGGAACGCTGACTGTATGGGAGTGAAGTGCGGCTTCTGGTGCCACTAGCTGTATGGCATGGAGCCATGACTGACGTATACGTACAAGCGACGAGACACAAGTATCTTAACGAATTTTAAACATTTAGGTGGAATGTCTCTTCCAAATTTGACGTGATTTATGGTGAAATATATATTTCAGAGGATTAATAGCAATTTGAAACTGAAAATGGATAGGAATATTGGATAAAATGAAAATATATTCTAGGCCTGATTATTCTCAAACAATTTTTTCTTTAAAAGATCAAAGACAGTAAATGCATATACCTACACTAAAAAAATACCAAACCCCTGGCACAACAGCCTCGAAGGGCCAGGGTCTACCAAGTGACCACTACTCTGCCCTAAGGCCTGCATATTAGCAGGTGTCGTGGTGTCAGCACGACGAATCCTCTCGGCCATTATTCTTGGCTTTCGAGGCCGATACCTACACTAGAAAGGCAATAAAATAGACACCATACAAATAAAACATATACATAAAAAATTATAACCTAGTGATTTTAGATGAGAAATACCTGCGAATGATGGCCAATTGAAAATACATTGTAATCAGTTTTTGGACCATATTTATTATCAGGACAAAGGCAGCATTCGTATGCATGTATATATACATACGTACATAATACACAACTTCACATTGGAATATACACTTAATAAACAAAATATATACACTTTACAAAATAATCAATAACCATTGATCTGCATTTAGAGCACTCACGCAGGTGGCAGATTCCCTATCAGCTGTTTCCCTAGTCTTTTCTGAAAAGATTTTAAAGAAGTTGAAAATGTATCAAACACCTCCCTTGGTAGATTATTCCAATCCCTAACTCCTCTTCCTATAAATGAATATTTGCACCAATTTGTCCTCTTGAATTCCAACTTTATCTTCGTACTGTAATGCTTCCTATTTTTAAAAACACCACTCAGTGTGAATTCATCTACTAACATCATTCCACACCATCTCTCCAGTGACTTATACCAACTACATCTAACTTTAGTTTATCCATCTCCTTTTTCAGATTCTCTAACCTACCACAACGATTCAAACTTCTAACAGTCCACGCTCCAACTCGCAGAATGTTAGTATCCATCTTCCTGATGATCGCCCCCTCTCGTGTAGTCCCCACCCGGAGATCCGAATGGGGGGCTCGTTTACCTTCGGAATATTTTACCCGGGAGGAAGCCATCATCAGTACATCATTCATACAGAGAGAGCTGCATGTCGTTGGGAGTTAGTTATGGCTGTATTTTTCCACTGCTTTCAGCAGTGTAGCAGAATCAACATGGGTAAGCCTTGTTGAGTATTATTACAAGGCCATATCAGTCAATCATCTAGACTGCCGCCCTTGCAACTTCCGAAAGGCTGCTACCCCCCTTTCGATGAACAATTCATTAGTCTGGTCTCTCAAATGATACCCATCCAATATGGTTGCACCTACGGCTTAGCTATCTGCTTCAATGGGACACGCAAGACTCACCACCGCGGCAAGCTCACATAATTCGCAGGGTAGGATTAAAATATATGTAATAACAAAATTTATGGTTGTGATCTTCTTGTAGCTTGTGAATCAAATTTGCTTCCAAACACCACAGGAATTGCTGCAGTCTATACTGAAGTGCAACTAAAATAATACAATATAGCGAGAGAACATTGTGACTGGAACTCCATGGAATGAACCTTTAAGCCAGCCACAAAATGAGACGCAGGTCCGTGAGGTGATGCAGGGTGACTCACGTCAAATTCTTCATGGCAGAGTGAGTCACGGCGACAATCGTCGCAAGTTGGATCGCGGTTTCAGTACACAGTTTGTGACCTATCTGTGTCGGGGCAACGTAAAGCAACTTGCAAAAAAGAAAAAAGAAAAAGTAATACTCATAATTACTTCCTTCTCTCATATCCCCTCGTCATGACTTCGTCACATTATTTGTTACTTGTTTTTCTCACTAAGTTGTTTTCAATTTGTATATCTCAGTTTAGCCATTACAGATAATTTGTATTTGTCACATGAGTTTATTTTTGGAATTTCTCATTTCAAAACAATTATTTTTGTATTCATCAATAGATAAAACATTTAACTGCAATAAATTGGAATTCTGTTGCTTTATATTGTATATTAATTCTTCCTCAAAACACAGTATATAGTTTATGGTGGTTTAGACAAAAATACATTTAATATGATATTTCAAAAAGAAATCCTGAGGCAGTAAAATGGTTTATCAACAATATGAACAACCAAAATCACCGTGAGTCTTGCAGGAAACTGCGGAAGAGAGACTGCGGTCTGCAGGGTCACCACGCACAGCAACTGCGTCACGTCACCCTGCGCCATAATGTGCATGGTTCCAGTCAGTTCTGTGGTTCGCAGAAACTCACCGTGAGTCACCCTGCGTTACCTCATGTACCTGCGTCTCATTTTGCGGCTGGCCTTACAGTTGGTCACCTAGCAAGAGGTCATTGCTCACATAGGCACATAAACCTGCGCATACTCAATGGGCTAGAAATTTTCGAACGTGGACAGTAGTTGACTAGAGGAACGTATTGTGGTCTGACGAATCACTTTTCTGCCTGTATTCCAATGACACATGTCGTTAAGTGTGCCGAAAGCCAAATGAAGCATTTCATTCTGGATGTGTACAAGGTCAGAGTCAAGCCGGAGGTTAGTCTGTGATTTTTTTAGGGTGTTTTTCATAAAATGGATTTAGTCTGTTCACTCCGGTAACCACTAACATGAACCAGCATGTTTATTTAAACATTCTGGATGATCAGGTGTTGCATGTCAGTCAAAATCTGCATGATGAATATGCTATTGATATCCCAGAATAATGTGAAATGAATTCAACCCCTAAGGTGACCATTCAGCTAAGGCACCTGACAACAAAATAACCATTACTGTAATATGGAATTTAGTATAATTACACATACTATAAATGTCCACTTTACAAACATTTGTTATCAGAATCCACTTAAGCTGTAAACTGCATTTTTGGAAGGTTTGCATGTGGAAGAGCATTGAATTTGATGCAGATGTTCACATATTCTATGGTAGATTCCTTACCAACTGGCATGCAGGCTCAGAATCATCTAAAATTGAGACATCTAAGCACTTCCTTTTAGATCCTCGTGTAGAGTCATGCTCCAAATGGTTGTTTTGATCCACCACCACCACCGCCGGTGACCACAGTGCACAACATTCATCGACCTCCAAATGCTGCAGAGAACAATTTGAAATGAAGTACTTAGTTGAGTGAGGGGAAGGGAAGAGAGAGAGAGACCAAGACAATGTGGTTCTATGATTTAAAAAAGATATATAAAACAGAGATACTATTTGAAGGCTTTACAGTCTGTCAAAACACTAATTATATGTAAGAAAATATAACATACTAATATGTTTTCCTTAACACACTAATAATCACCCTGTTCAAAGTTGTATTTTTTTTTTTTTTTTTTTACAGTTGTTGTATATATTATAATTAGTGTTTCAACAGACTGAAAAGCTATAAAGTTGAATTAACTGAGTCGTCACTGAAAAAATGTGGCTTCGTCCTTACAAAAAAAAAAAAAAAAAAAAAAAAGAATAGGGGAGATATGCAGTATAAAACATTCGATCTTAACTTATATATTGAATGTGGGAATATAAGTACAGCATGCTTAAAACAAAAGGTATATAATACAAAATTTATTTTTCATTTGTGAAGCAAAACTTACATATTTCTTCTCCAATTATAAAGAATCATCTCTTTCTATAATACATGGTATATTACACTTTTTCCTCAAAGCCAGATATGTAGGAGATCAAGTATCATCCTCAGGAGCTAAACAAGATCATTGATCTAAGCAGTAAAAACATAATGCCTCAGTTTTCATGGAAGGCACTTAAAAGATCCAAAGAAAATATATTGTTGTTGCAGCTGCAAAAACAGTTATATAAAATACTAGCTGTTACCTGCAGCTTCGCTCGCATGGATTTCTTAATATCGTGAAAGAAATCGTTCCTTGGTACTGCACTAAGACATTATCTGAAAATTGCTGAAGTATAAAATCCACTGAAAAATTAAGTTTCATTTACCTCAGAACCTCTTTGTAAACCACGTTTGTTGTATTGTCTTTTGGGGCTAAGATGACCAGGCTACTAGCAGAACTATCACTGGAATATGTGACATAGATCTCTACTTGTGAAAAAATAGTCCACTCTCAAATCGAGAACAAAAAAATATGTGTTTCTCTATTTTTAAAGGAGATTATACCTATTTCCACATCTGTAACATCTTCAGTTTTTGAGATATAAGTATTCGCATAAAAATAATTCAACCCTCTTAAGATAAAAATTACAAGCATATTTTTTAGGCTATTAACAGTGTTCTGTTAATAGTTTTATTAGAAGTCTTAAAGAAAAAAAGAAGATAAAACTAAATGAAGAGAATGTAAGAATTCAGAAAAAGATCTTAATTGGGGAGATAGATTGGTCTGACTTACCCCTTGCTTCCTCTCTTGAAGCTAACTCTCTTTAGGTGATGTGCCCTGTCTCGCTGGCTATTGCTGCTTGTTCTTGTGTTGTAACTGTGTATTACAATGCACGGAGGAGAACGAACAGGTTGGAGAGGGAAGAAGTGGAAGCTGTGGCATTCGGGGACGGATACTTGTTAGTGAGCAAGACGATTGAGGTGGAGGTTTGTTTACTGTTTGAAATATATCTTTCACTATCCTCAGTAACTCGAGGAAATGTGAGATTTGGTCGTAAAGTGGATTTTTATTCTGTATCGTGTCATTCAAGTTGTGATTACTGTTAAAATATTGATCCAAAAATATGTAGGTGTTTTCTACCGCGTTCATTAGAGCGCCTTTGTTGACTCTCTTTAAGATGGTCAAATCCTGGTCAATAGATGTGTAAGCATGTCCAATCTCTTCCATATCAATGCTCATAGCTGAAAATTTGCAATGTTTATTAGCGTTGATAAGTTCCATGTATCTGTTTACCCAAAGTAAGAGGCTTTATATTGGGCGCTGGTGAGTCAATAAATTCCAGAGCCAGAATAATGATCTTTATTGGAATTAACACTATCATGGTCAAAAAACACATCTGAAAATTATGTTTTTTAAATAAATTTGATACTTGACAGATTGACAGATTCCACTATCATGGTCAAAAAACACATCTGAAAATTATGTTTTTTAAATAAATTTGATACTTGACAGATTCCAGAGTTGTTGTAGGCAAAGGTTGGAAACTTATATTTTTTCTGTTTTTCCAGAATTAGTTTGGAAATTTGCTCTTAACTTTCCTATGATTTTATTAACTGTATTGATATGAAACTGATTAAATCAGTCCATATCCCATGTAGTTTCCTGTTCAACTCTCTACATGAAGAGGGACATTTAAAAGAACGGTAAACGAAGTTATGATAAGCTGTTCGTTTTTGAGTCTTGGGATTATCTTGATTGTGGTGAGTGAGAAAGTTGGCGGCCTACAGATTTTGTAAATAAATCTGTCCTTCTCTTGTATGATGGTGACATGTAAAAAATTGACAGAGTTATCAATTTTATCTTTTGCTGTAAATGTTATGTTTCTTTCTAAAGACTTGAGAAATTGAAAGATATTGGCACTATTATATAAACATTGGTCTAAATAATGAACGTATCATCCACATACTGAATCCACAGTTCCAAACCCTGTATTTTCTTTATGATTTTAGTTTGCCCTAAACGATTTGCGAAAATACTCGAGGGCGAACTCCTATTGGCAGACCTTTTTGACAATACATTCTTAGGTTGAAAGCGAAAAAATTGCTATTAAGTATGAACTCTAGAATTTTTATGAATTCATCTATTTCTAGTTGACTGAGGTGGCCTTGACTTAATAAATTATACTTAATGATATTAACTGTTTCTTTTACCGGAATATTTGAATACATATTTGTGATATCAAAAGAACACATGATACGGTTTGGTAATACATTAAAATTCTTCAAATTTCACAGAAGTCTGTGGTATTCTCTGAAGGAGATTTATTATGAAAACAATAATGTTTCTTAAGGAAATTGTGTATAAGTTTTATGGGTCGGACTATTTCTATAATTCACGGTAGGTCTAATGGGGAGGCTGGCTTTATGTAGGTAAGGCCCTGGCTGTGGGCAAAACTGGATTCATATTGAACAGTTCTTGTACTTCTTGTTCATTTAATATAAAAAAAGGAGTTCAGAGAAGGGTCTTAATACTTTGTTCAATACGAGTTGTAGGATCCTTATTAGTTATGTAAAAAGAGTCATCTGAAAATAAAGTTACTGTTTTTACAATGTAGTCTCTGGATCAATTTGTTTACTGTAATCACAATTTGAATGACATGACAGAGAATAAAAATCCACTTTACAATCAAATCCCATATTTTCTCAAGTTATTGGGGATAGAGAAAGATATATTTCAAACAGTAAACAAATCCCCACGCAAACGGTCTCACTCACTAACAAGTATCTCTGCCTGACTGGTGCAGTTTACCCACCTTCCCTCCCCTCCACTGTTCGGTCTCCTCCGTGCATTTTTATACACAGATACAACACAAGACAAGCAACAACATCCATTAAGACAGAACACACCACCTAACGAGAGTTAGCTGCAATAAAGGAAGCAAAAGGGGTGATTCAGACTAATCTACCACCCCAATTAATATTTCATTTTAAACACTTACATTCTCTTTATTTAGTTTTCTTCTTGTAGACTTCTAATAACACTATGCACTACACATTTATTTCTGCAATGACAAATAATATCCAAGTTTTTCTTCAGAAATAACCTTCAGAAGTCTCCTCTTCCGAGCAGCCCATATATACAATTAATTAATTGATCCTTAAACCGTTAATAAAGTAGTATTATTATTAAGTATAATTATATCATTCAAGCTCCAGAAACATCAACCAAGTGTACAACTATGAAAATAAGACTTAGACACAGAAGTCAACCGATGAACTGAACAACACACAAGACACGAACGTTCATGTGCATGAAGTGTTCCTACGTATTTCGTTTTTATCTTATATACTTATAAGTTAGTTTTAAGTGGAGATAGTGTTTTATAAACTAATTTTAAGACCTAAAGCATATCATTATACACATACAATTGCATTGTCACACATAGTGACATACACGCCAGTTCCCATTTTGGACGTCACCAAATATTCGTTATCATATGCCATTCCTCAGACAATGTAATCTTAATCATAGCTTCATGATCTATATGTGAATGTATTGTTCAGCTGAAGATGACCTTATGTAGGGGGTTGAAATCGGTACTGTAGCATAATAAGTGCAATAAATAAGTATTGATAGGTGAAAGTCCTTTCCTATTTCTAATTATGTTCATATTAGTCTGCACAATTGCATTACTTAATCCTTGCAAGCCATATCAACATTATTAGGACTCTAATGGAAGACATATCTGTACTTTCTGTACTAAGAGTTAAATTCTACCTCTGCGCCAATGTTCAACTTCAATTCTCCACCTGAAGATGCACTCGGAATTTTAGAACTCAATAGAAGCATCTGGACTTTGCATTCAACCGGCATATTACGTTTTTAAAGTGCAATTTTAGAGTATTCACTAATAAGGGCGTATTTTAATAATCAGTGTGAAAGTTGTATGATAACTATTTTTACAGTCTGATTGTAATTGACGTAAATCCTTTAAAAAAATTTATTTGTCACTCATCAGTATAACATTATTTTATCTATAACAGTTCATTAATCCACCATTTTATATGTATATTATCGCATCACATACATACACAGTTCATTTTTTAAATTTTATTTCCACAGTGTAATTTTGACTTAGGACTTTGGCAAATCGATAAGTGTATCTTAGTTAGGCTGATGATGACCCATATAGGGTCGAAACTAGTCCCTTGATAATATTTTATAATGTATTTATAGACATTGCAATTATTGTACAGTATTGAATAGGTGGAATAAACTTTGTAAATTATATCGTCCCTGTTCTGCCAAAATGGCGAATGTTACAATGCTCTTCCTATCCATTATTTCCCTTAAGACTGGTCACGCCTTCCAGCCACATATCGATATTCGGTCCATCAGAACAATTTCCGTTGAGTTCATTTACCTATGTGCGTGTGTAAAGGAAAATGAACCTTACTGCACCATACTGAAGGAATGTATGTTTGCATGACATTTACCCACTCCTAGAATGTGATGTATTTAAGGTTCATTTTCCTTTACACATGCGCATAGGAAAATGAACTCAACTAAAATGTTCTGATGGACCGCATATCAATATGTAGCTGGAAGGCGTGACCAGTCTTAAGGGAAATAGTGGATAGGAAGAGCATTGTTACATTCGCCGTTTTGGCAGAACAGGGACGATATGCAATCTTAATTCAATACGGAACCAATTATGAAATTTATAACCTTGAATGTTCTAAAATTGCCAAATCTGATACAAATATATATGACGTTATATTACTTTTGCTCTCAAAAAAAAAAAAAAAAAAAAAGAAACCATTCCGTGCTGGTCATACACAAGAGCACTCGCGCTCCTTAAGTTAAACTTTAAATAAAATGACCAACATTGCTATAATATAATAACTACAAATGGACATAATTCGCATTTGAAAAACTGAATGTTACTGAAATATCTTACACGTTCCACTCAACAAAATTGCATTAATGACAAAAATAATAATAATAAAATAATATTAATCATGGCAAGCTTTAAAGAAATCTGATTCTAATATTCTGAACATGAAATATGTAACTGTGATCAATGAAATTGTGAACCCATCACAAATTCACACTCATTATGACAATGAGCTATTGGCGCCACAAAGTACACTCATATTTACATTCAAATAACCAAGAAGTTGGCGCTAACAAAGTTTGTGGAACCAAGTCCACCAACACAAACGTTCTCATCCACACTTCATGCAATAAATCGTAAAAAATGTAACAGCATGTTCTCGCACACTTTGAAATTCCATTATCTCATGAATCTATTCTTTCCAGACTTAGCCCCGACATGTTCACTGCATCTCGAACATCAAAGAAAAAATTAAATATAGGTAAAATCAAGGATCCGACTTATATAAAAATGACATTAAACACTCAGTTATAAAATTACAATAAAAGGAAAAGGCAAGCTGTGACCTCGTGCAATTGGTCGACACGTACTTTACAGTTATTTACATTTAAATGTACAAGCTTCCCTACTGTATACTGAGAGAGGACAAAGTCCTCCCAACCAACGGCTAAACCTACTGAAATTAAATAATGAACCTTAACCTATCCCCTATGCTACATTAAAACACGTGAACCAGTACATTATGACATTGCAAATCTCATACTTAACTTTTGTCGATTCCGCCGCATGCCTTTCGTCAGCTGGCTCCCATTTCTTCTAGCCAGTCATTCTTAATCAATCAAATCAATCACTACTGATCTGCATTTAGGGCAGTCGCCCAGGTGGCAGATACCCTATCTGTTGTTTTCCTAGCCTTTTCTTAAATGATTGCAAAGAAATTGGAAATTTATTGAACATCTCCCTTGGTAAGTTATTCCAATCCCTAACTCCCCTTCCTATAAACGAATATTTGCCCCAATTTGTCCTCTTGAATTCCAACTTTATCTTCATATTGTGATCTTTCCTACTTTTAAAGACACCACTCAAAATTATTCATCTACTGATATCCCCCCACGCCATTTCTCCACTGACAGCTCGGAACATACTACTTAATCAAGCAGCTCGTCTCTTTTCTCCCAAGTCTTCCCAGCCCAAACTTTACAACATTTTTGTAACGCTACTCTTTTGTCAGAAATCACCCAGAACAAATCGAGCTGCTTTTCTTTGGATTTTTTTCCAGTTCTTGAATCAAGTAATCTTGGTGAGGGTCCCATACACTGGAACCATACTCTAGTTGGGGTCTTACAAGAGACTTATATGTCCTCTCCTTACTACAACCCCTAAATACCCTCATAACCATGTGCAGAGATCTGTACCCTTTATTATCAATCATATTTATGTGATTACCCCAATGAAGGTCTTTTCTTATATTAACACCTAGGTACTTACAATGATCCCCAAAAGGAACTTTCACCCCATCAACACAGTAATTAAAACTGAGAGGACTTTTTATATTCGTGAAACTCACAACCTGACTTTTAACCCCGTTTATCATTATACCATTGCCCGCCGTCCATCTCACAACTGCGATGTCTTCAAACTGAAACATGTGCTGTACGTGGATCTCCATCCTAGCGTAGAAATCACATTACCGACGGCTTGCTCCTTCTGCTTGTTCAGAACTTGACTACAACATTCTGTCCATGCATGGTATTACAACTGGGTCAAAGCAACCTACTATATACAACACTCAGGTGTAGTTTCGCATAACCGTGAAAACCAGTTCTCATTCAGCCGCGCGTCAACTCACTGCTTATCTGACACCGTAACTACTGTATGTCAATTTTCCCTCTCACTCCGCACTTCACCATATCATGTCACAACTCTACATATGGTAAGAGTACACAATACTGGACTAGAAACTGTGCTGTCTATCAGGTGTGCATGTCCTAGAAAAATCTACCTTACTCCACCCAAGCATAAACTTATAGGCAGGTAACTGTATGTGGAAATGTTGATATCAAATTGTACAGTAAAAAAAAAAAAAAAAGAAAAATTACATTATGTACTATACCGTTACTTATGTGTTATATCTATATTTATCTTACTGTGCCTAGCTATAAGTTCTTCTCTTCGTTTTACTTTCAATCTTTAATTTTCCTCCTTGTTTCTTTTGCCTTTATGTTTTGTTGTTAATTGTTGTGTCTCTGCAGTTATTGGCTAGTTTTTAAATGTTTCCTCTATTTTAATTATTAGATGATTTTTCCTCATTGTTCTTCCACTTATTTTTTATTTTTAAATTGTGCTACTCCATTGTAAATATATTTTTCGTTGCGGATCTCTATAATTTGACTTCACGCTGTTTCTGTTTCCTAGATAAATAAATAAATAAATAAATAAATAAATTAGCAAAAGTGACCAAATCATCTGCAAAGATCAGGCAATCAATGTTCGCGCCGTTGAGTTTGCGACCAAGTTAAACCAGTCTTCATGTGTTTCTTCTAGGCTAAACATTTTCCTCCAGTCTTGGCTGATCTTCCATAGAACACAGTTGAAGAGGAGTGGGGACAGTCCGTCACCTCATCTGAAGGAATCTGCAATACCATGTTTATAACTATGCATAACACTCAACTCTCTTATACAAGTGAACCTTCCAAAAATGCAGTTTAAAGCTTAAATTGGCTCTGATAACAGAAATGTTTGTACTTATTAGGAGTCTCCCATTTATAAAATCTGAGCTCTTCAAACTCACTGTGGAAATAACTAAAGTAGGGTTGAGTGTGCAATCACGGAAATAGGAAGTGAGCACTACGACAAAGTTGTTGTTGTTGTTAGAGTCATCGGTCCATAGACTGGTTTGATGCAGCCTCTATGCCTCTATATTTGTTCGTTTCTATGTACAGTAACTACATCAATCAATCAATCAATCAATCAATCAATCAATCAATCAATCAATCAATCAATCAATCAATCAATCAATCAATCAATCAATCAATACTGATCTGCATTTAAGGCAGTCGCCCAGGTGGCAGATTCCCTATCTGTTGTTTTCCTAGCCTTTTCTTAACTGATTTCAAAGAAATTGGAAATTTATTAAACATCTCCTTTGGTAAGTTATTCCAATCCCTAACTCCCCTTCCTATAAATGAATATTTGCCCCCAATTTGTCCTCTTGAATTCCAACTTTATCTTCATCTTATATTCATCCTACACCTGCTCTAAATCTGCCTGTCACATTCATACCTTAGACTTGAGCCCATACTAAAGTGCTCATTTTATTGCTTTACTATCATTTATTGAGAGTACAGTGAACATTCATTTTATTAAGTCTTGGAAACTTAGAGTGACCAGAGCATATGTTTCACAATTCGACAGGAAGTTTGGCGCCGGTGGTCTATTGTCTGCAAGCTAAATTAAGAAACAGAGATTGCTACATGGTACACGCACGACCTTCACGTACATGCTCCAGAACAAGGAAATGATGGAAGACAATGACAGAGACCAATGGACCACATTTTGGAAGCCTGACACAAAGCTAGAATGTCATGCAACATAATTTTAAAGTAAGCGTAGGTGATATGATGATTTGAACCAATGAAAAAAAGCAACTTTTCTATATTGGCAATAAATTGGTTAAATTGAGAGATGTGCCCTGAACAAGCATAGGACAATGTCTGTGGAGGTGAATTAATAAAGGTAGCTAGCATGTGGGTTAGCTGTCTGTTTGGCAGGAGTGTTCGAAGTACTCAAGTCGTGAGAAGAAGTGTCTATATACCGCGTGAGTGGAGTTAGAGAAGTCAGGTATTTTAAGTCTTGATTGTGTGTTGGGACATTCTTATACTAGTTCTATATGCTCAGACTTTACTTTTCAAGCAAGCTAAGAATACTTTGTAGGCATGGGGGCCTGGAAGAACAATGCCGAGATAATAACTTGATCATTACACACTAACATTTCTGGGTGGAGGTGAACTTTATTAATTTGACATTTTAGCATCTGTAAAATTTAGCTAAAAAAGAAAAAATTCCAATTTCTTTGCAATCATATAAGAAAAGGCTAGGAAAACAAAAGGTACGGAATCTGCCACCTGTGCGACTGCCTTAAATGTAGATCAGTAGTGATTGATTGATTGATTGATTGATTGATTGATTGATTGATTGATTGATTGATTGATTGATTGATTGATTGATTGATTGATTGATTGATTGATTGATTGATTGATTGATTGATTGATTGATTGATTGATTGATTGATTGATTGATTTGACTGAGGATATGTCCCCTCTATTGAAATATAAGTATGCATGATGGGTGAGCCTTACGCACAAGCAAAAATCCTCCTTAATTCTAAACTGAGAAGAGAAAAAAGGAATAAGACATTGATTCAATAATGAACAGGATCAACTGCTGAGAGAAGTGTCGAAATAAATACGAATGCAGATTTCTTCAAGAAGAGAAAATATATCATGAACATCAGTGATGGACCTCACTAACTATAGAAAGATTAGACGAGTCACACATTTAAGATATCTGGGTGAGGTGATCCAGCAGAACAGGTTAGGAGAGGAGATACCAAAGTCAGAAAATGGAAACTGGACCAGGTTGACCACCTCACAAAGGACATGTACAACAAAAGAGCAATGAGAATAGGAACCAAGTACATGCACAACAATACAGTTGTGAAAATAGAGGGATTATAAGCACCAGAAACATTGATCATGAGCAGAAAGGGACAAGTCCGTCAACTATAAAACCAGGAACAGGTCTCTGATGCCTAGGTACAATTAAGATCTAATAATGATGTGTACAGTAAAATAACAAATTAGAGGACCGATTAAGAACAAAGGACTGATATTCTTCGTACAGATATCCTGGATGTCAGATGGTCAATAATCATCGCCATAAGACCTATCTGTGTTGGTGCGATGTAAAGCAAATAGAAAAAATAGAAAGATGGTCAATAAACAAAAAAAAAGAATATGAGGCTTCAACAAACCAATGTCAACAGGGCCGAGGTGGTTGCAGGAATGTGAAAAGGTTTGAAGACAGGTTGGTATCCCATTAATTCAATCTAGTTTTTGACATTGTAAAATTTAGATAGATGGTAAAGTGCAATCAAGATGGAGTGTAAACCCAAACGATACAGAGGACCTCTACCCGAGGAGCACAAGAAAGCGCAGGCTGTTTGGCTGAAGAAATCAATCAATCACCACTGATCTGCACTTAGGGCAATTATTGCCCAGGAGGCAAATTCCCTATCTATTATTTACCTTGTCCTTTTTTTTAATAATTGCAAAGAATTTGGAAATTTATTGAACATTTCTTCTGGTAAATTTTTTCAGTCCCAAACTCCTCATCCTATATGTGAATATTTGCCCCAATTTGTCCTCTTGAATTCCAGTTTTATCTTCATATTGTGATCTTTCCTACTTTTAAAAACACCTCTCATACTTATTTGTCTACTAATGCCATTCCTCCCCATCTCTCCACTGACAGCTCAGAACACTTAGGCCCGGTTTCTTCAACTCTGTATTAACTTTTACTTAACAAATGTTAGCAAACAATTGTTTTTAATTTAACACTTCGATTAAGAGTGCCCTGTTTCACAAACACATTTCCGACGTTTGTTACAAACTTATTTGTCTACTAATGTCATTCCTCCTTATTTCTCCACTGAGAGCTCGGAACACTTAGGTCCGGTTTCTTCAATTCTGTGTTAACTTTTATTTAACAAATGTTAACAAACAATTGTTTTTAAATTAACACTTTGGTTAAGAGTACCCTGTTTCACAAACACATTTTCAATGTTTGTTACAAAACAGTTATTGTTAAAAACAAATTAAGACATTTCCATGAAATTTCTGAACGCATTTGGTTGTGAACGTCTTTTGTTTCTTTACATGATGTGCTCATGGTGATGTGTTGAAACAGTATTTTGTCACACTTGATTGACCTTATAGGTTATGGTTAGCAGAGACCGCTAAGATGTAAACATGTCAAGTAAGAAGCAACAAAAGCGTTATTATGATGAATGTGAGACAAATGTTGTTATAGTTTTAATTTGAAAGTATGCGAGTGTGCTTAAAAAATTAAAGAACGGACTGTTATATCACAACATTCGATGTAGCCTATTCTTACATGAGTGCATTCTAAGGCTCCTACATCACTGGGAAAATGCGATAAGCTATATGTCTCGAATGATTTTCGGGCATTCTTTTATTGCGGGGAAAATAATGTAATGTCTAGTTAATGCTGCAATGGCAACAGGCATTCTTTACAGAATTTTTTACAGCCTGGTCTAGCACGCATGAACATAGTCGCCTACAATTACATGAAAAGTGTTTCAAGCATAATATCTAACAAGGAGAGGCCAGACCCTGTGGTCATCCGCTTTCAATGAGCTACAATGTACCTGTGGGGGGACACTAAACAGTAACTCATGTTTAAGGGTTTAGGTCAATACGCTTTCATTTTCGAAAAATATGAGGTCAAATGTCATGACTTAAGATCCGCTTTGGACAAACTGGAGATGATAGAACACTCAAAGGCAAACAAATTTTACTTAAACATGTCAGGTCCGCAACCTAATAATTTCTGAAAAATTGATGAATCCTCTATTCCAATGCAACACATATATGCATGGAGGTACAACACAGTCAAATGGAGGGGTGGCCTAGCGGTCACCGTACTTGTCTGCGAACCTCGTGGATGTGAGTATGAGTCTCCTCACAGCTATAATTCATGTACAAAATAAGTAAATATTTGAGGTAGCGTGAAGATAAAAATTGGAACAAAAATATTGCGCAAATTGCAGCACACTTTATTTTCTACCTGAAATTAATATAGGTCTAAATGTTCTCACAGTTACTGCTCAATGTCCCCCCCCACCTTCTCTCTCTCTCTCTCTCTACACACACACACACACACACACACACACACACACACACACACACACATATGTATATTAATTTGAGGTAAAAAATAAAGTTCACTGCAGTCTGCATAATATTCTTATTTGCATGTTCCCTCAAATAATAATTTAAATTCTATAAAAAGATACAGCTACGACAGGACTTGAACTCTCATCTTCGCTGTTCGTAGACAAGTATGGTGACCATTCGGCCACCGCTCCACTTGACTGTGATGTAACTCCGAGTATATATGCATTGCTTTGGAATCAGGGGATTCAGCAATTCTTCGGAAATTATTAGGTTGCAGACCTGACATGTTTAAGTAAAATGTGCTCGCCTTTTAGTGTTCTAAAACCTCCACTGTGTCCAAAGCGGATTCTGCCTCATGATATTTGTCCTCAATTTTTTCGAAAATGCAAGCATATTGACTTAAAACCTTATACACTAGTTACCGTTGAGTGTCTCCGAACAGGTACATTAAGCTCGTTGAAATCGATTGGATGCAGAGTTTGACCTCTTCTTCTAAGAACTATAAGCAACTCCTGCACTAGAGACACTGATAAGTTTCAATCTGTTGGAAACTCTAAACTATTTTCAATTTCATCTAGTACCTTGTTCATTATGGCTTTGGTAATTAGATATCTTTGTAGAAATCTTCTGACAACTCTAAAAAGTCATATTTTTCTTAATATGGGTCATCCTTTGCCTTCTATAGATTATAAATAGGCTTCATACAGCAGTAAAGCTTCAAACTTACATCTTCAAGATGCCTCCATTTTGAAATTTTAGCAGCTGTTACAAGGTTTAATACAGGGATGCTGCCATGTTAATTTAACACAAGTATTAACAATTCTTGATGAGACATTTATTCTGTTAAATTATGCGTTAACAGCAGTGTTCATGCTTAACATTCATTGAAGAAACTGGGCCATAGTTGAGCAGCTCGTCTCCTATCTCCTTAGTCTTCCCAGCCCAAACTTTGCAACATTTTTGTAACATTACTCTTTTGAGAAGGAGTACGATAATGTTCCTAGATCAACTATTTGGAAAAGTCTTAGAAAAGTAGGTGTACCGGAGTACCTTATTGGGAAGATCCAAATGCTATATACTAATTGCAAAAGCTGTGTCAGTATTGGAGATGGTCACTCTGAATGGTCCAATACAACCAAAGAAGTACAATAGGGAAGTGCCTTATCACCTCTTCTATTCACAACAGTTATGGATACCATTTTAAAGGAACTAAAAGGAAAAGGTAATAATGATCTTCAGGCTCTGGTATTTGCAGACGATGTGGCAATATGGGGTGAAACAGAGGAGGGAGTGCAAAATAACCTGAATGCATGGTGTAAGAAGTTTGATGATTATGGAATGAAATTGAACCCATCAAAAACAGTAGCATTGAAAATCAGCAGACATAATACAGAATGCAACATAAAAATACAGGACCACCAAGTTGAAGAAGTACACCAATTCAGATATTTAGGAAGCATAATGGCTAGTAATAATACAGCTGAGATAGAAAGAACAGAGTAACCAAAGGCTCTAACTTTTACAGTATCATTAGACACTTACTATGGTAAGAGAAAGTCCCACAAAGAACGAAAATGATCCTGTACAAGTCATAGTTCATTCCCATCCTTACATATTCTATGGAAACCTGCACACTAACATCAAAGGATTGTTGTAGGATTGAAGCCTGTGAAATGAAATTTCTTAGAACTGCCATCCAAAAGACATGACTTGATCATGTGAAAAATGATGAGATCTGATCTAACCTACGTCTAAATGAATTGATGGAGGAAAGAATTAGGTCATCTAGACTTAAATGATTTGGGCATGTTAAACGAATGAATAACACAAGGTTACCATGTGCTTATTTGGAAAACAGAATAACAGGCAGAAGACCAAGAAGAAGATGCATGGATCAACAGAGGGAAGACGTGGAGAGAAGAGGATGGAATTGGAAATCTGTCATGGACAACAAAATATTTTTGAATAGGCAACTTTAGAAGACGCTTGTTTTCAAATACCCTACCTGGCTCGCAGGAAGGGCAAACCATTTACGATTATAACTCTTTTGTCAGAAACGACTCAGAAACATTTCCTTGGAATATTTTCCAGTTCTTGAATCAAGTAATCCTGGTGGTGAGGGTCCCAGACTCCGGAACAACACTCTAGAGTAGGTGTTGTTGTTGTTTGAGTCATCAGTCCATAGACTGGTTTGATGCAGCCCTCCATGCCACCCTATCCTGTGCTAACCTTTTCATTTCTACGTAACTATTGCATCCTACGTCTGCTCTAATCTGCTTGTCATATTCATACCTTGGCCTACCCCTACCGTTCTTACCCCCTACACTTCCTTCAAAAACCAACTGAACAAGTCCTTGGTGTCTTAAGATGTGTCCTATCATTCTAACTCTTCTTCTCGTCAAATTTAGCCAAATTGATCTCCTCTCACCAATTCGATTCAGTATCTCTTCATTCGTGATTCGATCTATCCATCTCACCTTCAGCATTCTTCTGTAGCACCACATTTCGAAAGCTTCTATTCTCTTTCTTTCTGAGCCAGTTATTGTCCATGTTTCACTTCCATACAATGCCACGCTCCACACGAACGTCTTCAAAAACATCTTTCTAATTCCGATATCAATGTTTGAAGTGAGCAAATTTCTTTTCTTAAGAAAGCTCTTCCTTGCTTGTGCTAGTCTGCATTTTATGTCCTCCTTACTTCTGCCATCATTAGTTATTTTACTACCCAAGTAACAATATTCATCTACTTCCTTTAAGACTTCATTTCCTAATCTAATATTTCCTGCATCACCTGCCTTCGTTCGACTGCACTCCATTACTTTTGTTTTGGACTTATTTATTTTCATCTTGTACTCCTTACCCAAGACTTCATCCATACCATTCAGCAACATCTCGAGATCTTCTGCAGTCTCAGATAAAATAACAATATCATCGGCAAATCTCAAGGTTTTGATTTCTTCTCCTTGGACTGTGATTCCCTTTCCAAATTTCTCTTTGATTTCCCTTACTGCCTGTTCTATGTAAACATTGAAAAGGAGAGGGGACAAACTGCAGCCTTGCCTCACTCCTTTCTGGATTGCTGCTTCTTTTTCAAAGCCCTCGATTCTTATCACTGCAGACTGATTTTTATACAGATTGTAGATAATTCTTCGTTCTCGGTATCTGATCCCCATCATCTTCAGAATCATAAATAGCTTGGTCCAATCAACATTATTGAATGCCTTTTCTAGTTCTATGAATGCCATGTATGTGGGCTTGTCCTTCTTGATTCGATCCTCTAAGATGAGACGTAAAGTCAGGATTGCTTCACGTGTTCCTACATTTCTTCTGAAGCCAAATTGATCTTCTTCCAACTCAGCTTCAACTTGTTTTTCCATTCTTCTGTAAATAATACGTGTTAAAATTTTGCAGGCATGAGATACTAAACTAATGGTGCGGTAGTTTTCACACCTGTCAGCACCGGCTTTCTTGGGAATAGGTATAACAACATTCCTCTGAAAATCGGATGGGACTTCTCCTGTCTCATACATCTTGCACACTAAATGAAATAACCTTGCCATGCTGGTTTCTCCTAAGGCAGTCAGTAATTCAGAGGGAATGTCATCAATTCCAGGTGCCTTGTTCCTATTTAGGTCACTCACAGCTCTGTCAAACTCTGACCTCAAAATTGGGTCTCCCATTTCATCAGCATCAACAGCCTCTTCATGTTCCAGAACCAAATTATCTACATCTTTACCTTGATACAACTGTTGGATATGCTTCTGCCATCTTTCTGCTTTGTCTTCTTTCCCTAGAAATGGTTTTCCATCTGAGCTCTTAATATTCATACACCTAGATTTCCTTTCTCCAAAGGTTTCCTTGATTTTCCTGTATGCAGCATCTACCTTTCCCAGGACCATACAGCCTTCGACATCCTTGCACTTCTCCTTCAGCCATTCTTCCTTAGCTACCTTGCACTTTCTATCCACTTCATTCTTTAATCGCCTGTATTATTTTCTGCCCTCTTCATTTCTAGCATTCTTGTATTTTCGTCGTTCATCAATCAGGTCTAGTATCTCCTGAGTTATCCACTGATTCTTAGTTGATCTTTTCTTCCTTCCTAACATTTCTTCAGCAGCCCTACTGACTTCATTTTTCATGACTCTCCACTCTTCCTCTATAGTGTTTCCTTCAGCCTTTTCATTTAGTCCTTGTGCAACATGTTCCTTGAAACAATCCCTCACACTCTTTTCTTTCAACTTGTCTAGATCCCATCTTTTTGCATTCTTTCCTTTCTTCAATTACTTCAACTTCAGATGGCATTTCATGACCAACAAGTTGTGGTCAGAGTCCACGTCTGCTCCTGGGAAAGTTTTGCAATCCAACACCTGGTTTCTGAATCTCTGCCTAATCTTAATGAAGTCTATTTGATACCTTCCAGTGTCTCCAGGTCTCGTCCACGTATACAGCCGTCGTTTGTGGTGTTTGAACCAAGTATTGGCAAGGACTAAATTATGATCAGTGCAGAATTCAACCAGCCGACTTCCTCTTTCGTTCCTTTGTCCCAATCCAAATTCTCCTACTGTACTACCTTCTCTTCCTTGGCCTACCACTGCATTCCAGTCTCCCATCACAATTAGATTCTCGTCACCTTTTACATATTGTATTAAATCTTCTATCTCCTCATATATTCTTTCGATTTCATCATCATCCGCTGAACTAGTAGGCATATAGACCTGCACTATTATGGTGGGCATTGGTTTGGTGTCTATCTTGACGACAATAATTCTTTCACTATGCTGGTCGTAGTAGCTTACCCGCAGCCCTATTTTCTTATTCATTATTAAACCAACTCCTGCATTTCCTCTGTTTGATTTTGTGTTGATAATTCGGTAGTCGCCTGACCAAAAATCTTGTTCTTCCTGCCAACGTACTTCACTTATGCCAACTACATCTAACTTTAGCCTATCCATCTCCCTTTTCAGATTCTCCAACCTACCACAACGATTCAAACTTCTAACATTCCACGCTCCGACTCGCAGAATGTCAGTATCCATCTTCCTGATGATCGCCCCCTCTCGTGTAGTCCCCACCCGGAGATCCGAATGTGGGACTAGTTTACCTCCGGAATATTTTACCCGGGAGGAAGCCATCATCAGTACATCATTCATACAGAGAGAGCTGCATGTCCTCGGGAGTTAGTTACGGCTGTAGTTTCCTGTTGCTTTCAGCCATGTAGCAGTATCAACACAGCTAAGCCATGTTGAGTATTATTACAAGGCCGTATCAGTCAAGTAGGTGTTACCAGAGAATTATATGCCGTCTTCTTTCCAAACTTACTACAACCCGTAAATACCCTCACAGCCATGTGCAGAGATATGTAGGCTACCCTTTACTTACAATACCATTTATTTGATTACCCAAAGAAATACAGCAGGGATATCAAAGCCGGAATAAGAACAAGATCTGGACACTGCAATGAAATTAGTTGTTATCATACAGACAACAGATGCACAAACCGATGCTATATTGAATGAGAATATTCTGTTACTGCTTAGCCAACTGCTTGGTTACTTTCATACACTAGATATTTTGAATCCTAATAATTGCATGTGGGAAAGCTTACAGGAAATATCATGTATCTGCAGTGTTCCCAAAATTGTGCTAGGTAATTGGGTTGAGGTCAGTGCACTCTAAAATGACACAATACGTCTGTATGTGTATTCACTTGAAGACATTCTACACTTGTAATGGAATTACTGGAAACAGGTCTACTTGGCATATCCCACCGAGACTAGATGAAGCTAGAGGCATGCACTGAAACTGAAATAGGTCTCAAAGTGCTTACCTACTCATGGTCGTGACTGAAACATCATATGTCTAACCAAGAAGGCTCAAACAAGCTCATAAGCCTGGCATAATCTTTAATGGCTTTAACGGCGACTCACTTTAAATTGGCTTAGTGCTTAATGAGTCCAATCAAACTCGAGTTCCCCAGATAAACTCATAGACTCGAGCGCATTTGACTGATTCCTTGCCTCTTTTCAGTTGTCTACTGGATCAGTGCAAGTGTTTACATCTGAATGCCCTTCCTGATGCCAACTCACAGAAGGGTATATTCACTACAGCATGATTCTGTGGTGAACGTTATGTGATAAAATGTCATTTTAATTTCCTGCGGCTATTGCTAGCCTGGTGCAGCCATTGTAAGGCAGACCACTCTGATGAAGATATCAAGCATCTCTTGTGTATAGGAAATCAGGTGATTGTATGATGGTTGATAGTGTTGCGAGTGGTGTACACACTGCAGATCTAATAGGGATGGCAGAAAAATCCAGTTCCGGAACCAAGGGAATTAACCGCTTAAGATTAATATCATTGGAGCCGGCCGCAAATCAAACCCGAGGCCCAAGGACTGAAGTCACAACACTGACCACTCAGGTGTGCAGCTGGATGGTAGTTTAAGATTGGTAAATGTAAGTGTAAACACAGACACCGAGCACTCTAGCCAGAAGAATTAATCAGACCGAATAAACACCACTTGGAATAATAACAATAAGTTAATTTATTGATTTCACCACCTAATCAATGCAATAAGTCTTGTCTTAGTTGATTTACTTTGGCATGTTAACTGAAATGGTACATGTTTCGTCTTGAATTTAGGCATCATCAGCCATTATCTTAAAACAGAATCAGGCACCTGATTTACATATACATGGAATAAAACAGATTTTTTTTAAAACTTTGGAGAGACTTGAACTAAAATTAAGATATGGTAAAAGACTGGTTTTGAATTGGTTTTAAAGATATTACAATGAGTGAGGAAATATACATTTGGTGAAAGTAGTAGTAATATTAACATTAGAAGACTTCTAATATAATTAAAATGAACAAAGCAACAGTCTGTTATGAACAAGTGATAGGATTGCTAAAAAATTATGTTGGCTGACCAGCGGTTACAACGAAAATCACGATAAAAATCATATTTAATAAATAATGTAGAATAAAATAATAATGAAAGATGGTCAAGTGACCAGCAATTATTTGTTTACAAGAGATAAGAGTCGAAAATCACATCACGATATGTAATTTACTCAATTTCTGTTACGTCTTGGTCTACCTCTACTTCTCTTACCCTCCATAGCAGCGTCCATTATTCTCCTAGGTAACGTATCCTCCTCCATTCGCCTCACATGACCCCACAACCGAAGCCGGTTTATGCGTACAGCTTCATCCATCAAGTTCATTCCTAATTAGCCTTTATCTCCTCATTCCAAGTACCCTCCTGCCATTGTTCCCACCTCTTTGAACCAGCAATCATTCTTGCTACTTTCACGTCTGTTACTTCTAACTTACGAATAAGATATCCTGAGTCCACCCGATGTAAAGATAGTTTCATTTAGGAGCTCACTTCCTTTTTACAGAATACTGTTGATCGCAACTGCGAGCTCACTGCATTAGCTTTAAAACACCTTGATCAATCTCACTTACTATATTACCATCCTGGGAGGGCACACAACCTAAATACTTGAAATTCAATTATCGACTTGTTCTAGCTTTGTATCACCAATCTGACATTCAATTCTGTTTAATTTCTTACCTACTGACATCAATTTAGTCTTCGAGAGGCTAATTTTCATACCATACTCATTGCACCTATTTCCAAGTGCCAAGATATTAGACTGCAGGCTTTCGGCACAATCTGCCATTAAGACCAAGTCGTCAGCATAGGCCAGACTGCTTATCACATTTCCACCTAACTGAATCCCTCCCTGCCATTTTATACCTTTCAGCAGGTGATCCATGTAAACTACGAACAGCAAAGTTGAAAGATTACAGCCTTGTCTAACCCCTGTAATTACCCTGAACCAAGAACTCATTCCACCATCAATTCTCACTGAAGCCCAATTGTCAACATAACTGCCTTTGATTGCTTTTAATAATCTACCTTTAATTCCATAGTCCCCCAGTATGGCGAACAACTTTTCACTCGGTACCCTGTCATATGCTTTCTCTAGATCTACGAAACATAAACACAACTGCCTATTCCTCTCATAGCATTTTTCAATTACCTGGCTCATACTGAAAATCTGATACTGACAGCCTCTGTGTGGAAGATAGGAAACTTAAAAGGGTCCACCTTTTCAATACAATAAATGTTATAGTTTGTTTACAACATATATTTACACTTGGAACTAGTTTCGACGCTGTTTGGCGTCATCTTCAGCCAAAATGTGGGAAATAGGCTAGCATGTAGACATTTATATTACACAAGGCGTTTCATTAAACAATACACATCTTACGAGGAGATAAAAACAGGAACGAATATAGAAACAAATGAATCGTTGAGAAAGCAAAAGTTATACATATTAAAAATAACCTTAACCACACATCTTGCAGTGCGAAAATATTCGCCTTGAATGATTCCTGAATGCAAACGCACGTGCACACACTTCTGAAGAGCCAGCAGGCAGGAAAAAGTAAGGTGAAACCTTAAGAGTTCTTCTGAGAAGAGTTCATCATTTTTCTATGTTCCGACTAACTAATGAAGTCTCCCTTGAGTTCCTGATAAACATACACAACAGGAAATTCTCCTTCACTCTCAAATAGCTATAAAGACCAATGGTAAATTGCATTTTAAATATTGTGCAGAGACGTGAAAGCATGATCTTGAACATGATATAACTTCTTCATTTAACCCATTTTTTTACACAAGGTGTTACATTAAACAATACACATCTTACGAGGAAATAAAAACAGGGACGAATATAGAAACAAATGAATCGTTGAGAAAGCAAAATTTATACATATTAAAAATAACCTTAACCTCACATCTTGCAGTGCAAAAATATTTGCCTTGAATGATTCCTGAATACAAAACGCACGCGCACACACTTCTGAAGAGCCAGCAGGCAGGAAAAAGTAAGGTGAAAGCTTAAGAGTTCTTCTGAGAAGAGTTCATCATTTTTTCTATGTTCCGACTAACTAATGAAGTCTCCCTTTAGTTCCTGATAAACATACACAAAAGGAAATTCTCCTTCCCTCTCAACAATAGCTATAAAGACCAACGGTAAATTGTATTTTAAATACTGTGCAGAGACGTGAAAGCATGATCTTGAACATGATATAACTTCTTCATTTAACCACCTTTGAAAGTCTCTCTTTATATTGCATAGCTTCATTAACACCACCATTCTGTAGATGCACAAAATAATCTTGTAATCTTCACAGGTCCGGTATTCAGCTCAACAAGAATATACAATTGGTATTAAGGAATACGTTTTCTGAGAGTTTGGAGGTTGACTGTGCCAGTATTTGTGGTGTATTGTTGCAGCGTTACATGTAGGGTGGGGGCAGGTTTTTATGATGTTTATTGCGGGACATAAGGCGGTAAAGCTATGGCGCGAGATGAAGAGGAACAGAGCGTGTTGGTCTGAAACCACACTGGTTTTCATCCAACTTCCCCTCAACAACTGATCGCACCCTCCCTTCCAAGATGCCAGTGCATACTTTTTTTTTGCTAGGGGCTTTACGTCGCACCGACACAGATAGGTCTTATGGCGACGATGGGATAGGAAAGGCCTAGGAGTTGGAAGGAAGCGGCCGTGGCCTTAATTAAGGTACAGCCCCAGCATTTGCCTGGTGTGAAAATGGGAAACCACGGAAAACCATTTTCAGGGCTGCCGATAGTGGGATTCGAACCTACTATCTCCCGGATGCAAGCTCACAGTCGCGCGCCTCTATGCGCACGGCCAACTCGCCCGGTCCAGTGCATACTAATCAATGAGATACATTGATAGCTGTTGGAATCCTTCCTGTTCCCTTGCTTATAGATAGGTACAATTACTGCTTTTGTCCAATCTGAAGGTACCTTACCAACACTCCACGCTAATTTTACTACTCTATGAAGCCATTTCATCCCTGCCTTCCCACTATACTTCACCATTTCAGGTCTAATTTCATCTATTTCTGCTGCTTGATGACAATGAAGTTTATTTACCATCCTTTCCACTTCCTCAAGCAAAATTACACCAACATCATTTTCCTCCCCCCATGAGCTTGGCTGTTCACAACACCACCAGGATGATTTCCTTTTACATTGAGAAGATATTCAAAATATTCCCTCCACCTCTCCAGTGATTCCCTGGGATCTATTATGAGATCACCTGAATTACTCAAAGCACTGTTCATTTCCTTTTTCCCTCCCTTCCTAAGATTCTTTATTACTGTCCAGAAAGGTTTCCCTGCTGCTTGACCTAGCCTTTCCAGGTTGTTACCAAAATCTTCCCATGACTTCTGTTTGGATTCAACAACTATTTGTTTTGCTCTGTTTCTTTCATATATATACGAATCCCTGTCTGCCTCGGCCCTTGTTTGGAACCATTTCTGATAAGCCTTCTTTTTACGTTTACAAGCTGCTCTCACTTCATCATTCCACCAATATGTTCGCCTTTTCCCATCTTTACACACAGTTGTTCCTAGACATTCCCTTGCTGTTTCTACTACAGCATCCCTGTATGCCATCCATTCACTTTCTATATCCTGAACCTGCCTACTGTCTACTGTTCGAAACTTCTCACTAATCATATCCATGTATTTCTGTCTAATTTCCTCGTCCTGGAGATTTTCTACCCTTATTCGTTTGCAGACAGATTTCACTTTCTCTACCCTAGGCCTAGAGATACTTAGTTCACTACAGATCAGATAGTGGTCTGTATCATCAAAAAATCCCTGGAAAACTCGTACATTCCTAACAGATTTCCTGAATTCGAAGTCTGTTAAGATATAGTCTATTATGGATCTGGTACCCCTAGCCTCCCATGTGTAGCGGTGAATAGCCTTATGCTTGAAGAATGTATTCGTAACAGCTAAGCCAATAATAGCACAGAAGTCCAGCAAACGCTTCCCATTCCCATTAGCTTCCATATCTTTCCCACATTTACCAATCACCCTTTCGTATCCTTCATTTCTATTCCCAACTCTCGCATTGAAATCACCCTTAGCACTATTCTATCCTTGCTGTTGACCCTGTCCACGATATCACTCAATGCTTCATAAAACTTGTCAACTTCATCCTCATCTGCACCCTCACATGGTGAATACACGGGCACAATTCTAGTCCTAATTCCTCCAACAGGAAAATCTGCCAACATCATTCGCTCATTTACGTGCCTAACAGAAACCATGTTGCGTGCAATGGTATTCCTGATAAAGAGCCCTACCCCAGACTCTGCCCTTCCCTTTCTAACACCCGTCAAGTATACTTTATAATCTCCTATCTCTTCCTCGTCATCTCCCCTTACCCGAATATCACTTACTCCTACCATTTTCAGATGCATCCTCTTTGCTGACTCAGCCAGTTCTACTTTCTTTCTTCCATAAGCCCCATTAATATTGATAGCTCCCCATCAAATTCCATATCGTTCGCCAAGTTGTTTCCAAGGAGTCCCTTGCCTGTCAAATGGGAGTGGGACTCTGTTACTCCCATAGGTCCGAGGCTTGCTTAAAATGTTCTGAGCTCGGTAAATTCATGAAGCAGGATGCTACCCTACTTGCACATAGTCCAAGTGAGGATCTCTCCTCTAACGGGTTATGGACAACCGGTGGATTGTATAGTCCTAGCCGCCTGAACACAAGGAGGACCAGGACTCAGAATATGTCCGAGATGCCCACTCCCATTCCATAGCAACTGGTATCCCTACTCTCAGGACCAATTATTAGGCCACTCAGCCATTGCCCATGGTTCACGACCTAGGACGTGACTACAGTAACCCACAAACATGAACCATTTAATAAATAAACATTTAGATATTACTGATTTTATGGCTTTATTATGCATTATATAATCCACCATAGTATTCACTTTAAACTGACTGAAGATTTGGGACCATACTGTACAAAGTTTTCAAAAGAAAGTAACAGTTATATTAAATATTAAATCTTAACTCACGTATGAAAATATGTATAAGTAAAAAATGCTTTTAAAAAGAACAGATAAGATTTAATTTTTTTCATTCTTTGGGTGAAATATTGATGGTATTTTCACAAGTGAAACAGGGTATCAATTATTTCTTTAATATTTGATGTTTAGGAGAGCAAGTTACCATCCTCAGCACCTAGTGAAAATGAATGATTTCAGCATATATACTACCCCTGTTTTCATGGAAAGTACTGAAGGTCCCATACATAAGTTGGCTGATGCAGATTTTTTTCAAAATCCTCTTGTTTGAAATAGGATGAACATATTGTGCAAGTAGCAGGATTTCAATTATCATCCCTTCGGTCAGTGGCTGTCCACAGTTTATGAATATCCTTGCATTACAAGAATATATGAAGCTAAATATTTCTTTGCCAGCAAAGTTTTGTGCAGTGTGTGTACCTATAAGTTACTTTGGTACTAAAAGTTTTCCTTACGGTACTTTTGTTCATGGAATGTATAGATATTCTGTGTCCGACTTGTTGCTGAACGGTCAGCATACTGGCCTTCGGTGCAGAGGGTCCCGGGTTCGATTCCCGGCCGGGTCGGGGATTTTAACCTTAATTGGTTAATTCCAATGACACGGGGGCTGGGTATGTGTGCTGTCTTCATCATCATTTCATCCTCATCATGACGCGTAGGTCACCTACGGGTGTAAAATAGAAAGACCTGCACCTGGCGAGCCGAACCCGTCCTGGGATATCCCGTCACTGAAAGCCATACGACATTTCATAGATATTCTGTGACAGCTTGGCCAAACACTTTGCTCACTTTTATACACTACATATTCCAAATCCTAAACAATCCATGTGGGAGTTTTAAATGGCATTTCATGGAACCATAGTGTTCCCAAAATTGTGTAAGGTAATCAGGACGAGGTCAGTACACTCTAAAATGACACAATACATCTGTATGAGCATTAAAATGAAGACAATCTGAAGATGTAATAGAATAAGCTCATGAATTTGACTTGGCCTCTAATGAATATAATGTGGAATCAGTTTAAAACTGGCTCAGAGCCCAATGAGTCTAACCAAGCTCGATTTACCCAGATAAACTTGTAGATTCGAGCGCATTGGACTTTTTTCTCGTCTTTTTCCAATTACTTATGGACTAGGCTATGTTTTATGACTGAATTCACTTTCTGATACCTATGAGAAGGGATGTATTCTCTATTTCATGCCTGTGTGCTGGTTGGCAGTGTAATAAATTTTAATTATAATTACCTTGGCTATTGCTAGTCTAGTGCAACAATTGTTAGGCAGAACTTCTGATGAAGAATCTGCCACATACAGGAAAATGTGTGTTATGTGATGAAAGATAATTCTTTGTTTGATGTATGAATTGCAGATGTATGAGAGATAGCACATTAATCTAGTCACCAAGCTAAGGGAATTAACTGTTTCAGATTAAAATACCACGACAAGTTGGGAATCGAACCCATGTTCCCAACGACCATTTTGAAATATGCTGGCCACTCAGCCATGGAATGAGGCAGTAGTGTGAAATTTGTTGGTGTTAAGAACATGCAAATGCAAGTCCTGGCATCTGAAGAATTTATCAAATGGGACTAAAATGCTCAGCTGACTGGGAATCAAACCTTGGACCCTCTGAATTAAAGGCCATTCGCCAAAATAATCAGACAACAAAATAAGCATTACTATAATATAATATAATTATTTAGTGCAATTACATGTACCATTAATAATGTTTAACTTAGATGAATGAAACTTGATCTGAACTTAGACATGGTGCTCACTTCCCCTTTTCATTGCTCACTCAACCGGACTTTAGTTATTTCTACAGAGAGTTTGAACAGCTCAGACTTCATAACTGAGATACTCCTACCATGTAATGCACATTGCTGTCAGAGTGCATTTAAGCTGTAAGCTGCCTTTGTTTTGGAAAGTTTTCTTGTGGAAGAGAGTTGAATTTTGTACAGAAGTATAAATATTGCATGGTAGGTTTCTTACCAACGGGTTTGCAGTCTCATAGTTTTTCTTTGGTGCGACTTGTTCAAGCTCACACTCTTGATTCATGTCAATATCTAACAACGACGACTACAATTCACTAAATTTGTCAGCCTCCGACGCTGCAGATAACATTCTGGTGTAAAATAGCGGTACCTAGTGGAGAGAGACTGAAAGATCACATACTTTGGACTATGATCACAGTTGGGAAGTAATTGAGTAAAAGTAATTGAATTACTTGTCACGATTACATTTTTACTCTAAATCATTATTTCTCACATAATGTAATTTTTCCTCATAATTTACTTCTGAAAATTAAATTGTAATTGTTACATTCTAGTAATCAATATATATCGCTTCGAGAGCTTGGTAAGCCTGTGGCCCCAGCACACGTGAGGCTTCGCACCAAGGGATATTCCAGGTTACGACGTGCATTCATTCATTTAAACACAGGTTGTCGTGGTTACTGGTTGAGATTTAGGTTATCTGTACTACATCGTTGAGATGGTGGTGTTTATTACTGATTCATTATTAGGATTATTAACAAATACTTCGCAATTGGTAAGTATCCCAATGGAAAAGATCACTTACAGTAATGTGATAATAAATTAAATTTAAAACATAATTACTCAACAACAACAACAACAACAACAACAACAAGAGTACAACAAGCAATTCCATGGAAATAAAGTATTACAAGAAATACTACTAGTTTAACATTCTAAATCCAGCATAATTATATCAACATTCACACACAACTTAAGAATTTCTGGTGCTTATCACTATGGCTTACAATACTGTAGGTTGAGCTTACTACTAGCTCAATATTACAACACCGTCATGTACATAATTCACATGTAGCCTACCTTAAGTATTTCAAAATTTTGCACAATGACTTACAACAACAACAACTACAATAACAAGAGTACAACAACCAATTCCATGGAAAAACAATATTACACTGGGCGAGTTGGCCATGCGTTTAGGAGCGCACAGCTGTGAACTTGCATCCAGGAGATAGTGGGTTCAAATCCCGCTGTCCGCAGCCCTGAAGATGGTTTTCCATGGTTTCCCATTTACACACCAGGCAAATGCTGGGGCTGTATCTTAATTAAGGCCATGGCCATTTCTTTCCTGTTCCTAGGCTTTTCCTATCCCATCATCACAATAAGACCTATCTGTATCGGTGCGACATCAAGCAAATACCAAATAGCAAAACAATATTTCAAGAAATACTACAAGTTTAACATTCTACAAGTTGAGCAGCTCATCCCCTTTCTCCTAAGATGTTCCAGCCCAAACTTTGCAACATTTTTGCAACGCTACTCTTTTGTCAGAAATGACCCAGAACAATTTGAGTTGCTTTTCTTTGTATTATTTTCCAGTTCTGGAATCAACTAATCAGCTGAGGGTCCCAGACTCTGGAACCACCCTCTAGTTGAGGTGTTGCCAGAGACTTATATAAGCTGTCTTGTTTAGATCCTTACTACAACCCCTAAATACCCTCATAACCATGTGTAGAGACATGTACCCTTTACTTACAATACCGTTTATGTGATTACTCGAAGAAATACAGCAGCGATGTCAAAGCCGGAATAAGAACAAGATCTGGACACTGCAATGAAATTGGTTGTTATCATACAGATCATAGATGCTCAAACTGATGTTAAATTGAATAAGTATATTCTGTTACTGCTTGGCCAACTGCTTGGTTATTTTTATACACTAGATATTTTGAATCCTAATCATTGCATGTGGGAAATCTTACAGGAAATATCATGTATCTGTAGTGTTCCCAAAATTATGTTAGGTAATTGGGTTGAGGTCAGTCCAATCTAAAATGACACAATACGTCTGTATGAATATTCGCTTGAAGACATTCTACACTTGTAATGGAATTAATGGGAACAGGTATACTTGGCATATCTCACTAAGAGCAGCTGAAGATAGAAGCATTCATTGAGACTGAAGAAAGTCTCGAGGTATTTACCTACTCATGGTCGAGACTTAAACGTAATATGTCTAACGAAGAAGGCTCAATCAAGCTCATGGGTCTGGCGTGGTCCCTAATGGCTTTAACAGCAACTCACTTTAAATTGGATTAGTGCTCAATAAGTCTAATCAAACTCAAGTTTACCAGGCAAACTCGTAGATTCGAGCGGATTTGACTGTTTCCTTGCATTATTCCAGTTGTCTGGTGGATCAGTCCAAGTGTTTACATCTGAATGTCCTTTCTGGTGCCAACTCCTGGAAGGATATATTTCCTATAGCAAGTATCTCTGGTGATTGTTCTGTGATAAAATGTAATTTTAATTTCCTGTGGCTATTGCTAGCCTGGTGCAGCCCTTGTAAGGCAGACCACTCTGAAGAGGATATCGGGCATCTCTTGTGTATAGGAAACCAGGTGTTTTTTGTGATGGTTGATAGTGCTGGAAGTGGTGTACCGGTACGCATTGCAGATCTATTGGGGATGGCAAAAAAAACCAGTTCCAGAACCAAGGGAATTAACCACTTAAGTTAATATCATTGGAGCCGGTCGGGAATCGAACTCAAGGCCAAAGGACCGAAGTCAAAACACTGCCCACTAAGGTGTGCAGCTGGATGGTAATGTGAGATTGGTGAATGTAAACAAAGCCACCAAGTCCTCTAGCCAGAAGAAATAATCAGACTGGTTAAACTCCACTTAAAGGGGAACAATAAAACTTTGATTTCCACCTATTCAATACACTAATAGCAATTATAAAGTTAGGATCTCATCCTTATTTTATTGCTTAATTGTTAAAACATAGGACATGTTTCATTCAAATTTTGAACATCTTCAGCTATAAACAAACTTACACTTATTGTTTACTGTTAACAAACTTAAACATAATAAACTACAAAAATCTCTTAAATATAAAGCTTTATATATTACGTCGTCTCATTAAAAACAATATAACTATTTGTACTTTCAAACTTTAAAACCTTGTTCTAATATTTGAAATACAATGTCACTAGTTAGTCTCTGTATAAATACATTTACAATCAATTAAAATTGCTGAATGTCTTAAAATTATTTGTTGGAATACACATTAAAAACATTTTGTTACAATTGGTGTGAGTTTTCCACACAAATGAAATCTTAGTACACTCTCAAAACAGCTGAATTTAGGCGTGACTAATATTCTTTTCATTTGTAAAATGACAAACTGAGGCACACTGTTGACTATAGGTTATAAATTTCCCATACTTTAAATATTTAGTGTCCTATTTTTCAAATTCACGAATTGCTTGTAGACTTTACCAATGTAGGGCAATTCTACAGACGTAAGCAAGGACTCAGTCAAATGGTGACGATCAAGTTTTGATGATAAGCAAGTGGTAACTCCGTCAAATTTTACATAAGTAAGTTTGTCGACATCTCTGTAACAAGAAAATATTTTTGTAAAAATATGTTAGATTGTTTAAAAGTTGCAGAAACTAACATTGAAGGATCAGCACTTACCCCTTCTAATTCTGCCTGCATTTATGTTAGTACACTCAGCTGTTTGACGACTGCAGCTCAGATTTCGTAAACGAGATACTCCTATCACGTACTAACATTTGTTATCACTAGGGGGTGGATTTATATGACCTAAAAATGTATGAAATATGTATGCACTTATGACCTAAAAAACATAAAAATATGACCTATAAAATTCAAAATATGACTTAATGAATAGCATCTACGTTACATAGAAGCACTTTTGTTACGATTGCTCAAGGCTGCAGTTAATTTACAGTTTAGAAAATGTTTAATTATTCGAAATCTCTAACCCAAAATCAACTAAAATGATGAATATTTCATGAACTCGTTAAGATTACACTGCATACTCCTAGGCAAGGACGGACTCTGTGGAAGACATAAACACTACAGTCAATTTTACTGTTCAATATTCAATCAGTTTTAATTTATACACAACACACATGTTATTTGAAAGAAACTTTCATACCTGATCTATTCTCCATTATCAGAATTGTTGCAATTTATGACCACATGCATCTTAAGATTGTTGAATGAGAATCCTCTTCTGTTGTCGCTGAGTAAGGTCTTGTAGCGAGAAAAACTTCTTTCGACATCACATGATGTAACGGGAGCGTACTTGAATAGAGTTAAATCATTTGGAGAAAATTTCTGGAAATCTGCAGATGAAGGGTTTCCACAAAGAATGTCACTTTTTCCACGCGGGTACACAAGTCCACTATTTTTTTCCGGTACATTTTCTAATTTTCTACACACCCTAGATGCTATTGTTCCTTTCGCAAGCTTTAATTCCTGTTCAATGCACTTTACAACATCCAGTGCATCGCTTAGTTCTGCATCTGAAACTTCCAATTGCGTGATTGCTCCAGATAAAGAATTAAAATCGGACTTTATGTAAGCCAGGTCCGCTTTTAATGTAGTGCTTGAAAATAAATCTTGAGTGGTTTTTATGGAGGACGATTCTGCAGGATCAAAAGTCTTCACGATCTTCTCCACGACATCTAGGTTGTTGCAATAGTACACTGCGGCATCAAGCCAAGTCCCCCATCGCGTTATAACTGGCTTGGGAGGTAGGGGTAGTGAAGGTGCTTCTTCTTGAAATTTCTGAACGCGAAGTGGAGCTTTGACAAACACTTTCTTACAGTTCGATATTAATTTATCAACTTCAGGGTAGCTACTTCTAACTTCTTCAGCTTCCCTATGCAAGGCATGTGCAAGACATGTCACATGTATCATTTTCGGGTATAGCATTTTAAGTCCCTTGGCTGCCTTCACCATATACGGAGCAGCGTGAGTTACAAGTAGAAAAATGTGCTCTCTCTTTGCCCCGTTTGGCCACAACAGATTCATTGAATTGTCGAAGAGAACTGCAATGGTGGAATGGTTTGTCTTCTCTAGCACTTCACATGTCAGGAGGAACGTATCTCCAGGCCGGTCTTCCTTCAGCGTGCCAACGATCACATTTGCTACATATCTTCCATCCACATCTGTGGTCTCGTCTATTGAAACCCATATCTTACTGTCTCCCACGCCACGCCCTATTATATCCAATATCTCTTCATAACAAGGGGTCAGATAGTCCTTCATGAGAGTAGATTCGTCGGGAACAGAATGCTTTGTATATTTTTCAAGAAACTGTCTGAAGCTTCGGCTGTTAAGTCTCTTTAAAGGGATATTAGACGGAACCATCATCTTGCAGAGATCTAGTGAAAATTGTGAACACTGTGAACTTGTTGTCGGGGTTTCGAATAGCAGACGTTGCCTATTTTCGAGTGCAGAATATCTAGTTACACAATTCTTATGTTTTACAGTATTACAGTGTTGTTGCACAGAGAAGCGTTTTTCGGCAGTAACTTTTACCTCACACAATTTACAGAATAATTTCACTCCATCCGTTCTGAATATGTTTTCACCAAAGTCGCGAACAAAACTTCGCAACTTTCCACAAATTGAGACTTTCGTTTTAGGCATATTGAAAGGAACTGAATGACTGAAGCTCCCTAATGACCAAGGTCATTCAGTGTGTTGAAGGTGGAAGAGGGAAGGGGAAGGGGAGAGATAAGAACAACGACAAATAACTGCAGAATTACCTCTGCTTCCGTGTAAACAATAGCCCGATTTCCAGGAATTGACCCAGCTAGCAAACAATAGCTCCTACCTGTTAGAAACATTCCATACACTACTTTATAATGGTTCTTCAGTAGTATATTCCAGTCTATCCTGAAAAATAATTTCTAGAGCTTATTCTGATTTTTATAATACGAAATTAAAATGAAAATTACCAAAATATGCCGTTATAATGATATTTTGTTGAAAATATGCCATAAAACTTAAGAAAGCCAAAATATGCATTTATATGCCCAATAAAACCTGTTTAATTTTGATTATCATGCTTGGAAACGTGTTGAAAATACAAGACTATAAGATATAATGTTAAGGGAAAAAATATGACTGGTCATAGAAATCCGCCCCCTAGTTATCACAGTCCATTTAATCTGTAAGCTGCGGTATTGAAAAGTTCACTTGTGGAAGAAGTTTAATTTTATGCAATGGTAAAAATATTGTATGGAGGATTGCTTACAGACTCGTGTAAAGTCTCATTCACTACTGGCTCATATTTGTCTCGAGATTTCACATTCACCTTTCGTGCTCCTTGCTTAGTTTGATGTTTCTGTTCCTCATCGAGCACTACTTGCTTCGGCAATGACAAACTTAGCTCATTGGTCTCTGAATGCTGTGGAAAACAATTTGAAATTAATTAGTAGAGAGAAAGAGAGAAGTCATTTAATCAATAAGCATTTAGATTTTACTGATTTTTTGTATTATTATGTGTTATTTATTCTGCCAACTCCACCAATGTCCGGTCCCAAGTCCGGAATGGGAAGGAGGAGGGTTAGCTGGCTTAGCAACCAGCTGTAGAAACATCTAAAGCCGAGTGTCGAGTGGCAGTAAATAACTCGACACCCCCATAGGGACCAATGGCTTCGGGCAGATGAGCACCTTTGGGTGGGGTGATGGTCCCTTGAGTGTAGGAAATGACACTGGAACCCATCATCTGTGTCTTTGGCCCAACGGCAAAACGGAGGGGGGAACCTCATTTTTGTGGTTCACATTGGTTGTGGAGGTGGATGAGGTCATGCCAGATAGACTGGCTGTGAAGGCGCAACTGAATGGTATTTTGAGTCTGTGGCAGTCCATTGCAGTCATGGTACTAGAACCTGCATGTTGCATTTCATTTGTGCCGCATGGTATAGTTCCGAAATCATAGTGTGTTGGTCACTTCCTTGCAAGCTGCGATCCACCTTTAAAAAATACAGTTTGTGGCACTTTTTCCTGCTGTCACTCCCTTCAACTCAAGTCCAATGGCGATGGGATAAGGATGGTGGAGGCAGGTTTTGGGGTGAAACTGGAAGCCTCTACTTCGGACAAGCACGTTGGCAGCAGATGTGTGATGGTCATCTTTCTGAGACCCCGTGAATACTCAGGAATTCGGTCCTGCATCTGTGTTTGGGCAGGCCTATTTAGGATCACCGCTGCCCACCCTGAATGGGGAAGGCCCTAGAAAATGTGGGCTAAACATCGGTTGTCACACTCTCAGCCGGCTGGGAGGCTGCACCCAGCGGGTCACCCCTTACGCGGTCGAAAAATGAAGATTACCAAAACTTTGATAATAGGAACCTGGAATGTTTGAACCCTACTTGATTTGAAAGACAATATCAGACCTGAGAGAAGAACAGCACTTGTCACCCATGAACTTGGACGAATGAACTTTGATATTGCTGCCTTAAGTGAAACCAGACTGTCCAGCGAATGTAAACTTACAGAACTCAGCTCAGGCTACACAATCTTCTGGAAGAGAAAAGATGAGGGAGAACACCACATTCATGGTGTGCGATTCACTGTGAAGACCACATTGGTGAATGATTATCAGCCAACTCCAACCGCAGTCAGTGAAAGAGTTATGACTCTCCGAATCCCACCCTCTGGAGCCAAATATATGACACTCATCACTGCATATGCTCCCACTTAGGATGCTGATGTAGAAGTTAAAGACCAATTCCACAACCTGCTGAGCATTACCATCACCAAAGTACCACCAAGAGAAAAACACTTACTACTTGGCAATTTCAGCACCAGAGTTGGTAAAGTTCAACAATTATGGAGCAATGTGATGGGAAAACATGGACTTGGCAACTTTAATGCCAATGGTCTACTGCTCCTTGGTTTATGTGCTGAATATCAACTCTTCATTACTAATACTCAGTTCTGCCTACCTAATTGCTACAAGACCACTTGGATGCATCCTCGCTCAAAGCACTGGCACTTCCTTGATTATATCATCAGCAGGCAATGTGATAAATAAGATGTCCTTGTTACAAGGACCACAAGAAATGTACATGACTGCTGGACATATCATGAAGTCCTCTTTTGCCTGTTGTTAATCTCAGTCTGTCGCAAACCAAAAAGATCCATCCACAACCTGCCCAGAAAGAAATTTGATAATTCTAAACTTGAAATTGAATCCATTGCTACAGATTACAGAAATGCAATCTCAAACACACTGGCTAGTCATACAGTCAGCAGTGATAGTACAAATCAGGAATGGGCCATGCTTCAGAAGATCATCACTGATTCAGCTGAGAAAAAAATTTGTTGTTTTTTTTTTTTTTGAGGAAAAAGACTGGTTTGATGAAAATAATGAAGAAATTAAATGTCTGGTCAATGCCAAATGGGAAGCCCACCTATCCTATCTACAAGATCCATCTTCCAATGTGAAGAAATCATGTTTCTAGGAAACATAAAAGGAAAATGTCAGGCACAAATTAGGGAACTTAAGAATAACTGGTGGCAACGAAAAGCTGAAGAACTCCAAAGACTATCTGATGCCCATGACCTGCAAAATTTCTATGGTGGTATAAAGGAGATATATGGTCCAATTTGATCTTCATCGGGGTCATTGAAGACTGCTGACAACTCCATCATTTTAAATGATAGAGAAATTTTATAGCTTTGGAAGGAACATTTCTCTTCACTTCTAAATTGTGTCTCCAAAGTTGCTGAGGACTTCCTTCATAATGTCCCTCAGCAGCCCCAACAACCATGGATGGCAGTTCCACCTACATACAGAGACTTCACCAAAGCACTCAATCAACTAATATGAAGAAAGGCACCTGGTCCTGATAACATCCCTCTGGAATTGATAAAAATGGAGGTATACCCTTGAAGACTAGACTTTTCACACTCATCCTCTTGATTTGGGAAACTCGAGAAGTACCTGACGACTTGAAGAATGCTGTCATCATAACTGTCTTCAAGAAAGGCAATCGTAGTGTACGTGGGAACTACCATGGTATATCGCTTTTGTCAATTGTAGGAAAAATTCTCCCAAGTATTCTATTAAACTGACTCTGAGATATCTCAGAGAGGATTTGCCTGAGTCTCAATGTGGTTTCCGAACCTCCAGAGGCACAACAGATATGATCTTCTGTGCTAGACAACTCCAGGAAAAATGCAGAGAACAACAGGAGCCAGTGTGTTTAGTTTTCTATGATCTGGAAAAACCCTTTGAATCAGTACCAAGATCTGCTATGTGGAAAGTATTGAGACATTTTGGATGTCGTGAATGTTATGTGGAGTTGGTTCAAGCTCTTCATGATGACATGTCTGGACAGGTTCTTCATGGCAACTTACTATCAGATTAATTCCCAATTTCTCATGGATTGAAACACAGCTGTGTGCTTGTTCCTACACTGTACATGGCTGCCATGCTGCATGAATCATTTGCAAACAACTAAAGCATGAATTTAAATTTCGTTTTGATGGAGGCCTTTTCAAACTGACAAGACTTCGCTCACAAAAACGTACTCTAATTACCAGGGTGACTGAACTGCAGTATTCTGATGACACCGCATCTCTGCTCTAACACCTGCTGAACTACAACAGTCAGTCAACTGCTTTAAAACTGCATTTGATCGCTTTGGTCTTGCCATTAATTAAAAAAAAAACGAAGGTACTTACAAAACCTGCCCCAGGATTAACAAATCCTAAGTGCAGTATTTCTATCTCAGACACAATACTGGAGCAGGTCGATCACTTTTTTATCTTGGAAGCATCTTGTCTAAATAGTGTACCTGTGAACAAAACGTTGATAAAAGTATTGGGGCTGCTCATACAGCATTCCGACGGTCAATGCACAGAGTCTTCATGAACAATGACCTAAAACTGCATACCAACCTCATGGTGTACAAAGCTGTTGTCATTTCCATGCTGCTGTATGGCTATGAAACTTGGACACACTATCGCCATGATATCAAAAAGACCTGAGGGCTTCCACCAACAGAAAATGAGATATCAACATGGCAGTTCTTGACAAAGCCCAGCTACATAGTGTTGAGGCAACAATGATCACTCATCAACTGAGATGGTTTGGCCATGTTCATCGTTTGGGAAATACCAGTCTTCCCCGCCAAATTCTTTATCGTGAACTTTGCTCCGGCAGATGACCTCATGGAGCCCCTCTTAAGTGTTTCAAGGACCAGCTGAGACACATCATGAAGACAACTGGTATAGATATACATACATGGGAAGAATGTGCTGTGGACTGCTCACTGTGGCGGAATGCTACATCCACTGCTGTCAACTTGTTTGAAAGAGAATGCCGCAGACATCAAGAGGCCTAGCCAAAAGGAAAAAGCTCTGTCAATTAAAACCCCGCCTTCCTCCATCAATTCAGTGTGATGTGTGTAGGCGTATGTTTTATGGCAGGATTGGTCTGTTTAGGCATCATAAAAACATCCATAAACTGAGCTGAACTGGTCAATGTATACAGGAAGAAGTATTATATACTCGGATTGAGTTACAACCGACGACAATTTAATCCAACATACCACTTCAGACTGACTGAAGATTTAGGACCATAGAGTACCAAGTTTTCAAAACAAAGTAAGAGAGATATTAACCTTTAAATCTTAACTCATGTGTGAAAATATGTGTAAGTAAAAAATGCTTAAAACAAATGACAAATAAGATTTCTTTGTTTTTCTTTCCATTCCTCGGTACAAATATTGATAGTATTTTCACAAGTGAAAGAGGGTATAATCAACAATTTCTTTAATATTTGATGTTTAGGAGACCAAATTATCATCCTCATTTCCTAGCAGAGATGAATGATTTTAGCATATATACTACCCCAGTTTTCACGGAAAGTACTGAAAGACCCATATATAAATTGGCTGACGCAGATTTTTTAAAATCCTCTTGTTTGAAGTAGGATGAACATATTGTGCAGGTAGCAGGATTCCAATTATCTTCCCTTCGGCCAGTAGCTATCCGCAGTTAATGAATATCCTTGCGTTGCAAGAATATATGAAGTTAAATATTTCATTGCCGGCCAAGTTTTGTACAGTGTGTGTACCTATATGTTACTTCGGTACAAAAACTTTCCTTATTTTTGTTCATGGAATGTATTGATATTCTGTGACAGCTTGGCCATACCCTTTGCTCACTTCTCTTCTGCTGTTGGCTTTACGTCGCACAGACACAGTTAGGTCTTATGGCGATGCTGGGACAGGAAAGGGCTAGGACTGGGAAGGAAGCTCTACCATGTCCTTAATTAAGCTAAAGCCCCAGCATTTGATTGGTGTGAAAATGGGAAACCATGGAAAAAATCTTCAGGGCTGCCGACAGTGGGGTTCGAAGCCACTATCTCCCGAATACTGGACACTAGCCGCACTTAAGTGACTGCAGCTGTCGAGCTCAGTCTTTGCTCACCTTTATGCACTACATATTTTGATTCCTAGACAATGCATGTGGGATTTTTAAATGACATTTCCTGGACACATAGTATACCCAAAAATGTGGAACATAATCAGGACGAGTTCAGTACACTCTAAAATGACACAATACATCAGTATGAACATTCAAATGAAGACATTCTGAAGTTGTAATGGAATTATTGGAAATAAACCTACTTGGCACATCCCACTTAGAATAGCTGAAGCTAGAGGCAGGCACTGAGCCTGAAATGGATCTTACATTGGTTACGTTATTGTGGTAGTGACTAAAACGTCTTACATCTAACCGAGAACACTCAAACCAGCTCATGAATTTGGCTTGGTCTCTAATGAATATAATGGTGAATCAGTTTAAAACTGGCTCAGAGCCCAATGAGTCCAACCAAGCTCGATTTACTCAGAGAAACTTGTAGATTCCAGCGCGCTGGACCGATTCCTGATCTTTTTCCAATTACTTATGGACTAGCCTGTGTTTTATGACTGAATTCACTTTCTGATACCTATGAGAAGGGATGTATTCTCTATTTCATGCCTGTGGGCTGGTTGGCAGTGTAATAAATTTGAATTTAAATTACCTTGTCTATTGCTAGCCTGGTGCAACCATTGTTAGGCAGAACTTCTGATGAAGAATCTGCCACGTATAGGAAACTGTGTGTTAGTGGGATGAAGGATAGTTCTTTGTTTGATGTATGAATTACAGATGTGTGAGAGATAGCACATTAATCTAGTCACCAAGCTAAGGAAATTAACCGTTTCAGATTAATATCCTGTGACAGGTTAGGAATCAAACCCATGATCCCGAGGACCATATTGAAATATGCTGACCATTCAGCCAAGGAAGGAGACAGTAGTGTGAAAGTGCTGAGTGTTAGGAACATGCAAACTCAAGTCCTGGAGTCGGAAGAATTAATCAAACGGGACTATAATCTTCAGCTGACTGGGATTCAAGCCTTGGACCCTCTGAATTAAAGGCCATTATGGTGGCCATTCACCAAAATAATCAGACAACAAAATAAGCATTGCTATAATATTTATTTAGTGCAATTACATGTATCATTAATAATGTTTAAGTTAGATGAATGAAACTTGATCTGAACTTTGACATGGTGCTGAATTCCCCTTTTCAATTATTGCACACTCAACCCCACTTTAGTTATTTCTACAGAGACTTTGAACAGCTCAGACTTCATAACTGAGATACTCCTACCATGTAATGCACATTGCTGTCAGAGTGCATTTAAGCTATAGGCTGCCTTTGTTTTGGAAAGTTTTCTTGTGGAAGAGAGTTGAATTTTATACAGAAGTATAAATATTGTATGGTAGATATCTTACCAACTGGTTTGCGGTCTCATAGTTCAAGCTCACACTCCTAATTCTTGTCAATATCTAACAACAACAACCACAATTCACTAAATTCTTCAGGCTCTGAACTCTGCGGAAAACAATTTGGTGTAAAGTACCAGTACTTAATCGAGAGAGGCTGGTTAATGTACGAGAGAGTGAGAGTTTAAAAATCACATACTTTGGACTATGATCATGGCTGGGAAGTATTTGAGTAAAAGTAATTGAATTACTTGTAACGAATATATTTTTAGTAATTTTTTACTCTAAATCATTATTTCTCACAAAATGTAATTTTTACTTGTAATTTACTTCTGGAAATAAAATTGTAATTGTTACATTCTAGTAATCGATATATATAACTTCGAGAGCTTGGTAAGTCTGTGGCCCCAGCACACACAAGTCATCGCACCAAGGGATATTCCTGGTTTAGATGTGCACTCGTTCATTTAAACACAGGTTGTCGTGGTTACTGGTTGAGATTTAAGTAATCTGTACTACATCGTTGAGATAGTAGTGTTTATTACTGTTTCATTATTAGTATTATTAACAAATACATTGCAATTGTGAAATATCCAAATGCAATGGTCACTTACAGTAATGTGATATTAAAGTAAATTTAAAACATAATTACCGAACAACAACAGCAACAACAACAACAAAGTACAAGCATTCCATGGAAATAAAATATTACAAGAATTGCTACTAGTTTAACATCCTAAATCCAGCATCATTATATAAAATTTCGCACACAACTTTAATTATTTCCAGTGCTTACCACTATGGCTCACAATGCTATAGGTTGAACTTACTGCAGTATTAGCTTAACATTACAACACCATCATAATCAAATTCATATGTACCGAGAGTATTTCATAATTTTACACAATGACTTGGGGCTGCCTGGCTGAGGCGGTAAAGGTGTGCTCGGTTCGCCCAGATGGACATGGGTTCGAATCCCCGTCAGGAAGTCGTAAAATTTAAGAAACGAGATTTCCACTTCCAGAGGTGCAAATGGCCCTGAGGTTGACTCAGCCTACACCAAAAAAGAGTAGAGCTAACCACTATACCCCATCAAATGCTGAGGTTAACAATGGTGGAAGCCTTTACTTTCCACTCCTCCAAGGGCCTTCATGGCTTGTATGGAGGTGACTTTGTTTACACAATGACTTACAGCAACAGGAACAACAACAACTACATTAACAGGAGTACAACAACTAATTCCATGGAAAAACAATATTAAAAGAAATACTACTAACTTAACATTCTATTAGTTGAGCAGCATGTCTCCTTTCTCCTAAGACTTCCAAGCCCAAACTTTGCAACGTTTTTGTAACGCTACTCTTTTGTCAGACATGGCCCAGAACAAATTGAACTGCTTTTCTTTGGATTATTTTCCAGTTCTTGGATCAAGAAATACTGGTGAGGGTCCCAGACTCTGAACCACACTCGAGTTGAGGTCTTGCCAGAGACGTATAAGCCATCTCCTTTACATCCATACTACAACCCGTAAATACACTCGTAGCCATGAGCAGAGATATGTACCCTTTACTTACAATACCATTTATGTGATTACCTGAAGAAATACAGCAGGGAGTCAAAGCTGGAATAAGAAAAAGATCTGGACAATGAAATTGGTTGTTACCATACGGACTATAGATCCACAAACTGATGCTAAATTGAATGAGAATATTCTGTTACTACTTGGCCAATTGCTTGCTTGCTTTCATGCACTAGATATTATGAATCCTAATCATTGCATGTAGAAAATCTTGCAGGAAATATCATGTATCTGTAGTGTTCCCAAAATTGTGTTATGTAATTGGGTTGAGGTAGGTGCAGTCCAAAATGACACAATACATCTGTACGAATATTCCCCTGAAGACATTCTACACTTGTAATGGAATTACTGGAAACAGGTCTACTTGGCATATCCCACTAAGAATAGCTGAAGCTAGAGTCATGCATTGAGACTGAAATAGGTCTCAAAGTGCTTACCTACTCATGGTCGTGACTTAAAAATCATATGTCTAACCAAGAAGGCTCAAACAATCTCATGAGCATTTGCTTAGTGGTCAATGAGTCTAATCAAACTCGAGTTTCTCAGATAAACCCGCAGGCTTGAGTGCATTTGACTGATTCCTTGCCTTTTTCCAGTTGTCTGGTGGATCAGTCCCAGTTTTTACATCTGAATGGACTTCTTGATGCCAAATCTTGAAAGGATATATTCATGATAGCATGCATCTGTGGTGATTGACTGTGATAAAATGTAATTTTAATTTCCTGCTGTTATAGATAGCATAGTGCAGCCCATGTAAGACAAACACTTCTGATGAGAATATCGGGTATCTGTTGTGTATAGGAAACCAGGTGTTTGTGTGATGGTTGATAGTGTTGTGAGTGGTATATGCATTGCAGATCTATTAGGGATGGCCTAAAAACCCAGTCCCGGAACCAAGGGAATTAACCGCTTTAGATAAAGAGCATTCGAGTTGGTCGGGATTTGAACCCAAGGCCCAAGGATTGAAGTCAAGACTCTGACCACTCAGGTGTGCAGCTGGACAGTAGTGTGAGATTGGTAAATATAAACGTAACACAGACACCAAATTCTCTAGCTAGAAGAATTTATCAGACCAGGTAAACACAACTTGCCGACAGAGAATCAAATCTGGGACCCTCTGAATTGTAGTATAAAACGGCGATCATTCAGCTAAATAGTCAGGCAACAAAATAATAATTACAATAATACGATATTTAGTGTAATTACATGTACCATAAGATAATGCTTAACTTAGCTGAAAGAAAATTGATCTTTAATTTGTCATGGTGCTGACTTGCCCTTTCGTGACTGGACGCTGAATTCTACTTTACTGATTACCATAGGTAGTTTGAACAGCTCAGATTTCGTAAATGAGATAATCCTACCGCATACAAAAATTTGTAATCACAGCCTATTTAATCTGTAAGCTGTGGTATTGAAAAATTTACTTGTGGAAGAATTTTAATTTTATGCAATGGTATAAATTTTGTATGGAAGATGCTTTACCATCTCGTGTGGAGTCTCATTCACTGCCGGCTCATGTTTATTCACCTGTGGTGCTCCTTGTTTAGATTGACGTTTCTGTTCCTCATCGAGCACTACCTTCTTCGGCAATGACAAACTCAGCTCATTGGCCTCCGAATGCTGTGGAAAGCAATTTGAAGTAAATTACTTAGTAGAGAGAAAGACAGAAGTCTTTTAATCAATAAACATTTAGATTTTACTGATTTTGTAGCTTTATTATGTGTTTTTTAATCCATCTTAGTATTCACTTTAGACTGACTTCAGATTTGGGACCATACTGTACCAAGTTTTAAAAGCAAATTAATAGAGATATTAACCATTAAATCTTAGCTCATGTGTGAAAATATGTATAAGTAAAAATGCTTAAAACAAATGACAAATAACTTTTTTTTTTTTTTTCATTCTTCTGGCCAAATGTTGATAGCAGTTTCACAAGTGAAACATGGTATCATCAACAATTTCTTTGATATTTGATGTTTAGGAGACCAAGTTATCATTCTCAGTATCTAGCAAGAATAAATGATTTTAGCATATATATTACCCCAGTTTTCACGGAAAGTACATTAGTTGGCTGACGCAGATTTTTTCAAAATCCTCTTGTTTGAAATGGGATGAACATATTGTGCAGGTAGCAGGATTCTAATTATCATCCCTCCGGCCAGTGGCTGTCCACAGTTTATGAATATCCTTGCGTTTCAAGAATATATGAAGTTAAATATTTCTTTGCAGGCTTTTTTTTTGTGCAGTGTGTGTACTTATACGTTAGTTTGGTACTAAAAGTTTATCTTATTTTTGTTCAAGGAATGTACAGATTTTCTGTGACAGCTTGGCCATACCCTTTGGTCACTATTATACACTACACATTTTGAATCCTAAACAATGCATGTGGGATTTTTAAATGACATTTCATAGACCCATAGTGTTCCCAGAAATGTGGAAGGTAATCAGGACGAGGTCAGAACACTCTAAAATGACACAATATTTTGGTATGAATATCGAATGAAGATATTGAGAAGTTGTAATAGAACTATTGGAAATAAAACTACTTGGCACATCCCACTTAGAATAGCTGAAGCTAGATGTAGGCGCTAAGCCTGAAATGGATCTTCAGTTGGTTTCCTTACTGTGGTCATGACTAAAACATCCTACGTCTAACTGAGAAGACTCAAACCAGCTCATGAATTTGGCTTGGCCTCTAATAACTTTAATGACGACTCAGTTCAAAAGTGGCTCAGAGCCCAATGAGTCTAACCAAGCTCGATTTACCCAGATAAACTTGTAGATTCCAGCGCGCTGGACTGATTTCTGGTCTTTTTCCAATTACTTATGGACTAGCCTGTGTTTTATGACTGAATTCACTTTCTGATACCTATGAGAAGGGATGTATTCTCTATTGCATGCCTGTGTGCTGGTTGGCAGTGTAATAAATTTTAATTATATTTACCTTGCCTTTGCTAGTCTGGTGCAACCATTGATAGGTAGAACTTCTGATGAAGAATCTGCCACATATAGGAAACTGTGTGTTTATGGGATGAAGGATAGTTCTTTGTTTGATGTACGAATTGCAGATGTGTGGGAGATAGCACATACACATACACCATATTGAAATATGCCTGCCACTCAGCCATGGAAGGAGACAGTAGTGTGAAAATGCTGAGTGTTAGGAACATGCAAACACAAGTCCTGGAGTTAGAATTAATCAAACGGGACTAAAATTCTCAGCTGACTGGGATTTAAGCCTTCGACCCTTTGAATTAAAAGCTATTATGGTGGCCATTCACCAAAATCATAAGACAGCAAAATAAGCATTACTATAATATAATATAATATAATATAATATAATATAATATAATATAATATAATATAATATAATATAATATAATATAATATAATATAATATAATATAATATAATATAATATAATATAATATAATATAATATAATATAATATTTAGTGCAATTACATATAAAATTAATCATGTTTAAGTTAGATGAATGAAACTAGATCTGTACTTTGACATCGTGCTTACTTCCCCTTTTCCATTGTTGCACACTCAATCCCTCTTTAGTTATTTCTACAGAGAGTTTGAACAGTTCAGACTTCATAACTGAGATACTCCTAGCATGTTATGCACATTGCTATTTGAGTGCATTTAAGCTGTAAGCTGCCTTTGTTTTGCAAGGTTTTCTTGTGGAAGAGAGTTGAATTTCATACAGAAGTATAAATATTGCATGGTAGATTTCTTACCAACAGGTCTGCAGTATCATAGTTTTTCTTTGGTGCCCCTTGTTAAAGCTCACACTCCTAATTCTTGTCAATATCTAACAGTAACGACCACAATTCACTAAATTCATCAGCCTCTGAACGCTGTGGATAACAATTTTGTGTGAAGTACCGGTACTTAATGGAGGGGAACTGGTTGATATACGAGAGAGTGAGAGATTAATGATCACATACTTTGGACTATGATCATGGTTGGGAAGTAATTAAGTAAAAGTAATTGAATTACTTGTAATGATTACATTTTTTTAGTAATTTTTACTCTAAATAACTATTTCTTAAAAAATGTAATTTTTACTCATAATTTACTTATGAAAATTAAATTGTAATTGTTTCATTCTAGTAATCGATATATATATCGCTTCGAAAACTTGGTTAGTGTGTGGCCCCAGCACACACAAGGCGTCGCACCAAGGGTTATTCCAGGTGACGACGTGCAGTCGTTCATTTAAACACGGTTTTAATGGTTACTGGTGAGATTTAGATAATCTGTACTAATCGTTGAGGTGGTGGTGTTTATTACTGCTTCATTATTAGTATTATTAACAAATATATCGCAATTGGGAAGTATCCCAATGGCAATGATCACAATGATGTGACATTAAAGTAAATTTGAAACATAATTACCCAACAAAACAATAACAACAACAACAAGAGTACAACAAGCAATTCCATGGAAATAAAATATCACAGGAAATACTACTAGTTTAACATTCTAAATCCAGCATCATTATATAAAAATTCATTCACAACTGAAGTATTTCCTGTGCTTATCACTATGGCTTGCAATGGGCTTACTATTAGCTTAACATTACAACACCGTCATATACAAATTCACATGTACCTTAAGTATTTCAAAATTTTATACCATGGCTTAAAGCAGGAGCAACAACAACAACAACAACAACAACAACAACAATAACATGAGTACAATAACCAATTCTATGAAAAAACAATGGTACAATAAATACTACTAGTATAATATTCCATTATTTGAGCAGTTCGTCTCCTTTCTCCAAAGACTTCCCAACCCAAACTTTGAAACATTTTTTAATCTAGTTCTCGAATCAAGTAATGCTGGTGAGGGTCCCAGACTCTGAACCACACTCGAGTTGAGGTCTTACCAGAGACGTATAAGCCGTCTCCTTTACATCCATACTACGACCCGTAAGTACCCTCATAGTCACGTGCAGAGATATGTACCCTTTACTTACAATACCATTTATGTGATTACCCGAAGAAATACAGCAGTGATGTCAAAGCTGGAATAAGAACAAGATCTGGACAATGAAATTGGTTGTTATCATACAGACTATAGATCCATAAACCGATGCTAAATTGAATGAGAATTTTCTGTTACTACTTGGCCAATTGCTTGCTTGCTTTCATACACTAGATATTTTGAATCCTAATCATTGCATGTACAAGGTGTACAACTTTGCTTCCGCCGTTTGCTGATGGATGGCGACAACAGTACGTAGCGGTCGAACGAATCAGATCGCAGACGTCAGGCAGTTAGCTTGGACCTCGGTCAACATAACCCCATTCAAACTTAGTTGATGTGTGTCTGCATCATAAAGTTCTTCTCGATTGAGCATGGCGGCGTACGAGCCAAATTCTTGGCATTTGCGGGAGGTGTTACCGTTTTGTTTCAATATGAAGAAAACAGCGGCTGAGTCTCATCGAATGCTCTCACGTACGTATGTGAGGACGCTATTAGTGGAAGAACATGTCGTGAGTGGTTTCAATGCTTCAATAATGGTGATTTTTAACGTCGAAGACCGGCATAATGGTGGAAGAGAGAAAGTTTTCGAAGATGCAGAATTGGAGACATTGCTGAGTGAAGACTCGCGTCAAACTCAAGAAGAATTGGCGCGATCAGTGGGAATGACACAGCAAGCCATTTCGAAACGTCTCAAAACCATGGGCATGATTCAGAAAGAAAGTACTTGGTTCCCGTATGAGTTGAAACCAAGAGACGTTGAACGGGGATGAAAAATGGGTTCATTACGATAACCCTAAATGCAAAAAATCATGGGTATATCCCGGCCATGCTTCAACATCGACAGCAAAACCGAATATTCACGGCTGCATTTGGTGGGACCAGCTCGGCGTCGTGTACTATGAGATGTTAAAACCCGGTGAAACAATCACAGGTGCTCGTTATCGAATGCAATTGATGCATTTGAGCAGAGCATTGAAAGACAAATGGCTGCAATACAGCGAGAGGCACGATAAAGTGATTTTGCAACACAACAACGCTTGACCCCACATTGCAAAAGAGGTCAAAACATACCTGGGAATGTTAAAATGGGACATCCTACCCCATCCGCTGTATTCTCCAGACATTGCTCCCTCTGATTATCACCTGTTTCGATCAATCGCGCATGGCCTGGCTGACCGACACTTCCGATCTCATGAAGAAGTCACAAATTGGATTGATTCGTGGATTGCTTCAAAAGATGAACAATTTTTTTGATACGGGATTCGAACACTGCCCGAAAGATGGGAGAAAGTCGTGGCCAGTGATGGACACTACTTTGAATGATACATGTGTAAGTAATCTGTTTCATTAAAGCCTCCAATGTTGGGGACAAAACGGCGGAAGCAAAGTTATACACCTTGTAGAAAATCTTTCAGGAAATATCATGTATCTGTAGTGTTCCCAGAATTGTGTTATGTAATTGGGTTGAGGTCAGTGCAGTCTAAAATGTCACAATACATCTGTATGAATATTCACCTGAAGACATTCTACACTTGTAATGGAATTACTGGAAACAGGTCTACTTGGCATATCCCACTAAGAGTAGCTGAAGCTAGAAGCATGCATTGAGACTGAAATAGGTCTCAAAGTGCTTACCTACTCATGGTCGTGACTTAAACATCATATGTCTAACCAGGAAGGCTCAAACAATCTCATGAGCATGGCGTCATCCCTATGGCTTTAACAGCACCTCACTTTAAATTTGCTTAGTGGTCAATGAGTCTAATCAAACTCGAGTTTCGCAGATAAACTCGCAGACTTGAATGCATTTGACTGATTCCTTGCCTTTTTCCAGTTGTCTGGTGGATCAGTCCCAGTTTTTACATCTGAATGGACTTGATGCCAAATCTTGGAAGGATATATTCACTATAGCATGCATCTGTGGTGATTGACTGTGATAAAATGTAATTTTAATTTCCTGTGGCTATTGCTAGTCTGGTGCAGCCCTTGTAAGGCAGACCCCTCTGATGGGGATATCGGGCATCTCTCATGCATAGGAAACCAGGTGTTTGTGTGATGGTTGATAGTGTTGTGATCTATTAGGGATGGCACAAAAATCCAGTCCCAGAGCCAAGGGAATTAACCGCTTAAGATTAATATCATTGGAGCCGGTTGGGAATCGAACCCAAGGCACAAGGACCAAAGTCAAGATACTGACCATTCAGGTGAACAGGTGGACGGTAGTGTGAGATTGGTAAATGTAAATGTAACACAGACACCAAATTCTCTAGCTAGAAGAATTTATCAGACCGGGTAAACACCACTTGCCAACAGGGAATCAAATCTGGGACCCTCTGAATTGTGGTATGAAATGGTGACATTCAGCTAAATAGTCAGACAACAGAATAATAATTACAATAATACAATATTTAGTGTAATTACATTTACCATAAGGCAATGCCTAACTTAGCTGAAAGAAAATTGATCTGTAATTTGCCTTCAGTGTCTGCATACTGAATTCTACGTTACTGATTACAACAGGTAGTTTGAATAGCTCAGAGTTTGTAAACTAGGTACTCCTATCGCATACAAACATTTGTTACCAGAGTCCATTTAATCTGTAAGCACCAGTATTTAAAAGTTCACTTGTGGAAGAAGTTTAATTTTATGCAATGGTATAAATATCGTATGGAAGATTCCTTACCGTCTCGTGTGGAGTCTCATTCACTGCTAGCTCATATTTGTCTCGAGATTTCATATTGATCTGTGGTGCTCCTTGCTTAGGTTGACGTTTTTTTTCCTCTTCTAGCACTACCTGCTTCGGCAATGACAAACTTAGCTCACTGGCCTCCGAATGCTGTGGAAAACAATTTGAAGTAAATTACTTAGTAGAGAGAAAACGAGAAGACATTTAATCAATAAACATTTAGATTTTACTGATTTTGTAGCTTTATTTTGAGTTTTTTAATCCATCATAACATGCACTTTACACTGACTTCAGGTTTGGGATCATACTGTGCCAAGTTTTCAAAACAAAGTAACAAGATATTAACCATTAAATATTAAGTCATGTGTAAGAATATAAATAAAAAATGCTTAAAACAAGGGACTAATAAGATATGTTTTTTCTTCTTGGGGCAAAATATTGGTAGTATTTTACAAGTGAACATGGTATAATCAACATTTTTTTAAATATGATGTTTAGGCGACCAAGTTATCTTCCTCAGTACCTAGCGAAGATGAATGACTTTAGCATATATATACTACCCCAGTTTTCATGGAATGTACTGAAAGACCCATACATAAGTTGGCTTATGCATATTTTTTCAAAATCCTATTGTTTGAAATAGGATGAACATATTGTTCAAGTAGCAGGATTCCAATTATCATCCCTTAAGCCAGTGGCTATCCACAGTTTATGAATATCCTTGCGTATGAAGAATATATGAAGCTAAATATTTCTTTGCTTGTCGAGTTTTGTGCAGTGAGTGTAGTATATGTTACTTCAATACTAAACATTGTCCTTATTTTTATTCATGGAATGTTTGGATATTCTGTGACAGCTGAGCCAAACCCTTTGGTCACTTTTATACACCACATATTTTGAATCCTAAACAATGCATCTGGGATTTTTAAATGACATTTCATGGACCGATAGTGTTACCAAAAATAAGGAAGGCTATCAGGACGAGGTCAGTACACTCGTATACATTCGTATGAATATCTAATGAAGACATTCTGAAGTTGTAATGGAATTATTGGAAATAAAAATACTTGGCACATCCCAGTTAGAACAGCTGAAGCTGGAGGCAGGTACTGAGTCTGAAATGGATCTTATATTGGTTACCTCATTGTGGTCATGACTAAATCATCCTACGTCAAACCGAGAAGACTCAAACCAGTTCATGAATTTGGCATGGTCTCTAATTACTATAATGATGACTCAGTTTAAAACTGGCTCAGAGCCCAGAGCTCGATTTACCAGGACAAACTTGTAGAATTGAGCGCATTGGACTGATTTCTGGTCTTTTTCCAATTACTTATGGACTAGCCTGTGTTTTATGACTGAATTCACTTTCTGATTCCTCTGAGGACGGATGTATTCTCTATTGCATGCCTGTGTGCTGGTTGGCAGTGTAATAAATTTCAATTTTATTTACCTTGGCTATTGCTAGCCTGGTGCAACCATTGCTAGGCAGAACTACTGTTGAAGAGTCTGCCACATACAAGAAACTGTGTGTTTATGTGTTGAAGGATAGTTCTTTGTTTGATGTATGAATTGCAGATGTGTGTGAGATAGCATATTAATCTAGTCACCAAGCTAAGGAAATTAACCGTTTCAGATTAAAATCTTACGAGAAGTTAGGAATCGAACCCATGGTCACGGACCATATTGAAATATGCTGGCCACTAAGCCTTGGGACGAGACAGTAGTGTGTAAGTGGTGAGTGTTAGGAACATGCAAATACAAGTCCTGGAGTCGGAAGGATTAATCAAATGGGACTAAAATGCTCAGCTGACTAGGAATCAAAACGTGGACCCTCTGAATTTATGGCCTTTATGGTGGTCATTCACCAAAATAACAGCCAACAAAATAAGCATTAATATAATATAATATAATATAATATAATATAATATAATATAATATAATATAATATAATTTGTGTTGTTGTGTTTAAGTCATCAGTCCATAGACTCGTCTGATGCAGCCCTCCATGCCACCCTATCCTGTGCTAACCTTTTCATTTCTATGTAACTACTGCATCCTACATCTGCTCTAATCTGCTTGTCATATTCATACCTTGTTTTACCCCTACCGTTCTTACCACCTACACTTCCTTCAAAAACCAACTGAACAAGTCCTGGGTCTTAAGATGTGTCCTATCATTCTATCTCTTCTTCTCGTCAAATTTAGCCAAATCGATCTCCTCTCACCAATTCGATTCAGTATCTCTTCATTTGTGATTCGATCTACCCCTCTCACCTTCAACATTCTTCTGTAGCACCACATTTCAAAATCTTCTATTCTCTTTCTGTCTGAGCTAGTTATCGTCCATGTTTCACTTCCATACAATGCCACGCTCCACACGAAAGTCTTCAAAAACATCTTTCTAATTCCTATATCAATGTTTGAAGTAAGCAAATTTCTTTTCTTAAGAAAGCTCTTCCTTGCTTGTGCTAATCTGCATTTTATGTCCTCCTTACTTCTGCCATCATTAGTTATTTTACTACGCAAATAACAGTATTCATCTACTTCCTTTAGGACTTCATTTCCTAATTTAATATTTCCTGCATCACATGCCTTCGTTCGACTGCACTCCATTACATTTGTTTTGGACTTCTTTATTTTCATCTTGTACTCCTTACCCAAGACTTCATCCATACCATTCAGCAGCTTCTTGAGATCTTCTGCAGTGGTCAGATAAAATAACAATATCATCGGCAAATCTCAAGGTTTTGATATCCTCTCCTTGGATTGTGATTCCCTTTCCAAATTCCTCTTTCATTTCCTTTTCTGCCTGTTCTATGTAAACATTGAAAAGGAGGGGGACAAACTGCAGACTTGCCTCACTCCTTTCTGGACTGCTGCTTACTTTTCAAAGCCCTCAAGTCTTATCACTGCAGACTGATTTTTATACAGATTGTAGATAATTCTTTGTTCTCGGTATCCGATCCCAATCATCTTCAGAATCTTAAATAGCTTGGTCCAATCAACATTTTCGAATGCCTTTTCTAGATCTAAGAATGCCATGTACGTGGGCTTGTCCTTCTTGATTCGATCCTCTGAGATCAGACGTAAAGTCAGGATTGCTTCACGTGTTCCTACATTTCTTCTGAAGCCAATTTGATCTTCTCCCAACTCAGCTTCAGCTTGTTTTTCCATTCTTCTGTAAACAATGCATGTTAAAATTTTGCAGGCATGAGATAGTAAACTAATGGTGCGAAAGTTTTCACACCTGTCGGCAACGGCTTTCTTGGGAATAGGTTTAACAACATTCTGCTGAAAATCGGATGGGACTTCTCCTGTCTCATACATCTTACACACTAAATGGAATAACCTTGCCATGCTGCGTTCTCCTAAGGCAGTCAGTAATTCAGAAGGAATGTCATCAATTCCAGGTGCCTTGTTCCTATTTAGGTCTCTCACAGCTCTGTCAAAGTCTGACCTCAAAATTGGGTCTCCCATTTCAACAGCATCGACAGACTTTTCTTGTTCCAGACCAAATTATCTACATCTTCACCTTGATACAACTCTTGAATATGTTCCTGCCATCTTTCTGCTTTGTCTCCTTTCCCTAGAAGTGGCTTTCCATCTGAGCTCTTAATATTAATACACCTAGATTTCCTTTCTCCAAAGGTTTCCATGATTTTCCTTTATGCTGCATCTACCTATCCCTGGACCATACAACCTCCTTGCATTTCTCCTTTAGCCAGTCCTCCTTAGCTACCTTGCTCGTTCTGTCCACTTCATTCTTTAATTGCCAGTATTCTTTTCTGCCCTCTTCATTTCTAGCATTCTTGTACTTTCGTCGTTCACTAATCATGTCTAGTACGGTATCTCCTGAGTTATCCACTGATTCTTATTTGATCTTTTCTTCCTTCCTAACATTTCTTCAGCAACCCTGCTGACTTCATTTTTCATGACTGTCCACTCTTCCTCTGTTGTGTTTCCTTCAGCCTTTTCATTCAGTCCCTTTGCAACATGTTCCTTGAAACAATCCCTCACACTCTTTTCTTTCAACTTGTCTAGATTCCATCTTTTTGCATTCTTTCCTTTCTTCAATTTCTTCCGCTTCAGATGGCATTTCATGACCAACAAGTTGAGGTCAGAGTCCACGTCTGCTCCTGGGAAAGTTTTGCAATCCAACACCTGGTTTCTGAATCTCTGCCTAATCATAATGAAGTCTATTTGATACCTTCCAGTGTCTCCAGGTCTCGTCCACGTATAAAGCCGTCATTTGTGGTGTTTGAACCAAGTATTAGCAAGGACTAAATTATGATCAGTGCAGAATTCAACCAGCCGAGTTCCTCTTTCGTTCCTATGTCCCAATTCGAATTCTCCTACTGTATTACCTTCTCTTCCTTGGACGACCACTGCATTCCAGTCTCCCATCACAATTAGATTCTCGTCACCTTTTACGTATTATACTAAATCTTCTATCTCTTCATGTGTTCTTTCTATTTCCTCATCATCCGCTGAGCTGGTGGGCCTATAGACCTGCACTATTGTGGTGGGCATTGGTTTTGTGTCTATCTTTACGACAATAATTCTTTCACTATGCTGGTCATAGTAGCTTACCCGCTGCCCTATTTTCTTATTCATTATTAAACCAACTCCTCCATTTCCTCTGTTTGATTTTGTGTTGATAATTCGGTAGTCGCCTGACCAGAAATCCTGTTCTTCTTGCTAACGTACTTCACTTATACCAACTACATCTAACTTTAGTCTATCCATCTCCCTTTTCAGATTCTCTAATCTACCACAATGATTCAAACTTCTAACATTCCACGCTCCGACTTGCAGAATGTCAGTATCCATCTTCCTGATGATCGCCCCCTCTCGTGTAGCCCCACCCGGAGATCCGAATGGGGGACTAGTTTAACTCCGGAATATTTTACCCAGGGGGAAGCCATCATCAGTACATCACTCATACAGAGAGAGCTGCATGTCCTCGGGAGTTAGTTACAGCTGTAGTTTCCTGTTGCTTTCAGCCGTGTAGCAGTATCAACACAGCTAAGCCATGTTGAGTATTATTACAAGGCCATATCAGTCAATCATCCAGACTGCCGCCCTTGCAACTTCCAATAGGCTGCTAGCCCCCTTTCGATGAACCATTCCTTAGTCTGGTCTCTCAACAGATACCCATCCGATATGGTTGCACCTGCGGCTCGGCTGTCTGCTTCATATTTAGTGCAATTACATTTACCATGAATAATGACTAACATAGATGAATGAAACTTGATCTGTACTTTGACATAGTGCTCACTTTCCCTTTTGCATTATTGCATACTCAACCCCACTTTAAGTTATTTCTACAGAGATTTTGAACAGCTGCAGTAACTTTGAGGTAGAGAAGAATGCGTGGTCTTTCTTCCGTTTCCCTCGTGATAAGAAAATGTAAGTAATATTGTGTTTGCATATATATTCTTCCAGTGACAAAGAGATTTTTATAGTTCCTACTTCATAACCTTCTGACCTGCTCGACCCATATTTTAACTGGCTTAAAATACAAAACGCATATTTTATTGTATGGTACAGCAGTTAACCTTCAATACCAATGTGTTGTTGTAGGTGTGATCTGTGGGTTTGATTTAATTCAGGAATATATATGCATATGAGTGTGGCTGGTTGTGTTCTAAGTTACTCCATTTGGAATGCCGTAATGCATTGTGAAGCACTGAAGAAAATATGGGTGATTTAAGAAATGTACATATTTTGTTGAAACAATATGATGATGCAATTTTGCTTTACCCTAATGTAATGGCATTATGGCAAGTATTGCTTATAGAGAAAGTTTGAATGTTTTTGAGGCTAAATTTATAGATTTTCTTTCTGTTAGTAGGCTTCAAGTTAAAAGGAAAATTGTCCAGCTCTTAAATGTAAAGTCATTGTATCATGTATGTAAGGAATGTGCCAATATTTTTGTTGACAAGTGTTTTAATATGATGATACAATGCTTTTAAATGAGAAAAAAGAAAAATCTAGCTGTGAACATTCAGGCAGGAATTCTAAAGCTAAAAAAGTAATGCATAAATGAAAGATCAAGACCTTTCACAGCAGTCCAATTCACATCTTGATTATATGCCTAATTTCACTCTGTAAATAATAACCTGTTAAGTAATTCTTCATTCATTTATTCAGAATTGCTTTAGCAACTTTGAAGTTAATATCTTAGTAACACTTTCTTTCTAGACGTAATTTATTTATGCATTTCCGTACATACATTTCCAATTATATTTGAATTTAGCGAGAATTTTCAGGTCAAGCCACTTGCGACTTGTCTCCCATTTTAACAAGGTTAAATCTGGAAGTGTCGCATATTGTCTCTATTGTATTTGCTATTAGCTTAACATTACAACACCATCATATACAAATTCACATGTACCTTAAGTATTTCAAAATTTTACATAATGACTTACACCAACAACAACAACTACTACTACTACAATAACAAGTATACAACAACTAATTCCATGGAAAAACAATAATATAAGAAATACTACCAGTTTAACATTCTATTAGTTGAGCAGCTCATCTCCTCTCTCGTAAGATTTCCCAGCCCAAACTTTGCAACATTTTTGTAACGCTACTCTGTTGTGAGAAATGACCCAGAACAAATCGAGCTGCTTTTATTTGGATTACTTGCCAAAAGGGAATCAAATCTGGGACCCTCTGAATTGTAGTATAAAACGGTGATCATTCAGCTAAATAGTTGGACAATAAAATAGTAATTACAATAATACCACATTTAGTGTAATTACATGTACCATAAGATAATGCTTAACTTAGCTGAAAGAAAATTGATCTTTAATTTGTCATGGTGCTGACTTGCCCTTTCGTGACTGCACACTGAATTCTACTTTACTGATTACCATAGGTAGTTTGAACAGCTCAGATTTTGTAAATGAGATAATCCTACCACATACAAAAATTTGTTATCACAGCCCATTTAATCTGTAAACTGTGGCATTGAAAAGTTTACTTGTGGAAGGAGTTTAATTTTATGCAATGGTATAAATATTGTATGAAAGATGTTTTACCGTCTCGTGTGGAGTCTCATTCACTGCTGGCTCATGTTTGTCTCGAGATTTCTCATTCACCTGTGATGCTCCTTGCTTAGGTTGCCGTTTCTGTTCCTCATCAAGCACTACCTGCTTCGGCAATGACAAACTCAGCTCATTGGCCTCCGAATGCTGTGGAAAGCATTTTGAAGTAAATTACTTAGTAGAGAGATACACAGAAGTCATTTAATCAATAAACACTTAGATTTTACTGATTTTGTAGCTTTAATGTGTGTTATTTAATCCACTATAGTATTCACTTTAGACTGACTTCATATTTGGGACCATTCTGAACCAATTTGTGAAAGTAACAGAGATATTAACCATTCAATCTTAACTCCTGTGTGAAGATATGTATTAGTAGAAAATGCTTAAAACAAAGGACGAATAAGATTACATTTCTTTTCATTCTTGTGGCAAAATATTGATAGCATTTTCACAAGTGAAACATGGTATAATCAACAATTTTGTTAATATCTGATGTTTAGGAGACCAAGTTTTCATCCTCAGTACCTATCGAAGGTGAATGATTTTAGCATATATACTACCCCAGTTTTCACGGAAAGTATTAAGAGATCCATACATAAGTTGGCTGATGCAGATTTTTTCAAAATCCCCTTGTTTGAAATAGGATGAACATATTGTGCAGGTAGCAGGATTCCAATTATCATCCCTTCAGGCAGTGGCTATCCATAGTTTATGAATATCCTTGCTTTTCAAGGCAGGCCTGGCAGGCATCAATTTTTGAAAATGCATTGGCACTGCCGTTGGCTCCATGTAGCCTACACAGTGGCCTCCACTGTATGCACTAGACATCCGTCTCTGTAGGTGTGCTAATTACCAACTTATGAGTCCAACTTATCTTATCACACTGGGGCAAAACGCTGGCAACTAGGAATGAGTTAGCTGGGAAATTTATTTAGTCCAATAACGGACCAACTATTTTGGTATTATAAATTTCCTCATTCTGAACAAATATTTCAGGTTCCCTATGGGAATCAACATCTATATCATCTGATGGCAAGGCAGGCATCAGTTTTTTTTTTTTGCTAGTTGCCTTACGTCGCACCGACACAGATAGGTCTTATGGCGATGATGGGACAGGGAAGGGCTAGGAGTGGGCAGGATGCGGCTGTGGCCTTAATTAAGGTACAGCCCCATGATTTGCCTGGTGTGAAAATAGGAAACCACAGAAAACCATTTTCAGGTCTGCCGACAGTGGGGTTCGAACCTACTATCTCCCGAATACTGGATACTGGCAGCACTTAAGCGACTGCAGCTATCGAGCTCGGTGGCGTCAGTTTTTGAAAACGAGGCACAGTATCTCATAGTGCAGTGGTACTGCCGGTGGCCCCAAGTAGCCTATGTAGTGGCCTCCACGGCATCTCCCAACCGCAGATGATGTACAACACCTCATTAGCAGCAGAGCTTATATCTACCAACACCGATAAAAAGTGGAGCCCTCTCGTTCTCCACCTCAACCTATTCGACATCCCCCCAACAACACCTACCTACTCACCCAGCCAGCCCCTCCTTCCTTTCAACTTCGTCAACCCATTTGTCCACTCCTTCTTACAACTAGTTTCTTCCCACAACAACCTCTGACGCTCGATCTCCTCCGATTCCTCACCAATTCCCTATGAAATATCAACCCAACCATACTCCTCTTAACCCTCCATCTCCATCCTGGTACTCTCATCTAACCTTTCCTCCTTGCACACATCTCCTATCATTTTTCACTTCGTTTACCCAACTTCCTTCTCCATTCTATCTCCTTGACCCACCCGCATCTCTTGGCCAGAGAGAGGGCGTAATTCTTTAGGTGGCCCGCCCCAACCCTTCAGGGTGGGGAACGAAATCTTTTATAAAAAAAGCCTCTGTGGTATGCACTAGCAATGCGTCTTTTTAGGTGTGCTATTTACCAAGTGATGAGCCCACGTAGCACACTGGGGAGAAATGCTGGCAACCAGGAATGAGTTAACTGGAAAATTTATAATGTGCAATAATGGACCAACTGTATTGGTATTATAAATTTACTCATTCGAAACAAATATTTCAGATTCCCTATGGGAATCAACACCTTTATCACATACCACGTAGTCGAGCAGCTCGTCTCCTTTCTCCCAAGTCTTCCCAGCCCAAACTCTGCAACATTTTTGTAACGCTACTCTTTTGTCGGAAATCACCCAGAACAAATCAAGCTGCTTTTCTTTGAATATTTTCTAGTTCTTGAATCAAGTAATCCTGTTGAGGGTCCCATACACTGGAACCATACTCTAGCTGGGGGTCCTACCAGAGACTTGTATGGGCTCTCCTTTTCATTCTTACTACAACCCCTAAATACCCTCATAATCATGTGCAGAGTTCTGTACCCTTGATTTACAATCCTGTTTATGAGATTACCCCATGAAGATCTTTCCTTATATTAACACCTAGGTACTCACAGTGATCCCCTTAAGTACTTTCACCCCATCAATGCAGTAATTAAAACTGAGAGGACTTTTCCTACCTGTGAAACTCGTAACCTGACTCTTAACCCCGTTTATCATCATACCATTGCCTGCTGTCCGTCTCACAACATTATCGAGGTCATTTTGCAGTTTCTCACAATCTTTTAATTTATTACTCTATACAGAATAATATCATCTACAAAAAGCCTTATCTCTTTTACTCATATCATTTATATGTATAAGAAAACACAAAGGTTCAATAATAGTGCCTTGAGGAATTCCCCTCTTAAATATTACAGGGTCAGATAAAGCTAATTCTCTGAGATCTATTTCCTAGAAGTATAGCAATCCATTCAGTCACTCTTTTGTCTAGTCCAATTGCACTCATTTTTGCCAGTAGTCTCCCATGATCCACCCTATCAAATGCCTTAGACAGGTCAATCCGCAAACAGTCCATTTGACCTCCTGATTCCAAGTCATCTGCAATATCTTGCTGGAATCCTACAAGCTGTGCTACAATAGAATAACCTTTCGTAAACACGAACTCCCTTCTGTCGAACCAGTTATGAATTTTGCAAACATGTCTAATATAATCAGAAAGTATGCTTTCTCCAAGCTTACATGCAGTGCATGTCAAACTGACTGGCCTGTAATTTTCAGCTTTATGTCTAACACCTTTTCCTTTATATACAGGGGCTACTATAGCAACTGTCCATTCATTTGGTATAGCTCCTTCATGCAAGCAATAATCAAGTAGGCTAAGTACTTCAGATATTGTACTGTATCCCAAACCATTGTCTTTAGTATATCCCCAGAAATCTTATCAATTGCATCCGCTTTTCTAGTTTGCAACTTTTGTATCTCATGCCATTGTTATCATAGGTAAAGTTTAGTACCGGTACTTCTTTAGCATTAGTAACATCCTCTATCTGGGCATTATCATTGTAACCAACAATCTTTACATACTGCTGACTGAATAGTTCTGCCTTTTGAAGATCCTCACATACACTCTCCCCTTGTTCATTAATGATTGCTGGTGTTGGGAACACTGAGTGATATGTTTTGCTTACTTATAAAAAGTTGGTAGTTTCTAAGATGGAGGAGGCTGTGTAAAGTCAATCTCTTATATAATCCTTGTAGTCAGTTAAGAAGAATTAGCGACATAGGTACTATTATGTAATAATGTTCTGTTCCTTTAAGTTTATAGACCCTTTACATTTGGTGGAGGGTCGAACATTTGACATTTGGCGCCCAGCGTGACGGCAGAATATTTTTCTTATCAGTGTTTTGTGATTACTTCCGCAATGAAGAAGATTAAACATAGAAGAAAAATCGACAGATCATTGTTTGCCAGACATTCCGTTGCTTTTAATAAGTTTCTTGAAGAGAAGAAATATGAAGAAGCTTGCACAGCATTCATGAAATATCAATCACTACTGATCTGTATTTAGGGCAGTCGCCCAGGTGGCAGATTCCCTATCTGTTGTTTTCCTGGCCTATTTTTAAATGATTGCAAAGAAATTGGAAATTTATTGAACCTTGCTTCCTTCGAACAATATTTCGAGAACATCAGTGCCCAGAATGAAGAGGTTATGGAATGGATGTTGGATGACTGTACTAGCGAGGAAGAAATAGATCAAGAGGTGTTATCAGCCGACAAGTACCACAGTGGGTACAAACCATTAAAAGTACGGTGCTTAAAAATTGATTCCCTATACTGACAGTCTGTCGCAAGTGAAGATTCAGTAAATTCAGGAAATGTTGCTCAAGCAAATAGGAAAATCAAGCTCCCAACCATAGGATTTTGTAAGTTCGGTGGTGAACTCAGAGATTGGTTGTTATTTTCGAACCAGTTTCGGCGTATTCATGATAATATAGATTTTGGACAGTTAGATAAGTTTTATTAATGATGCAAGCTACTTTACCAAATTCAAGAGCTAGGTCTGTTGTAGACAGTTTTCCAGCTACAGATGACAATTACATGTTAGTGATGGAGGCACTTCAAGAATGTTTTGGGAGGAAGGATCTTCTAATTGAAGTATACATTAGGGATCTTATCAATTTGACCCTTCCTGCTAGTAAATCATGCCGTTCCCTCACGGAGATATATGATAAGCTGGAGTGTCATTTCAGGGCACTTGAATCTCTCTGTGCAGCAATTCTTCGCCCTTTGTTAGAATCATGCATGACGGAAGACTTTTTAAGAGTATGGCAGTGAAGTCCATTATATAGTGATATTGCTGATGCAGAACAACGGCGTACTAAATTCACGTCATTAATGAAAGCTGAAGTTCAAAATGAGAAAAGGATCAATGTTGCCATGTTTGGTTTTAAAGTGAAATTCATGGGTGAAATCTCACAGCCGTTTATGATCAAAACAAGACTCAGACAAGGTGATGGACAATCCTCACTCTTCCTCAACTGTGTTCCAAATAAGGTCATTCGAGGGTGGAAGAAAATGTTTAGCCAAAAAGGAACAAACGAAGTTCGTTGCAGACTTGTTCCCAAACGTAAAGAGGTGTACAGGGAGTGCTGGTCTTTGCTAATGGCATTAATTCAGCAATGAATAAGATCAACTGGCTGGCAGAAATGGCCAAGAATGTAGAAATGGATATTTCTTCTGAGAAGACAAAGTATGTTATATGACAAACATCAGTGATGGCACGACTAAGATGGGAAAATTAGACAAGTCAAATATCTCAGATATCTACCCGTAGGTGAGGTGATCCAGCAGATTGGGTTAGGAGAGAAAGCTATTAACGTCAGGAAATGGAAATTAGACCGGTCATACCATCTCACAAAAAACGCGTGCAACAAAGGACAATGAGAAGAGGAGCCAAGTTTATGCATTACAACACAGTTGTTAAAGAGAGGGTTTATATGAATCAGAAAGCTTGTCCATGTGTAGACAGGGAAAAATAAGTCAAATTGACAAAAGGAACACTGGATATTAAGAAAAATTCTAGACAACAGATGTTTATATGAATCAGAAACCTTGTCCATGAGTAAACAGGGAAAAATCAGTCAAATTGACAAAAGGGAACACTGGATATTAAGAAAAATTCTAGACAACAGATGGGTCGAAGCACTGGTACGATTGAGATCGAAAGGTGTATAGAAATATAGTACCTATTGTAGAATCGATCAAGAACAAAAGACTGCTATTCTGCAGGCACACTTCCAGGATGTCAGCTGACCGACTAAGAAGAAGAATATAGGATCAAACCGAAGTCAACATGGCCAAGGTAGTTTCAGGAACGTAAAAAGTAATTGAGAAAGAACTGTATCCCAAAATGTAAAGTTAATGACAATGTCAAATTTAGACAGTAAAGTGCTATCTATGTTTTAAGATGGAGTCAGAGCCCAAAAGACTGAGAGGATCTCTACCCGAAGAGCACAAGGAAACGCTGGCTGGTGGACTCAAGAAATTCAGGGAGGATGTCAAAGCCGGAAGAAGAGATGTAGACACCATCAGTGAAACTGGTTGTTATCACACAGTCCATAAACTCTCAACCCTATACTAAAGAAAATGAAAATAATGTGTGAGTGCTTGGTCAAGCCCTTTGGTTACCTTTATACACTGGACATTTGAAATCCTAATCACCGCATGTGGGAAGTTTTAAAGAAATATTACGTAACCGCAGAGTTCCGAAAAGTTCGGGAAGTAACTGGGTGTAGTCAGTACCCTCTAAAACTACACAGTATGTCCGTATTAACATTTGCCAGAAGACATTCCTAAGTTGTACCGGAATCATTAGAAATAACCCTACTTGGCACATCACACTAAGAGTAGCTGAAGCCTGAAATGGGAATCAAAGTGGTTACCCACTCACGGTCGCCGCTAAAACAACGCCTGTCTAACTGAGAAAGCTCAAACAAGCTCAAGCTCAAGTTATTCAGATGAACTCGTAGACTCGAGCCCGTAGGACTGAATCCTGGCCTTTTCAAATTATTTGGGATTAGTCCATGTTTGATGTCTGATTGCTCTTCCTGATGCCAATTCTATGTGGAGGGATATATTCACTATTGAATGCCGCTGTAGTTGTTGGTTCTGTGATACATTTTAATTTCCTAAGGCTACTGCTAGCCTAGTGCAGTCCTTGTATGGCAGACCCTCTGATGAGGATAGCTGGGGTCTACCTTACGTAAGAAATTGCTTGCTTGTATGATGGAGTATTATGTTGTGTTTGGTGTATACTTTGTGGGAATGTTGGGGACAGCAAGAACACCCAGTCCCCGAGCCAAGGGAATTAATGGTTTACGAATTAAATCCCTCGACCCGGTCGGAAGTGGAATCCATGGCCTTAAGGACCGTCAGAAGTATTAATCTGAGCTAAAATCCCCAGCCGGCTGTGAATTCGAACTCGGGTCCCACTCAATTGAAGGTCGTTGCGGTGACCATTCAGCAAAATACTCGTACAACGAAATACTCGTAAGCATTACCGTACTACAATACGATATTTAGTGCAATTAGGTTACATGTACCTACCATACATATTGTTTAAGTTAAGAATATTGCGAATCTGAAAATAAATGATCTGAACTTTGACACAGTGCTCATTTCCTCTTTTCGTAATTGGACAATCAACTCCACCTCAGCTATTTCCATAGTGAGTTTGATTAACTCAGACTTTGTAAATGGGGTAGATAGGCCTACTTCTTCCAGGTACAAACCCTTGTTATCAGAGTACATTTAAGCCGTAAACTGCATTTTTTGGAAAGGTCGCTTGTGCAAGGAAGTTGAATTTTATGCATTGGTATAATAAATATTGTATGGTAGATTCTTACCGACTGATCTGCGGGCTTATAAGTTGCAGGCTGAATATCAAGTAGGCGTTCCTTCTGGAATAGCCGTCGTTTAGAATGAAGCTTCTGAGGCAGGACGGGAGCGGTTGAGATCTTCAATCGCTGCGGAAGACAATTTGAAAACGGAATTAATAACCAGAATGATTTTAGTGAATTCATAACTTTATGACATTTTATTAGGACCACCGTAGCGTTTACATTACACTGACCTACGATTGGAGACCATTATGCACCAGGATTTACCCTTGCCGTTGACGATCCCAGAATTTCACTGTCATGAGCACAACTCATGAAGTCTTGTTAAAAAGAAATTACAAGTTGCTTTATGTTGCACCGACACACTAGGTCTTATGGCGACGGTTGGGCAAGAAAGGGCTAGGAGTGAAAAAAAAAAAGCGGCCGTGGCCTTAATTAAGGTACAGCCCTAGCATTTGCCTTGCGTGAAAATGGGAAAACACGGAAATCCATCTTCAGCGCTGCCGACAGTGGGGTTCGAACCCACTATCTCCCGAATATTGGATACTGGCCGCATTATGAAGTCTTCTTGATCTCAGGGATAGCTGTTATCCGTTGTACATATTCTACTGATCGACATTGTAGGAGAGAGATATTAACTACTTGAAATGAAAAAAAAAGAATTTTCTTTAATAAATATTTAAGTAAAAGTAATCAAAATTGAAAAAAAAAAAAAAAAAAGAACCGAAGAAACAAATAAGTGAATATTTGGCCTATATCATGTCGACAGGTATAGGCCTAAATAACGGAGTAAACTTTGTGAAAAATAAACTTTGACAATGTATTGTCCTGTGCTGGAGATGCTGGATTTAGAATGTTAAACTAGTAGTATTCCTTGTACTATTTTCTTTCCATTGAATTGCTTGTTGTACTCTCGTTGTTGTTGTTTTGTAATTATGTTTTAACTTTACTTCATTATCACTTGTAATGCTAAGCTAGTCGTAAGCTCAGCCAATAGTATTGTAAGATACCGAGCTCGATAGCTGCAGTCGCTTAAGTGCGGCCAGTATCCAGTATTCGGGAGATAGTAGGTTCGAATCCCACTGTCGGCAGCCCTGAAAATGGTTTTCCGTGGTTGCCCATTTTCACACCAGGCAAATGCTGGGGCTGTACCTTAATTAAGGCCACGGCCGCTTCCTTCCCACTCCTAGCCCTTCCCTGTCCCATCGTCGCCGTAAGACCTATCTGTGTCGGTGCGACTTAAAACAACTAGCAAAAAAAAAAAAAAAAGTATTGTAAGACTTAGTGTTATGCACTGCAGTTACTTAAGTTGTGTGTGAAATGATAATATATGAAGATGGTGAATACAGAATGTTAAACTAGTAGTATTTCTTGTCGTATTTTCTTTTCATGGAATTGCTTATTGTAGGCTACTCTAGTCGCTGTAGTGGCGTGGTTGGGTAGTTAGGTTTTAACTTTATTTATCACTTCCCGGTCAAGAAAGCCAAGAATAACGGCCGAGAGTATTCGTCGTGCTGACCACACGACACCTCATAATCTGCAGGCCTTAAGGCTGAGCAGCGGTCGCTTGGTAGGCCAAGGTCCTTCGGGGCTGTTGCGCCATGGGGTTTGGGTTTGGTTTTATTTATCACTTGTAATGAAAAATGAAATGGCGTACGGCTTTTAGTGCCGGGAGTGTCGGAGAACATGTTCGGTTCGCCAGATGCAGGTCTTTTGATGTGACTTCGTAGGCGACCTGCGCGTCGTGATGAGGATGAAATGATGATGAAGACGACACATACACCCAGCCCCGTGTCAGCGAAATTAACCATGGATGGTTAAAATTCCAGATCCTGTCGGGAATCGAACCCGGGACCCCTGTGACCAAAGGCCAGCACGCTAACCATTTAGCCATGGAGCCGGAAACATCACTTGTTATATTAAGCTAGTAGTAAGATCAACCTATAATACTGTAAGGTGTACTGTTAGGTACTGGATATATTTTAAGCTGTGCGTGAATTTGTAAATGATGATGCTGGATTTAGAATGTTAAACTAGTAGTATTTTTTGTAATATTTTATTTTCGTGGAATGGCTTGCTGTACTTTTGTTGTTATTGTGGTGGTGGTGGTGTAATTATGTGTTAACTTTACCTTATTATCACACTACACTAAGTGGCCATTGCCATCGGGATATTTCCCAATTACGATGTATTTGTTAATAATAATAATAATAATAATAATAATAATAATAATAATAATAATAATAATAATAATAATGCTTTCTGAGGTTGCATTTATTTTACAATTAAATTAAGAAAAAACAGAACCTGAACACTAAAGCGGATTTTAAATTAAACCGTAAGTTAAATTGCCTGCATGTGAAAGTTTGGTTTCTCGGACAAACGATTGCCACATTTCATCTATAGTAAGGATATCCAATGATTAAAATCGCCCAACATGGTATCACGCAATTATGAAATGAACCCTTAACTGATATGACCCATCCTTTAATCCAATATGAACCAAATTAATTCTTAAGCACCATTTCATGAAGTTAAATGCTTCTCATCTGACCTTAATGCTCTACAGTTCAGATTCAAATAACTGAAAACCAAGACCAAGCAAGAATAATAATTGCATCACTGGCAATAAGAATTGACATCATGACCATGCCAACAATAATGCCTAAAACCATCACCGAGAAAAATCTGTTCCTAATGAACACGTTAATGACTTTGAAATCTTCAACTATTCTTGAACTGTTGCATCTAAGATGAATTAATAATAAAAATAATCTTCAGGCTCCTGGCGTGATTAATAAAAACGATTAAAACAAGTATCGGTATGCATTCGAATTACTCGAATCAAGTCGGCTCCACGGCTAAATGGTGAGCGTGCTGGCCTTTCGTCACAGGGGTCCCGGGTTCGATTCCCGGCTGGGTCGGGAATTTTAACCATAATTGGTTAATTCGCTGGCACGGGGGCTGGGTGCATGAGTTGTTTTCATCTTAATTTCATCCTCATCACGACGCACAGGTAGCCTACCGGCGTCAAATCAAAAGACCTGAAGCTGGCGAGCCGAACTACCCTCGGACACTCCCGGCACTAAAAGCCATACGACATTTCATTTCACTCGAACGTGAGCTGCTGGCTTGAAAATGCATATTTACAAATTTGTAAGTTTTAACGTTCCGTCACACTAAAACGATTACACAACATAAAAATCAATTATCACATGTGGACAAGTATCAAATAAATCGGCTTCACTATCACCGAGTCCAACCGCACTCGAAAAACAAACAGCAACATGCTGTGCGCTCAAGGAAATTATTATTATTATTATTATTATTATTATTATTATTATTATTATTATTATTATTATTATTATTATTATTATTTGGCGGGCTTAGTAGCTCAGACGGTTGAGGCGCTGGCTTTCTGACCTCAGATTGGCAGGTTCGATCCTTGCTCAGTCCGGTGTAATTTAAACGTACTCAAATACAGTACGTCGGCCTCGTGTCGGACGCCCAGATGGCAGATTCCCCATCTGTTGCTTTCCTAGCCTTTTCTTAAATGATTGCAAAGAAATTGGAAATTTATTGAACATCTCCCTTGGTAAGTTATTCAAATCCCTAACTCCCCTTCCTATAAACGAATATTTGCCCCAATTTGTCCTCTTGAATTCCAAATTTATCTTCATATTGTGATATTTCCTACTTTTAAAGACGCCACTCAAACTTATTCGTCTACTGATGTCATTCCACGCCATCTCTCCACTGACAACTCGGAACATACCTCTTAGTCGAGCAGCTCGTCTCCATTCTCCCAGTTCTTCCCAGCCCAAACTTCGCAACATTTTTGTAACGCTACACTTTTGTCGGAAATCACCCAGAACAAATCGAGCTGGTTTTCTTTGGATTTTTTCCCAGTTCTTGAACCAAGTAATCCTGGTGAGGGTCCCATACACTGGAACCATACTCTAGTTGGGGTCTTACCAGAGACTTATATGCCCTCTCCTTTACATCATTACTACAACCCCCAAATGCCCTCATAACCATGCGCAGAGATATGTACCCTTTATTAACAATCATATTTATGTGATTACCCCAAAGAAGATCTTTCCTTATATTAAGACATAGGTATTTACAATGATCCCCAAATGGAATTTTCACCCCATCAACGCAGAAATTAAAACTGTGACGGCTTTTCCTATTTGTGAAAATCACAACCTGACTTTTAACTCCGTTTATCATCATACCATTGCCTACTGTCCATTTCACAACATTATCGAGGTCATTTTTCAGTTGCTCACAATCTTGTAACTTATTTATTACTCTGTACAGAATGACATCATCTGCAAAAAGCCTTATCTCTGATTCCACTCCTTTATATATATCATTGACATATATAATATTTACAGATTTACTGGTACGTAAAAGAATTCCTGCGTGACTAAATTCCAGCAGCCCGGCGTTTCCGAAAACTGAAAAATTACTTAGTGGGACCTAAAAGCCAATAACATTATTAACTTATTAAAGAAATATTTACCGGTACAACCCTAGACTAGGTACGCATAAACTCGCTGATAATAAACTATTGAGGATCCACCCAACCTACCACGTTGGTGGCTACTGGAGAGGATTAAACGTACCTACCACGTCACTTACAATTACATTGAACACGGAATGCTACGACAAAGACACATAACCGTATGCTTTTTTTTAACATGCTATTTATTCGGGGCGTCGACCTAAGAAGATATTTTGCCCATACTTTGCATCTGCGTGTATTTGGAAATTGCGGAAGTGTAAAGTGTTGAATGTGGGGAAAGAAACATCAAGGACGACACAAACACCCAGTCCCCAGGCCAGAGATATTAATCGTGTACAATTAAAAAGCCCTGACCCGGCCGGGAATCGAACCCGGGGCCGCCGGGTGACAGGCGGACACGCTGCCCCCTACACCGCGGGGCCGGACAACCGTGTACTAGTGGCCAAAGTCAATCACGATTTCGTGGGGATGAGGACTGATTATGTCAGACTAGGTTACGCAGTATTAATTCTGAAAGTGTACCTCACCTGACTCGGTTTCAACACCGCCAATGACCCCCGTTTCCCACTAAACCATCCTCTAAGATCTAACCACAAACACTAGCAACAAATAAATCCACGTACTATTTATCAAACTGTTAAATAAGTAAATCCAAAAAAATAAAAATAAATTAAAAGTGACCGCGACCACGTCAAGTGACCGGTGAAGTCCAATCGTGTACAACGTCGAACTAAACTATGGACGAAATCCAACAAAAAGTTACGACACTGGCACTGCAAAATATCATTAATTATTGAAGTCCACCTCCGTCGCAGCGAGTCATTATTGAGGATCCACCCGACCTACAACTTTGGTGGCTACTGGAGAGGATTAAACATACCTACCATGTCCGTGGGTACTTTTGAGAATATAAAAAATCTGAACTAAGTGGTTTCTGGTGAAAATTAGGTAATTATGTACGAAGATTTCACTACTGCGCAGCAAAATGCGTCCTGATCTCTCATGAAAACAAACGTTGATCTTCAATAACAGACGGAAATGAACCTACGGCATTCCCAACAGAAGACTGAACTTAACATGAAGTTATTAACAGGGGCAAACATGACATGAAATGCTTACAACATGATCTTCCCATCTACTCTCTCAGTTCAGAGGCCACTCTCACTAAGCTTCACTTGGAAATCGTTAGGCAAGTTTCATCGAACTGTTGTTGTTTGAGTCATCAGTCCAAAGACTGGTTTGATGCAGCCCTCCATACCACCCTATCCTGTGCTAACCTTTTCATTTCCACGTAATTATTGCATCCGACATCTGATCTAATCTGCTTGTCATATTCATACCTTGGTCTACCCCTACCGTTCTTACCACCTACACTTCCTTCAAAAACCAACTGAACAAGTCCTGCTGACGAAAATTCACAAAACCTTTTCAGACATCTAAAACAATCACGTGTGCCCTCCAGGCTAATCCGCGGATACAAAAATAGTGCACACAAAATCCCAAACACTACATGACAACATATAATTTATAATTTACAATTTATAACCTCGACAAAGGGGCTCAAACCTGGCTATACCCTCTCCCAAAATATTGTGTACACAAACGAATTCCACAGGGGCTCTCGCGTTCTACCTGAATAAAATTCCACTCTCTGGATAAAATACAACATTGTCTGAAATCATTGGCTCCCCGACACGTAACAGTAACTCCTACTTCACATCTGTTGACATACAAAATCCCAGCATCTGCACGTAAAGCTTGGGCCTTTTATCTATCCCAAAAATAGTAACATATACTGTACTATATTTCGGAACTCAGAATTCCCCTAGAAGTTATAACCATGTTCTTTTAAAAAAATGACTTGATTAATTACGCGACACAATATATTATGATTATTATCATCGCAAATTTAGTATTAGGGTCTTGAATTTACTTTGTACACAATGTCGAAAACAAAATGAATGTAACTGTTGGACACTATAACACTCGAATGTGCCTCCCGCACGGCGCAAATAAATCGCTGTACATGTCCATATGGTGACTTATTCCTCAAATCTGAGATCTACCGTACTTTAAAACAAGAAATGAAAAATGGCATTACTCAGCCGAAAAACAAAAAACAAAACAAAGCGTGACGGAACATTACATTTACAAAATATACATTTTAATTACGTTTTTACACAGTTACACAGACCTTTAGGCCTATATGTGGTTCCTCGTCTCCATCGTCATCAGCCAACCGGCTATCCCATGTGTTTATTTCTCCATAGTCCGGCTCTATGGCTAAATGGTTAGCGTGCTGGCTTTTGGTCACAGGGGTCCCGGGTTCGATTCCCGGCAGGGTCGGGAATTTTAACCTTAATTGGTTAATTTTGCTGGCACGGGGGCTGGGTGTATGTGTCGTCTTCATCATCATTTCATCCTCATCACGACGCGCAGGTCACCTCCGGGTGTCAAATCAAAAGACCTGCACCTGGCGAGCCGAACATGTCCTCGGACACTCCCGGCACTAAAAGCCATACGCCATTTCATTTCTCCATATTGTAAATTACAATGGATATGATGACTCAGCTTCACACACAACATTTTCATTAATAAACGCTATATATACACTTTTATTTATTAAATACTTAAAGTACACTGAGCCTCCGTGGCTCAGGCGGCAGCCTCTCACTGTTGGATTCCGTGGTACAAATCCCGGTCACTCAATGTAAGATGTGTGCTGGACAAAGTGGAGGCAGGACAGGTTTTCCTCCGGGTACTCCGGTTTTCCCTGTCATCTTTCATTCCAGCTACATTTTCCATTAACATTTCATTTCATCTGTCACTCATTAATCATTGCCCCAGAGGAGTGCGACAGGCTTCGGCAGCCGGCACAATTCCTATCCTCGCCGCAAGATAGGGGCTTCATTCATTCCATCCCTGACCCGGTCACTGACTGGAAAACAGGTTGTAGGTTTTCATTCTTCACTTTAAGTTACACTATTGGCACTTCGGATAGCCGATAAAAGCACTTCTGATACTCGGAATCGCGTGAATATCGCCCACGTATTTTTATGCAGTTATATCCCGAGCAATCCGTGAACTGTAGTGCATCTTTCGGTTACGGCGAGAATTTCAACTGTTTAAACACGTCGTTCGTCCAGGTGTTTCTTCTCGGATAATCATCTCCCCTCGGTTGAAACAAAAGTTGTCGCCTAGCACAAATACAGTATATATCTGGCTGCAAAATGGACCTCGTCAGCCCTGGCTCGCTGATGCTAGGTATTACGCTTAATCTGTAGGAGTCTTTTCCTCATTGACGAGTGGAAGTTGAAATACTGGTTACTTGGATAAACACGAAACCCGACGGTCTTACATCACGAAATTTACTTGTGCAAACCAATTCTGTTGAATAGTCCAGTTCTCAAATCCTGTCCACAAAACTTCACACTTTAACGCACTTTTGTAAACGTCTCTAAGTACAGATTTCCCGGCACGGTACTTAAAATACGACACGGAGTGTCGCAGGTCAAGTCCGCGAAAATAAGAGAGAATGAGCGATCGCTTCCCACGCTTTAGCTTAACTGGGCAATATCTGGGTGAAATTCCACAAGCGTTAGTGGACCTAGTTTCTCATACTAAAACGCAGTAGACCGAGCGAGTGGCCGCTTGGTTTGGGTCACATAGCTCTCAGCTTGCATTCTGGAGAGAGAGGGTTCGAATCCCACTGTCGGCGGCCCTGAAGATGGTTTTCCGTGGTTTCCTCATGTTCACACCAGGTAAATACTGCGGCTGTGCCTTAATTAAGGCAATGGCGGCCCCCTTCCCACTCCTAGCCCTTTCCTATCCCATCGTCGCCATAAGACCTATCTGTGTCGGTGCGATGTATAACAACTTGTAATATGTAATTGTTAGTAGGCTAAAAAAATATACATTTTGACCTTTTCGTTTCTTTGTTATCAAGCAATACACATTTATTAATAAGAAATAAACTCTCGAGCGTATTTCGATTCTTGCTATCACCCAACTGAAGATACTGTGAAATATCCTAGTAGTAGTAGTAGTAGTAGTACAGATGTCTCGGCAGCGAACAGGAGCAGTAACGATCGATTGTGACTACGGAGTTTTCCTCGCACAATTCTCAAGGAAATGTAGATTGAAGTACACTATAAATAATCGCTCGATAAACACACCTTTTTTTAAATATTCGTGTTTCATTTATACCCTGTCTTTTGCTAACGTCGCACTAATACGTCGAAGGATTTCGGCGACGCAAGAATGGGAAAGGGTTAGAATTGGGAATGAAGCGGCCGTGGCCTTAATTAAGATACAGTCCCAACATTTGCCTGGTGTGAAATGGGAAACCATGGAAAACCACCTTCAGGGCTGCCGCCGGTGTGATTCGAACGCACCATCTCTCTGAGCGTTCCGTCTGCAAGCCTCTTTGAATTTACTAAACGCCGCTATAATACTCTATTTTTAACTATTTCTGTGGCATCCTTTACTTCCACACCTCTTGTGTTTAAATCATTACAGACTGAGTCTAACCATCTCCCTCCACTTTTCTTACCCTGCACGACCGACTCCATTATTCTCCCAGGTAACCTATCCTCCTCCATTCGCCTCACATGACACCACCACCGTAGCCGATTTATGCGTACAGCTTCATCAATCGAGGTCATTTTTAACTTAGCCTATATCTCCTCATTCCGAGTACCCTCCTGTCATTGTTCTCACCTGTTTGTACCATTGATCATTCTCGTTACTTTCATGTCTGTTACTTCAGACTTATGAATAAGATATCCCGAGCCCATCCAGCTTTCACTCCCGTAAAGCAAAGTTGGCCAGAAAATAGACTGGTGTAAAAATAGTTTTTTTTTTTTCCTGGAGCTGATTTCTTACTTACAGAATACTGTTGATCTCAACTGCGAAATCACAAATACATCCCTCCACGTAGGTTTAGCGGCAGGAAGCGTATCCGGCCGTAAAATTGGGCTAAGGCCACGAGAAGTGCCGACTCAAAGTGATTGGGAAAAGGCCAGGAATTATAAGATTCAGCAAAACATAAATCTACAAGTAGGCCTATAATGCTTGATTCTGCACAGTGTGGTAGTGTAATGTGACTTTCCCCATTCATTAAGTTTTGTAGTGGCGTTATACATTATATATTTTCGATATAATGGACTGCCCACATTGTAGGCATTTTTCACTGTCTCCTTTTGCTCTAAAAGTACTGTCCTTCCCACTGGCTCTCTGCAGTCAAATTCGGCGCTGCCCTTTTATTCTTTTCTTCATTAATTTGTGCCACCATTTCAAACTCGGGTATCGACGAAGGATCGAGACTGACTGGCAGACCTTCACCCGCCGTTGAGCTGCACGGCCTGTGATGTAACCACAACGTCACTGCGGCTCAAGCACACACGTTATCCCCCGGGCTCACATTTATATGCTGTGTGCCCACGGTGCGAAAAACCCAGCGTGAGCAGGACTGATCTATTCAATCTTCTAAAAGTTTAATTCATGCGACCAACCTGGGAAAATATTCATCTGCAATAAAACAGACTTGCAGCTTATTTTAAACCCAAGAAGGTGATCTCTCAATAACGATAACGAATTATTGTCAGCCAGACAAATTTTGCACGGGAGAAGACCATTAGTATTGTAGCTTGTGCAGAAGCTAGTGGTCAGTACTTTCCATCTATTGTTGTAATGAAAGATCAGAGATAAAATCCAAATGTTGTTATTGGAAGGGCTTATGCAACCTGAGATGGACAGCAGGCAATGGCATGTTGATAAACGGGGTTATAAGTCAGGTTGTGAGTTTCACAAATAGGAAAAGTCCTCTCAGTTTAAATTCCTGCGTTGATGGGGTGAAAGTTCCTTTTGGGGATCATTGTAAGTATCTAGGTGTTAATATAAGGAAAGATCTTCACTGGGGTAATCACATAAATGGGATTGTAAATAAAGGGTACAGATCTCTGCACATGGTTATGAGGTTGTTTAAGGGTTGTGGTAAGGATGTAAAGGAGAGTGCATATAAGTCTCTGGTAAGACCCCAACTAGAGTATGGTTCCAGTGTATGGGACCCTCACCAGGATTACCTGATTCAAGAACTGGAAAAAATCCAAAGAAAAGCAGCTCGATTTGTTCTGGGTGATTTCCGACAAAAGAGTAGCGTTACAAAAATGTTGCAATGTTTGGGTTGGGAAGAATTGAGAGAAAGAAGAAGAGCTGCTCGACTAAGTGGTATGTTCCGAGCTGTCAGCGGAGAGATGGCGTGGAATGACATTAGTAGACGAATAAGTTTGAATGGCGTTTATAAAAGTAGGAAAGATCACAATATGAAGATAAAGTTGGAATTCAAGAGGACAAACTGGGGCAAATATTCATTTATAGGAAGGGGAGTTAGGGATTGGAATAACTTACCAAGGGAGATGTTCAATAAATTTCCAATTTCTTTGAAATCATTTAGGAAAAGGCTAGGAAAGCAACAGATAGGGAATCTGCCACCTGGGCGACTGCCCTAAATGCAGATCAGTATTGACTGATTGATTGAGTTTTTTCGAAGAGTGACTACATGGAATGGGAACAATTTGCTCATCTACTGTATCACTTCATTGACGTGAAGCCTTGTGGACCCGTCATTTTAACTATCGATGGGCATGGTTCACATTGTTGAATCCTCCTACACTCAAAAACGCAATGAACTAGGACCTTGTCTTTTGCCTACCACCTCACAGTACACGCATGCTACAAACACTCGATGAGCCATTGTTTGGCCCATTTATGGCGTAATACAATAATGCCTGTAGCAATTACATCAGGAGAAATTCAGGATTAGGTATTAATAAAGTCGAGTTTGATAGTATTTTTATAGAGGCGGGAATAGCGCTGCTGCCGTTGGGACTGCTGTCGCTGGGTTTGAGCTTTGTGGGATACTTCCCTTTAATACTAAATGCCTTCCAAAACATGTGTTTCTCTCTGAAAATGTGTATGTTCAGCCTATTTTATTGATATTGCAACTTTCATTGAATGTTAGCAAACATAAGCTGATGTTCGCTCCCTATATCTGCTCCACGTTTATTCCTCACATACAGGAGTGAATGCCTCCATCTATTGCTTATTGCCAAGTGATCGATTTATTTTCTGTCGGGAGATTAGGCGACAATCAAGATATATGGAAGCATTGATCCACCTATAACCACCCACAATTAATGCACAGGTCTATGAATCTCTGGGCGTTATTATTTTCTTCTCTTCCTTCATTTTCACTATCATTTTCTGCATTTAACCCTCAAGCACACGCGCCAGATCTTAGGACGCAGACACACGCGTGGGGGTGCTTTCCACCCCACATATCATTGTATTATAAAATATGAATTACTGTATTAATTGGAGATTTTAAGGTAGATTATGTACGAATGAATCTTTCTGCAGGGATCCAGCCAGAAAGGTATAAGAGCGGGGAGAGCACAGAAAAGTTATTTGTACATTTCACTAGGAAATAAAATGACCTGGGGTGGATTCCACCCCATACGCGTGTGTTTGAGGGTTAAGTCTCCCATTGTCTGCCTGTGTGGTGTAGTGGTTAGTGTGATTAGCTGCCACTCCCGGAGGCCCGGGTTCGATTCCCGGCTCTGTTATGAAATTTGAAACGTGGTACGTGCATTGGAACGGGGTACACTCAGCCTCGGGAGGTCAACTCAATGGAGGGGATTCGATTCCCACTTCAGCCATCCCAGTGGTTTCCCACTTCTCCTCCAGGCAAATGCCGGGATGGTACCTAACTTAAGGCCACGGCCGCTTCCTTCCCTGCCTATCCCTTCCAACCTTCCCATTCTCTCCACAAGGCCTCTGTTCAGCATAGCAGATGAGGCCGCCTGGGCGAGATACTGGTCTGTAAGGGTTATCTCCCATAGCTTTTAAATATATCTCTTTTCCACAAGGCAGTGGTTTCTTCCTTATTTACGCCCTAGAAGAACGGCTGCCTCTTCTGCCGGCTTCGTCGTCACAAAGGACATCTCCACCGTTGCTGCCGCTGAGGTCTTCATCAGAGCTCCCGTTAGCCGTCACTGCTCCGAGTCCCTGTAAGGCCTTCACTGCTGCCGTAGCCGTCATGGGGTACACTTAGTCTCCGCTGTACATCACCCCTACAGGTAGCCCCCTACATCATGCTGTTCCCCGCCTCCCACGACTTGGACGAGGGGTTGTCTTTAAGGGAAATTGTTTGCGTATTGGTAATGAAAATGATTAAGAGCAGGCAGACAGGAGTTGCAATACATACTGAAAGACTCACTAGTGTTAAATAATTATCGGTTCTAAAATACTGGTCTACTTTCGTTAAAATAAGCATCTGGACCGCAACTCTTATCTACAAGATCGCCGGGCTGAGTGGCTCAGACGGTTGAGGCGCTAGTCTTCTGATCCTAACGTGGCAGGTTCGATCCTGGCTCAGTCCGGTGGCTCAGCCTCGTGTCAGTAGATTTACTGGCACGTAAAGTAAGTCCTGTGGGACTAACTTCCGGCACCTCGGCGTTTCCGAAAACTGTAAAAGTAGTTAGTCGAACATAAAGCAAATAGCATTACGATTATTATTATTATTATTATTATTATTATTATTATTATTATTATTATTATTATTATTATTATTATTATTGTACCGGAGTTCACCTTCTCCGTCCCGTTGAACTGCGCGCCTTCTAGAAGGCCATCTGTGCTAGGAATCTCGAACTAATATAACTCAAGATACTTGGACCTTTAACCATTAGGCGTCTCTACTATCGGCCTATGTGCCCTCGCTGGCGGGATTAAGGACAATTAATTCTTAAGGGAACTTCAATTTTTTGAAGGTGGTAATCCTTAAGTTTTTGTAGATTGTTTTTTTATGTGTTGCTTCTATGGCTTCCTTCTTCCTTAGTTATTAACCATTCATGAATTTTGTGTAGGCTATATTTCTCTAGCCAATTAAAATTGGTGGTGTGTACAGGCATCCAGCCTATCTATAAAGAGTTCTGGGACTTTCCCCTCTGAGATGCCATAAAAGCTGGGCGCTTTAGGGCCGTATTGTCATCTTCATCGCTCCGGTCTAGTGAGTGCGGCGTGTTATTAGGAGGCAGGGGCTGCCTACCGACGTTCAGAAGGTCCATCTAACTCAAGGTAATGGCAGAAATTTCTTAACATGTGATAGCTCCAGGCAGATAGCTTGAAAGGAATGTTTCAAACTTCTTTGATTAATGTTATAAAGGAATTGTTTAAATGTACATTTTGGGCAAGTCTGAAGACTCTGTTCAAATCCCTGCTGGGAAACATGTAAATTAAGGGAACAAAGAGTGTTCACCCTCTGTTGATTCCCATTCAGCTTGGTAAGGGGTGACTAAATTTTCTAAACCTCTCAACTCTTCACACTCCTTCGGCATCTAATATTGTTCGTTTAGTCGCTTCTCTGTAGTATAGGCTTAGCCTCTGCAACTTCGGGCCGTAAGCCCATTTAGGGTTTTAAGAATTTTTCCTAAAAAAAGTGCAAGTATTTCGCCTCCTAGCCTTTTGCCCATGGCCGTCCGTGTTAATCCTTTTATTTTTACTTTAAGGCTATTTAGAATGGGCACTCATTGGGCCTGTTGTTTGTATTGTAGACGAGTGTGTAACAGACTGTTGAGCAGAAGTGACTGTTAACACAGTATTTTGAAGGCATAATTTTGTAAGAAGCTTGTGCCTCTTAGAGGCTGGACTACAGTAACATTTTGGAGCTCAGTCTCCTGGAATGTAAATGAGCGGAGCAAACATGCTCTTGTAAAAGTGTACCTATTTAGAGCTATATTGCTCATCCCTTGTAAATTATCACATGGATAATTCTCTCTAATTTTGTACCTGATTTTTGACTTTAAGTCATTTGCTGGGTGAGCTGACGAGGTCATTATTACATTGTTGTTGTTCATTCAAATTATCTATAAATTTTAAAATTAAAATGAAAGGGAAGAAATAAAATTTCAAAATTTAGTAGCCTACTTTAACTTATGCTCTGATCATTTCCCTGTCCGCCCATTCACCCCGGCACCTTTGTGACTTCCCCTCTCGGAGAACAATCATCGAACGAGAAATGCAACCATTCAAGCTAAGGGCGCCAATCTTTAAGTTGAGGACTTAAAGATAAAAATTTATAATCAAGCTTGGACGGACTCTTATCACAGGGGTGGGGTGATAGTGCACTAATCAATAAGCAGGAGAATTAGAAATCAAAAGGCTAATTAAGGCAGATTGATTAAAGTGAACTAGAAAAATACTATTTATTATATTGAATATAAATGACGACGGTTTAACGAGAACTGAATTTAAAATAGAAAATGAATTTAACAAAAAATTGAATGACTCTACTTCGCGAAAACTTGCAATATCTTTAACTCGCTTGCTCACCATGTAGTCTTGTTCTGCTGGTCCTTGGAAAGCTTCCATCCTTGTAGCTGGAACATCACCGGTCGTCTTTGAGATCTCTTCATCTGCAGCTAAGTACCATTCCTACCTTGCAAATTGCACCTGCCACTAATTGGAAGATGACTTCAAAACTAACACTCCCTATTATGCTCTATCCCATATATTGGAGATAAGCCCTAAGTCATAGTTAGAAGAACCACCTTGGGTTTTATGGAGAGGATACTCAATTAAGAATCCTTCCAACTTTACTGAAAATGTGCTCTGAAGTTTCATTTCTATCTAGATTAATACTACCTATTGACTTAGACTGGTTCAAACCGGTCTTGTAGCCGAGCTGTACGTACTTCCTGATGAGAGTGGCTATACACCCCTCATTCAGAATTTCTAAGTACCACGTCGTGGTAAATGAAGTAATTAATGTAGAATACGAATGCAGAATCAAACGAAGAATCCGAAGAATCAAGTAGAAGAATCAAGTAGAAGATCAAGTAGAAGATTGTAGAAACTCAATAAGAATCACGTAGAAGATCAAGTAGAAGATTGTAGAAACTCAATAAGAATCACGTAGAAGATTGTAGAAACTCAATAAGAATCACGTAGAAGATCAAGTAGCAGGTGAAGCCAAGAGCTCCAACACGCCCTTTTATAACCTTCTCTGGCGCTAATTACAGGTCGCTACACGTGGTCCAATCAGATGACACGTCTCTCCCCACTCCAGATATTAGAGTTGACGGGTCTTAACCCTGATATCAACTGTTCTTCTATTAGTCCTTTCACTCAGTATCCATGGCAACATGACGCTCCTTTGAAAATATAGGCGGTGATCAGTTTGAATAATTCTGGTCGAAATACGGTAGCTTACGTTAGAACGCTTGAACACGTGCTCGCTTTTCCCAGAACTTGGTGTCTAAATTTGTCCTTCCTTCTTCCTCGGTGATGTGGCAAGATAGAGGAAATCTACTGCAAGTTAATTTTAAACGAATGTCGCAAGAATCTAAGTGAATATTAGGATATTCAGCCCTCGTTTACAAGTCGCAGTTACAAAGTAATGAAATGATAGTGAGCAAATGATTAAACATGAATTATAATACAATTACATACCAAAATAAATATCATGACGTTAAATTCCTGAATTAATTACACATAATAAAATTAACATAATTACACTGTAACGTCTGGAACGTTACATACGCCCCCATGAGTTCTTAACAAATATCACATGAGTTGAGAACTCACACACTTACTCCCACATTGACTTGAAATACCTCTATTACCTGCCCATAACGAGCGACATTATTTTCATACAATTAATTATATCTCACTGTTTCCATATCTCTCTTAGACTGCTTACCATTGCGAATGTCTGTTATTTCAGTTCATCTTGAGGTTTAGATACTAAATTATGCCCAACACAAGCAACTTTCCATTTTTGTAAAAAACAAGATTATCCTAGAGAATATAACATAATATATATACAATTCAGATTACAGACTCTGCCGAGTGTCTATTTGTCCTTTTACTCCCCATCTCTCCGACATTCTTTGCTAGATAGCAGTAACACGTTCTCTTCCAATCTTTTACATTAGAACCATGGAAAACAAATGATACAAACAATTTACACTTTTATCACTCTTTCGAATGTTTCAACCTTATCTTGAAGCAGGATGCAATACACTTCACACGAATACACACGTGATTTAAGCTCACGGTAAAATTATTGCAAGTTAGAAATGCACATACGGGAAAATTAATTATTTGCCGTCGTCAGCTTTAATTAGCCTTCTGTAACATCTCAGAAAACAAATATATAAAATTTCATGGCCTCACATACGGAAAACAGATGATCTATCGTCAATGAACGAGCGTAAATCTACCGCCACACAAACACCTCCCTTGTTTACAAACACAACTAGGAAATACCACCACAATTGAGACGTAAACTCATTCCGCTCGTAGTCTGACATAACAAGTAGCAACTTCCCCGAGTTACTGACCTATATCTCACAATCCGGTTCAGCCACCTCACACGACAGGTATCTCCGTAAACTACTAATGTTATATGAACCATTCATTACGCTCTCGCCATCCGCTAACTTGTAAGCACAGGGTCCTAGTTTTCTATGTACTTTATAAGGGCCTTGATATAAAAGAAAAAATTTCTTTGTTACCTTATCCTCACTATTTGACAACATTGGAACTCTCACCAAAACCATATCACCTACCTCAAAGTTATCCAGTACCTTACGTTTCTGCTGCCTTTTACGTTTATCTCCAGATTTAATCAGGTTCTCCCGTGCCAGTCGGACGTAAAATTCAGCATTACGAGGTGGTTCCTCAGGCAAACCTAACACTCTCACTAGTTCATTCTGAGGCTTACAACCAAAATGAACTTGTGACGGCGCCAATCTAGTGCTTTCATGTTGAACTGCATTGATCCATGTCTCTATGCGGGATAAATGAGCCACCCAGGCTGTATGCTTATCGAACACTAAGCATCTAAACATGCGAGATAACTCTTTCATAACGCGTTCACACATATTGCCCTGAGGGTATCTAATAGATGAATGAACCTGTGTAATACCTAGCTCTCTAATTATGGACTTCCATTTTCTCGAAATAAATTGCGGTCCACTGTCTGATAATATTCTAAGAGGAGTACCTAATTCAGGGATATACTTCTCTTTGATTATACGACTACAAGATTTTCCAGTGGCTTTTCCCATACCGTATAATCTGACCAATTTCGAGAAGGCATCAATAATGACTAAAATATATTGGAAGCCGAACTGTCCCTTTACCACAGGTCCAAATAAATCAGTACACACCAAGTCACCAGGTCTTTCTGAGATTACTGCCTGACGAGGTCCTTCTAAATAGCGGTTAGGAACTTTGCTACGCTGACACAGATCGCAAGTGGAAAGAATTTTTCTTATATCTCTTCCCATCTTGTCCCATATAAAATTCTGTCGGATCTCATACAGAACTTTATTAGCTCCAAAATGTCCTAATTCCTTGTGGATAAACCAAATCAATTCCACACGTAGCGCTTTGGGTACACAAATCCCCCAGAGATCCTCGCCACATTTCCTGGCTAGAAACCCGTTAACCAGTTTGTACGTGTGCCTACCATGCGACACAGTGAGCTGCTCTCCTCCCTGAAGTACAGACAAAGGTTCCCGACATTCTTCGTCTACCGACTGTTCAACCAATAGGTTACGTAGTCTATTTAGAGCAGTTTCATTTTCCTTAGACAGACATGTACATATAATAATGCGCTCACGTGGCTCTAGAAGGCTACCTTCTTCGCTCAACTTCGGATCACGTGACAATAAATCAGCAAGGACATTATTCTTTCCCTTAATGTGAGTTACCTTAAAATCATACTCTTGTAGGGCGAGTATCCATCTACTAACTCTGTTAGATGATAATTTACACTTGGATACAAAAGAAAGAGCATGATGATCCGTCCTAATTTCAAATTCGGTACCTAAAACATACATCCTAAATTTACTGAGGGAGTATACGATAGCTAGGAATTCAAGTTCCGTTATAGTATAACGCTTTTCAGCAGCACTTAAACCTCTGGAAGCTAAAGACACAATCCCTAAATTACCATCATCATCTACTTGACATAGTGCACCAGCGATACCACAGTGAGATGCGTCCGTCAGCAACACATACTTCCTATCGGGCATGGGGTATCTCAAAACAACCGCCTGCCTGAATCCTTCTTTTAATTTTAGGAAAGCTCTATCATGATCTTGTGTCCATTCCCACTTACTGCCAGCTTTCAATAGTTCTCTAAATGGCTCTAGTAAGTTACCAAATCTCACTACAAATCGTCTGAAAAAATTACATACACCAATATACGATCTGAGCTCCTTAATATTTCTAGGTGTCGTAGTATTCAATATTTTTTCAATTCTTGTGCTCTCAGGCGTCACTCCCATTGCCGATACACGGTGCCCCAAAAAAGTCACCTCTCGTCTACTGAGAACACATTTGTCAAGTTTCAGAGTAAAACCAGCATACTCTAATTTAGAAAAAACCCTCTCCAAATTAACCTGCTTCTCTTTCAATGTCCTAATTTCAATCTTATTCTCTTCAGCTATCGCAAACCTTTCTTCACTTGCCCGGGTCTCATCTTCTATTCTAAGCTTTACCGTGTCAATCTCTTGTTGGACGTGGTCTTTGAATATCCGTACTTCCCCTCTTTGAGTCTCAACTCTCTTATCAATACTAGTGACCTGCCTCATTACTTCCTCCCTAGTAGAGTTGTTTTCCTTCCCCATTAATTCCAGGAATTCACTTCTCTGCTCCGCAAACTTTTCTTCTACCTCTTTCCCTTGCCGTACATATTCATTTTTCTGATCCTCTAATCGCTTATTAAAATGTTCATTTTTTACCACCAGATCGCGTAACTGCCTACTGTGTTCGTCCATTCTCCGATTCGCTTCCTCCTTATTTTCCCTCATCTCCCTGCTTAATTCAGCTTTAGTTTGTTCTAACTGTTCTTTCAGTTCAGATTTAGTTTGTTCTAATTCACCTTTAAGCTCAGATTTAGTTTGTTCTACATCTGTTTTATTTTGTTCCAATTCACTTTTTATTTCAGTTTTACTGTCCTCTATCTTACTTAATATTAACTGCATCATTCCCATTAACTGATCATTATTATTACTTTCATTGTTAGTGTTTACTTCCGCTTCGCCCCCCATCCTACTATCATCTGACTCCATACTGACTTCTTTCTGCTTGCCTTCACTCTCCATACTACTTACACTTCTATCTTCAATTTCCTCTACTAGACTACACAACTCTTCCTCTGAACTCAATACGTTATTGCCTTTTATCGCCCGTCCACTGCGCAACATCCTCTCCTCTTTCGTCTGATCAGCCATGACCCTTCCCACAATCAAACACTCCTAATGAAACGTGGATATCCAAATTTTGCCCATAATACGAATTCTGATATCGTTACTGTCATTAACTGCTCCGTACTTAATGATTTTCTCGCCCTACGTTGGAGCGGCATTTATGTGACTTCCCCTCTCGGAGAACAATCATCGAACGAGAAATGCAACCATTCAAGCTAAGGGCGCCAATCTTTAAGTTGAGGACTTAAAGATAAAAATTTATAATCAAGCTTGGACGGACTCTTATCACAGGGGTGGGGTGATAGTGCACTAATCAATAAGCAGGAGAATTAGAAATCAAAAGGCTAATTAAGGCAGATTGATTAAAGTGAACTAGAAAAATACTATTTATTATATTGAATATAAATGACGACGGTTTAACGAGAACTGAATTTAAAATAGAAAATGAATTTAACAAAAAATTGAATGACTCTACTTCGCGAAAACTTGCAATATCTTTAACTCGCTTGCTCACCATGTAGTCTTGTTCTGCTGGTCCTTGGAAAGCTTCCATCCTTGTAGCTGGAACATCACCGGTCGTCTTTGAGATCTCTTCATCTGCAGCTAAGTACCATTCCTACCTTGCAAATTGCACCTGCCACTAATTGGAAGATGACTTCAAAACTAACACTCCCTATTATGCTCTATCCCATATATTGGAGATAAGCCCTAAGTCATAGTTAGAAGAACCACCTTGGGTTTTATGGAGAGGATACTCAATTAAGAATCCTTCCAACTTTACTGAAAATGTGCTCTGAAGTTTCATTTCTATCTAGATTAATACTACCTATTGACTTAGACTGGTTCAAACCGGTCTTGTAGCCGAGCTGTACGTACTTCCTGATGAGAGTGGCTATACACCCCTCATTCAGAATTTCTAAGTACCACGTCGTGGTAAATGAAGTAATTAATGTAGAATACGAATGCAGAATCAAACGAAGAATCCGAAGAATCAAGTAGAAGAATCAAGTAGAAGATCAAGTAGAAGATTGTAGAAACTCAATAAGAATCACGTAGAAGATCAAGTAGAAGATTGTAGAAACTCAATAAGAATCACGTAGAAGATTGTAGAAACTCAATAAGAATCACGTAGAAGATCAAGTAGCAGGTGAAGCCAAGAGCTCCAACACGCCCTTTTATAACCTTCTCTGGCGCTAATTACAGGTCGCTACACGTGGTCCAATCAGATGACACGTCTCTCCCCACTCCAGATATTAGAGTTGACGGGTCTTAACTCTGATATCAACTGTTCTTCTATTAGTCCTTTCACTCAGTATCCATGGCAACATGACGCTCCTTTGAAAATATAGGCGGTGATCAGTTTGAATAATTCTGGTCGAAATACGGTAGCTTACGTTAGAACGCTTGAACACGTGCTCGCTTTTCCCAGAACTTGGTGTCTAAATTTGTCCTTCCTTCTTCCTCGGTGATGTGGCAAGATAGAGGAAATCTACTGCAAGTTAATTTTAAACGAATGTCGCAAGAATCTAAGTGAATATTAGGATATTCAGCCCTCGTTTACAAGTCGTAGTTACAAAGTAATGAAATGATAGTGAGCAAATGATTAAACATGAATTATAATACAATTACATACCAAAATAAATATCATGACGTTAAATTCCTGAATTAATTACACATAATAAAATTAACATAATTACACTGTAACGTCTGGAACGTTACACCTTCTTACACCTCTGCGTTCCACGAAACCCCAGAAACGATTCTTCTCCTTCTTCTCCTTCTTCTGCTTATTAACTACAAGATCAATACACGTGTTTTTAGCTTTTTGTTTAACGTCGCACTAACACGTTGAAAGTTTTCGGCGACGGAAGGATGGAAAAGGATGGGAAGGTAGCGGCCGTAGCCTCAATTAAGGTACAGCCTCAGCATTTGCCTGGTGTGAGAATTGAAAACCAAGGGAAACCCTCTTCAAGACTGCCGACCGTGGGATTCGAATCCACTGTCTCCCGAATGTAAACTCACAGCGCGCGACCTAATCGCGCAGCCAACACGCTCGGTAATGAACGGTTTGCGGAGATGGAAAGTAATTGAGGAAAAGTAATCGAAGAGCTTGTAACGAATGCTTTCTTAGTATTTATTACTTGTAGCCGTTACTTTTAGCAAAATGTAATCTTTAATCGTAATTTACTTCTTGTTACATTCTAATAATCTATACACATCGCATGGAAGAACAATCGGTAAAAAATTGGTAATGATGAAGATAATTTGTTCATTTCTATTACATCAGAACCAGTAGCTCCATCAGTGTTGGATGAGGTATATTCTTACCTCTGCAGTAATTACAAACTATCTATCACTGGTGTTAATGCTCTTAAATTTAAACACAAGTGACCCTGTAGAGCGTCTTTTCAGGAAATGCAAAGATGTACTTCCCCCAAGGAAGTCGATACATAGGGATGAGGAGTTTAACAATTAATTACTTTGTAAAGTAAATGACAAATTATTTAAACTGCAAAACTTCACTTACATAAATAAAAATGATGAGAAAAGATCATTTCGAAAAATCCAATGTATCATGATTCGTCTCACCTAGTGATGATAGCCAAACGTCTTTATGCTAAAAAAAAAAAAATCAAATGGAAGTAAATTATTTTTCCTTGCAAATTTTTGTGTCATTTTTTACCCATGCGAAAAACAAAAGTCAGTGATTTGCTTGAGACTGGCGATCTGTGAAGAAATTTTATTTGTATTTGTAATTATATTGATTGTTTGTTGCAAAAGTAATTTGTAATTGTATCTGAGTAAAAAAATTATCAAGTAAGTGTAATCCAGCCTTGTACTTTTACCATCACTGTAGATTTGTGTACCTTACCTGCAGTTGTTTCCTGGCCTTTGCGAACCAGTCGACTTTCTCCACTGCGCATTCTCGAACCTGGAAAAGAGTATGAATTCAGCACTGACTTTGTGAAACGAGTTACATTATTACGTGTGCTAAAATAAACGCATTTATAGTTATATTTGCATGGTTTCTACAGCTGTATAAGAAAGTGTGGATACTTGATATCCCAACCACCAAATTCCTCCAAAGATTACTTTCCAAAATATAACATTTTATTTAGATTCTTGGAATAGTTTAATCATAAGTTTATTGACGACTTGGAACATACTTTGTCATGAGCCTAGTGGGCGTAGAAACTATATGACGAGTGTTTTGCGTAGGACCAGTGGACGTGTCTGTACATTTAGGACGAGAAGTGATAGAGGTGGATTACGGCATGATGTAGGAGTATACATAGCATACATTACAGCCATGGCAGCCATCGTTCGGGATTAGAAATATGTGATTTCCCAAAATCCTTCCATGCAAGAAGGCAAGCAATCAAGCAAGCGAGCAAGCAAACCAGCAAGCAAACAAGCGAACCAACAAGCAAACAAGCAAAGAATCAAACAAGCATACTAGCAAGCAAACAAGCATACTAGCAAGCAAACAAGCAAACTAGCAAGCAAACAAGCAAACAAACAAGCAAACCAGCAAGCACAAGCAGACATACAAGCGGGCAAACAAGCAAGCAAACAAGCAAGCAAACAAGCAAGCAAGCAGACAAACAAAGAAGCAAATCAGCAAGCAAGCAAACAAGTAAATAAACAAGCAGGCAAACAAGCAAACATACATGCAACAAGCAAACATACAAGAAAATAAACAAGCAAGCGAGCAAGCAAACAAGTAAACAAACAAACAAACAAACATGCAAGCAAGCAGGCAAACAGGCAAGCAAACAAGCAAACAAGCAACAACAAACCAGCAAGCAAAGAAACAAACAAGCAAGCAAGCAAGCAAACATACAAGCAAGCAAGCAAGCAAGCATACATGCAAATAAACAAACAAGCAAGCAAGCAAACATACATGCAAATAAACAACCAAGCGAGCAAACAAACTATCAAGTTAGCAAGCAAACAAAATCAAGTATGCTTAAGCAAACAAACAAACAAGTAAACAAACGAAATAGCAAACAAGCAAGTGAGCGAGCGAACAAGCAAGCAAATAAATAAATAAATAAATAAATAAATAAATAAATAAATAAATAAATAAATAAGAAAACAAGCAAGTAAGTAAGAAAGCAGCCAAGAAACCAACCCACTAATAAACAAGCAAACATGTAGGCAAGCAAAAAAGAGGCAAGTAGAGATTGAAGTAAGCAAGCCCCGAAGGGCCATGGCCTACCAAGCGACCGCTGCGAAGCCCGAAAGACTGCAGGTTACAAGGTGCCGTGTGGTGAACGCGACAAATCCTCTCGTCCGTTATTCTTGGGCTTTCTAGACCAGGGCCGCCATCTCACTGTCTGATAGCTCCTCAACTGTAATCACGCAGGGAGAGTGGACCTCGAAACAACCCTCAGATCCAAGTAAAATTCCCTGACCTGGCCGAGATTTGAACCCGGGACCTCCGAGTAGGGAGCAGACACGCTACCCCTAGACAGCGGAGCCGACTGCTGTACGTAACCTCGACACTAATTAGGATAAAGTAGTTAGTAGCCTAATAGGCCTATGTGTGACCGCCTTTATCACAAGGCACCAACCTGATACTCATTTTGGTGTTGTGGCTAATGGATATCTGCCGCTATAAGGGTCTCAGAGGAAAATGAAGAGAATTATTGTTTGCTATGTTGAGAATTAATTGACCAGGCACGTTTGTTGAAAGTACAGTGTGTAGGGAAATAGACTCACTCAGGATCAATTTCCTGGATAGTGATTGTAAAACAAAAAGAGATAGGGAGAAATAACTGTATATAACTATAAAATTATTAAACGAAGAATGGATCGCGCCGGTTAGGACAGCAACATTTCTTGTTATAGTAAAACACACGTGACAAAAGAGAATAAAAGAAAGTAAGCGCTAATTCAATGTATATTATTATTATTATTATTATTATTATTATTATTATTATTATTATTATTATTATTATTATTATTATTATTATTATTATTATTGTTATTATTATTATTATTATTATTATTATTATTATTATTATTATTATTATTATTATTATTATTGTTGTTGTTGTTGTCTTTGTGGTTCGACTCCTTGGCTGAATGGTCAGTGTTGAGGCCATCGGTTCAGATGGTCCTGGGTTCGATTCGTGGCCGGGTCGGAGATTTTAATCGCGTCTGATTAATTGTTCTGGCTCGGGGACTGGGTGTTAGTGTTTGTTTCAACACTTCCCTCTTCATATTCAGACAACACACTATACTAACAACCACCACAGAAACACGCAATAGTGACTACATCCCTCCATATCAGGTTGGCATCAGGAAGGGCATCCGGCCGAGAAACAGGGTCAAATCAACATGTGTGACACATTTCACACCCGCGACTCCACAGGTGTGGGAAAGGCGGTGGAAGAAGAAGTTGTATTGTCGTTGTCATTATTACTTTTCCTTAAATTGTGAATTTGCTTAGGTACAAATGGATGGAATGTTCCTTCCTCAGCAGCCGGAGTACCGTAGCTGCTATTTTTTTTTGTTAGGGGCTTTACGTCGCACCGACACAGATAGGTCTTATGGCGACGATGGGATAGGAAAGGCCTAGGAGTTGGAAGGAAGCAGCCGTGGCCTTAATTAAGGTACAGCCCCAGCATTTGCCTGGTGTGAAAATGGGAAACCACGGAACACCATCTTCAGGGCTGCCGATAGCGGGATTCGAACCTACTATCTCCCGGATGCAAGCTCACAGCCGCGCGCCTCTACGCGCACAGCCAACTCGCCACCGTAGCTGCTGGCTGAGAGCATTCATTCATTCATTCTTCATTCATTCATTCAATAGTGAAGCCTCTCTTCCCAGTTTGTGGTTATCTGTGACTAGGAGAGAGAGTTTCACTTTGTTTATGCATGCATGAATTCAGTTGTCATTCATTCATTCATTCATTCATTCATCAATAACGACATGTTCTCACCTTATCTGCTGTGGTTCAGTAGCTGTAGGCTGAGATCATTCATTCAATTAATGAATTCATTCATTCATTCATTCATTAAATCAAGAACTCATTCAATAATGAATGCTGTCTTCCCCAGTCGGTGGTTTTCCGTGACTACGAGAGAAGAGTGTTTATTCATTCATGCATGCATGATTACAATTAATTCATTCATTCATCCATTCATGCACTCATTCATTCATTCAATTCTTTCACAATGCATGCTGTAATTGGAAGATAATTCTGTGCAGACGTGTGACATACAGTAGATACTTGCACTAATTCAACTTGTATGTATGTTCAGCCCTAAGGCTGGTTGGATCCTCAACAGCTCTGCCATCAGCTGTCATAGATGGCCTAGGCATCACTGAAGAGGCGTACTAGGGAAATGAGGAGTGAGGTAGTTTCCCGTTGCTTTCCTAACCGAGCCAGAAGTTGCTATTACATATTAGTCTGCCAAGCCCACTGAAATGCATGCACCAACCGACCCTATGAGCAATATTTTCACACCATTCATAGCAGGGAATGGCTGTACAAGGAATGGCATTACTAGCATCGCTCATACCTCAGTCACTTTCATATTGTCAAAGCGAAGGATAAGACAGAAACAGATCAATGAAAGTAACATAATTACTCTAGCCCATACCAGAAGACATAGTGCACTGTAAATACTAGGTCCTGCCAGCAAAGGCATCAATTCAACTTATGAAGGGTAATATATATATATATATATATATATATATAACTTATTGTCCTAGACTATAAGTTAACATCCAGGACAAAAATAAGTATAATGTTTAAAAAAGTTGCTTTACGTCGCACCGACACAGATAGGTCTTACGGCGACGATGGGACAGGAAAGGGCTAGGAGTGGGAAGGAAGCGGCCGTGGCCTTAATTAAGGTACAGCCCCAGTATTTGCTTGGCGTGAAAATGGGAAACCACGGAAAACAATTTTCAGGGCTGCCGACAGTGGGATTCGAACCTACTATCTCCCGAATACTGGATACTGGCCGCACTTAAGCGACTGCAGCTATCGAGCTCGGTAAATGGTTATTAGGCTTAACGGTAATGTTTAACGCAGTACAAGGTAACCTAACTGTAATTAGAAAAATCATGCATGTATCAACATACAATGTCGATTGCAATACATCATTACTCTCTCCTCAGTCTCAGGCCATCCGTAACTAAGGGATAGGATTGTACTCTTCCATTCTATTGTATTCATTTTTGTGCAAGTTGAGGGAATCTCAGGGCCATGTGCATCTCCAGAAGTGAAAATCTCGAAATTTTATGAATTTCTGACGGCATATCGAACCCACGTCCTTCCGTCTGAACCGGAGAAGCTTTTACAGCCGACTGGGTAGCCCCTCTAGTTTCTGTAAATCGTGGAAGATTATACATCAGAATTTAGAAGCAGACTGCATCTTTATTCATTCATTATTCGCCTGGCTGAGTAGCTCACACGGCAGAGTGCTGGGTTTTCGGAGATGCCGAGATGCCGTGATTTTGTCCCGCAGGGGTTCTTCACCGACATGATGCTGGGGTATTGGAGCACTTTCAGATACTACCAGACTGAGCCAGGATTGATCCTGACCACTTGGAGCCGGAAAATCATCTTCGGCGCCGCCGAGAGTGGGGTTCGAACCCACTATCTCCCGAATGCAAGCGCACAGCTGCGCGCCCCTAACAGCACCGCCAACTCTTCTCGGTATTCTTCTTCTTATTATTATTATTAACCTATTCCATCCTACCTCCGAGATAACTCCGATTTCAAACGTCGTGTTCCCTCGCGGTCCCGAGTTTAGGCTGTCGCGGCAGTTATGTTGTTCAACACATTGAACAGTGCACTGTGAAGTGACGATCGATTTGATATAAGTTATATCTTGACCGTACTTTTTACTATTTTTAATTTTGTGTAACTACTGCTAGCCTAGTGCAGTCCTTGTAGGCGAGGCCCTCCGACTAAGGTGGGCGGCATTTGCCATGTAGTGTGTGAGTTGTAGGAATATTGAGGACAGCAAAAGCACCCAATACCCGAGCCACGGGAGTTAGTCATTTAAGATTAAAATTACAATCCAGCCGGAGATTGAGCTTGGGTACCTCTCAACAAAGGTCACTATGCTGACCATTCAGCTAAGGAGCCTGATATTTTCACGATAACAAGAATATATCGCCGTAGTGAGTTAACTACTGCAGACGATATTTTTACAGGTGGCCTTCGTTTCAGAGGGTCCCGGGTTCAATTTCCCTGTGGACTGGGTAAATGAAATGGCGTATGGCTTTTAATGCCGGGAGTGTCCGAGGACATGTTCGGCTCGCTAGGTGCAGGTCCTTTGATTTAACGCCCGTAGGCGACTTGTGCGTCGTGGTGGTGGTGGTGGTGGTGGTGGTGATGAAATGATATTGAAGACGACACACACCCCCAGCCCCCGTGCCAGCGAAATTAACCAATGATGGTTAAAATTCCCGACCCTGTCGGGAATCGAACCCGGGACCCCTGTAACCAAAGGCCAGCACGCTAACTATTTAGCCATGGAGCCGGGCTGTGGACTGGGTGTTTTAACCGTGTATGGTTAATTCCTATTGTTCAGGTCTGGGTATTTTTGTTCGTCTCAATACACTTCTCTTCATCTACAATACAACACACCACACTACCAGTCACCTCCGAAACACGTAACACTGCGTATAGTGGGCGTCAGGGTGGGCATCCAGCCCTAAAACTGCGCCAAGTCCTCATCGGATGTGGATCCCAATAAATTGGGCGAAATCCAGGAAAAAGAAGAAGAAGAAGACTTTGGAGTAGTGAATGGTTGCAACGAAAGGACACTCGGGGAGTTTCAGTTTCTTTTCGAGGATCCAAAGGAATACCAACAAGGCTCGTTTGAGACTGCAACTTGCAAATTTTAACCATTTATTGGGAATGATTGTAAGCCTTCGTTGCTCGGGTGGCAGTGCGCCGGCCTCTCACCGCTGGGTTCCGTGGTTCAAATCCCGGTCACACCATGTGAGATTTGAGCTGGACAAAGTGGAGGCGGGATAGGTTTTGCTACGGATACTCCTGTTTTCTCTGTCATCTTTAATTTCGGCAACACTGTCTAATATCATTTCTTCTATCAGCAATTGATCATTGCCCCGAAAGAATGCAACGGTCTTCGGCAGCCTGCACAGTTCTTATCCTCGCCGCTAGATGGGGCTTCATTTATTTCATTCCTGACCCAGTTGAAACTGGAAACAGGCTGTGGATTTTTCATTGGGAATGATTGCGACGCATATTCAGCGGTCATGATCTGTTATGGGGGGCACTATACCAGGTGGTTCATGGTGTAGGTTACTGTAGTCACGTCCTAGTTCGTGAACCGTGGGCAATGGGTGAGTGGCCTAGTAAGTGGTCCTGAGAGTCGGGATACCAGTTGCTATGGAATGGAAGTGGGCATCTCGGACACATTCTGAGTCATGGTCCTCCTTGTGCTCCGACGGCTAGGACTATACAATCCACTGGTGGTTTCTAACCCGTTAGGGAAGAAATTTTCTCTGGGACTATGTGTAAGTAGGGCAGCATCCTGCTTCACAAAATTTACCGAGTTCAGAACATTTTAAGCAAGTCTCAGACCTACGAGGGTAACGGAGTCCTACTTCCGTTTGGTAGGCGAGGGACTCCTCGGAAATAACTTGGCGAACGAAATGGAATTCGATGAGGAGCTATCAGTATTACGGAAAAAGAAGGTAGAACTGACTGAGTCAGCAAAGAGGATGCGACTGTATGTGTTAGGAGATAACGTGATTCGGATCAGGGGAGATAACGAGGAAGAGGCAGGATGTTATAAAATATTCTTAATCAGGTGTTAAAACAGGGAAGGACAGAGTGCGGGGTAGGACTGTTGGTCAAGAGTATTATTTCCCGCAACATAGTTTCTGTTACAAAAGTCAATGAGTGATTGGTGTGGATAGATTTAGTTGTTGTAGGAATTATGACGAGAATTATCTCAGCGTATTCACCATGTGAGGGTGTAGTTGAGAATGAAGCTGAGAAGTTTAATTAAGCACTAAAATAATTTCATGTGGCTATTTCTAGCCTGGTGCAGCCCTTGTGGGGTAGACCATCCGAAGTGCGTCTCTTAATGACTGAGGGATGGAGCTTCGTGTCGCGTAGTGTCTATTAAGTCGCAGGGTTTCACCGTAGGAGACTATCCCAGGGTATGGGGAAGGGTTTCTATCTCGTTGTGGCAATGCCGACAACGGTTATTGCCCTTGGACCTGCCTGGCACGGCTCGAACGGCTGTGAAATTAGCGGTCATCTTTAGAACATCACGCCAGTCACTGCAAAATAAATCATTATGATGTGTTATCCAACTGTTCGCTGAGTTTTCTTTAAATAAGGAAACACCTTTTCCCTTTTGAGGAAGCTGACACCACTTTTGGAATTCCTGACCTCTCAGTAAGTGTCTTATTTTTCTGGAATCCAATATACCATTCCCTGCCCTGTGAACCATGTGACCATGCCGCGGTGGGGAGGCTTGAGTGTCCCAATCAAGCAGGTAGCCGAGCCGTAGGTGCAACCATATCGGATGGGTATCTGTCGAGAGGCCACACTAACGAATGGTTCATCGAAAGGGGGGAGCAAACTTTCGGAAGTTGCAAGGGTGGCATTCTAGATGATTGACTGAAATGGTCTTGTAAAATTACTTAACATGGCTTAGCTATGTAGATGCTGCTACGCGGCTGAAAGCAACGGGAAACTACAGCCGTAACTAACTCCGGAGGACATGCAGCCCTCTCTGTATGAATAATGTACTGATGATGGCTTCCTCCCGGGTAAATCCGGAGGTAAAATCGTCCCCCATTCGGATCTCCGGGTGGGGACTACGCGAGAGGGGACAATCATCAGCAAGATGGATACTGACATTCTGCGAGTCGGAGCGTGGAATGTTAGACGTTTGAATCGCTGTGGTAGGTTAGAGAATCTGAAGATAGAGATGGACAGACTAAAGTTAGATGTAGTTGGTATAAGTGAAGTGCATTCGCAGGAAGAGCAGGATTTTTGGTCAGGCGACTACAGAATTATCAACACAAAATCAAACAGGGGGAATTCAGGAGAAGGTTTAATAATGAATTAGAAAATAGGGCAGCGGGTAAGCTACTACGACCAGCATAGTGAAAGAATTATTGTTGTCAAGATAGACACCAAGCCAAAGCCCACCACAATAGTGCAGGTCTATATGCCTACTAGTTCAGCGGATGATGAAGAAATCGAAAGAATGTACGAAGAGATAGAAGATTGAATACAATATGTAACAGGCGACGAGAATCTAATTGTGATGGGAGACTGGAATGCAATGGTAGGCCAAGGAAGAGTAGGTAACATAGTAGGAGAATTTGGATTGGGACAAAGGAAAGAAAGAGGAAGCCGGCTGGTTGAATTCTGCACCGATCACAATTTAGTCCTTGCTAACACTTGGTTCAAACCCTACAAACGACGGTTGCATACATGTACGAGACCTGGAGACACTGGAAGGTATCAAATAGACTTCATTATGATTAGGCAGAGATTCAGAAACCAGGTGTTGGATTGCAAGATTTTCCCAGGAGCAGGTGTGGACTCTGACCACAACCTGTTGGTCATGAAATGCCATATGAAGTTGAAGAAATTGAAGAAAGGGAGGAATGCAAGGAAATGGGATCTAGAAAAGTTGAAAGAAAAGAGTGTGAGGAATTGTTTCAAGGAACATGTAACACAAGGACTAAATGGAAAGGCTGAAGGAAACACAGTAGAGAAAGAATGGACAGTCATGAATAATGAGATCAGTAAGGCTGCTGAAGAAAAGTTTGGAAGAAAGGAAATATCAACTAAAAAACAATGGATAACTCAAGAGATACTAGACCTGATTGACGAACGACGAAAGTACAAGAACGCAAAAATGAGGAGGGCAGAAAAGCATACAGGCGAATAAAGAATGAAATAGATAGAAAGTGCAGGACATCTAAGGAGGAATTGCTGAAAGAGAAGTGCAAGGATGTTGCAAGTTGTATGGTCCTAGGAAAGGTAGATGCTGCATTCAGAAAAATCAAGGAAACCTTTGGAGAAAGGAAAACTAGGTGTATGAATATTAAAAGCTCAGGTGGAAAACCACTTCTAGGGAAAGAAGACAAGTCAGAAAAAATGGCAGGAAGGTATGAAGGTAAAGAAGTAGATGATAGGGTTCTGGAACAAGAAGAGACTGTTGATGCTGATGACATGGGAGGCCCAATTTTGAGGTTAGAATTCAGAAGAGCTTTGAGAGACCTAAGTAGGAACAAGACACCGGGACTTGATGACATGCCCTCAGAATTTCTGACTGCCTTAGGAGAAACCAGCATGGCAAGGTTATTCCATTTAGTGTGTAAGATGTATGATACAGGAGAAGTGCCACCCGATTTTCGGCAGAATGTGGTTATACCTATTCCCAAGAAAGCCGGTGCTGACAAGTGTGAAAACTACCGCACCAATAGTTTAGTATCTCACGCCTGCAAAATTTTAACACGTATTATTTACAGTAGAATGGAAAGACAAGTTGAAACTGAGTTGAGAGAAGAACAATTTGACTTCAGAAGAAAATAATGTGGGAACACGTGAAGCAATCCTGACTTTACGCCTGATCTTAGAGGACCGAATTAAGAAAGACAAACCCACGTACATGGCTTTCGTAGATATAGAGAAGGCATTCGATAACGTTGATTGGACCAAGCTGTTTGAAATTCTGAAGGTGATCGGGATTATCTACAATCTATACAAAAATCAGTCTACAGTGATAAGAATCGGGGGCTTTGAAAAAGTGGCAGCAATCCATAAAGGAGTGGGGCAAGGCTGCAGTTGTCCCCTCCCCTTTTCAATGCTTACATAGAACACATGATAAAGGAAATCAAAGAGAAATTTGGAAAGGGAATCAATTCCAAGGAGAGGAAATCAAAACCTTGAGATGTGCCGATGATGTTGTTATTTTATCTGACTCTGTAAAAGATCTGGAGAAATTGCTGAATGGTATGGACAGAGTCTTGGAGTCTTGGAGTGGCAGCAATCCATAAAGGAGTGGGGCAAGGCTGCAGTTGTCCCCTCCCCTTTTCAATGCTTACATAGAACACATGATAAAGGAAATCAAAGAGAAATTTGGAAAGGGAATCAATTCCAAGGAGAGGAAATCAAAACCTTGAGATGTGCCGACGAAAATAACAAAAGACCAAAACAAAAGTAATGGAGTGCGGTGGAACAAAGTCAGGTGATGCAGGAAATATGAGATTATTAAATGAAGTCTTAAAAGAAGTAGAGGAATATTGTCACTTGGGTAGTAAAATAATTAACGATGGCAGAAGTAAGGAGGACATAAAATGCGGACTAGTACAACCAAAGAAGGCCTTCCTTAAGAAAATAAATTTGTTCACCTGGAACGTTGATATAGGAATTAGAAAGATGTCTTTGAAGACTTTCTTCTGGAGCGTGGCACTGTATGGAAGTGAAACATGGACGATAACTAGCTCCGAAAGAAAGAGAATAGAAACTTTTGAAATGTGGTGTTACAGAAGAATGCTGAAGGTGAGGTGGGTAGATAGAATCACGAATGAGGAGATACTGAATCGAATTGGTGAGAGAAGATCGATTTGGCTAAATTTGACCAGAAGAAGAGATAGAATGATAGGGCACGTCTTAAGACACCCAGGACTTGTGCAGTTGGTTTTTGAGGGACGTGTAGGTGGTAAGAACGGCAGGGGTAGACCAAGTTACGAATATGACAAGTAGATTCGAGCAGATGTAAGATGTAGTATTGTCCGGCCCCGCGGTGTAGGTGTGTCACCCGGCGGCCTCGAGGTCGATTCCCGGCCGGTTCAGGGTTTTTGATTGTAATGATTAATATCTCTGGCCTGGGGACTGGGTGTTTGTGACGTCCTTAATGTTCCTTTCCTCACACACAACATTCCACACTATCGCCATTCCATTAACACGCAGGTTCATACTAGATGGTGCCAGTACGGGCAAAAGGTCCACATGGGTCGACGCCCCGACGTAGTAATGTAGAAATGGAAAGGTTGGCACGGGATAGGGTGGCATGGAGGGCTGCATCAAACCAGTCTATGGACTGATGACTCAAACAACAACATATACCATGCTTGGAATTTAATACGGTGACACTGCAGGTTTTATAGGCAGTTGGTACTCTCCTCAGAGAGGTGCTTACTTCCCAAAATATAGGGGTTTCCATTTATTTGTAGGCTAATGAGAGGGGGATAATCTGTTTATAATAATTAAGATGTCTGCTTCCAGTTACTTGTTCTTCTCCTTCTACATTCTTGTCTTCTTCCTGTTACCTAGGGTCATAACTTTGAGTGGGTTTAGCTACGTTTTAAGGTCGGATGCCCTTCTTGACGCCAGCCATCTGTGGGGTTATTTATTCACTACTGCGTACTTTTATGCTGGTTTGTTGTGGATATCTGAAGATCTCTATTAAGACGAACACAAATATCCAGCTCCGAATTGGAGGATATAATAAGACGTGAAGAAAATCCCTGACCCGGCCGGAAATCGAACCCGGGCCCTCTGAACCGAAGGCCAGTACGCTGACAAATAATGTAAGTTATTCGGGTGAAGGAATTGTGATTGGGATACGTGTACCACATCCACAGTATATCAACCACTGAGAATGATTTAAAAGGTATCATTATACTAGGCTACTGGTGTCAGTAAAATAAGGATCATCATAAATGTTGTCATTGACTGACCGTTTGACAATTATATCGTTACTGTATAATGGAGGATTAAATTATCTACTTACCGGAATACGCGAACGAGGCGCTGAAACATGACGACGCACTGTCGTCTTTGGCCGAGCTCCTAGGCTCTTTTGTTGATCCATGATACCTGAAAAATAGGGAAGATTTCACGTAAACACAGTAAATACAGTTCAGTAAAACATAAAGAAGCTGGGGTATGAATCCCTCTGGTAGGTTTAGGGGCGATGATTTTATGAGATTATAGATTTTCGGCGACGATGAGATAGGACAGGACAGGGAAGGAAGTGACTGCCTTAAACAAGGTACGAAGTGCTATGACGATGGTGGAGAAATGAACAAGATGCTGAACAGCATTGCTATAAACAAGGTTTCTAAGTAGAAATATCCTTTTTGTACCGCTCTTTCCCACATCCTGGTGGGGTTGCGAGTTGGTATTTTATCGCACATATGAACATGGCCCACTTGTAAAACCGCATGCGTTTCTAGTGCCAACTATGTGTAGATGTATATACTCACTAGAGCATGCTTCTGTTGGTGGTTGGTAGTGTGGTATACTTTGTTTGAATGAATGTTTATCGTCCCTGCTATGCCAAAACCACGATTGTGACAATGCTCTTCCTATCCATTATTTCCCACTAAGACTTGGTCACGCCTCCCAGCCACATATTGATATGCAGTCCATCAGAACAATTTTCGTTGAGTTTCTTTTCCTATGGGCGTGCGTAAACGATAATGAACCTTACATACATCATATTCTAGAAGTGGGTAAATATGTCATGCAAACATATCTTCCTACAGTACGGTACGGTAAGGTTCATTTGCCTTTACACATTTATATAGGAAAATGAACACCACGAAAATTGTTCCGATGGACTGTATAACAATATGTGGCTGAGGGAGGCGTGACCAGTCTTAAGGGAATTAGTGGCTAGGAAGAGCATTGTCACATTCGCGGTTTTGGCACAGCAGGGACGATATGTATAAAATCAAACACAAACGCCCAGTACGAGCTCCAAAAGAATTAACTAGATATGGCTAAAATCCATGACCTAGCTGTGAATCGAACCAAGCGTCACTGCATTGGCTATTCAGCCAAGGAACTGGACCCTAAGTAGAAATGAAATTTTATCTTACTTCGCCGCTCTACTCATCGATCTAGATATCTGCATGAATAAAATCGAGTAAGATATCAATAAGCAGATTGAGCTTAGACAGATGAGAACATCATAGCTGAGAAAGCGGTGTGGTATCTCGTACAGTGAGTAATGGAATTTCATCGCTAGTGAAGCGAGGGCAATACACGGCCCGTCTAACGGTTTTAAGATTACAGCTTGTCACTCCGCTCGCTTCTATACGTACTGGGTCTTAAATGACAAGCTTATGTACTATGAAGATAATCGGTAATTGAGGCACCCAGCACCAGCAGTTTCAATGTCTCTTATTTTAACCTTGTTCTTACTGTAACTGTTCCCTCTCGTCAAAACACTTGTGGAGATGAAAGTTATAATCTTGGGACACATGAATATTAAATAAACTATTTGTGGCTTGCCCGCAAATTGCCACGCAAATAGAAACAATTAACATTCCATGGTTCCCCATTTCTCTATGTAATGTTTGGGCGCCATGATTACAGTTTTAAATAAAACTGTAAACCAACATTTATATTTACTAGCATAGAGACTTATATTGAAATCACAGGGGTAGGATTTTAAATAATTAACCATTAAGTATCGCTTAAGAAAGAAAATTAACGCAATATAAAATACAAATGAATTTATTATACAAAAAAAATGAGATGAATCGGAAAAGTTTCCTTAAAGCGTGGAGGGATTTAGAATTTACTGAATTTACTATTGCTTGCTTTATCTAATTGAAGCTCACCAATTGCAGCTTCCGTTGAAGTCATCTGGTTTCCGTGGTTACTCGTTCTCTCCTTCTCGATGTAGACTTTGTTCCATGGACATCCTTCCTTCCTTCTCTGATGTGGTACGGGCTATCTGGACTAACACTCCCTACTTGCCTAGTCTTTAAATTAGACATTGGCCCTATACTTGTAAAAACTGATCAGCGTTGATCGTATGAGGAGAAAATTCAGAGATATGAATTTTTCCATATTAGCAGAAATCTCAATCCAACTGAGCTATACTATTTATACTGTACAGACTTGTACCAAAATTCCGTAGACTTGAACTAAACATAGTTCATCGTCCACAATATTTACTGAATATAACACAAGCCGTAAGCTTGTTTCGTGTCACGCAGATCCGATAACATTACCGCAGCTGAGTACTGTATCGAAGCGATAACACATTGTACAAAAATAACTATGTCGCGGAGCGACCACACTCTGTTTCAAATATCAAATCACGTCGTCCAAAGTAGATGTTCACAGTAGAAGTACTAGTGATGGAGTACACGTAGTTAGGTTGTAAGGTTGTAAGGTCGTAAGGTCGCAAGGTCCCATTCTCGTGTTGAGAATCAGTATATATCCGGGCTCACCCCCACTCTTGGTAACAGTTCAATCTTAAAACTCATATACAACGAAGTATCTGATTCGATAGATCGAAGCATCAACTCCCCTTCCCTTCTTCCTCGACAGGTCCAGAAGGCGTGGCGATGATATAGCTGACCATCTTGCAAGCCTCGCGCACGGGTCGCTGTTTACTAGCCTTGGTCATAAAATAAACCCATGACTCACGCAAAATCCCAAGCTTCAAGAATAACCCTCCGTATACACAAACATGAGATGAAATGAAAACAACTATGTCTCAACATATTGACCGTATTTACAACATAATGAATTCTTATCCTACATAATATAATAATTTAAATAATAAAACGATGTTATCATATATACAATATGATTCCAAAAAGCCTTGATTACAAATGATTGACGTTGAATAAATATGTTATTACAAATAATTGCCGACGGCGGGTAAACTTGATATCAAATGATATCGCGTAAAATGATATTATATTAAATTAGTAGGGCTGGAGAAGCCTGGACGGTTACATACGCCCTCCTGTTATTTACAGATATAACATATATGAAAATAACACACTACACCAAAATGGTTGATATATACATCATTACATCTGACGCACAATTAATAAAAATATACATAATTAAATCTTGTATCTCACTGTAGAGTATCTGTTTCAACGATACCAGATAACATTAGTAATAATTCCTGCCGATTTTCTTGCGAAAGTTTGTCAGCAACACTCATATATACAACAAAACAACAGGTAAATAACTCTATCTTTGCACTTCACCATCAAAGTGTTCGGCAGTTCCAGGTTATAATAATATATACACCACACACACACGTAATCACACGTGGATTACCTCTCTTAGATGGCCGCAAGCAATTTCTTGTTTTCATTGCAAAAAATATTACTACTGAGAAAATCATTGCATTCATTTCCTTCTGCAGTTTCAAAAGAAATCCCAAGTTACTCATGGCTTCTACAATGGTGTCAGGTCTAGGTTGACAACCTATACATGAATTCACGTTTTCCAACTCAAGTACATTTAATGTTATCAAAACAACACCTGGGAGACATTACACTTAATTCGCAGAAGTATATCTTCTCAGAGAGCGAATATTATAAGTGGCCAACATGACACGATTACCATCTTTCAATCTGTATGCACAAGGACCAACCCGACAGTGAATCTGGAATGGACCCTGATACAACAAAAAGAATTTCTTCGTCACTTTCTCTTCACTGGACGAGAGCATGGGAACACGTAACAGAACAGAATCTCCTACCTGAAATTCGTCTAACACCTGACGTTTCTGCTGTCTGCTACGCTTCTCAGCCGCTTTAATCAAATTCTCTCTCGCTAACCTGACATATATCTGAGAGTCCCGCTGAGGTTCCTGTGTAATACCTAGTACTTTTGTCAGCTCATTCCTTGGATTGCTGCCAAAATGAACCTCTAATGGGGTGAATTTCGTACTATCATGCTGAACCATGTTAATCCATTTCTCAATCAACGTTAAAGAACCCACCCACGCAGTGTGCTTGTCATGAACTAAAGATCTAAACATCCTACCTAATTCCTTCATCGTGCGTTCACACATATTCCCTTGCGGATTCCTAATTGAGGAAAAAACATGTGTGATACCTAACTCTGTCATCACAGCCTTCCACTTCTTCGAGGTAAATTGAGATCCGCTATCAGATAATAACCTACTAGGCGTACCTAATTCCTGAACATACTTGTCACTAATAATCTTACTACAACTAAGACCTGTCGCTTTTCTCATTAAAAGATTGACATACAGACTACTCGAAACTTCAATAATACCATCCTCTAACATAGCTTCAATTTGATTGTCTACCGCTTTAGCATATTTATGTGGTATCGGATATCTCGGTCCAGCGAATATACTTTTATCCAGCACTGAAAATGAGTGTTCATACACATGTGTTTTGCCAGGTTTCGATGAAAATACTTCCTTGTGTTCTCTCAACACATACAACAATCGGTTCCTCTGACCTTCTTCCAAATTGCTACTATCTACCGCTTCTCTCAAAGCATCATCGTGTTATCCTCTAACCACACTTCACACAACTTAAAATCCGCTCTCTCTTCTTCATCTTTTGAAACCTCATTAACACACCACATGTTACAAACCTCCACTTTCGTCTGAACGTCGGCATCCCACGTGACTTTAACATCCTCATTATCCCACCTTAAATATACTATCGCCTCATTGTAATCTAGCCGAGCTGAGTATAAACTTAGCCAGTCAGATCCCAAGATAACATCAAATATAAGATTCGGAATAACAAGACATATCTGAATTTTCGACTTCCCGTTAATACAAATAGGTATGGCAACTTGTTTACATATTTGCTTGGATCGTTTACCTACAGCAGTGACGATATATGTGGATTTCACAGGCATTTCCTCAATCTCAAAATTCTCCTTCTTTCTGTCCTCATACCACTTCAAACTTACACATGATCTTTGACTGCCTGAATCCAATAAAGCCTGATACTGCGCCCTCCATATAACGATCGTAACAACGGGGTTATCACTTTTACTACCAACATCGACTTGATTTACTTCCACCTCCCGTAATAACTCATCTCTAACATCGAGATCATAATTCATGTGCGTCATTACACAATTTCTCGCAACATGTACTGAAGACTGATAATCTGATCTCTCATTACCGTCTACTATCAGTTTAAATTACTGTGTCTCCTTGTATCCTGATTTCGGCTTGTACCTTCCTCTACATTGCGTTCCCTCTGAACATTCCTATTTTGCTGGTGTGACTGATTACCTACAGGTTGTTGTCTCGGTTGAAACTGACCACGGTGATTGTGTTCTTGTCTTCTGGGTGGTGTCTGAAAGTTTGTGTGCTCACGTGTACTATTACTACTTCCTAACGCATCGAAACTTGCTGGCAATCTTTCCATTCCCTGAATAGACTCTATCTGTTGCATACAGCTAGCTTCGCGGATTTTGTTGGGAAAATGTCTGAGTAATAACTTAACAATATCTCTCTCCGCTGACATCCCATCTACGTTTTTACAAATCATAACGTGGGCTAAACAATATTCGGTCATAGAAACTCCTTCGTGTGGCCTAAATTTCCCAAAGACAATGCGTTCTCCTTCCCTGCTTTGTATAGCTTCACTCCAAAAATTTTCCGTGAAATATTTCTGGAATTCCACCATGCTGGTCATGCTGCTCTTATACACCGCAAACCATGATTTCGTTTCTCCAATAAAAGCTTTACCAATTACTTCTAACGCTTCTTCCCATTCAATGATTCCTTCTTCGATTCGCTTTTCAAACCGTTTCTTAACAGTGTTTAAAAAATCTAAAGGGTTTGTCTGCCTCCCATTGAATTTAGGTAGTTCAGTTTCATATATGAAATTTGTACCATGGCACTGACTTCCTATATTACCTCTCTTTTCTCTGATTTCTTTACGTATTAGTGCCTCCGACCTCTCAATACGTTCATTAATTCTTTTCTCTCTAGTTTCTACGTCATTTGCAATGTGTTCCTGTCTTTCCTTGGTGGCTTTAATTTCAATAGCATATTCCTCTGCTTTCTTAAACTTTTCATTACATTTTTGGCTTTAATCTCTACCTTACCACACAGATCATCGTATTGTTGTACTTCTTCTCTAACTTTACTAACTTCTCCTACTTGTTCCTGAATTTTACAATTAATTGCTGTGATCTGCTGGTCTACTTCGCTTCTATGTTCAGTTAACTTACTTTCTACCACTTTCTCATGCTGGCTACGTCTCATTCCCTGTTCCGCTAACTGATTCTCAAAACGTTTCTGCTGCTCTAGTGCTTCATCTAATCTATGATCTAAAGCATCCATCCTAGCATTAATTTCTCAGCTAATTTCGGTTTTCGTCTGTTCTATTTCTCTGCTAATTTCGGTTTTCGTCTGTTCTATCTCCTTTCTATTTTCTTTAATCTCTGTCTGTGTTTTCTCTACTTCTTTCTTTATTTCATTCGTTTGTTCAAATATCCCTTGCATCATCACAAACAGTTGCTCCATATTCTTATCACTATTAGTATTACATTTCTCGCCCTACATCCTAGCTACATCAGATTCTGTACTATTTTCCATGCTCCCACCACTCTCTACCGTTTTATCTACTTCAATACTTTCATCTACAACATTCCTAGAATTCAGTGTCTCGCCTCCCTTTACTAAGTTTCCGCTACGTAATTTCATGTCCTTTTCATTTTGTGCAGCCATGATTCCCCCAAAATCACACATACAAATTATATGGACACCCACTTAATCCCCACAAACACAGACTCTACTTTACTGCTTTCTTTCCACGAATACTTAATGGTTTTCGAGCTTCACGTTGGTGCGACAAATGTAACTGTTCCCTCTCGTCAAAACACTTGTGGAGATGAAATTTATGATCTTGGGACACATGAATATTAAATAAACTATTTGTGGCTTGCCCGAAAATTGCCACGCAAATAGAAACAATTAACATTCCATGGTTCCCCATTTCTCTGTGTAATAAATTTTAAATAAAACTGTAAACCAACATTTATATTTACTAGCATAGAGACTTATATTGAAATCACAGGGGTAGGATTTTAAATAATTAACCATTAAGTATCGCTTAAGAAAGAAAATTAACGCAATATAAAATACAAATGAATTTATTATACAAAAAAAATGAGATGAATCGGAAAAGTTTCCTTAAAGCGTGGAGGGATTTAAAATTTACTGAATTTACTATTGCTTGCTTTATCTAATTGAAGCTCACCAATTGCAGCTTCCGTTGAAGTCATCTGGTTTCCGTGGTTACTCGTTCTCTCCTTCTCGATGTAGACTTTGTTCCATGGACATCCTTCCTTCCTTCTCTGATGTGGTACGGGCTATCTGGACTAACACTCCCTACTTGCCTAGTCTTTAAATTAGACATTGGCCCTATACTTGTAAAAACTGATCAGCGTTGATCGTATGAGGAGAAAATTCAGAGATATGAATTTTTCCATATTAGTAGAAATCTCAATCCAATTGAGCTATACTATTTATACTGTACAGACTTGTACCAAAATTCCGTAGACTTGAACTAAACATAGTTCTTCGTCCACAATATTTACTGAATATAACACAAGCCGTAAGCTTGTTTCGTGTCACGCAGATCCGATAACATTACCGCAGCTGAGTACTGTATCGAAGCGATAACACATTGTACAAAAATAACTATGTCGCGGAGCGACCACACTCTGTTTCAAATATCAAATCACGTCGTCCAAAGTAGATGTTCACAGTAGAAGTACTAGTGATGGAGTACACGTAGTTAGGTTGTAAGGTTGTAAGGTCGTAAGGTCGCAAGGTCCCATTCTCGTGTTGAGAATCAGTATATATCCGGGCTCACCCCCACTCTTGGTAACAGTTCAATCTTAAAACTCATATACAACGAAGTATCTGATTCGATAGATCGAAGCATCAACTCCCCTTCCCTTCTTCCTCGACAAGTCCAGGAGGCGTGGCGATGATATAGCTGACCATCTTGCAAGCCTCGCGCACGGGTCGCTGTTTACTAGCCTTGGTCATAAAATAAACCCATGACTCACGCAAAATCCCAAGCTTCAAAAATAACCCTCCGTATACACAAACATGAGATGAAATGAAAACAACTATGTCTCAACATATTGACCGTATTTACAACATAATGAATTCTTATCCTACATAATATAATAATTTAAATAATAAAACGATGTTATCATATATACAATATGATTCCAAAAAGCCTTGATTACAAATGATTGACATTGAATAAATATGTTATTACAAATAATTGCCGATGGCGGGTAAACTTGATATCAAATGATATCGCGTAAAATGATATTATATTAAATTAGTAGGGCTGGAGAAGCCTGGACGGTTACATTACTACTCAAGTTCGCTACAGTATGTGCCATATGGCCTATACATTTATTGGTACTTTTCGGAGACTTTTGCCTCAGTTACTATGCACATACGAGTACGATCCCTTCTAAGTTACATTATGGTCGCTGTTCGGGCAATGCTCTTTCTATCCATGATTTTCCTTACGATTACTCACGCTTCCCGGTCACATATGGATATTTACTTCATCAGGACAATATTCTTTGTGTTAATTATTTTATGCTTGCGTGTAAAGGTAAATGAACCTTACTGTACCGCACTCTAGGAATGTATGTTTGCATGACTTATTTACGCACTCCTACGGTATAATGTACTTAAGGTTCATTTTCCTTTACACTTTGGCACACGAAAATGAACACAACGAAAATTATTCTGGTGGAGTGCATATCCATATGTGGCTAGGAGGCGTGAACATATTAAGGAAAATAATGAATAGGAAGAGCATTGTGATATATGACCTTTTGTCCGAACGGCGACGTTATAACATCTGGTGACATCCTTCTTTCTAATTTTGATGTATGCCCCGAGTTGATGGTGTTCATCGAACAAAATGTCTGTATCTCTACGCCTGTGTTGGTGATTAATCTGAATATCTTTTCAAGTCAAGTCGTTCGCTGAATGAAGAAGAAATATTACGAGTTATTATTGATGATGATGATGCTTGTTGTTTAAAGGGGCCTAACATCAAAGGTCATCGGCCCCGAGTTATTATTAGTTTCGAGTCAGATATGGATGAAAATGACAGCAGTAACTCATATTAGGGAATTACTCTGTATCACCAAACAGACAATGGCGCCGGAAATAAAATATTGTGTCCTTTGCACAATACAGACATCTTCGCCGTCCACAACGCAAGTAGTGGGATGTTTCTCTACTATTTGTGCTCTGTGTCCAGCGTCAATACCAACACCGTACGAGGCCACGGCGGTTTATCGCGTGGATCCCTAGGTGGACTAAGTGATTGACGAGAGGTGTCACCTCAGGACTTCGTGAAATTTTCTGTCTGTGTCTGGCCGGGTTCAAAAAACCCCAGGTATCCTGGACTTGCTCGTAGGACAACTGGGGGTCTCCCCGTTTAAGCCTGAGAGTTACAGACTCATCACGACGACACCAAGTTCAGTACTGCCACTACAACCTGCACCACCACAACTACGACCAACGTTTCGCTATCATCCAGCGCTTTGACGATCACCACTCCCGCACACAACTGAGGGGTCACATGCCCCAGCATAGAAATCCTCACTCTGCCGCCGCCAACACGCCATATCTTATCAGATCCAGTACCACAACGAATCGACAAGATCGCTGCGAAACGCTCCATCTCCAATCCAACGGATGACGACACTATCCGGAAGCCGCCGCAGTACCAGCACAAAACCAGTTGAACAAGTCCTGAGTGTCTTAGGACGTGCCCTGTCAATCTACCTCTTCTTCAGGTCAAATTTCGCCAAATCGTTCTTCTCTCACCGAATCGATTCAATACCGGTATCTGATCGTTTGTGACTCGATATAACCACCTTACCTTCAGGAATCTTCTGTAGGCCTAACGCCACACTCTAAAAACGAATTTCTCTTTCTGCACTAGTCTCTGTACGTGTTTCACTTCCATACAAGGCCACACATTATACAAATGTCTTCAGAAACATGAACAAGAAACCCTCCCGCTCCCGTTAATTTCGCCCTCCTGCGTGTACAGCGAGCTTGTATCGCCAGTCTCGACAACTCGCACGGAACTTAGCTGAGAGACGTGGGGGTACGGTTTAGTCTCGCTCGCATAGAGGTTTACATTCTATTGACAGGAATAACTGGAGCCTATTCCACAAAAGTATGGTCTTATACATTACAAGCTACTAGTGTGGGTTCTTGTAATGTATGGAGTTGTACATTTCTGTTCCACAAAAGATTGAAAGTCTCTTGTATATTATCAGTGAATTGTTACAAGTTTTACAAGTGACGATATATCAATAAACATACTACGTCATAGCATGAATCAGCTGTTTATCTTCGTATTTCATTCGTTGAATTAGGTTATGCTTGCCTCATTTATCGTAATCTCGTATTTTAAGGTAAGTTATGCAGCAAAGATTCAAAGAACTCTAATATTTCTGTGAATTTCTTAATGCTACAATGTTATTTTTCAGTTTATTTCTTTGATGATAGGAAATTACTCGTTATTATCACTCATTCTGTTCTTCCGCGATCCTCGCATGTTCCACGATAGTCTGACATACCTTGATCTCTCATTAGGAATCAGATGCCGCTAATAACGATATTCGGCGGCCAAACTTTATTGTTACGAAATTGCAAACTCTGCATGAATTGTTAAAATGGTGTCAATAGAAACGAAGTTATTCATTTTGAAGGAAATAGAAAGAAGGAAAGATATTCTTTTCGGTGCATTCAGTGAGAGACTGAAAAAATATGACAAAATAAATGGTTGGATGGAAATTTTTGACTTGGGAAAATCTCATGGAGCTTTTGAGGGGAAAAGTTGGGCGTATGTAAGAGATATACTGCTCATTAATGATTCCAGGAATGTCCTTCTTGGAACAGGTTTGTTCAGTATTTTCGGGCCAACGAACAATTTGAAGAAATTTTATATAATTTATTGCAGCTACCACAGAATGTATTGACCTACCGACCGAAGATTTGGCCATCCCATGCATATCTGCAATACCATGGTACTGACCACCATTTACTAGCCAATGTAGTGTTGTCAGTAACTGTTCTTTAGCAGAGAGAGATGTATTTCTGTTCGTAGGATGTTTTAACCTATGCCCAATATCTCTCAAAATTTCTTCCACTTGTATTGTGCTTAACCTAAAACGCGCATTGTATTCAAATTCAGTGTTAAACTGGAAATTTATTCTTTCCCTATACAGACGGTAGTTTTCATTTTCACCACCATCACTAACACTACTGCTAGACCACATACGTATCAAAATGTATCTGAAATAAGTATATTTAAATAGCACTAGTGCATTTATATATTATTGTCCTTTCACTAGTAAGTTACAAGTACTAGTACTTTCGTGGAACACACCCATACAAATTCACTGGTAATTTGTAAGTATGGAGAAGTAAAGCACAACTGTAGAAAATTCTTTTGTGGAACAGAAACTCTGGTATTTGTACTAGTTACTAGAGAATTTACTTGTAATGTACAAGACCATACTTTTGTGGAATAGGCCCCTGGAGAAGGAGGAGTAGAATATCTTAGGACTATGATAGTCCGAGAGGAATTTATATTACTGTATTAACGATATGGTTCATAAAGTTTGAATGAAATGGCGTATGGCTTTTAGTGCCGGGAGTGTCGGAGGACATGTTAGGCTCGCAAGGTGCTGGCCTTTTATTTTACTCCCGTAGGCGACCTGCGCGTCGTGATGAAGATGAAATGATGATGAAGACGACACATGTACTCAGCCCCGTGCCAGCGGAATTAACCAATGATAGTTAAAATTCCCGACCTTGCCGGGAATCGAATCCGGGACCCCTGTGACTAAAGGCAAGCACGCTAATCATTTAGCCATGGAGCCGTACTTTAAAATTTAAAATAATCAGTGACAAACGTTTGTTTTACAAAGGAATAAATAGTGTTTCACATTTTCTTTTTTTGCTATTTTGCTTTACGACGCACCAACACAGATAGGTCTTATGGCGACAATGGGACAGGAAAGGGCTAGGAATGGGAAGGGAGCGGGCGTGGCCTTAATTAAGGTACAGCTCCAGCATTTGCCTGGTGTGAAAATGGGAAACCACGGAAAATCATCTTCAGGGAGGCCGACAGTGCAGTTCAAACCCACTATCTCCCTGATGCGAGGTCACAGCTGCACGTCCCTAACCGCACGGAAAATTCGCCCGGTAAATAGTGTTTCAAACAGAAAACAAGGGATATGGCAAAATCTCCTTAGGCGATTAAATCACTGATTTCAAGTTAACGAATTCACCGATGTAGTCTATGTAATCTAAGTCAAGATTGTAACCTAGTAAACTCAGAGACAAGGTAGATACTGCAAGAAAATCTATGGATATTGTTAGATGCAACTATGCGAGAAACCTCATTGCACAAGTCTACGAAGTGGATAATATATTTCAAAGAGGCTTGTTTAAATGTAGTTCCATTTTAAATGCAATTTCCATTTGAAACTTGTTTGAATTTTCTCATTTTCTTCGTACAGCACTGTTGCAACCGCTTCCGGATTTTCTTTGACTCTACTACATCGCCTTCTACATCATTCCTACGTAGCATGGAGTTATAAAATGTTCTGTCTCGGGTAGAGTAATTTATGCTCTAGCTATGCGCGAACATCATCATACTTTGTCTTCTTCACCGGTCGAAATCTGCCCGATGTCTTCATATGCCTTCTACAAGACTTGAAACCAAAATCCAAATTCTTCTCTTCAAGGGAATGGGAGTTGAACAATATGGATAAAATTGTATGCCGAATTTAAAGTTAATATCTTCATTTAAGAAGACACACCTACTGCAAGGAAATCAGTAATAATTTTCACCGGGATTTGGTCAAAGGCAGCATTGAAATCACGGACCTCATTAACAGGCGTGTCGCTGTTTTCCCCATTATCAGTGAGAGTACAACTGACTTTAACAATATCGTGTGTAGAGTTCCTCTAAACAGAGTAACCAATGTAGAAGGGAAAAGGTTTATGATGATGATGGTGATGATGATTGCTGTTTAAAGGGGCCTAACATCTAGATCACCAACCCAAGGAAAAAGGGTCTTAACCTTTGACCTCTCTTCTCCTTCTTCTTTTTCTCCCCTTCAGTATTGTCAAAAGGCTCTCTCGAAAGATATGAAAGAATGCCCTGAAATGGGCAATACAGGTAAACTTCTCGTCTGGCCCAGCAGACTTGTTTCCACCTATACAGGAACATTTGTTTGTATTCACCTTATGCCTTATGATCATATCGAGTACCCATTACGATTATATTCGGAGCTGATATCCTTTAACGAACAATTCAGTCGAGGAACCGCCCATCGAATAACTATCTCCATCCACCATTTAGCAAATTGCGATAAAGTCAGCCGGCAGGGTGGCAGCAGCGCAGCCAACTTAACCATTTCTAACCCGAAAGGTGTTTTACTTATCTACTTGTGACTTCGGAAGTGGACTTTACGATTTCTGTTTCAAAAATTATAAGTTACTGTACTTATACAACACGACAAGGTCATCATTTGACTGACTTAAGATTTTCTATTCCGTTTGTAAATTAACACAACATGAGTACGGGCCTTCAGGACAAAAACTATGCATTCCACCTGATTTCTCGAAAACTTAACTTAAGAACTTTTGATTCTGAGTGCCTAAATGTGTGAAATAACAATTAAAATACTCGACTAGTTACCAACCAACCAACCAACCAACCAACCAACCAACCAACCAACCAACCAACCAACCAACCAACCAACCAACCAAACAAACAAAAACATACAAACCAACAGAGCCGTGGCACAACGGTCTTGACCTGCCAGGACGACAGCTGCCCAGCAGATACTGGAGTGCCATCTGGTCAGCGTGACGATACCGTCAGCCGTATTGTTTTGTTTTCGCAACCGCGTTCGTTGCCACTCTTATCAGCAGCTCTTCATATGGTCTTACGAGGCCGAGTGAATCACGTTTCATTCCTCAGTCAAGAATTAAAATCCGTCGACTGGCCGGGAATTGAATCCGTGGTCTCCACGAACGAGACAGGAATGCTACCTCTGCACCATGGGGCTGGCTGGCAAATGGCAATGAGTATCATACGAATGATGAAAATAAAAAAGAGCTGCGGTCACGTTGGGATGAGGACACGAATTTCGCTCCGTGACTAACTGGTTAGCATACTGGCCTTTTTTCTCAGTGGTCCTGGGTTTGATTCCCGGATGGACTCGTGATTTGGAGATGTATTGGTTAATTGATATGGCTCGAGGGACTGGGTGCTTGTGCTGTCTTCAGTATTAGATATAAGTTAATCCTCAGTAGAAAACCATACTTACAGGCGTGCGGATCGCCAACGGACATCAAATCGAAAGGCCTGCACTAGGCATTTCTGGAGGCCAAACGCCATTATTACTATATTACCAGCCACCACAGAATGATAAATTTGTTCACATAGGATTGGAATAGGGAAGGACAGGGCCAAATCCACATATGCGACACAGTGCGTATTCACGGCCCCAACAGGATGTGGAAAAAGAATGTAATAATAATAATAATAATAATAATAATAATAATAATAATAATAATAATTGGTGGGGCTGTACCTTAATTCTTCTTACCAGGAGGCCCCGGGTTCGATTCCAGGCCAGGTCAGAGATTTTTACCTGCATCTGAGGGCTGGTTCGAAGTCCACTCAGCCGACGTGATTACAATCATTGAGGACCTATCTGACGGTGAGATGGCGGCCCCGGTCTAGAAAGCCAAGAATAACGGCCGAGAGGATCCACCGTCTTGATCACACGACATCTCGTAATCTGCAGGCCTTCGGGCTGCGCAGCGGTCGCTTGGTAGGCTATGGTCCTTCGGGGCTGTTGCGCCATGGGGTTTGTTTTTGTACCTTAATTAAGGCCCGGCCGTTTTCTTCCCACTCCTAAGCCTCCTATCCCATCGTTGCCATAAGACCTGTCTGTGTCGACGCGACGTAAGACAAATTGTTAAAGAAAAAAGTAATAATAATAATAATAATAATAATAATAATAATAATAATAATAATAATAATAATAATAATCATTCGCTACGTGCCTAACAGAAACTGTGTTGCGTGCAAAAGTATTCTTGATGAACAGTCCTACCCCACACTCAACCCTTCCCTTTTTAACACGTATTATGAATACTTAATATTCCACTATTTCTTCCTCGTTATCTCCCTTACCCGCACAGCATTAACTCCTGACACATCCAGACGCAACCTCTCTGCTAACTCAGCCAGGTCTACATTCTTTCATAAGCCCAATTAATATTGACAGCTTCCCGTCGAATTCCAGTTTGATCGCCAAGTTATTTCGAAAGAATCCCTCGCCTATCCAGCGGAAGTGGGACTCCGTTAATCCAATAGGTCCGAGGCTGGCTTAAAATGTTCTACGGTCGGTAAATTCTGTGAAGCAGGATGCTACTCTGCTTACACGTAGTCCAGTGAGTATCTTTCCTCTAACGGTTTAGGGACGACCGGTGGATTATATAGTCCAGTCGCCTGAGCACAGGGAGGGCAATGACCCAGAGTATGTCCGAGATGCCCACTCCCATTCCATAGCAACTGGTATCCCGAATCTCAGGACCAGTTACTATGCCACTCAACAGTTGGCCATGGTTCAAGAACTAGGACGTGACTACAGTAACCCACACTACGAATAATAATAATAATAATAATAATAATAATAAGAAGAAGAAGAAGAAGAAGAAGAAGAAGAAGAAGAAGAAGAAGAAGAAGAAGAATGCATGGCTGAGTGGCTCAGACGGGTGAGGCGCTGGCCTTCCGACCCCAACTTGGCAGGTTCGATCCTGGCTCAGTCCGGTGGCCGGTGGTATATGATGATGCTCAAATACGACAGCCTCATGTCGGTAGATTTACTGGCACGTAAAAAGAACTTCTGCTGGACTAAATTCCGGCACCTCGGCGTCTCCGAAAATCTTAAAAGTAGTTAGTGGGACGTAAAGCAAATAACATTATTAGCTGTCCGACCACGTTCTCTTGTCACCATCTTGTTTCAGTATGTCTACATTTGTGATCCAGTTTATCCATTTAACCCTAACATTCTGCATAACACCATGTTTCAAAGGCTTTTATTCTCTTCCTTCTTGTGCCACATATTGGCCCTGCTTCAATTCCATTCAACGCCGTCAAACACCATTAGACTATTCGGATACAGCTCTCTAACATGAATAACTACGTTTGTATACAGCGATTTTTTTTTCTTAAATAAGGTCTTCTTTGCTTGAGCTAGTCTACATTTAATGTCCTCTTTACTTCTGCTGCCATTGATAATCCTACAACCCAAGTAATATATTCATCTACTTCTTTTATGAATGCTCGTATCCTAGTCTTATTTTCCTGCTCATTGGGTTGGTATTTAGTGTTCATAAAACCCGTGTCAAATTTTCTGGTGCGTTCAAGAAACCACATTGAAATCACTGTTTTGACATTCCAGGGTCTTGTACGACCGATTATTATTATTATTATTATTATTATTATTATTATTATTATTATTATTATTATTATTATTATTATTATTATTATTATTATTGTTGCATTAGGGCCTACTAGGGACCACGTTCCAGTTTCAATTCTTCATCCTTTGTTGTTGTTGTTCGTTCCTTTTCTTCCAGTATTCCTTCGTTGTTTCACTACTTTTCTTTTTTCTTTCTTCAGACCACTTTATGCCAGTTTTCTTTGCCTCCTTCCCTTGGAATCCTTCCATCTTTAAAACTGTCTTCCTGAAAATTTCTCGTTCCATTACTTCTTCTCTGATGTTGTTTCTTTCCAAGTCTTGACTTTTTCTTCCAAAGATACGTGAAGATCTTTTTGGTTAGTCTACTCTCATCCATTCTGTAAACATGTCCAAAAAATATCAGTCTCCTCTTCTGTACGGTTATAGATATGTTTTCTATGTTCTGATAAATTTCGTTATTACTTCTTAGTTTCCAAAATTCTGTAGTTTTTAGAGGGCCTAATATTTTTCTTATAATTCTTCTTTCTAGTATTTCCAATGTTTCAAGTTTATAGTTGAGTACTAAGCATTCACTGGCATATAAGCATTCTAGTTTCACAACTGAGTTGTAGTGCTTTATTTTAAGATTTATAGATAAACTTTTTTTGTTATACCATATGCTCTTTCCATTTTGTGTATCCTTGCCTCTATAGCAGATTTTTCCAAACCATTTTCTTGGATTGTTTCCCCCGAATATTTGAATTGCTTTACCCTTTCGATTGAACCAACATCTGTTCCCAGCAATTTTGGAGCATTTTTTATATTCGTCATGAATTTTGTTTCCTCTGCCGAAATTCTTAAGCCTGTCATGTTGGCTGTCTCTTCCAGAAGATTTACTTATATTGCTGTATTAGTCAGGCTTTCATAGAGTATGGCAAAATCATCTGCAAGTGGTAGGCAATTTATTGCAACACCTTTGTTCTTTCTCCCCAGCATAAGTGGTAATATATTATGGTGCTTCAATTTTTCGTTCCAAATTCTCACAACGTTTTCCAAGATACAGTTGAAAACGAGTGGAGATAAGCCATCACCTTGTCTGACACCTGTTTTTATTTTAAAAGGTCGTGATATTTCACCCATAAATTTAACTTTTAAGACTATGTCTGTAAGGGTTTCGTGGATCAGGTTTGCCAATTTAGTTTTAACTCCAAACTCACGTATGGTTTTATCTAAGATTTCTCTATCAACAGAGTTAAAAGCTTTTTTTAAAATCGATTAATATAACGACTATGTCTTTCGAGTTCATTTGTCTGTGACGAATTACCGACTTCAAGTTGAATATCTGTTCAGAGCAGGACCTGCCCTTCCTAAATCCAGCTTGATATTCACCCAGTACACAGTCAAGTGTAGATTGTACTCTGTTGAGTAACATTGTTGTGAATACTTTATAAGCACTTGGTAGAAGAGAAATACCTCTATAATTGTCGACATCTTGCTTGTTACCCTTCTTACCCTTCTATTATTATTATTATTATTATTATTATTATTATTATTATTATTATTATTATTAATATTATTATTCACCTGAGTAGCTAGAGATAACGCCGACGTCAGCCTTATGAAGACCAGGTTATTCTGCGTGTAAAGGTACTGGGTAACTTGTATAGACCTACTTGCGATAGTTGACCTATACTTCAATTATATTAATCATGAAACAAACCCATGGTGCAACAGCCCATTAAGGCTTTGGTTTCTCAATAAGACTGCTTCCCATCCTAATAGTCTGCAGATACTGAAGTGATATGTGGTCACCCTTATGCACTCCTCACCTGAATTGTTTGCCTTTCTTGACCGGATCCACTGTCTCTCGCATCAGACAGATCTTCAGTCTCACGGAGTGTGTGAATCCCGTTTAAGCCTTCAGTTCAGTATTGGACTGGCCGGGAACTGAACCCGAGACCTCCGGGAAAGAGACAGAAATGCTACACATGCACCATGGGGATAACTATTGATAACTCATTGCTTTATTATTAGTATTAGGCCTATTATTATTATTGTCATCATCATCATCATCATCATCATTATCATCATCATCATCATCATCATCATCATCATCATCATCATCATTACTACTTGTTTAACGACGGAAGGATGGGAAAGGTCTAGGGTTTGGAAGGTATCGGCTGTGGCCTTAATTAAGGCAAACAATTCGGATGAGGAATGCATAAGGATATCCACATATCACTTCAGTATCTGCAGGCTATTAGGATAGGAAGCAGTCTTATTGAGAAACCAAAGCCTTAATGGGCTGTTGCTTGGTGTGAAAATAAGGCCCATGGGAAACCAACTTCAGGCCTGCTGACGGTGGGATTCGAACCCACTATCTCCCGAATGCAAGCTCACAGCTGCATAGGCCTAAGCGCATGGCCAACGCGCTCGGTATTATTATTATTATAATTTTTATTATTATTATTACTATTATTATTACTGTTGCTCGCACGGTGGCCAGGATCGTTAACGCGTTAAAGTCTAAACGGTCTGAGACCGTGGTTGGCCATCAGAATGGTGGCCGGCAGGGTAGGGGAGGTGGTGCTATACAATTTCTAATCGTTTGATTGCATGCCAAAAGCCTGGATTTAATTCCAAACCTCTCCGCAGTGCTCATACGGAGTGAGGGCATATGACGCTGTTGATGGTGATTCGGCCGTGGGATGGAGACGTTAAGCCTTGAACAGACTCCTTGGTGCCATTCCACAGGGGTAGGCTATGTGCCGGCACCGGGTTTCACCCTCTCCCTTCTTATTACCATAGGCTATATCACGTCATTCATTTCATCTCATTAACTCATCTGATAAGGTTGACGTCAGGAAGAGTACCCGGTCATGAAAACCCGCCACGACAGATTCATCTCACCTTTTACCTCACCCCGTAGAGAAATGGGTTGGACAAACAATTATTATTATTATTATTATTATTATTATTATTATTATTATTATTATTATTATTATTATTATTATTATTATTATTATTATTATTATTATTATTATTATTATTTCCTAATTTGGCCGCCTATGGACCGCATTGAACTTAAGGCTTTCTCTTCTTCTCCCCCCAGAACCTCTTCATCCTTTCACTTCTGATCTTCCTTTCTTTCTCAGATATGATATGACCAATTTGGGTCTACATTTTGGTGGCTTCTCCTGGAATGTTTTGGTGCTGTCCACTTAGCTTCTAAATTATTTTCTGTTGTGAATCATATTCATTGTAAGTCCACTTTCTATTGCATCTCTTTTTACCTCTTCTACCGACTTCGTCGAAGCTTTCAGTCCAATGATGTACTTGAATATTTTCTTAGCCGTTTCTCATCCATTCTTTCTGGATGCCCATAGAAATTTAGCTTTCGCTTTCGCATGGTGACTGTTTTTTCGGTGTATTTGTAGAGATCACCATTTTTTTCTATTCCTCCACTCCCCATCAGCATTTTTCTGTGGTTCTAAAATTTTCCTTAAAATTCTCCTCTCCTTTTTTTCTAGATCTTGAAGCTCACCCTTTTTATTCATTGTCAGGCTCTCTGAAGCGTAGAGATTCTCTGGCTTTACCACTGTACTGTAGTTTCTAAGTTTCGCCTTGTAAGGTATTGCTCTTTTGTTGTATGTTCTGGGTTAACCTGTAAGCTAATTCTAGTTGTCTAATTCTTGCCCTATTTGCCTCTTCATCTAATCCGTTAGGTTCTATCCCTTACCCTAGATATTTAAATCTATCAGATTATTATTATTATTATTATTATTATTATTATTATTATTATTATTATTATTATTATTATTATTATTATTATTATTATTGTCAACCCTTGTCCCACTTTTCTACGCTGTCTGGTATGAAGTGAGTAGAAACGTGGTAGTGAGTTTTTACGACCGAATGTCCTTCCTTACGTCAAACTCATCAGAGGAGTTAATGAGATGAAATGAATGACGTGATATAAGTTATGACAGCAGGAAGTGAGAGAGTGAAGCCCGGCGCCGGTAAATAGCCCTTTTCTGTCGAATAGCACAAAGCGGTCCGCTCAAAGCTTAACGTCTCCATCCGACGGATGAATCACCATCAACAGCGCCAAATGATCTCACGCCATATACACACTGCGGAGAGGTAAGGAATTGATTCCATGCTTTTGGAACGCCGTCTGGTGATTAGAAATTGTATACCACCACTTCCCCTACCCTGCCGGCCAACATTCTGAAGGTGAACATTTTTTCGGGCAACGGAATTCGAACAATTTAAACCACGGTGTCAGACCTTATAGATTTGACGCTTCAACGATCAAGGTTACCAGATTATTATTATTATTATTATTATTATTATTATTATTATTATTATTATTATTATTATTATTATTTAGTTCAGTACCATGTTAAAATCACACGAAGTATGGAGCGAAGCACTTAAGTTTACGGTTACTCTGACAATTGGACCAAGTTAGGCTGGGGCAAATAACAAGGCATGTAAGTTAACTGTTTATTGCGAGTGACCACATGGAAGAAAAATCACAATAAAATTTGTTATTCGCGCATGTCTACTGTTGTCCACGTTGACTGTACCAAACATCCAACCCTTCGTCTGTTGGTCACACTTCTTGTCGAAAAAGCTTGCCGGGCTGATTTGCTTGGACGGTGGAGCGGAGCTCTCTGAGCTAAACTCGGTAAGTTCGATACCGCCTCAGTCCAGTGGCAGCCTATTTGATAGTACTCTGATACGCCAGCGTTGTACCTGTAGATTTACCGGCTCGTACAAGATCTCCTCAGGGACAAATTGTGATACTCTGGCGTCTCTTCAAATTTGCAATAGATGAAGGGACGTTCAACAATTCTTCTTCTACTTCTACTAACTTACTACTACTACTACTACTACTACTACTACTACTACAGCTTTTCCCATATTTGTGGGGTCGCGGGTGCGACCAGTGTCAAGCATGTGGATCTGGTCCTGTTTTACGGCCGGATGACCTTCCTGACGCCAACCTTATGTGGAAGGATGTAATCACAATTTCGTGTTTCTGTGGTGGTTGATAGTGTAGTGTGCTGTGTGAATATGAAGAGGAAAGTGTTGGGACAAACACAAAAACCAGTCCCCGAGCCAGAAGAATTAATCAGACACGTTTTAAAAACCCCGACCCGGTCGGAAATCGAACCCGGGACCCTCTGAGCCGAAGGCCTCAACACTGACCATTCAGTCAACGAGTTGGACTCGATAAACAACTATTATCATTGTTATTGTTTTTACAATTAGCTTTACGTGGCATCAAAACAGATAGGTCCAACGGTGACGATGGGATAGGAAAGGGCTAGGAACGGGAAGGAAGCGACCGTGGCCTTAATTAAGGTACAGCCCAAGTATTTGCCTGGTGTCAAAATAGGAAACCACGGAAAATTAACTTTTGGGCTCCAAAAAGTGGGGTTCGAGCCTACTAATTCCCGAATGCAAGTTGACAGCTCCGTGACCCAAAACACGCAGCCACTTACGCGGCATCATAATTATTACATATATACATTATCATTAAAGACCATTATGCCTTTCAGCGTTCAGTCTGCAAACCTCTGTGAATTTACTAAACGTCGCCACAATCCTCTATTTGCAACTAGTGCTGTGGCCTCATTTAGTTCTATACCTATTATCTTTAAATTGTTAGAAACTGAGTCTAACCATCGTCGTCTTGGTCTCCCTCTATTTCTCTTACCCTCCATAACAGAGTCCATTATTTCTCTAAGGTAACCTGTCCTCCTCCATTCGCATCACATGACCCCACCACCGAAGCCGCTTTATGCGTATAGCTTCATCCATCGAGTTCATTCCTAACTTAGCCTTTATTTCCTCATTCCGAGTACCTTCCTGCCATTATTCCCACCTGTTTGTACCAGCAATCATTCTCGCTACTTTATGTCCGTTGCTTCTAACTTATGAATAAGATATCCTGAGTCTACCCAGCTAAGCAAAATTGGTCTGGAAACAGACCGATATAAATATAGTTTCGTCCGGGAGCTGACTTCCTTCTATTTCTACTACTGTTCATTTAAACTGCGAACTCACTGCATTAGCTTTACTACACCTTGATTCAATCTCACACAACCTAAATACTTAAAATTATGTACCTGTTCCAGCTTTTTATCACCAATCTGACATTCAATTCTGTTGAATTTCTTACCTACTGACATCAATTTAGTCTTCGAAAGACTAATTTTCATACCATACTCCTTGCACCTATTTTGAAGTTCCAAGATATTAGACTAGGTTTTCGGCAAAATCTGCCATTAAGACCAAGTCGTCAGCATAGGCAAGACTGCTTACAGTACTACATTTCCACCTAACTGAACCCCTCCCAGTCACTTTATACCTTTTTTTTTTTTTAAGTCTGTACAGAGTTCTCCTCCATTTTCACAGACACTATACATAGGTGTACATAAATGCATGAATGAGGTTTTTTTTTAATGATTCCATGACCGAATTAAATTGTCATGCATGCATGAATAAATGAATGAACACTTCTCTCCCAGTCACGGATAGCCACCAACTGGGGAGAGAGCATTCGGTTGGCAGGATAAATGCATGGATGGGATTATGCATGACTACTGCCCGGTCGTGTTATCCACCCCTGGTGAGAAAAGGGAGCCACGTTCCCGAGGATAACACGTCCGGCCCTTTCCCTTGAGGCCCAAACGGAAGACCCCACCTGATCTAATAGCTGTCAAACACTAATTTCTCACCATTCCCTAATTGCTGCGAGGCACATGTAAGCGGAAATCCCGCTCCCCATGTGCCCCCCTCCCTATTCTTCCTTCTCTGTTGCATTTAGATCACTCTACATATTCGATCCTCCTCTGCGAACCATGTGACCTTGCCGCGGTGGGGAGGCTTGCGTGTCCCAATGATGCAGATAGCCGAGCCGCAGGTGCAACCATATCGGATGGGTATCTGTTGAGAGACCAGACTAACGAATGGTTCATCGAAAGGGGGGTAGCAGCCTTTCGGTAGTTGCAAGGGCGGCAGTCTAGATGATTGACTGATACGGCCTTGTAATAATACTCAACATGGATTAGCTGTGTTGATACTGCTACACGGCTGAAAGCAACGGGAAACTACAGCCGTAACCACCCCCCGAGGACATGCAGCTCTCTCTGTATGAAAGATGTACTGATGATGGCTTCCTCCCGGGTAAAATATTCCGGAGGTAAACTAGTCCCCCATTCGGATCTCCGGGTGGGGACTACACGAGAGGGGGCGATCATCAGGAAGATGGATACTGACATTCTGCGAGTCGGAGCGTGGAATGTTAGAAGTTTGAATCGTTGTGGTAGGTTAGAGAATCTGAAAAGGGAGATGGATAGGCTAAAGTTAGATGTAGTTGGTATAAGTGAAGTACGTTGGCAGGAAGAACAGGATTTTTGGTCAGGCGACTACCGAATTATCAACACGAAATCAAACAGGGGTAATGCAGGAGTTGGTTTAATAATGAATAAGAAAATAGGGCAGCGGATAAGCTACTACGACCAGCATAGTGAAAGAATTATTGTCGCCAAGATAGACACCAAACCAATGCCCACCACAATAGTGCAGGTCTATATGCCTACTAGTTCAGCGGATGATGAAGAAATTGAAAGAATATATGAGGAGATAGAAGATTTAATACAATATGTCAAAGGTGACGAGAATCTAATTGTGATGGGAGACTGGAACGCAGTGGTAGGCCAAGGAAGAGAAGGTAGCACAGTAGGAGAATTTGGATTGGGACAAAGGAACGAAAGAGGAAGTCGGCTGGTTGAATTCTGCACTGACCATAATTTAGTCCTCGCCAATACTTGGTTCAAACACCACAAACGACGGCTGTATACGTGGACGAGACCTGGAGACACTGGAAGGTATCAAATAGACTTCATTATGATTAGGCAGAGATTCAGAAACCAGGTGTTGGGTTGCAAAACTTTCCCAGGAGCAGACGTGGACTCTGACCACAACTTGTTGGTCATGAAATGCCATCTGAAGTTGAAGAAATTGAAGAAAGGAAAGAATGCAAAAAGATGGGATCTAGACAAGTTGAAAGAAAAGAGTTTGATGGATCGTTTCAAGGAACATGTTGCACAAGGACTAAATGAAAAGGCCGAAGGAAACACAGTAGAGGAAGAGTAGAGAGTCATGAAAAATGAAGTCAGTAGGGCTGCTGAAGAAATGTTAGGAAGGAAGAAAAGATTAACTAAGAATCAGTGGATAACTCAGGAGATACTAGATCTGATTGATGAACGACGAAAATACAAGAATGCTAGAAATGAAGAGGGCAGAAAAGAATACAGGCGATTAAAGAATGAAGTGGATAGAAAGTGCAAGGTAGCTAAGGAAGAATGGCTGAAGGAGAAGTGCAAGGATGTCGAAGGCTGTATGGTCCTGGGAAAGGTAGATGCTGCATACAGGAAAATCAAGGAAACCTTTGGAGAAAGGAAATCTAGGTGCATGAATATTAAGAGCTCAGATGGAAAACCACTTCTAGGGAAAGAAGACAAAGCAGAAAGATGGCAGGAGCATATCCAACAGTTGTATCAAGGTAACGATGTAGATAATTTCGTTCTGGAACATGAAGAGGCTGTTGATGCTGATGAAATGGGAGACCCAATTTTGAGGTCAGAGTTTGACAGAGCTGTGAGTGACCTAAATAGGAACAAGGCACCTGGAATTGATGATATTCCCTCTGAATTACTGACTGCCTTAGGAGAAACCAGCATGGTAAGGTTATTTCATTTAGTGTGCAAGATGTATGAGACAGGAGAAGTCCCATCCGATTTTCGGCAGAATGTTGTTATACCTATTCCCAAGAAAGCCGGTGCTGACAGGTGTGAAAACTACCGCACTATTTGTTTAGTATCTCATGCCTGCAAAATTTTAACACGTATTATTTACAGAAGAATGGAAAAACAAGTTGAAGCTAAGTTGGGGGAAGATCAATTTGGCTTCAGAAGAAATGTAGGAACACGTGAAGCAATCCTGACTTTACGTCTGATCTTAGAGGATCGAATCAAGAAGGACAAGCCCACGTACATGCCATTCGTAGATCTAGAAAAGGCATTCGATAATGTTGATTGGACCAGGCTATTTATGATTCTGAAGATGATAGGGATCAGATACCGAGAACGAAGAATTATCTACAACCTGTATAAAAATCAGTCTGCAGTGATAAGAATCGAGGGCTTTCAAAAAGAAACAGCAATCCAGAAAGGAGTGAGGCAAGGCTGCAGTTTGTCCCCTCTCCTTTTCAATGTTTACATAGAACAGGCAGTAAAGGAAATCAAAGAGGAATTTGGAAAGGGAATCACAGTCCAAGGAGAGGAAATCAAAACCTTGAGATTTGCCGATGATATTGTTATTTTATCTGAGACTGCAGAAGATCTCGAGAAGTTGCTGAATGGTATGGATGAAGTCTTAGGTAAGGAGTTCAAGATGAAAATAAATAAGTCCAAAACAAAAGTAATGGAGTGCAGTCGAACGAAGGCAGGTGATGTAGGAAATAATAGATTAGGAAACGAAGTCTTAAAGGAAGTAGATGAATATTGTTACTTGGGTAGTAAAATAACCAACGATGGCAGAAGTAAGGAGGACATAAAATGCAGACTAGCACAAGCAAGGAAGAGCTTTCTTAAGAAAAGAAATTTGCTCACTTCAAACATTGATATCGGAATTAGAAAGATGTTTTTGAAGACTTTTGTGTGGAGCGTGGCATTGTATGGAAGTGAAACATGGACGATAACTAGCTCAGAAAGAAAGAGAATAGAAGCTTTTGAAATGTGGTGTTACAGAAGAATGCTGAAGGTGAGATGGATAGATCGAATCACGAATGAAGAGATACTGAATCGAATTGGTGAGAGGAGATCGATTTGGCTAAATTTGACGAGAAGAAGAGATAGAATGATAGGACACATCTTAAGACACCCAGGACTTGTTCAGTTGGTTTTTGAAGGAAGTGTAGGTGGCAAGAACGGTAGGGGTAGACCAAGGTATGAATATGACAAACAGATTAGAGCAGATGTAGGATGCAATAGTTACGTAGAAATGAAAAGGTTAGCACAGGATAGGGTGGCATGGAGAGCTGCATCAAACCAGTCTGTGGACTGATGACTCAAACAACAACAACATATTCGATTGGGATAGGCCCGTCCTATCCCGACCTACTTCGGTTATAGCCTTACATAAGTGTATGAATTAATGAATGAATTAATTAATTGGCTATGATTCCCTATCTAAAATAGTGCCCTTTGCACAGGCGGATCGCCATTCCACATGCAAGGGCCACGCCTACGATTATCTACATGAGTGTATGAATTAATTAATTAATTACCAATTCCCTAACTGTATTGAGATAACACGTAAGGATGGGTTTATGAATGGGTATATGGATATTCATGCATGCATGTTAGGAAAAAATACTCATCCCTCCCAGTACGGATAACCAGTAACTGGGGAGAGAGCCCTTATTATGAATTAAATACACTGACTGACAGAGCAAATGCAACACCAAGAAGGAGTGGTTCGAAAGGGATGAAAGTTGGGGAAAAAACAGAGACGGCACGGACGAATAATTGATGTTTATTTCAAACAGATATGCAGGTTACACAATGCGCACGGCATCGACTCAGTAGGATGTAGGACCACCGCGAGCGGCGATGCACGCAGAAACACGTCGAGGTACAGAGTCAATAAGAGTGCGGATGGTGTCCTGAGGGATGGTTCTCCATTCTCTGTCAACCATTTGCCACAGTTGGTCGTCCGTACGAGGCTGGGGCAGAGTTTGCAAACGGCGTCCAATGAGATCCCACACGTGTTCGATTGGTGAGAGATCCGGAGAGTACGCTGGCCACGGAAGCACCTGTACACCTCGTAGAGCCTGTTGGGAGATGCGAGCAGTGTGTGGGCGGGCATTATCCTGCTGAAACAGAGCATTGGGCAGCCCCTGAAGGTACGGGAGTGCCACCGGCCGCAGCACATGCTGCACGTAGCGGTGGACATTTAACGTGCCTTGAATACGCACTAGAGGTGACGTGGAATCATACGCAATAGCGCCCCAAACCATGATGCCGCGTTGTCTAGCGGTAGGGCGCTCCACAATTACTGCCGGATTTGACCTTTCTCCACCCCGACGCCACACTCGTCTGCGGTGACTATCACTGACAGAACAGAAGCGTGACTCATCGGACGTTCCGCCATTCCCTCATCCCAGTCGCTCTAGCCCGGCACTATGCCAGGCGAGCACGTCTATGCTGTGGAGTCAATGGTAGTCTTCTGAGCGGACGCCGGGAGTGCAGGCCTCCTTCAACCAATCGACGGGAAATTGTTCTGGTCGATACTGGAACAGCCAGGGTGTCTTGCACATGCTGAAGAATGGCGGTTGACGTGGCGTGCGGGGCTGCCACCGCTTGGCGGCGGATGCGCCGATCCTCGCGTGCTGACGTCACTCGGGCTGCGCCTGGACCCCTCGCACGTGCCACATGTCCCTGCGCCAACCATCTTCGCCACAGGCGCTGCACCGTGGACACATCCCTATGGGTATCGGCTGCGATTTGACGAAGCGACCAACCTGCCCTTCTCAGCCCGATCACCATACCCCTCGTAACGTCGTCTGTCTGCTGGAAATGCCTCCGTTGACGGCGGCCTGGCATTCTTAGCTATACACGTGTCCTGTGGCACACGACAACACGTTCTACAATGACTGTCGGCTGAGAAATCACGGTACGAAGTGGGCCATTCGCCAACGCTGTGTCCCATTTATCGTTCGCTACGTGCGCAGCACAGCGGCGCATTTCACATCATGAGCATACCTCAGTGACGACAGTCTACCCTGCAATTGGCATAAAGTTCTGACCACTCCTTCTTGGTGTTGCATTTGCTCTGTCAGTCAGTGTAAATGATTGAATGAATAATATATGTGGAATGAGTAGTGAATGAATGAGTGAATGTTATCAACCTACAGCCACGGATCGCCGCCAGCAGCTGAGGATGAAACATTATATCCATTGGGCCCTGTCTCATTACAAACAGTTTGACAGTTAATTACGTTATGGCTTACTAACATATCGACTATTACAGTGCTACATATACTAATATTCCTTTTACTACATATCCCTATTGGCAATTTCTTATCTAATCGGTTCGCAACACAATCATCCATCCGTAATATGACCTACCCTCATTGTAGGCTCTTTCAACACTCTTCTACATGAATTTCTAATTACAATTAACAGTTTACTGAGATTACCAGGTTTATACCATTCTTTGCTTATCATCTTAATAATCCTATAGCCATTCTCATCCTCATTTATCATATATTGTTCCTTGTTATTCAAAAATTTCCTTCTCACCGCTATGGTTTCTTTACATGATTTCAACATGTGAAATTCTTCTCTATTTTCACCACAGAGAAGGCACCTTGTTACATCTTTCACTTTAATCCATCCCCTGTTCTTGTAAATTCCCATTAACCACCATATCAAACCCCTGATTTCTCTTCTATTTACACTCACAATATTTATGTTCATATCCTGCCTTATCCTAATAAACTCTGAGAGGGTCGCCTTGCCTCTACACTCGGATACCAACCACTGTCTTTGAATATCTCTGAGTCGTCTAATGATTAGTTTATTCGTTGATCTTTCCAACATCTCCCAATAACTTCCATATCCCAACCTATCTAATATACTTCTGATTTTCGTTAACCAATACTCTCCCTGGATATTATCTCTCTGATGTTGATATGCGATCTGCAGAAGCTCGCCACCCTCTCTTCCTTTCAATCTCAACAGATATTTCAGAACTCTCTTAAGAACATCTACTTGGATATTTTCTTCACATATTAATCTTACTCCACAATTTGCTGTACAATTTGGTAACCCCATTACAATTTTACAGAACTTACTTATAACCTGATTCAGCATCTCACACTCTTTCTCTACACCCCATAGCTCAGCTCCATAAAGCATTCGATTTTTAACTACGGCTTGCAGGACATTTCTCTGAATCTTATAGTCTATATTTGGGAATTTATTTTCAAGAATTCTAATTACTGATAATGCTGCAAGACCTTTCCATTTGGCTTGTTTTATTTGATGGATCCACTTCCCGTTGTTTGCTATATATATTCCCAGGTACTCTAATCTATTTGTGACCTCCACTTGACAACCATCAATCGTCCATTGTTCATTCTTCGCTCGTTTACAGCCTTTCTTACAGATCAGAACTTTCGTCTTGGAAATGTGAATTTTTAATGACCACGTTTTAGCAAACTCTGTCACAGCATTAATGCTCTTTTGCATGCCTCCGGCCGTTAACGTCATCAGCAGGACATCGTCCGCGAAAATTAGGCCTGGTATTTCTTGATTTACTAAAACTGGGCTCATCCAGTTATCACCTCCATATCCATTTAATATATCGTTTATAAATAACAGAAATAAAATAGGAGATAGCTTACATCCTTGTTTCAAACCCAATAAAGAATCTATTTGACCACATGCTACCCCATCACCTACCCTTATACTGCATTGCACCCTTCGGTAAACTGCCTCCAATGCTTGTACCATCTTACTAGATACCCCTAATAGGCGTAATTTTGCGAACAATGCGCCCCTGCTGACTGTGTCAAAAGCCTTTTCAAAATCTATAGCCGATATATATAATTTTCCTGCTTTCGGTTTTATATACTTATCTATTATTGTTTTTACAATCATGATGTTATCTATTGTTCTTCTGCGTTTTCTGAAACCACTTTGATATTTCGAGAGGATGGAGAATTCTTCCGCCCATTTCATCAGTCTATTTGCCAGAATTCCTGTATATAATTTACTTAGGGAGTCCAATAGTGTTATACCTCTGTAGTTGTTTGGATTACTTCTCTCCCCACGCTTCTTGTAAATTGGACATATTATACCTGTCTGCCATGCCTTAGGAAACTCCAAAGAATCAAATATCCTATTGAACAATTTTACTAATATTTCGAGCATTTGTTGACTTTTTACTGCTTCTTTCCAAAATTCATTAGTTATACCACTGAAGCCTCCCGCTTTCCTACATTTGACCTTTCTAATCATTTCTAAAACCTCACATTCTGTTATTTCTTCATCTAAACAAGGGATACAAATCTCTAAGCCCCTCGAGATATCCATGCACGTTCTATTATTTATCCAAGTATCCTGTCCTCCTAGCAATTTATTAAAATAATCAATTCAGACTCCATTCTCAATTTGAACATTGGCATATCCTCTCTCACCTCTACTTATTTTGTTAATTCTATTCCATACCTTATCACTTTGATTATTCTTACAGTCTATGTTTATTAATTTTGCCTCCTCCTGTTGCCATATCCTCTTTTGCTCTACTAACAACACTTTATATTCTTTTCTTAGTTTACAATAGTGTGCCCGAACCTTAGGCTCCCCCTCTTTTCTATATGCCTTTAGGGCTCTAATCACCTCCATTTTCTTTGTTTTACACACATCATTGTACCATCCTTTCCTTTTATCTTTATTATTATTCTGTTTCCTTTTCACATGAGCTATAGTTTTAAAGGGTTTCTCTACCAGTTCTACCGCTAAGTCCACCTTACTACTCAGTAACGCAACCTCTATTCCACTCTTAATTATCTGGAATTCTTCTCCCTTTAAATATGACTCTACTCTTTTTGGGGTATTCTCGCACCACTTGTATTTATTAATTATCCTAATATTATCTTTTTCTGTTACAGTGTTACGTTCCTCCTGTTCTTTCTCATACACTTCTAGGGTAACAGATACCGGGGAATGATGTGATTCGGCCCATTCTAATATCTCTATTTCCTTTACCATCTCTAAAATATCTCCCGTACACACAACCAAATCAATTACACTACCTCCCTGCGCTGTAATATATGTTAGCTTTCCCGTTTCATCTCCCCGCCACCATCCATTTAGAATATATAAATTCTCTGCGGTACATAGTTCTAGTAGTTTATCCCCATAAACATTACGTTCTTTATCCCGACTGTTTCTGCTACCTCTCATTGGCTCTATTCCTTCTTTACTATATGCGGGAATTGGCTCTCCAATTCGTGCGTTCCAATCCCCCAACATAATGATTCCTGCTTCTTCATATTTACCTCTCATTAGGTTAATCTCCTCTATTAAATCCTCAAAAAAGTTCACATTGGTATATGGTGACCCCATTGGATGGTTATATATAAAGGCTAAGCATATGTCTCTCTGTTTACTCCCTTCCAGTTTAAGTTTGATCCAAATTACATCTTGCATATCGTTAGGCAATTCTTCTATCTGACTACTAAACTCTTCCTTTATCAGAAGTGTTATTCCTCCCGGAATTCTCCCTCGAGTCCCTCGTTTTCTTTTTATTACACTTCTCGTAACATAGCCCTTCCATGTTAAAATCTTTCCTTCCGGCATCCATGTTTCTAAAAAAGCAAATATCTCAAAATTTTCCACAAGCTCAGACACTCCATCATTCCCCAGTTTACTTAATATGCCTTCTATATTTACAAAACCAATTTTCAATGCTAGTTATTTCACTTTCCTATTATCTGAGACACTACCTGTTTTACTACGTGTGTTTATTGTTTTATCAATTTGTACTATACTTCCATGAGGAGAACTATTAATTTCCCCTAACTTCTTTCCTTCCCGTTTATTACCTTTTCCATCTGAGAACACTCCCTTCTTAGCCCATAAGTCCTTCAAGCTCTGTCCCTGCTTCTCTTTCTTATCGTCCTCTGTCCTGCAGCTGTTTTTTTCAGCTACCGGAGTAGTACACGAGCTATTGCCCGGTTCCACATCAGGTGTTAAACATTTACTTACAGGTCGTCTCTCCGTAGTAGTGGCAACGCCCTCACTGTCAGTAGGTGTCAGCAACCTTGGCGACACGAGCTCTGCTCCTGTTTCCTGCACGTCATCATTCTTTCTTCCGTGTTGCGCCGGTACCGCACTTCCTCCTCGCGCCAGGGCTTCCAGCTGGGATGGCGTGTAGTTCTTTCTCCAACCATCGCCTGTGATGAATAGTCTCTTGCCTCTAATAAACGCTGTAATGCCCTCCCTTCTTGCTCTTTCCAAGTGAAATCGTAGTATTTTCATCTCTTTCCTTTCTTCAATTCCCAGGTCTTTCTGGATCCAGACTTCCGTCCCTTTTAAATTCCTGGCATTCCGGAGAATTTGGTAGGTTTTCATTCCAGATACCAATTGTACTTTAATCGGCCTGTTCCCTTGGATCCTTCCTATTCTCTGCACGTCGTCCACATCGGATTCCGTGCAATTTACTTTCACTCCTTGTGTGAACACTTCCAACACAGCATCTAGTAACGCCAGTTTGTCCTCGCTTCTATTGTCCTTAATCCCATGTATGACCAGACATCTGCTACGTTGGGCAAGCACTGATCTCCGGACCTGCATCTCCAGCTCCCGTGTGCGCTGCTCCAACACCAGTCGGTGTTCCTTAGCAATTTTCATTTCTTCCTGGTATTTATCTAGAGATTCTTTTATACCTGCCATATCACCCCGAAGGCTGTCTTTCATATCCTGAATACCTTTGCTCTGTGCCATAATGAGCTCCCTCGTTGTGTCTGTTTGGCTGCCCTCTTTTATCACCTCCTTGATCTTAGCTCTTCCCAATTCAGTGGCCCAGGGTTGCTTTCCACTCCTCCAATTACTAATAATGCAGCAATCAGTAACGCTGCCAGCACGATTTCAGAGTATCTTATATCACATTTTAAACCACATACCTGATATTTTATTCGATTGTTCCATCGGCCGATGACCGCTCGGTAGAGTTCTATGCTTATTCCCATTATGCTTACGCCACAACACTCAGCACTCCGCACACACGTCTGCTTCGTTTGCAGGGCTCCAATAGACTGCACTTTATACCTTTCAGCAGATCAATCAATCCGTCAATACTGATCTGCATTTAGGGCAGTCGCCCAGGTGGCAGATCCCCTATCTGTTGTTTTGCTAGACGTTTCTTGAATGATTTCAAAGAAATTGGAAATTTATTGAACATCTCCCTTGGTAAGTTATTCCAATCCCTAACTCCCCTTCCTATAAAAGAATACTTGCCCCAATTTGTCCTCTTGAATTCCAACATTATCTTCATATTGTGATCTTTTCTACTTTTAAAGACGCCACTCAAACTTATTCGGGTACTAATGTAATTCCACTCCATCTCTCCGCTGACAACTCGGAACATGATGATCCATGTAAACTACGAACAGCAAAGGTGAAAGATTACAGCCTTGTCTAACACCTGTAAGTACCCTGAACCAAGAACTCATTCTACCATCAATTCCCACTGAAGCCCAATTGTCAGCATAGATGCCTTTGATTGATTTTAACAATATACCATTAATTCCATAGTCCCCCAGTATGGCGAACATCTTTTCCCTCGGTACCCTGTCATATGCTTTCTCTACATCTACGAAACATAAACACAACTCGTAACATTTTTCAATTACCTGGCGCATACTGAAAATCTGATCCTGACAGCCCCTCTGTGGTATGAATCATCCAACTTCCTCTCAACCACTGATTGCACCATCCCTTCCAAGATGTTAGCGAATAATTTGCCTGGTATACTAATCAATGAGATACCTCGATAGTTGTTGCAATCCTTCCTGTTCCCTTGCTTATAGATAGGTGCAATTACTGCTTTTGTCCAATGTAAAGGTATCTTACCAATACTCCATGCTAATCTTACTACTCTATGAAGCTATTTCATCCCTGCTTTCCCACTATACTTCACCACTTCAGGTCTAATTTAATCTATTCCAGCTGCTCTATGACAGTGGAGTTCATTTGCCATCCTTTCCACTTCCTCAAGCGTAATTTCACCAACATCATTTTCCTCCTCCCCATGAGCTTGACTGTCCACGACACCACCAGGAAGATTTCCTTATACCTTAAATACTCTATACTGTAGGAGTACGTAACTTATCCATGCAAACAACAACCCTACAATACGGTATGGTAAGGTCTATTTACACATCGGCATCGGAAAATGAACACAACGAAAATTATTCTGATGGACTGCATATAAATATATGGCTGGGAGGCGTGACCACTCTTAAGGAATATAATGAGTAGGAAGAGAATTCAGACATACGAGGTTTTAAAAGAAAACCATCGATATCTTACCCATACTTACCAATCACCCTTTCGTATCCTGCTGCTCTATTTTCAACTCTCGCATTGAAACCGCCCATTAGCACTATCCTGTCCTTGCTGTTGATGCCACTCAATGCTTTATAAAACTTGTCAACTTCATCCTCATCTGCACCCTCACGTGGTGAGTACACTGAGACAATTCTCGTCCTAATTCCTCCAACTGCCAAATCTACCCACATCATTCGCTCATTTACGTGCCTAACCCGAAACTATGTTGCGTGTAACGGTATTCCTGATGAACAACCCAACTGCCTGCCCTTCCCTTTTTAACACCCGTCAACTACCTTTTATAGTCTCCTATCTCTGCCTCAGTATCTCTCCTTACCCGAATAGCATTTAAGTTACTCCTAGCACATCCAGATGCATCTTTTTTGCTGACTCAGCCAGTTCTAATTTATTTCTTCCATAAGCCCCATTAATATTGATAGCTCCGCATCGAATTCCATTTCTTTCGCCAACTTGTTTCAAAGGAGCCCATCGCCTGTCAAATGCGAGTGGAACTCCTTTACTCCCATAGGTCCGAGGCTTGCTTAAAATGTTTTGAGCTCGGTAGATTCATGAAGTAGGATGCTACGCTACTTACACATGGTCCAAGTGAGGATCTCTCCTCTAACGGGTTATGGACCATCGGTGGATTGTTTAGTCCCAGCCGCCGGAGCACAAGAAGGGCCATGACTCAGAATATGTCCGAGATGCCCACTCCCATTCCATAGCAACTGGTATCCCGACCCTCAGGACCACTTACTAGGCCACTCAGCCGTTGCCCATGGTTCACGAACTAGGACGTGACTACAGTAACCCACACCATGAAGCATTACGCCTAATAATTATTATGTTGTTGGCTTTACGTCCCACTAACTACTTCAATGGTTTTTGTAGACGCCGAGATGCCGCAATTTTGTCCCGCAGGAGTTCTTTAACGTGCCACTAAATCTACCGACAGGAGGCTGACGTATTGGAACACCTTCAAATACCACCGGACTGAGCCAGGATATAACCTGCCAAGTTGGGGTCAGAAGGCCAGCGCCTCAACTGTCTGAACCACTCAGCCCGGCAGTTATTATTAATAATAATATTATTATCATTATTATTAGTAGGCCCTAGTAGTTTTAACGCTGTAGTAACATTAAAGCTTTCAACGATGCAGGGATGGGATTGGCGAGTATCGTGAAGGCACTTGGCGTGGATTTAATTAGGCCACAGCCCCAGAATTTGCCTGGTGTGAAAATTATGGGAAACCAGAGAAAATTAATTTCAGAACTTCCGAAGATGGGGTAAATCCATCATCTTCCGAAAAAAAATCTCACACCTACGTGACAAACTGCGCAGTCAAATCACTTGCTATTGTTAGGTCTATTATTAAGATAATATTGTGATCTGAGTAAAGGGAGCGAGTATTCGACTAGTTAAAGAATTCAAGCTGAAAACATTTTGAAATAGAAGCCTGACTGGGGTCGTTATCTCTCCGCTGAGTCATAGAAACTGAGACTTGTAGCGTCACAAAAGTAACACTACATGTCTCGCTGTTTCATGAAACAAGATTTCGACGAGACTGCTGCAGTCGCTTAAGTGCGGCCAGTATCCAGTATTCGGGAGATAGTATGTTCGAACCCCACTGTCGGCAGCTCTGAAGATGGTTTTCCGTGGTTTCCCATTTTCACACCAGTCAAATGCGGGTGCTGTACCTGGCCACGGCCGCTTCCTTCCCACTCCTAGCCCTTTCCTGTCCCATCGTCGCCATAACACATATCTGTGTCGGTGCGACGTAAAGCCAAAAAAAAAAAAAAAAAAAAAAAAAAAAGACTGCTGCCAAGAATACGTAGGCCCTTTTATCGAGAACCCAAAGAGAATAGTGCTGCTAGTTCACTTCTCCGAACATACTCTGCAGTATTACTTGACGACGCAATAAATCCATCAGGCCTCTGATGCCCACGAAAAGTGTGATGCACTGGTGTATACAACGTAAGATATATCATATTGTAGGTTGGAAACATGGTCAAGTGTTTGTTACCTTTAAATTAGTAATCGAACACGGCGGTGTTTTATGTTCGCTATATGCTTTACACTCGTGGAATGAAATATATAACGGAATATATAAAGCAACAACAACAACATATCCCTCCATTATCGACTCTATAACGAAGTTTCAAAGATGCCTCCCGCGATAGTGTGACATTAGGTCTTAGTATGAATCGTCCATTCACGCCATCTGTTGTTTGGACAAGGAAGATCACCTTTTTCACACCAAGATGATGATAATAATAATAATAATAATAATAATAATAATAATAATAATAATAATAATAATAATAATAATAGCTTTATGTGTTGAACAGAGAGCTTCCGTGGTTCTGGCGTCAGCGTGCCGGCCACTCACCATTGTGTTCCGTGGTTCAAAATACGGTCACTCAATTTGAGATTTATGGTCGACAAAGCGGAGGCGAGACAGGTTTATCTCCGGGTACTCCGGTTTTACCTGTCATCTGTCATTGTAGCAACACTTTCCAATATCATTTCAGTTCCTCTGCCAGTCACTAATCACTGCCCGGTAGGAGTGCGACAGGCTTCGGCAGCCGGGACACTTCCTATCCTCGCCGCTAGATGGGAGCTTCATTCATTCCATTCCTGACCCGGTCGAATGATTGGGAACAGGCTGTGGATTTTCATTCTCAATGTGTTGAACTTTTTTTCTTTCAATTTGCTTTAAGTCGCGCCAACACGGGTCTCATGGCGACGATGGGATATGGAAAGTGGGAAGAAAGCGGCCGTGGCCTTAATTAAGGTACAACCCCAGCATTTGCCTGGTGTGAACATGGGAAACCACGCAAAACTATCTTTAGCGCTGCTGACAGTGGGGTTCGAACCCACTATCTCCCGGATGCAAGGTCACAGCTGCGCGCATCTAACCGTACGGCCAACTCGACCGGTTTGAACATGCATAGCCGGGCTGAGTGGCTCAGAGGGTTGAGGCACTGGCCTTCTGACACCAACTTGGAAGGTTATATCCTGGCTCAGACCGGTGGTATTTAAAGGTGCTCAAATACGTCAGCCTCGTGTCGGTAGATTTACTGGCACGTAAATGAACTCCTGCGGGACTAAATTTCGGCACATCGGCGTCTCCGAAAACCGTAATAGTAGTTAGTGGGACGTAAAGCAAATGACATTATTATTATTATTATTATTATTATTATTATTATTATTATTATTATTATTATTATTATTATTATTATTATTATTATTATTATTATTATTATTATTGAACAGGCATAGCTTGAACTGAAGAGAGTAATTATTGTCCACATTCCTAACCATATGATACTGCTAACCTACAGCAACTGACTGAAACTGCTTACCGAAGAGGTGTATAAGCAGCCCCAAAACAAGTTCAGTTCTTTGCTACTGAATATGCCTCGTTATGTTCAAGAATGCCTCAGAGCCAGAGGTGGATAAACATGGTACTGATCTTCCACACGAGAACGATAAATTTCTGTTCAACATCCCACTTTAACAGAGTTGTATTTTAATTGCGTTTCTGTTGCATTTTCATAGCTGACGGTTATCTTGGTTACAGAAGGATAAAACTGAACTGAGTGGGCCACTGCGGTCGACTATAATAATAATAATAATAATAATAATAATAATAATAATAATAATAATAATAATAATAATAATAATAATAATAATAATAATAATAATAATAATAATAATAATAATCGCAGTTAATAAAGCGCAATAAAAGCCTTGATCTGGCAAGAGGACTGTTGTTCAGCCAGACGATCTACAAAAAAGCCCACTGGAGAAGGGGTGTCTGATAGCCGGGTGCCATCACCACTAGTTTCTCACAAAGAAGACCGCGTTTCGAATCCCAGTCAATGCATATGCGACTTATGAAATAAAGACAGAACCTTCTTGTACGATTTCCAAACTGGTGGTCCTGTGTCAATAGTCATGTAAAACTAAACTAGAACTTTTCTTCCTCTTGCACATATTGGAGTCACGTGGTCAGCGTAACGACACCCACAGCTGCATTGCTTGACTTTCTTCATATCATCAAGTTTCTCAGCTGGTCTCACGAAATCCCACATTCGAGCCCAGAGTCCAGAATTAAAATCCCTGAACGAACCGGAGCCAGCATGAAAGAGGCCGACACGCTACCTCATTTTCAAGGCATGCCAGTGATGATAATAATAATAATAATAATAAAAGTAATAATAATAATAATAATAATAATAATAATAATAATAATAATAGTTGTTGTTGTTGTTTTTGTTTGAGTCATCAGTCCACAGATTGGTTTGATGCAACCCTCCATGGCACCCTATCCTGTGCTAACCTTTTCATTTCTACGTAACTATTGCATCCTACATCTGTTCTAATCTGTTTGTCATATTCATACCTTGGTCTACCACTACCGTTCTTACCACCTACACTTCCTTCAAAAACCAAATGAACAAGTCCTGGGTGTCTTAAGATGTGTCCTATCATTCTATCTCTTCTTCTTGTCAAATTTAGCCAAATCGATCTCCTCTCACTAATTCGATTCATTATCTCTTCATTAGTGATTCGATCTACCCATCTCACCTTCAGCATTCTTCTGTAACACCACATTTCAAAAGCTTCTATTCTCTTTCTTTCTGAGCTAGTTATTGTCCATGCTTCACTTCCATACAATGCCTCGCTCCACACGAAAGTCTTCAAAAACATCTTTCTAATTCCTATATCAATGTTTGAAGTGAGCAAATTTCTTTTCTTAAGAAAGCTCTTCCTTGCTTGTGCTAGTCTGCATTTTATGTCCTCCTTACTTCTGCCATCGTTAGTTATTTTACTACCCAAGTAACAATATTCATCTACTTCCTTTAAGACTTCATTTCCTAATCTAATATTTCCTGCATCACATGCCTTCGTTCGACTGCACTCCATTACTTTTGTTCTGGACTTATTTATTTTCATCTTGTACTTCTTACCCAAGACTCTGTCCATACCATTCAGCAGCTTCTCGAGATCTTTTGCAGTCTCAGATAAAATAACAATATCATCCGCAAATCTCAAGGTTTTGTTTTCCTCTCCTTGGATTGTGATTCAATTTCCAAATTCCTCGCTGATTTCCTTTACTGCCTGTTCTGTTTAAACATTGAAAAGGAGGGGGGGACAAACTGCAGCCTTGCCTCACTCCTTTCTGGATTGCTGCTTCTTTTTCAAAGCCCTCAATTCTCATCACTGCAGACTGATTTTTATACAGATTCTAGATAATTCTTCGTTCTCGGTATCTGATCCCAATCACCTTCAGAATCGTAAATAGCTTGGTCCAATCAACATTATCGAATGCCTTTTCTAGGTCTACGAATGCCATGTACGTGGGCTTGTCCTTCTTGATTCGGTCCTCTAAGATCAGACGTAAAGTCAGGATTTCTTCACGTGTTCCTACATGTCTTCTGAAGCCAAACTGATCTTCTCCCAACTCAACTTCAACTTGTTTTTCCATTCTTCTGTAAACAATACGTGTTAAAATTTTGCAGGCATGAGATACTAAACTAATGGTGCGATAGTTTTCACACCTGTCGGCACCGGCTTTCTTGGGAATAGGTATAACAACATTCTGCCGAAAATCGGATGGGACTTCTCCTGTCTCATACATCTTACACACCAAATCGAATAACCTTGCCATGCTGGTTTCTCCTAAGGCAGTCAGTAATTCAGAAGGAATGTCATCAATTCCAGGTGCCTTGTTCCTATTTAGGTTGCTCGTAGCTCTGTCAAACTCTGACCTCAAAATTGTGTCTCCCATTTCATCAGTATTAACAGCCTCTTCTTGTTCCAGAACCAAATTATCTACATCTTTACCTTGATACAACTGTTGGATATGTTCTTGCCATCTTTCTGCTTTGTCTTCTTTCCCTAGAAGTGGCTTTCCATCTGAGCTCTTAATATTCATACACCTAGATTTCCTTTCTCCAAAGGTTTCCTTGATTTTCCTATACGCAGCATCTACCTTTCCCAGAACCATACAACTTTCCACATCCTTGCACTTCTCCTTCAGCCATTCTTCCTTAGCTACCTTGCACTTTCTGTCCACTTGATTCTTTAATCGCCAGTATTCTTTTCTGCCCTCTTCATTTCTAGCATTCTTGTACTTTCGTCGTTCATTAATCATGTCTAGTACGGTATCTCCTGAGTTATCCACTGATTCTTAGTTGATCTTTTCTTCCTTCCTAACATCTCATTTTTTTTTTTGCTAGTTGTTTTACGTCGCACCGACACAGATAGGTCTTACGGCGACAATGGGACAGGAAAGGGCTTATCTCTGATGCCACTTGTTTACACATAGGCCTACGTTATCATTGATATATATAAGAAAACATAAAGGGAGAAGTGAGTTCGAACCCCACTGTCGGCAGCCCTGAAGATGGTTTACCATTTTCACACCAGGCAAATACTGGAGCTTAATTAAGGCCACGGCCGCTTCCTTCCCACTCCTAACCCTTTCCCTTTCTAATCGTCGCCATAAGACCTATCCTGTGTCGATGCGATGTAAAGCAAAAAAAAAAAAAAACCTCATGTGATCCCAAATTTAACGTACTTTATAGCCTAATATAAAATCCTTATTTGTTTTGAAAATATACCAATTGATATCGAGAGATATCGATATTTTCTTTTGGTAATATCGGCATATCGATAACTTCATTTAATATCGATATCGAATGAAATATCGATATTTCAGTATATCGGAACGTTCCTACAAATGATCGGAATACAAGAATCGGCTGATTTTTATTTATATTTTCTTGACTACACTACACCCTTTGTTCACGACTGTAGCCAACAATGCAATATTTGAATATGAAGAGCGACAATAGTCGATAACAATACGACTGTTAACTATTTCGCCAGTGAAATACTGTAGCCTACATTCTGATGAAATCCTTTCTTTAAACAAAATTTACAAGAGTATCGCGTTATTTAAAGAAGTTATTACCTTTGTGATAGGTGAAACAGCTGAACTGCTATTTAAAGTGCCCTGTCAATTGCCTGCACTAATGTAACCGCTGCCGAAGTTACGACTCTTTTTTAATATCCCGTATTTATAAGTATTTTATCAACAAACCTACTGATATTTTAATAATAATAATTTTAAAATGAGTTTTCTTCTTTCAAGCAGTCTAAATTACAGCTTGTAATCTAGCGAACGCCTACGGAACTACTCAGTGTAACAATTGCAAATACACTGACTGACAAAGCAAATGCAACACCAAGAAGGAGTGGTCAGAACTTTATGCCAATTGCAGGGTAGACTGACGTCACTGAGGTATGCTCATGATGTGAAATGCGCCGCTGTGCTGCGCACGTAGCGAACGATAAATGGGACACGGCGTTGGCGAATGGCCCACTTCGTACCGTGATTTCTCAGCCGACAGTCATTGTAGAACATGTTGTCGTGTGCCACAGGACACGTGTATAGCTAAGAATGCCAGGCCGCCGTCAACGGAGGCATTTCCAGCAGACAGACGACTTTACGAGGGGTATGGTGATCGGGCTGAGAAGGGCAGGTTGGTCGCTTCGTCAAATCGCAGCCGATACCATAGGGATGTGTCCACGGTGCAGCGCCTGTGGCAAAGATGGTTGGCGCAGGGACATGTGGCACGTGCGAGGGGTCCAGGCGCAGGCCGAGTGACGTCAGCACGCGAGGATCGGCGCATCCGCCGCCAAGCGGTGGCAGCTCCGCACGCCACGTCAACCGCCATTCTTCAGCATGTGCAAGACACCCTGGCTGTTCCAATATCGACCAGAACAATTTCCCGTCGATTGGTTGAAGGAGGCCTGCACTCCCAGCGTCCGCTCAGAAGACTACCATTGACTCCACAGCATAGACGTGCACGCCTGGCATGGTGCCGGGCTAGAGCGACTTGGATGAGGGAATGGCGGAACGTCGTGTTCTCCGATGAGTCACGCTTCTGTTCTGTCAGTGATAGTCACCACAGACGAGTGTGGCGTCGGCGTGGAGGAAGGTCAAATTCGGCAGTAACTGTGGAGCGCCCTACCGCTAGACAACGCGGCATCATGGTTGGGGGCGCTATTGCGTATGATTCCACGTCACCTCTAGTGCGTATTCAAGGCACGTTAAATGCCCACCGCTACGTGCAGCATGTGCTGCGGCCGGTGGCACTCCCGTACCTTCAGGGGCTGCCCAATGCTCTGTTTCAGCAGGATAATGCCCGCCCACACACTGCTCGCATCTCCCAACAGGCTCTACGAGGTGTACAGATGCTTCCGTGGCCAGCGTACTCTCCGGATCTCTCACCAATCGAACACGTGTGGGATCTCATTGGACGCCGTTTGCAAACTCTGCCCCAGCCTCGTACGGACGACCAACTGTGGCAAATGGTTGACAGAGAATGGAGAACCATCCCTCAGGACACCATCCGCACTCTTATTGACTCTGTACCTCGACGTGTTTCTGCGTGCATCGCCGCTCGCGGTGGTCCTACATCCTACTGAGTCGATGCCGTGCGCATTGTGTAACCTGCATATCGGTTTGAAATAAACATCAATTATTCGTCCGTGCCGTCTCTGTTTTTTCCCCAACTTTCATCCCTTTCGAACCACTCCTCCTTGGTGTTGCATTGTCACTGTCAGTCAGTGTAAATACCACTAATCTAATTTACTACAAACAAACACTAAACACCAATATCTGTGGCACTAAATGTATCTCTCTCTCTCTCTCTCTCTCTCTCTCTCGCTCTCTCTTTGCTAAATTTCTACAATAATTATTAACTACTTTATCACTAAGATAAGGCAGAGCTCTTGGAACAGCCAACCACTCGCTAGCGCATTCAATCTCGCCTTTGCTTACTGTACGACATTCTCGTTATACTGGTCTTTGTAAAACACATAGAATGATGGAAGTCTTCGACAGATCCACCATAGGCACATTTATTTAACATTCGGAGAAAGAAACGCAATGTATGATGTTGTATAGAAGAAGAGAATCTTACCTTGAATCTTGAATCTGAAAGTCTGAGAATTACACCGTGAAGAGAACAACAATACGACCAGTAGGTAGGCTGCTCCCGAGACGTTGTGTCGCGACCTGCCAGCGCTCCTCAACTGCTCGTACACTGGCTGAGCAAATGTCATGGGATAGCGGAGCACTGATGCGCAGGTGTTGTCTGCGCACCACACTCCCCCTGTGCCAGCGGCAGTTGTATAGGAGACCTTGTGAGCAGTGGCTGTGCATGTGACAGATGTAACATGGAACATCGTCGTGAGCTGACAACGTTCGAACGGGGTATGGTGGTCGGTGCCCGACGGATGGGAAGTGCGATTTCGGAAGTAGTGGGGAATTCGGCTTCACACGATCAACCGTGTCCAGGGTGTATCGTGAATGGTTGAATGTGGGTGTCACCGTCCAGCCATCCTCGATGACCGTGACCGGCGACATCTGAGACGGATTGTTAATAGGCTAGTGACAGACGGGCAACCGTGCAACAAATCACGGCTCAATTCAACACAGGCCGTGCTAGACACGTCTCCCAGTGGACAATCCGTAGGAATATGGGTTCTATGGGGTATGGGAGCCGGCGCCGCATACGGGTTCCACTGTTAACCCAACGTCATCGGGCTCAACGACGCGCATTTGTCGCCAGTCACCAGAGATGGACACTGGAACTCAATGGCGTACCGTGATATGGTCGGACGAATCACGATTTCAAATGCACCATGCCGATGGGAGGCACCGTGTATGGCGCAGACCACATGAAGCGATGGATCCCGCCTGCCTCGAAGGTGTGGTCCAGGGCGCTGGTGTCTCTGTTATGGTCTGGGGTGCATTTTCCTGGTATGGAATGGGCCCCCTACTTGTTCTGGAAGAGACTTTGAATGGCACGCGGTATGTTGAGCTTCTCGGAGACCATCTCTACCCATGTTTGGCCTTCCAGCGCCCAGACGGTTCTGCGGTGTTTCAAGATGATAAAGCGCCGCCACATCGCTCCCACGTCGCCCGCGAATGGTTCCAGGAACATGCAGCAGAGGTCCAACGACTGCCATGGCCACCCAGGAGCCCCGATATGAATCCTATCGAGCATATCTGGGATGTCCTGGAACACAGGCTCCGTGCCATGGATCCTTCACCCACGAACAGACCAGCATTGGTGGCCGCTCTGCAAACGATTTGGTGTCAGCTGCGTCCAGAGGACTACTTCCATGGCGTCTCACTGCAGTTCGCAGGGCCAGAGGAGGCCCCACACTCTCTTAGGTGACTTTCCCATGACATTTGCTAAGTCAGTGTACTTCTTGTCTCTCTACCCGCACTCTGGCGGCTGTGGGCTGAACTCCATCTCTGTAGCTGCTCTCGTCAGTTAGTGATTGTTGATAACATGGGCCTTCGTGTACTGTACTAGCATACATTCTCGACAAAATATATACGCCTATATAGGCCCTATATTTTCAATTTGCTTTACGTCTCACCGACACAGATAGATCGTATAGCGATGATACGAGAGGAAATGGGTAGGATTATGAAGGAAGCGGCCGTAGTCTTAATTAAGGTAGGCGTTCAACCCCAGAACTTGCCTGGTGTGAAGTGTACAAGTTATAACGTGGGAGGGATTCACTTAGGTTGAAATGTTTTAAGCATATTGGCCTATAGCCTACAGACTTGCTCTCAATGGCAGACTGTGCTGAAAGCCTGCAAACTCATAGGCCTAAGTTGGAACTTGATTATGATATGAGAATTAGAATTTCCTAGACAAAAGTGATGTTATTAGGGAAGTAAATTAAGGGGATTGAAGTTGAATTAAGGTGCAGTAAAATTAATGCAGTGAATCCGGATTTGCGGTTGGCAGTAATTTATAAGAAAGAAACCAGCTCCCGGACGAAACTATATGTCGTCGCTGCCGGGACAAAACATCCTATGTGAAATATTTTAGCTTAGAACTTTGGCCGGTAAGGTTATGCCATCTAAGGTGCAATATTGTGTGAGTATTGTCAAGGCATTCTCGCTCTTCATAATGTATGTGCTGCGGGTCAGTATATCTCCAAAAATATTATCTCATAGGAGGTTTTGTCCCGGCAACGACGATGTTTTACATCGGTCTGAAATCAGACTTTGCTGCAGGAAATGGCAGGCCGGTTGGGCTCAGGATATCTTATTCATAATTTAGAAGATACGGACATGAAAGTAGCGAGAAGGAAAGTTGGGACAAACAGGTAGGCACAATGGCAAGAGAGTACTCAGAATAAGAAGGTAAAGGATAAGTTAGGAAAAAGTCCATTGGATGAAGCTGTAGGCCTACCGTATGCTTAAACCGGCTTCGGTGGTTGGATCATGTGATGCGAGTGGAAGACCATTGTTGCCTAAGAGAATAATGGACTCCATCATGGTGTGTAAGAGCTGTAGGAAGAGACTAGACTATAAGTGGATGATGGTTAGTTTCTAATGAATTAAGAGAGGAGCCATGGATTTAAGCGAAGTCGCAGAGATGGTTAGACTGTTAATATAATATTGTGGAGGCGTTTAGTTAGGTCACAGAGGCTTGCAGAGGGAACGCTGAATAGCCTATATTGTCTATATTGAAGATGAGATTATTATTATTATTATTATTATTATTATTATTATTATTATTATTATTATTATTATTATTAAAATAATAAACAGTGGATGTCTTTTGAACGTATTAATTTTTTCCGAGCAAGTGGCCTCTGTGTTATGTTGTCCAACTATGCCAGTTTATTCCGGTTTAAGGTGTTCGACGAAGAAGTGTATATTTTGAGTTTGATGGAATCTTTTTCCATCAAGAAATCTTCAGCCATCGACGATGAAGGAACCTCTGCTATATATGTACATTGAAGAATGAAGCAAAATATTGGGGGAAGAGCCAGGAGACAAGCCACGGCTGTCTTGGACATTCTGTTCAGCCATCCTTCTTGCGAACAACGAATCACACAAGCACACGCCCGACATTCATTGGCCGTTGTCATGTTAAGCTCCCGTTGGCTCTCCGCAGATAGAACGCAAATGATAATGGCGGCAGGTGGAAGAGACTGAAAGAAGATATAAACGTTAGGCTACAATAAAGAGATTCATTTAGCGCAGCAGGACGAGGCCTCATTGGTTCCGTAAAACGAGAACTTCTGGATGCCTGGTCTGTTAGTTGGTGACGGGTTCCATTCCTGGCTGGGCCATGGAATTTAATTGCGCACAGTTAATTCCTTTCGTTCGTTAACTGGGTTTATGTGTTCTTCTGTCCGGCTCATGGTTAGCGTGCTGGCCTTTGGTCACACGTGTCCGGGGTTCTATTTCCGGCAGGGTCGGGAATTTTAACCATCTTTGGTAAATTTCGCTGGCACGGGGACTGGGTGTAGGCCACTGATCTCTATACATGGATCGCTGATGGCAGGTCTCCGCTGCAGGAGAAAGTACGCCAAGTTGAACGCGCGGTTCGCCATGTTGGCGTACCCAACCTCGAGCTCTCCTTATGGGGAAGCAATGATAATATAGTCAATTTTAAGTCGCAATTAATGGCGCATTGGAATAATTAAAAATATAGAGACATGTTCATTCAAAGCATAAGGACATTGGGATCACTGACACGTCATTCCGAGGTCAGTAAATCACCGGGATAGCAATAAAAATGAGTGTATAATAACGGCCGGCAAATATTAACTTAGGTGCTGAATACATGCAATTAGCGATCGGTAACACAATACGAGTGAAAACCAGTTTCTGGAAACATTGCTGTAAATTGTATACATGTATGCCACGAAATTATGCATTCTTAAAATGATGTACCTATAAACGTAGCTCAATATACAGGCCTAGATTCGACATATCGTAATCGGTGCTTGATAATGAATTTCTGTTTCCTGTTTCCAAGAAATAACGCGCATATTATCAAATTAAAATATCATTGAAGCAAATGTACACATTTATGAAACCAGCAAATATTCAAAACTAGTCAATATATCACATTACCTCCAGCTTAATGTACTATTACAGACCTCTTTAATTAAATTCAGCTAGCAAAGCGATATTGATAGTCATCATCAGAAATATGTAACACCAGTTAAAAGAGTCCCAAATACCATGAATAGTATAATGGAATAGCCCCAAACAACCACCACACTTTCCCTTCTCCCACCACTCCAGTGTCTGAAACCCATAATTATTACTGATGTAAATAAGGTCTAGAATTCCTCCAGACTTCATTTTCTAAGATTGTTATAAGGTCACGTCAATTATTTCATCGAAACCGTCAGTTTACTTACGAGAAATAAAAAAATATATAAGTAAATCTTTACTTGCAGTTAATGTTCAGCAAAATTGAAAACAGTTGCGGTACATCACTTCTAAGGTGTACAGTTTGTCCATTTCTATCAAAACAGTCTTCCTCTAAGTGATCCGAGCAGAGAATAGCTGTTTTAGAAGGCTCCCAATTCTCCCGCCTGATACTGCTAATCGATGATCTTAGATGTTCGGGTCTCGAGAAAGGAAACCTACAAAAATTAATTGCCATTTTGCTCCCGGAATATGCGAAATAAGATACAATAAACCTAAAACTCAAAACACTACCCTAGGAAGATTCTTATGTACAGTATAAAACTCCCCGAGCCGGGCTGAGTGGCTCAGACGGTTAAGGCACTGGCCTTCTAACCCCAACTTGGCAGGTTCGATCCTGGCTCAGTCCGGTGGTATTTGAAGGTGCTCAAATACGACAGCCCCGTGTCGGTAGATTTACTGGCAGGTAAAAGAACTCCTGTGGGACTAAATTCCGGCACCTCGGCGTCTCCGAAGACCTTAAAAAAGTAGTTAGTGGGACGTAAAGCAAATAACATTATTATTAAAACTCCCCGATGAAATGATTTCTCCTTCTGCTGATCGGTTCTGTTTGTACATCCATAACCTGAACACTGCGGTATGTTAATACCCCGTAGAATGTTTCTTCATTCATATTTCAGATAAACACATACATATTTAAACTTAATCTTGTAATTCACAAGCATACTACAAGGCAACGAACCTAAATTCGTAAAATACACTACTATTTACTTTGCAATAACACAGCACAGAACACTCGTGAAACTACAATCAAGAGGCCTGGCGTCACTGAACTAAGCATAAACAAAGCAAGCGCGCTCCTCGTGGTCTATTGCACCATGCGCTCGCTGCCATCTTACGACGCCAGTCATCTTCTATTCGGCTTACTGCTACCCAAGCTACCAGCCATCCAGGTATAGAGATCAGTGGTGTAGGCCTATGTGTCGTCTTCATCATCATTTCATCCCCATCACGACGCGCAGTCGCCTACGGGCATCAAATCAAAAGACCTGCACCTGGCGAGCCGAACTCGTCGTCGGACACTCCCGGCACTAAAAGCCATACGCCATTTCATTTTTCATGTGTTCTTCTTCTACTGCTTTTCCAACATCTGTGGGGTCGCGGGGAGTGCTAGGTGGACCGTTATTCGCATTCTCTCCCGACATAGTTGATGGCGACTACGACCAGTCACGTGTAAACTTGCTCCGCACTTACCTGCCTAATTATCAAGATAACTAGCAGCTGGGATTCCTTGTGTGTGTTTAGTCGTCATCACTAAGTGCACGTTTTGATTTAAAACGGTCAAAATGACTCTCAAGGACGTCGAGAAGAGGTTGTCACAGTACGAGAACCGCATGGCTGAATTTCAAGCTCGCTTGGAGGAAGCCATGACGGCTTCCGACCGCAGTGCAGACAGCAGTGCCGCCAACCCCCAGGAGCTGCTCACCAGCCTAAGCTCCGACTTTAAGAACTTCAGAGATTCCATGGGTGCTGAGATAGCTGACATGAAGCAGGCCATTGCGGAGATCCATCAAAGGATGGATAAACAAGAGGAGATGGCTGATGAAGCAGCCCAGTACAGTAGGCGAAATTGCCTACTGATACATGGGGTTAAGGAATCACCTGAAGAGGACACCTATGGGGCTGTTATAGACGTCATTAAGAACAGACTCAAGGTAGATATTGGCATGGACAGTATCGATAGATGTCACAGATTGGGTGGCCAGCGCAGGACGACTGCCAACGTAGTGGCCACTGGGAACAGGCCAATAATTGTGAAGTTTCTGCGATACCATCAGCGGGACCAAGTCTGGCGGGCGAAGCGACTACTGAAGGGCACAAACATCATGGTCACGGAATCCCTCACGGCAACAAGAAAAGGGATTTTGAATAAGGCACGCGACGCATTTGGTCTGCGAAATGTGTATACTCAGGATGGACGTGTGACTGTAATTACACCAGACGGCAAGAAAACCACTCTGATCACTCCTAGGGACCTAAACGTTCTCATCAGGCAGCGTAGCGGAGCACAGAATCAGTGACAATGAGTGAATGTGTTATAATTGGGCTAGTTTTAAAATATGTACTCTTGTTTACCATGAGTTTCAAATTTTCCTCAAATAGTGTTAGTTATGTTATTTTTTTGAAATGTGAGTGTGAATGTGTGTGTGCAACAGTCAACGGTCTCATTCAACGGGAGGCAGAGGTGAGTACCCATTGTTTCTGTCAATCTAAGTTAAACATAATCCCCTTGTAATGTTAGCTCAACGCCCGCTACCTGAGCCTGGCTCCGGTCCGCAACCCCCTGTTGCAACAAGTCTCTTGTTGAGACAGGCTCTCTCCTCTACGCCACATGGTTTGCAATGTTGCCATGTGAACGCTCTCTCTCTCCCTGCTCACATAGATGAAATACGTACAATTGTTAACGACAATGACGTACATGTTTTTTGTATTAGTGAAACTTGGCTAAGGCCTACTATCCCTTCCGCTATGGTAAATATTAATAATTACGAACTCGTCCGCTGGGATAGAACGGATGGTAGGAAAGGTGGCGGTGTAGCCCTATATTTCAGAAATGACTTGAGAGGTAGAGTAATATGCACATCACAAAATGCCACTCAACCGGGACCAGAGTTCATGGTCGTGGAGATCACCGTTAAAGGGACGAAAGTCCTCTTCGCCGTAGTTTATAAACCTCCAGATGTAGTGAACATGACGGAGTTGGAAGCTTGTTTATTCAACCTAGTACCAACTTACGAACATATCGTACTATTAGGAGACTTAAATATAAACTTACTGAAAGAATCAGCTCAGAAGGACAAACTACTTGATATACTATTTTCCTGTAACCTTACGATTCTCCCATTAAATCCTACCAACCATATATATAGCAATAATCACACTTCACACTCACTAATCGATCTAATCATAACAAACAATCCCCAGAAAGCCTTAAATCACGGCCAAATTCCTGTTCCATCGATCTCAACACACGACCTAGTTTATTTATCCTATTCTCTTCGCATACCCAAATACAAACCTAAGTTCATCACTTGTAGGAATATAAGAGATATTAATTTAGATCAACTGAAGTATGACGCCCACAACCTACCATGGAACGATATTCTACTACTAGACGATATTGACGCAAAAATAGACAAACTAAATTCCCTCATTACTAGTCTATACGACAAACACGCTCCCAAACGACAAGTGAAAGTGAGTCGCCCCCCCTGCCCATGGCTAAATGACGAAATTAAGAATTTGATGGCTCGCCGTGATTCATGGTTCCGACGGTACAAACGTACCCGTAACGAATCCGATTTTGAAAACTATCGGGTACTTAGGAACAGAATTAAGCAAGAAATCAGAAATCAGAAATCAGAAATTTAAGTACTTAAACTGTCTTTCAGGTAAACTGAATGCCAGGAATTCCTGGAAAGAACTACGCTCTCTTGGTATTGTAAAAGGCCAACAACAGCAACGTGAACCAACTGTTCCCCTAGATGAGCTTATTACATATTTCTCTGAAGAACGAATCGCGTTTAAACTAATCAATCAGGCAGAATTAAATACGAATCAACCAGCCGTCCCTCCACTTAACCGTCCTCAATTTTCGTTCCAAGAGGTCACTAGCAACCAAATTAAAAAAAGTACTGTACTCTATTAAATCTAAAGCAGTAGGAGTAGATGACATCCCTATACATTTCATACATAATATAATAGGCGCTATCCTCCCGATTATCACACATATATTCAATTACTGTCTCAGAAATGGAACTTTCCCTGCACTCTGGAAACAAGCTAATGTCATCCCAGTGCCCAAGATAAACGATCCTAAACTGACCTCTGACTATCGCCCAGTTTCTATTCTTCCAGCGCTTTCTAAGGCTTTGGAAAGACTGGTGTACGAGCAAGTATTGAAATATTTAAATAACTATTCTCTCCTTGACCCATTACAATCGGGCTTTAAGAAAGGGTACAGCACTGCCACGGCTCTCCTTAAAGTGACAGAAGACATCAGACTAGCTATGGAACAACGACAACTTACAGTACTAACGCTACTGGATTTCAGTGGTGCATTTGATACAATAGACGTACAGCTACTAATTAAGAAAATGGAATCTTACTTGTTTGACCCTTTAGTACTGAAGTTTTTTACGTCATATTTGAAAGATCGGAGGCAGCGGGTGATAACTCGCGAAAGAAATTCAGAATGGCGTACAAGGAAAGTTGGCACGCCACAAGGTAGTATTTTAGGACCGTTGCTTTTTACATTGTATATCAATGACATTTCATCTTCTCTAAAAACGTGTAATTATCACCTATATGCTGATGATCTCCAAATTTACTACCATTGCAGCTTAAGCGAATTACCAAACGCAGTAAAATGCATAAATGATGACATGAAAAAACTCAGTGAATATGCTCTCGCAAACAGACTTCTCATAAATCCATCAAAATCGCAAGCTATCATTGTCGGTTCCCAGAAGCTCCTACACAAGATCAATGATTCGATCATTCCTCCTTTACAAATAAATAATAGCACAATTCCGTACAGTAAAACAGTGAGAAATCTTGGGGTGACTATGACTGAAACTCTAAATTGGACAGAACATATCAAAAACATAAGTCATAAGGTGTTTGCTACTCTACACCCACTGAAATTAAACAAAGATATTATACCACTAAACATGCGGCAAAGATTAACACAGACCCTAATTCTTCCTATCCTTGACTACTGTGATGTTATCTTGGTAGACGCTACTAAAGAACAAACTAGGAAACTGCAGCGTATTATGAATTGTTGCCTTAGATTCATTTTTAACCTAAGGTATGATGTGCATATTACTCCTTATTATCAGGCACTGCAGTGGTTAAAACCTGATAAGAGACGTGAATATCATATACTTGTCTTAATACACAAACTCCTGCATAGTAACTCCCCCCGGTATATTTCATCTAAACTTCACTTCCTCTCTTCCTTCCATAATCGTAACACTCGCTCGGGCTCCACTTTAGCTATTCCTCTTCACCACTCTTCTGTGTATAATAAATCTTTCATTGTAACCGGATCCAGGCTTTGGAATTCCCTGCCAGTAAGTGTCAGGGGCATTGATTCCTTCCTCAAATTTAAAATATCTTGCCGAGACTTCCTGTTGAGAGATACCGATTGAAGTGTGTATTGGTGTGTATTGTGTGCGCGTGATTGGTAATTGTAAAATTAAAAATTGTTTCTGTTAGTTTTATATAATATAAACGTAAGGGTAGTTGATAAGTGTGTACATTGTAAGTGTATGTGCAAGTGTCTGTGTGAGATAGAAAAGAGGACTGAAGTAACGAGCTAATAAGCTAATAAGCTGCATATTGTGCGGATGTGTAACTTAAGCTTAATTTAGGAAATAGTATAAGTAGTGTAATTAGTATAATCAGTAATAGGTAACCTTAATATTATTTATTGTATTGTGGTTAAGTGTAAGAGAGGGCCGTGTGACCTAACTTCGCCACATGAAAGAAGCCATAATAAATAAAATAAAATAAACAAGTCAGGAAGTTACAGGTAACAGCTGTTTGCGACAGTGAAAGTGGCCCTAAGGGATTGCCCTTGCGTCTGACTTATGGACGTAACCCATGTACCTGCCTGCTGGGGAGGATCCCGCTGACCACATGTGGAGCATTTAGGCCTATGCATATTTCATGTTGTTATTTTTCAGGTTCCATACTCCTACTTTATTTACATATGTTATCATGCTTATCTGGTTTGATCCATGATTTCTATGAGATGGTGACGACTGGTTTGTTTTGTTTGTGTTTGTTTATTTCCTTTGCATTAGGTGTCGGCGTGACCAGCGTTGCGTTAGATTATTTGTGTGTTTTATTAGCTCGTTTGCTAATTAGATGGTCGCTGGCATTCATGCCATCCAATTGCTATGTGGACGGCCACATATTTAGAATCTGTGTAATCATAAGTTGCAGCTCAGTGCTAGTGTTGAATTGAATTGATTTTGTTATTGATATGTAAATATGTATAGTTTGGATCGGTTACTAGTGTGTTTAACTATTTACCGCGGTCATGTATAGACACTTTCCGAAGCGCATCCCATAAGGGAATCATGACATTGAAGCGAATCTTGCGTCGACTTAAATTAAAAATGTATTCATCCGAAGTCAGTTCCAAGTCGTGTCTTTCTTCATAGGGCAGAGTCCCTAGTGTATAAATTGTGTGTTTTAACATGGACATGTGCGGGGCACATATTTTACTGGTTTTATGAGGCCATCAGGCTTAGTGTTGTTTTATATATTTCATGTCGTAAGTGAATGGGTTAATGTCTTTAATAAATCCATTGTACCCCAATTTCTCTGTCTTATTCACGTAGTCTATGTACCCGACTTCCTGTCATGTACCTTTGGTATATTGCTCATGACGAGTTTTAAATTTAGTTTTGCCCATATCATAATTTTTCGAACGGAAACCACGTCTCTGCCGCGACTAGCCCGGGATATAATGAAGACGGGTACGGTACAGTATGGGTTTAGCAGTTACGATTAATACATTCTTCAAGCACAAGGCTATTCACCGCTTCATATGGGAGGCTAGGGGTACCAGATCCATAATAGACTATATCCTAACTGACTTCGAATTCAGGAAGTCTGTTACGAATGTACGAGGTTTCTGGGGATTTTTCGATGATACAGACCACTATCTGATCTGTAGTGAACTAAGTATCTCTAGGGCTAGGGTAGAGAAAGTGAAATCTGTCTGCAAACAAATAAGGGTAGAAAATCTCCAGGACGAGGAAATTAGACAGAAGTACATGGATATGATAAGTGAGAAGTTTCGAACAGTAGACAGTAAGCAGGTTCAGGATATAGAAGAGAATCGGTAGCATACAGGGATGCTGTAGTAGAAATAGCAAGGGAATGCCTAGGAACAACTGTGTGTAAAAATGGGAAAAGGCGAACATCTTGGTGGAGTGAAGTGAGAGCAGCTTGTAAACGTAAAAAAGAAGACTTATGAGAAATGGCTCCAAACAAGGGCCGAGGCAGACAGGGATTTGTACAAAGATGAAAGAAACAGAGCGAAACAAATAGTTGTTGAATCCAAAAAGAAGTCGTGGGAAGATTTTGGTAATAACTGGAAAGACTAGGTCAAGCAGCAGGGAAACCTTTCTGGACAGTAATAAAGAATCGTAGAAAGGGAGGGAAAAAAGGAAATGAACAGTGTTTTGAGTAATTCAGGTGAACACATAATGGATCCCCAGGGAATCTCTGGAGAGGTGGAGGGAATATTTTGAACATATATACTACCAACACGAAGACGCTTGACACGGAGCTCCTCAAAAGGCTGCCGCATGACCAGAGAAAATACTACTTCTCCAGGCCGTGAGTTGATGCGCACGAAGCGATCCGGCACTGCTCTTTAAGCGGTGAAGGTGTGATCTCTCGCTGAGTTCGAGGTAAAAAAACCAACCCTGGAGAGCAAACGGATTAAGAGAGATGATAATAATAATAGTCTAATAATAATAATAATAATAATAATAATAATTCTACCGGGAGGTACACCTCTACGCCGCACATTTAAATCTTGCGCCAATAAGAACTCCTCTACAGGAGAAGCACTGAACTTGGAACTAGACCTACTTAAACTTTTCTTCAGAAGATGTCACCTCCTTAATTTTGTTATTGTGAAGTTTCCAGTACTGTATAAAATTCTACGCGTTTTGTTTACCATTTATCAAGAAGTGCGAAGTGAAAGAACTTTTTTTTGAGAAGTTTTGTATTCATATGTTTTTTTACTAATTGATGTTTATTTATTTTTGGTTTGGCAATATTTATCTTTTCTTTCCACCAGTTCTGAATTTAGCCAATCAAGAATTTCTGTAATTAATTTCCAACCAATCACGTATTTCTTCTTCGATTTTGAGTGTAACTTTTGATGTTAACCAATAAAACGCCGTGGGTGTGTCTTGATCATTCATGAAAGGTCTCGAACTTTCCCCGAGGGTTTATAAACTACGGATTTTCACGTCTCTTGGCCATTTGATCAACATCTAACTAAGTGTGTGTATGTGAAGCAGGAGGTGCCTCTTTCATCAGGCAGCAGTTCTTCAGCAAGGTAATGGCCGTTTAACATCTTTCTTTCTTGCTAGCTCCGCAGTTTAACCCGAGGGAGAGGTCCGAAACTTTAGTATGTAACCTACCTCTCTAAAAAGTAAGTTCTGCCGGCTAATGTGAAAATTTCATAAAATCTGTAACCGTAATTCGGGGTTAGAGAGTGATTTACCCTCTCGAGCTCTCCTTCATATCGGTTTGAGGTGACTACGTTTTGGTAACTGGTTTTCTTCATTTCCGTAATGTCTTAATTTATTCTTGTACGAGTCACCTCCATAGTTTGGGAATAGCCCCTGTTTCATCGGCCTAGTGCCTCTCAGGTTTTAAGAATGCATATTTAGGAGTGCAAGTACACGCCTTCATTCAATTTGGTGTTTCGGGCCATTTACTTAACCTGTTCTTTTTCTGCTAAGGCCCAGTAGGTTGGGTACAAGATACCCCCGTTTCATTTTTGTAAGTTGTGCCATGAGGGCAAGTAATTGTAAAGTCTGATATTGCCTAGAATAGGCTTGAAAAAGTGAGAGCGTGTCAGCTCATTTCAAGTGTGGTAACTGTGCCTCTGGGAGGCTTGATATTTGAAGTCGGGAGCAAGTGCTCCAGGGACTAGGAGTTTTCTGCCCTTGTGTAAAATAGTAATCTTTTGTAAGGTCGAGCTGAGAGCTCAGGAAATGTAAAGCGAGGGGCTGGAAGCCCGGATTACTAAACTGTCACTAAATTTTGGATGTACTTGACTTGTATAAACTTTGTCATGGTACCTGGTATGTTATTGTTATCTCACCTAGTGAAAAGTTGTTAAAGTTTTGTTGTTGTTGATTGTTGAAAAAAATAACCATTGTTAATGTTTTAAATTAATTTTGATTTTGTAGTTAGACCTATTCATCCCGGCACCTTCTTTCACCTCTGCTGGTCCACCAACCCCGGTAATAATAATAATAATAATAATAATAATAATAATAATAATAATAATAATAATAATAATAATAATAATCAAAGTCCGCCTCAGTGGTGTAGTGGTTAGTGTGATTAGCTGCCACCTCCGGAGGTCCGGTTTCGACTCCCGGCTATGCCACGAAATTTGAAAATTGGTAGGAGTGCTGGAACCGGGTCCACTCAGCCTCGAGAGGTCAACTGAGTAGAGGGGGTTCGATTTCCACCTCAGCCATCCTCGAAGTATTTTTCCGAGGTTTCCCACTTCTCCCCCAGGCAAATGCCGGGATGGTACCTAACTTGAGGCTATGGCCGCTTCCTTCCCTCTTCCTTGTCTGTCCCTTCCAATCTTTCCATCGCCGCACAATGCCCCTGTTCAGCATAGCAGGTGAGGCTGCCTTGGCGAGGTACTGGTCCTTCTCCAAACTTGTATCCTCCGACCGAAAGTCTCACGCTCCAGAATACTGCCCTTGAGGCGGTAGGGATGGGATCCATCGCTGAGTCCAAGGGAAAGCTAACCCTGGAGGGGAAAGAATAGTAATAAAATTCGTGGTTAATACAGCCCACTAAAAGCCTTGTTCTGAGACGATGGCCGCTGCTCAGTCGGACGATGTACAGATATTGAAGAAGTGGGCTTGATAGCTGAGTGTCATCGCCACTGGTTTCTCAACAAGACGGCCGCGTTTGAAATCCCAGTTTATCAATATGGCATTTTTGTCCGGGTCCGTGTGGTTCGGGTTCCAAGCAAAAGTGATGGTCAAGAATTAATATATAGCCTATAGCCTACAGTATTATATATGAGCCGAAAATCGAACTAGGGGCTGGCGGGTAAGAAGCAGGCCCGTTTCCTCTACTTATAATTATGTTATACGTAGTAGCCTAATACTTCACGATAATAATAATAATAATAATAATAATAATAATAATAATAGACCTATAATATATAATTTAATTAGATACTTGCTTGCTATTCAAAGGGGCCTAACATCTAGGTCATCGGCCCCTTTCATTTAATTTCGTATAAGTATTTCTCGCCGGGTACAGCCCGACTTGGGTAGGTGGCATCTACCGTGTATGGGAAACTGCGTGTATTTGTGGTGAAGGATAGCGCTGTGTGTACAGTAGTGTGTGAGTTGCAGGGATGTTGGTCTCAGCACAAATACCCAATTCCCGAGTCAGGGGAATTAACCATTGAAGGTTAAAATTCCCGTTCCGGCCGGGAATCGAAGCCAGGACCACCTGGAGCAAATTTCATCCAAAACACAATAATATTGCCAATTTGAGCATTAAAATCTCCAAGCAATACTATTGTGTTTTTGGATGGAATTTGTTCCAAGGTGTTTGAAACTTCTTGCCAAAATGTTTCTGTTTGTTCTTTCTGGATTATTATTATTGTTCCTCTCTTTGACTGAATGGTCAGTATAGTGCGCTTCGGTTCAGAGGGTCCCGGCTTCGATTCCGGGCCTATTCTCGGGCGATACAAGTTATGCCCGTTGGCTATGGGGTTCGGGTCACTGAGCTGTCAGCCTGAATTCGGGATAGAGTGGATTCGAATCACTCACTCTATTTGCAGACCTGAAAATGGTATTCCGCCATTTCCTATTTTCATACCGGGCAAATACCTGAATTAAGTCTACGGCCGCTTCCTTCCTTTCCTACACCATCGCACAGTAGTTATAAAACCTGTCTGTATCGGTGCGCCGTAAAACAACTAATATCGCTGTGCAAAGTAGCCCTGGAGCGCTAGCCTCCTGACCTCAAACTTGCGAGTCCGATTTCGGCGCAATCCAGTGGTATTTGAAGGTGCTCAAATATGCCAGCCTCTTGTGGGTAGTTTTTTCGGGACGTAAAATAACTCCTGTGGGACAAAATTCCGGCACCTCGGCAACAGAGTAAGCCGTAAAAGTAGTTAGTGGGAGGTTAACTGATAAAACTATGAAAAAATTAAGATAAGATTAATTCCTTGCGCCAAAGGTGGCCAGATGCTACATTCACGTAATAGCCCCCAGCGAGTAGGCTACGTGGTTTGCGTTTCAAAACTATGGTCTTGCATTTGGGAGATACTGTAGTAGGTTCAAACCCAACTCTCGGCAGCCCTGAAGATAGTTTTTTATGGTTTCCCATTTTCGCTGTAGGCAAATGCTTGGGCTAGATCTTCATTAAGGCCCTGGTCACGTCTCTCCCAGTTCCAGCACTATCCCATCCCATTCCGTTGTCCCAATAAGACATATTTGCGTCGGTGCGACGTTCAACACATAGCTCACTTATAACCTGTGTCAAAAGGGTAGATGCTTCCTTTCTGGTCGGTTTTATGAAGTAAAAATATTTTGTCCCGGTGCAAGTAATATAATATAACGGAATACATTATTCTTCAGAGCGCAGCGCAGTGAGTGGTTTGGATAACGCGTCAACATAACAGCCGATTGGTCGGACTAACCTCAGTAACCTCTTGAGGCCAAAACGCTTCCCCTTTGACACAGACTCTATTGCGGAAGTCACAGAAATTAGAAGCTTTTACCTTACACTCCTCCAAGGCCAGTCACGGCTATTACGGAAATGACTCTCTTTTACTTTCCTAATCCAAAAAAGAAACTCGTGGCACAACATTAGAGCCTTGGCCTGCCAAGACGACTGCTACCCAGCCAAATGACTTGCAGATACTGGAGAGCCTTGCGGTCTTCGTAACGTCGTACTGAGCCATATTCCTTGGCTTTCGGGACTGAGTCCGCTGCCTCTCATAGCTATCAGCTCTTCAGCAGTTCTCACGAGGCATCGTTAAACCACTTCCAGCTATGTCTGGAGTTAAAAGTCTGGACTGGCCGGGAAGCGAACATAGGGCCTCTACATATGAGAGAGGCACGCTACTCTCACACTACAGGGCTGACAGTAATAATAAGTCATCATTATGGACCCTAATAGTATTTATAATTCAGTTGTTAAATGAATGGTCAGTGTATGGGCGTTCGGTTCAGAAGGTGCCGCGTTTGATTACCGGGTGGACCTCGGATTTATCCGTATATGGTTAACTTTCTGACTTGGGGACTGGATGTTTATGTTTGCCTTATACTTGTTCATATGCATACAATGCACAACGTATCAGCAACCACAGAAACACGCAAAAATGAATAAAACCCTGCCCGTAAGATCGGCTTCAGAAAGGGCACTTACTTTGAGATTTTTAGCTACCAGTGACAGTTTCACCATCTTGCAGTATCTCTTTAGAAATCCAAGCAAGACATAAGTATTTTTTTATTTGCTTTACGTCGCACCGACACAGATAGGCCTTATGGCGACGATGGGATAGGAAAGGGCTAGGACTGGGAAGGAAGCGGCCGTGGCCTTAATTGAAGTGTAAATGGGAAACCACGGTAAACCATCTTCAGGGCTGCCGACAGTGGGGTTCGAACCCACTATCTCCCGAATGCAAGTACATAGCTGCGCGCCCCTAACTGCACGGCCAACTCACCCGGTAGTCATACGTAAATTTGTACCACAAGTGTGTCAAGCAATCATCACCGAATTAAAAGATCACATAGAGGTAAGGTTCATTTAATTTAATTTCATTTCATTAAACATATTTTTTGTATGACAGGTCATTGATATTGAAATCATTTGGCACTTCACTGAAGGTTCCCATAATAATGTAGAATTGCGATATAATTCTATTAAATTTAGACAGGATTCCTCAGTCCACTCCATGACCTTTGCGCGTCCTGACTACGAAATGTGCCTGGAACACGTCAACGAACACACTGCGCGCCGCTTTGTGTTCGCCGGAATACCGACAACCAGATGGATCACAGCGCGCCTCACTGCGAACGGCTGCAGCAACGAAGCTCAAGGCGTAGTCCTACTCAGTAGAAAAATATGGTTGCAGCAACCGTTGCGTTGCATGTTGCAGCCTCCTAGTGAGTACCCGCCTTAAGAGAGCCTCTGCCTAAGTATGCACGTCAGAGTAGGAATCGAATAGCTGGAATACTATGATGAACCAGTGTGTTACGTACCAGCAGTATCAGAAAATGTATGAACCAGAGGAATGGCATGCTAAAGAAGAAAGTTTTCTAACTCCCCAGCTATTTCCCGCCAGTATTCAGTCAGGCTGTTATACTCGGTACGCAGCAGTAATCCCATCTATCGGAGTTGAGTGGCCGCATAAGGGACAAAGAACATCACAAAAAACCATGAAATGAAATGGCGTATGGCTTTTAGTGCCGGGAGATCCCAGGACGGGTTCTGCTCGCCAGGTGCAGGTCTTTTGATTTGACTCCCGTAGGCGACCTGCGCGTCGTGATAAGGATGAAATGATGATGAAGACAACACATACACCCAGCCCCAGTGCCAGGGAAATTAACCAATGATGGTTAAAATTCCCGACCCTGCCGGGAATTGAACCCGGGACCCCTGTGGCCAAAGGCCAGCAAGCTAACCTCTTAGCAATGGAGCCGACACAACAAATCATGGTCAGTATAATGTTATTGTTGATCAGTGTTAAGCGCTTTCGATGTTGTAGGCTTCACGTTTAGTTTTCTTCCGACTTGTAAATACCACTCGTATCATAGTCGGTACGGTAAAATTGAGTAAAACATAAATGATCGGAAATTGTATTATCTGTAACTTTTTTTATGTAGTACTTTTCGATAGGACCAATAACATAGGTAGTCTATTTAAATAACTTATTATAGGCGCCTTCCCCTAAACTACAATTTCATCCAGTGTGAATAAAATTGTTTATAGCTTAGACTGCAGATTTTTATTCCCCGACTCTATATACCGATTTTCATTACATTCTGATAACCCACTTTCTCGTGGCTCGGCGTTGATATGGACTCAGCAACAAAAATACAAATTTATGAATATCTGTGTTATCATGCCGTTCCGGTAAAAATGTATCAGACATAAATGATCGGAAATGTAATTCTATATAACTTTAGTTATGTAGTATTTATCAATAGGACCACTAATAATATAAATATTTGAGAATTTAATTTTAGGCCTTCCCCTAAACTACCATTTCACTTAGCGTGAATAAAATGATTTATAGCCTAAGTTGTAGTGGCTCATCCCCCGACTTTACATACCGATTTTCATTAAATTCTCTTCAGCTGTTTTCTCGTGATGCGTGTACATGCATACATACATATGCAGGGTGTTAGGTGTATACCTGCAGATATTTCTTCTAGCAATAGAGAACGATGTTACTTTTAGTAATCTTCGGAAGTTATTTTCGAGAGCAAAGAGATACGATGTTTTTAGAATAGGTAGTATGCCTTGTTCTTGTGAATGAATAGCTTCCCTTTGAGAACAGGCGAGTCACGCGCCATGCGTGCCAAACTGGTTTCTGTTTATGTTTACGTGCAAATATACTACTGTAACAGCTGAACGCTACCTATGCAATGCACGAGATGTTACGTAACATACTTGTCAAACTGATTTTAAGTTTAAGAGCAACTGAGCTACGATAACAGCTGAAGGTGGCTACTACAGTAGTGTATGCCATGTTACGTTACATTCTCGCCAGACTGGTTTCGTTGTCAGTATTTAGTTTCCGTCTTAGGGGCTTCAGACAACCCTGGTCATCGGTTTCGGACCCTGGAGATATTCCGAATTCTCAGCGTTAATACTGGTTCATTTGCTGTTATGTCCTTTAGGGGATTGGGATATCTGTGGTCATCAGCCCAGTGGTCTAGTGAGTATGGAAATGACCTGAAAACCTGCATCGGTGCGGGACCTGTACGAGCGTGTGATATTATTATTGGTTGGGATAGGCGCACCGGGACGTGAAATACAGTAGATCCCCGTTGTGCATTGCGTAAAGGTAGAAGAAAGATGGCAGGTCCTTACGTCAACGAAAGCAGTCATGGGATGCCCAAATGAGTAGCATCGGAATTGCATTATCGAAACACATCGAACTTTTAGTTTCAAAGGAATATTGGACATGTTATACAACTAAATAAACGTACCTATATTTCGTGCCTCCTTCCAGGCTGAGTGGCTCAGACGGTTGAGGTGCAGGCCTTTTGAGTCCAACTTCACAGGTTCGAACCTGGCCCAGTCCGGTGGTATTTGAAGGTGCTCAAGTACTGTACGTCAGCCTCGTGTCGGCAGATTTTATGGTACATAAAAAGGACTCGTGCGGGACTAAATTCGGGCACCTCAGCGTCTCAGAAAACCGTAGAAGTAGTTAGTGGGACGTAAAGCACTTAACGTTATTATTATTATTATTATTATTATTATCAGGTCATTAGAAGCTGAAATACGTGGAAGAAAATAGTAAAATATGCGTGATTTAAGAGGAAACAAGATGAAATGTATGTCACGTGAGTTAGCATCGGTCGCAGTAGTTACCTACAGATTACTATGCGTAAGACGAGAATCAGATCAAGCTCGTGGGGATGAGTCAGCTGTAATCTCGTATTGTGTATAAACATCGAACATACACATCAACAAATCTAAGAAACATAAACAAGGTTACACGTTAGAGACATGTAGCTATTAACCTGAACGCCAGGCCGACGGTCGCTTTCATGAGTACAGATGAGTTATCAAATTATACACAATCCACAGATGTCGAACGTATCTAATAAGATTCCGCCACAACAATATTACATTTTACTATGATGGTGCTAATAACAAATCACAGCAGCTATTGGCTTTACGTCGCACCTGCACAGATAGGCCTTATGGCGACGGTGGGACTGGAAAGGGCTAGGACAGGGAAAGAAGCGGCCGTGGCCTTAATTAAGGTACAGCCCCAGCATTTGCCTGGTGTGAGAATGGGAAACCACGGAAAACCGTCTTCTGGGCTGCCGAGAGTGGGGTTCGGACACACTATCTCCCGAATAATGGATACTGGCCACACTGAAATGAAATGTCGTATGGCTTTTAGTGCCGGGAGTGTCCGAGGACAAGTTCGTCTCGCCAGATGCAGGTCTTTTGATTTGACTCCTGTAGGCGACCTGCGCGTCGTGATGAGGATGAAATGATGATGAAGATGGCATATACACCCAGTTCCCGTGCCAGCAAATTTAACCAATTAAGGTTAAATACCTGACCCTGCCGGGAATCGAACCCGGGACCCCTGTGACCAAAGGCCATTTAGCCATGGAGCCGGACTTAAGCGACTGCAGCTATCGAGCTCGGTAAACCGGAGCAGATTACGCTACTGCGTGTTAAGATGATGTCGGTAGAATACAGTATACCTGTTAAGACATAAGGCTGCAGTAGAAGAAGAAGATGAAGAAGAAGAAGGTAACGAGAGCCACATAGTCAAGCAGCACAGAGCCGAACATAGCGCACATTAGTGACACAGGCATAAGAGTGGCGTGGTCGCAGGAACTACAGTCGAATTAGTAACACTCAGTTGTAGAATAATAATGAACTAAAATACAGTACGGGCTCCGTAATTCCAGGTGGACGGTAACAAGACTATCTCGAATAGAAAAGTACGGATTTACGAACGTACACGAAAACGCCTGTGAACCAAAAATGTACCTATGTTAAACATTACAGTACAACAGTTTAGAAAACAAAAACATACAGATTGCCTTACATTTAAAGAAATGTTAAACTTTCTTTTGTAAATTAACAAAACACTCTAGGCAACCTTCTTAAGTTAAATGTTAACTTCCAGTTCCTATTTCAGTAATGTTGAATAGAAAACAATTATTTTATTGAATATTTATACGTGATGATGATGACGATGATGATGATGATGATGATGATGATGATGATGATGATGATGATGATGATGATTGCTGTCTTAATGTCATCGGCCCTTAAAAACGCAAAGTGTCCTCTGTTTTAACTCGTAGTGAATAAGAAACAAAATATAAATTGCTCGAAGCCTTTCCCGATAGATTCATGGAGGGCGACCCGTGTTCTGTTCTGCCACACGATACACTAGCAGTATATCATGGTATTCGTGGTATTTATACACTGGCATTATTCAAATACTACTACTGATGCTACTACTACGAAGTAACTCGCGTACTAGTACGGACGATAATTCGCATCTCTGACAGCTGTTATTCAGGTCAAGGTCAGACAGACCGGTTTCATGTAGGGGCGGGGAACCCGTCCAGCCACATCCCCGTCGCTAGGAACAGCAGACAACCGAACTGGCACGTGAAAGGTCTAGTGCTTTTGTCGAACTGCTTACGTGGAATATTCTCCCATAGTGCGATTTCAATATCATGGTCTTTTGGGAGTCCAACTCGCCGTATGCAGAAACATCCCGTGTTGACGTGTACGTAAATAAAGTTCATTATGTCAACGAAAGAATGCATGGGATAGGATTTCCAAGTGAGTAGTATCGGAATTGAAATGTCAAAACACATCGAACGTTTTACTTCATACCAGTAAGAGACATGTTATAAATTGATTAAACGTACCTTCCTTTCGTGCTTCCAACCGAAGAGAACATGTTTAAATGTAAATGAAAACCTTCTAGCTTACTGCTGATATTGCAGTGCCTATTAAACGTATCAAAATAAACGTTGCCAGGCTGAGTGGCTCAGACGGTTCAAGCACTGGTTTCATGAACTTAGCAGGCTCGATCCTGGCTCAGTCCGCTGGTATTTGAAGCTGCTAAAATACGACCGCTTCTGATCGGTAGATTTACAGGCACGTTAAAGAATACCTGTGGGCACAATTCCAACACCGCACATCTCCATTGGCACGTGAAGATTTATTATTATTATTATTATTATTATTATTATTATTATTATTAATAATACTGGGCGAGTTGGCCGTGGGATTAGGAGCGCGCAGCTGTCAGCTTGCATCCGTCGAAAAGCCACTAACAGTATTATTATAAAAAATGTGTTAGTCTATTATTACTAACCATTATGAAAATAAAAGTTAATCCCCCCACTCAAACTTCGTAGCTCATAATCTGTCAGAAAACACTAAAGAAAATAGTGAACTTTTAACAGGTCCGAATTATTATTAATATTATAATTGCAGACATGTCTCCGAAATTACCGAAACATGTACTTACAAATTGTTTTACGTCGCACCGACACAAATAGGTCTTACGGCGACGATGGGAAAGAAAAGAGATACAAGTGGGAAGGAAGCGTTCGAAGTCTAATAAAGGTACAGTCCCAGCATTTCCCTGATGTGAAAATGGGAAACTACGGAAAACCATCTTCCCGGCTGCCGACAGTGGAGTTCGAACCCACTATCACCAGAATACAAGCTCACAGCTGCGCGCCCCTAACCGCACGTTCAACTTACTCTAAGCTCCAATGCCGGTCTGCGTAGCTCGGACGATAGAGCGCTGGTCTTCTGATCCCACCTTGGCAGGTTCGATGGCGGCTCAGTTCGGTGGTATTTGAAGGTGCTGAAATACGCCAGTCTCGTGTCTGTGGATTTACTTACTGCTTTACAAAATTCTGGCACTTCAGCGTCTCCGAAAACCGTGAAAATTAGTTATTGGAACGTAAAGATATTAGTAGTAGTAGTAACATTATTATTACAGAAGATTTAATTAAACGGGTCCGTTACATTACCTATCGGCACTTACTGTCCAGTAATTAGCCTTCTGTCCACCTCTGTGGTATAGTGGTTAGTGTGATTAATTGCCACCCCCCGGAGGCCCGTGTTCCATTCCCAGCTCCGCCACGAAATTTGAAAAGTGGTACGAGGGCTGGAACGGGGTCCACTAAGCCTCGGGAGGTCAAATGAGTAGAGGTGGTTCGATTCCCACCTCAGCCATCCTGAAAGTGGTTTCCCGTAGTTTCCTACTTCTCCAGGCAAATGCCGGGATGGTACCTAACTTAAGGCCACGGCCGCTTCCTTCCCTCTTCCTTGTCTGTCCCTTCCAATCTCCCCATTCCCCCGCAAGGCCCCAGCAAGACCCCTGTTCAGCATAGAAGGTGAGGCCGCCTGGGCGAGGTACTGGTCATTCTCCCCAGTTGTATCCCCCGACCCAATGTCTCATGCTCCAGGACACTGCCCTTGAGGCGGTAGAGGTGGGATCCCTCGCTGAGTCCGAGGGAAAACCAACCCTGAAGGGTAAACAGTTTAGGAAAAAGAAGAATAAGCCTTCTATTAGAAATGCCCGGCGGCAATTACACAGTAGACCGAGTTCGATAGCTGCAGTCGCTTAACTGCGGCCAGTATCCAGTATTCGGTAGATAGCAGGTTCGAACCCCACTGTCGGCGGCCCTGAAGATGGTTTTCCGTGTTTTCCCATTTTCACACCAGGCAAATGCTGGGGCTGTACCTTATTAAGGCCACAGCCGCTTCCTTCACACTCCTAGCCCTTTCCTGTCCCATCGTCGCCATAAGACCTATCTGTGTCGGTGCGACGTAAAGCAACTAGAAAAACAAATCCACAGTAGCTATTTTTCCTTCGAGCAATGTTCACGCATGGTTGCAACTACGGTTTTTGAAATCTGTCTCATTAATAACAATATGACTGAATACTTACATCCTTTTCTTTCAGTGTCCACTGTCCTTTCATTGACCTGAAAAGTTTATGAATAAGCATAGACAACTCGCATTGTCTATTGTCAGAAATTCATCGTAGACTGTCGCAATAACAACACGGAAATGTTGCGCTCATTTTTCATTTACTTATTAACTATTTCCTTTCGTTTTGTCAGCTTGGATCACTGAGTAATGCCATTGACGTCTTATAAATCACACACAACTACACAGTACTTGATTCGCATGTATGTGCTGGTACGTAACTTTGAGGTCACTGTAAGGATTCTGTGTACATTTCACACAGAGTACCCTAGACCGGTTTTCGAGTACAGCAAGTAGCCTGGCACGTGAGTCATCCTCTCCTACTTGCCAAGCCTTTAGGGGAAGTGCACAACAACATGTGTTGGCCTGCGATAAGAAACAGGTTCAACAAGCCCTAGACTCTGCTACTGAACTTCCACTACGCGTAGACAGAATGACGTAATCGGCATATCCTGCTACGGCCGTTCAAAACACATTACGTCCTGAAATATTTGGCTCAGTTATGGGCAAACTAATAGGACAAGGAAAAAAATACATAGCGTATATTATGAGATGTATTTTTCTTTGCCGACTAGCTTAATATATGCACGTATACCCCTAACACTCTGTATATGTATGTATGTATACGTAAGTTATGTTAGAAACAGTGACTATCGGATCAGTATCACCCTTATTGCAGGCGAGTAACATATCGTCGCTCCTATGCCAAAGCGCTAATGTGACAATGCTCTTCCTATCCATTATTTTTCTTTAAGACTTGTCACGCATTGTCACAATCGCGGCTTTAACGTAGGATTGCCGATATGTATTTTAGGATGTGGTATAATACATAATGGACACCAGCTTTAAAAATATGTACTAATACTTACTTACATAGTCGTTCATGCTGAAATCCGCACTATTTTTTTACGACCTCCTTTAAATCACGCCCCGTCACTCATCTGTCTGCTTCAAACGACACGCCGCTACCTGCTCAATTCTAACACTTTCTTCTCCCAAGGACTGGAAACCTCTCACTCTGTTAGTATGGCAGTTATTTTTTTTTGCTAGGGGCTTTACGTCGCACCGACACAGATAGGTCTTATGGCGACGATAGGATAGGAAAGGCCTAGGAGTTGGAAGGAAGCGGCCGTGGCCTTAATTAAGGTACAGCCCCAGCATTTGCCTGGTGTGAAAATGGGAAACCACGGAAAACCATCTTCAGGGCTGCCGATAGTGGGATTCGAACCTACTATCTCCCGGATGCAAGCTCACAGCCGCGCGCCTCTACGCGCACGGCCAACTCGCCCGGTATGACAGTTAAACAGTTAGGAAAAGACATCTTTCTCTCTCTCTCTCTCTCTCACTCTCTCACACACACACACACACACACACATTCTGCATGGCTGATAGTCAAGTACCGGCATGTCTTCAACCTCAAAAACAAACCAGCAGTGAGAAAATATATTCAGTTACACTTATTAGCTTATCAGAAAGAAACCCAGAAAAGAGACTGAACGGTAATGTAGTTTGTAATGTGTAATAGAAACATCCAGGAACGAACAAAGAATGAAACAAATACAGTACTAACCCATGCTGGTAGCCGTAACATGCAATTAAGCGTTGTAAATACCAACTTGTGAGGAAAGTTTCCATTCTGCTATCAGACAGATGGCATATCACTTCGAATTCGAGTTATGTGATGCTTGTGCCGCAGCGTGGTTCCCGAATACCAGTGTGATGATGGTGTTTTGTAAAAGTGAGAAAAAGAGAACACTCTACAATAGAAATAGTCCTTGGATTACCTCCTACTTCTTATCCCTCGTCTGTGTCTCTTTTAGGCCTACATACTACTCTTTGTAAAACACAAAGAATGATGGCAGTGTACGGTAGATACATTATAGGCATATTCTTTTTCAGAGAAAGAAACGCAACGTATAATATTTAGAAGAGAATCTTACCTGGAGTCTAGAACGATTGACAAGCTCACGGTGAAAGGAACCACTACTGTACACTACTTCAACAATTCCAGTGCTCCTGGGATGTCCAAGTACTTCTGTCGCGGCCTGCCAGCGCTCCTCAACTGCCAGCTGCCAGCAGTTCTTGTCTCACTGCCCACACTCTGGCGGCTGTGCGCTGAAAACAGTCTCCAGCGCAGTAGCTGTGACCGGAACTTGGCCTTTGTGTACTAGCACACATTTTCGGAAATACAATCACTAACCGCAATCATAATTAATACATTTACCTTTTTTTCCATCCCACGCCCTAGTAAACTCGGAATTCAACAGACGTCGTCCACTAGCTAAACCCCGAATTTCAAACTTCGCGCTCTCTCCCAGTCTCCAGTTTTGTCTTGCGCTAGGTGGTAATATCCTACAATGCCTTGTGAGGACGACAGTCGAATCGGTATGTCGTTATACCCTGTCTTTTACGTTAAACCTACGCCTTTTGCCTTTAAGTGTAAAGAGATGGAAAAGAGAATATGAGATTTTATATATTTAAGTGATGAAAACAATGAAATGGCGTATGGTTGTTAGTGCCGGGAGTGTCCGAGGACATGTTCGGCTCGCCAGGTGCTGGTCTATTGATTTGACTCCCGTAGGCGACGTGCGCGTGATGGTGATGTGTCTGTAATTTTTCCGGGTCCTTGGCTTAAAGGCGAGAATACTGACCTTCCGTTCAGAACCTGAGTGTGATTTTCGATCAGGCCAGAGATTTTACCTGCGCATGGTTAAATTGTTTGTGTTTCGGGACTTGGGTGCTTGTGTTTTCTTTTCCTCTTTGTTTTACATCGTGCTGAAGCAGTGACAAGGGCAGATTTGTTTTTTATACGTTGCTTAACGTCGCACCGACAAATATAGGTCTTCCGATAACAATGGGACAGGTAAGGGCTAGGAGTGGGAAGGAAGCAGCCGTGGCCTCAATTAAGGTACAGCCTCAGAATTTGCCTGGTGTGAAAATGGGAAACCACACAGAACCATGTTCAGGGCTGCCGACAGTGGGGTTCTAACCCACTCTCTTCCGAATGCAAGCTCACAGCTACGTGACCCTAAACGTGTAACCAACTCGCTCGGAATTGTTGTTTGTCTTATCACTAGAGCCCGGATTATAATATGGAATTACATATTCTGCTCCCATATATGTAGCTACAAGAAAAGCTAAAATATCGGCGAATCACACTAAAAGGACCATTATTCCAGGAGATTAAAGTTACATATTTGTACATATTTCGATGCATAGTAAATATTTGGATAGATAATACATATTTTACATATTTGAAGGATACTGCGCATTTGGAAGAAAACAATTCTTTTCTTGTTAATTTTACACCGATTTAATATTTTTAATTAAACACTTCAAAATAGTTTTAATAATAATAATGTTATTTTCTTTACGTCCCACTAACTGCAATTTTACGGTTTTCGGAGACGCCAAGATGCCGGAATTTAGTCCCGCAGGAGTTCTTTTACGTGTCAGTAAGAGGCTGGCGTATTTGAGCACCTTCAAATACCACCGGACTGAGCCAGGACCGAACCTGCCAAGTTGGGGTCAGAAGGCCAGTGCCTCAACCGTCTAAGCCACTCAGCCCGGCGAAAAAACTTGTAAAAGCCTGTATGTCTCTAACATCTAAAAATAAGTTAATAATTTAAAGTGAAGTATTATGTCAAAGAATCGCACCCCTTAGCTATGTTGATGGTCTGTACATCCCTTATGAAGTAATGGTACGGTGTGAATGCTGGGTCAATGACATGTCGCTGCAACTACAGGGAAAGACGCAAAGTTAAAGATACCCCGCGGCTGGGATGACCTTTTGGCAAAAACAACCCGTGAAAGAAAACGCTTGCTCGAACCATATTCTGAGTCACAGTTAATGGATCGGTATGGCACCAGTCGCATCCAAAGTAACATCAAAGTTAAGAGATTGGATTTCGACTGATGGAGCCTTTATAAGTGACGGTAAAATTGTCTTACGCAGAGTGTGTGACAAACGTATCGAGTGCTCCATGAAGTCACAATTGGAATAGTATTTAAAAACTGATGCTTTGGAAAATAAGAAAAAACGTTATTCGTTGAAGAAACAAGTTCTTTTTACACAAGGGACGCGGGAACATTCTTCAATCAATCAATCAATCAATCAATCAATCAATCAATCAATCAATACTGATCTGCATTTAGGGCAGCCGCCCAGGTGGCAGATTCCCTATCTGTTGTTTTCCTAGCCTTTCCCTAAATGATTTCAAAGAAATTGGAAATTTATTGAACATCTCCCTTGGTAAGTTATTCCAATCCCTAACTCCCCTTCCTATAAATGAATATTTGCCCCAGTTTGTCCTCTTGAATTCCAACTTTATCTTCATATTGTGATCTTTCCTACTTTTATAAACGCCATTCAAACTTATTCGTCTACTAATGTCATTCCACGCCATCTCTCCGCTGACAGCTCGGAACATACCACTTAGTCGAACAGCTCTTCTTCTTTCTCTCAGTTCTTCCCAACCCAAACATTGCAACATTTGTGTAACGCTACTCTTTTGTCGGAAATCACCCAGAACAAATCGACCTGCTTTTCTTTGGATTTTTTCCAGTTCCTGAATCAGGTAATCCTGGTGAGGGTCCCATACACTGGAACCATACTCTAGTTGGGGTCTTACCGGAGACTTATATGCACTCTCCTTTACATCCTTACTACAACCCCTAAACACCCTCATAACCATGTGCAGAGATCTGTACCCTTTATTTACAATCATATTTATGTGATTACCCCAATGAAGATCTTTCCTTATATTAACACCTAGATACTTACAATGATCCCCAAAAGGAACTTTCACCCCATCAACGCAGTAATTAAAATTGAGAGGACTTTTCCTATTTGTGAAACTCACAACCTGACTTTTAACCCCGTTTATCAACATACCATTGCCTGCTGTCCATCTCACAACATTTTCGAGGTCACGTTGTAGTTGCTCACAATCTTGCAACTTATTTATCACTCTATAGAGAATAACATCATCCGCAAAAAGCCTTACCTCCGATTCCACTCCTTTACTCATATCATTTATATATATAAGAAAACATAAAGGTCCAATAATACTGCCTTGAGGAATTCCCCTCTTAATTATTACAGGGTCAGATAAAGCTTTGCCTACTCTAATTCTCTGAGATCTATTTTCTAGAAATATAGAAACCCATTCAGTCACTCTTTTGTCTAGTCCAATTGCACTCATTTTTGCCAGTAGTCTCCCATGATCCACCCTATCAAATGCTTTAGACAGGTCAATCGCGATACAGTCCATTTGACCTCCAGAATCCAAGATATCTGCTATATCTTGCTGGAATCCTACAAGTTGAGCTTCAGTGGAATAAACTTTCCTAAAACCTAATTGCCTTCTATCGAACCAGTTATTAATTTCACAAACATGTCTAATATAATCAGAAAGAATGCCTTCCCAAAGCTTACATACAATGCATGTCAAACTTACTGGCCTGTAATTTTCAGCTTTATGTCTATCACCCTTTCCTTTATACACAGGGGCTACTATAGCAACTCTCCATTCATATGATATAGCTCCTCCGACCAAACAATAACCAAATAAGTACTTCTTCGTATTTTCCCAGTGAATTTAATAAAGATTTGTGCATGGCAGCGGTAGCTGCAAACATACTATGGTATAAACTTAGAGTGCCAAAGTTTCAAGGATTCGTACGCAAATACTGCAAACCTCCAGAGTCTGCCGATTGAGCTTATAGTGCCAACACACCTGTAAGACTTTTTTTGCATCTAAAACAGATCAAGCCCAATTTAACCTGGCAGACTTGATCTCCAGAAAAGAATACAATCATTTGTTAGATGCGTCGAGATATTGTTTTGGATAAGCATACCCATACTGTTTTAACTTCGCTAAGTATAAGAACTTGAGACCCATGAAGGGCGGTGGGACTATGAAGATCATAAAGATGTCACACCACAATAACATTAGATAATTGTCAACCAGCTCAATTGTAGTACCATATCGAAGGCTTTCCTTTAAAACCTCGTATGCCTCAATGCTCTTCCTACCCATGAAAATGAAATGGCGTATGGCTTTTAGTACCGGGAGATCCCAGGACGTGTTCGGCTCGCCAGGTGCAGGTCTTTTAATTTGACTCCCGTAGGCGACCTGCGTGTCTTGATGAGGATGAAATGATGATGAAGACAACACATACACCCAACCCCGTGCTAGGGAAATTAACCAATGATGGTTAAAATTCCCAACCCTGCCGAGAATCGAACCCGGAACACTGTGACCAAAGGCCAGCACGCTAACCATTTAGCCATGGAGCCGGAATTTCTACCCATTATATTCCTTAAGACTGGTCACGCCACCCAGTCACATGTTTATATGCAGTCCATCAGAATAATATTCGTTGTGTTCATTTCCCTATGCTAATGTGTACAGGAAAATGAACATTAAATACCTTATCCTGTAGGAGTGCGTAAATTTGTCATGCAAACAACATCGCTAAAATACGGTATGGCAAGGCGCGCCAGTGATTTCATGTGAAGCTGAAAGGTCTTTTCCTATATAAGAACGTTCTAACAGACAGAAGACAGAAAATTTGGACAAATATTTAGTTGTTAATTGCGCCTCCAATTGAAAATTAGAGGTTGAATGAAATCTGCACTTTTAATTTTTTTCGGTTTTGTTTCCTTTTCTGTGTACAAGAATACATCAAATAAAGCTTGTTAGGATATAAAATCATTTTAAATAAGGTCTTTTACATGCATTTGACTTTAATCTGTAAGCTTAAGAAGATAATTTTAATTCTCAAAACATGTACTTAAATTTTTATGTATTTGATGGTTTAGTATAGCCTATACACTAGAGTTTGAATTGTATTGACAAGGCGGACCTTGACATAATTAATAACAGTAATTAAGTCAACACTGACCATTAGTGGCCATCATGGTCAAGCTAATAGATAATGTATGAGTGCCTTTCAAGATTCAAATGCAGCTTCATCGATTGCACATATCACAAGCAATTTTAGTTGAATTCCAAACAGCATTACAAAGCTGGAAACTTCGGGACAGCCCCTCCATGAATCTATGTCAATAGTGGAAGATGCAATCAGTAAATTGAGTGTTGAGCCGGGAGTAGTTGGTGAGTCTGTTTCAGAAAAATTCAATGATATATTGAAAAAGACCCCAGGATATATATATTTTTCAAATGTATGCCAAATACTTAAAGGTGATTGTGCAGCTCCCTGGGGATGAGAACATATCTTTCAGTATCATTCCTCATTTGAAATGCGCGCCAGTGATTTCATGTGAAGCTGAAAGGTCTTTTCCTATATAAGAACGTTCTAACAGACAGAAGGCAGAAAATTTGGACAAATATTTAGTTGTTAATTGCGCCTCCAATTTAAAATTAGAGGTTGAATGAAATCTGCACTTTTAATTTTTTTCGGTTTTGTTTCCTTTTCTGTGTACAAGAATACATCAAATAAAGCTTAGATATTAAGTTACATATTTTTATTTATTACATATTTAACTAAATATTTTGTCAATTTTAACTACATATTTATGTACATATTTCTCATTTTTATATTACATATAATCCGGTCTCTACTTATCACACATCTCTTCATCTAGAGGAGGCTGGATACGAATACAGCTCACTGTCGACACCCTCTGAAACAGAGTAAGTTATATCCTTCAACGTAGAGTTGGCGTCAGAAAGTGCACGAGGCCATAAACCTGGGCCAAATCCGCTTCCGGCTGGAATAAATTATGATAGAGGCTAGGAAGTGGAGGAGGAGGAATAATAATAATAAGAAGAAGAATAATAAGAAGGTCTAAAATTCATGGGAATAGTGGAGATGGGTTTGCATTGACTGAATGTGTAAGAATTCAAGACATTTGTTAAGTTTCGGGAAAAAGACAAGAGACAACTACCAGTAGGCCTACTGGTATGGTTTTCTTCGTGTGATATCTAGTAATTTTGTTCATATCGTTGTCGGGTAATCAGTCCGTAGACTTGTCAGATGCATGGCTCCATGCCACCCTATCCTGTGCTCAGCGTTTCATTGCTACGTAACTACTATATCCTACATCTGTTCTAATCTGTTTGTCATATTCATACCTTGGTAAAGCCCTAACGTTCTTACCACCTCCACCACCCTCAGAGCAAACCTAGGTGTCTTAAATGTGTCCTATCATTAGATCACTCCTTCTGGTCAAATCGTTCTCCTCTCCTCTCACCAATTCGAATCAGTATATCTTCAGCCGTGATTCGATCTATCCTTTTCACCTTCAGGATGCCCGGCTCCATGGCTAAATGTTAGCGTGCTGGCCTTTGATCACAGGGGTCTCGGGTTCGATTTCCGGCGCGATCGGGAATTTTAACCATCATTGGTTTATTCCGTTGGCACGGGGGCTGGGTATATTTGTCGTCCCCTTCATCATTTCATCCTCATCACGACGCGCAGGCCACCTACGGGAGTCAAATCAAAAGACCTGCACCTGGCGAGCCGAACATGTCTTCGGACACTCACGGCACTAAAAGCTATACGCCATTGCATTGCATTACCTTCAGGATTCTTCTGTAACACCACATTTCAAAAGCTGCAATTCTCTTTCTTTCTGAGCTAGTTATTGCCAATGTTTCACTTACAATTCTACGCTCCGGATGAAAATAATCAAGAACATATTTCTAACAACTATATCAATATTCACCTAGAAGGGACTACACGGTTTGAGTCACGTAGCTATCAGTGTGCATATGGGAGATAGAGGGTTCTAACCCCACTGTCGGCAGCCCTGAAGATAGTTTTCAGTGGATTCCCATTTAAAACCCAGTAGGTATTCACAGCAGCGTTCCTTGAGAGCCGCTCTGTAGGCGAGACAGGATCCGCGAGCGCTGTGTGCTTCCATTTGGAGGTTATATCAAACAACTTATGCCATTATTTTCCCCACACTTGACTAGAAAAAGCAAAGTTCAGATAATGCTCGGACCTTTGCGAAATAATTTTTCAACGGATATTTCAACCCTGCTAATTTAAAATATAATATGTTAGAGACAATCTAACAATAAACCTAAATTGCTTCCCAGTTAGTTACTCAAGTAATTTGCATTTTATTGCCAAAATATTTAAAAAATCGTTTGCTTAAAAGTTTATATAATTCTCTAGAAGGAGTAACCATTGTCGTAGAAATGCCTAGTTTGCTCCAAAAAATAATTGTTAACCATTGTTAATAATATAGGGCCTATGGATATTTTCGCATAAGTTCAAATCATAGCGTGTTCTTAAACTTTTTGGCGAAACTGTAGTATCTCCTAAGTTATACATTGATTCTTACTTCTTACTTTTTCTTGCCTTTCCTTCTAACAATTTTTTAACAACCCTGATGATCTCATTCTTCACGACTTTCCTTCATCTGTTGTGTTTCCTTCAGCCTTTTCATTTAGGCCTTGTGCAACATATTCCTTGATGCAATCCCTCACAATATTTTCCCTTCAGCCGGTCTAGATCCCATCCCGTTACATTCCTTCCCTTCTTCAGTTTCTTCAAATTCTGTCGACATTTCATAGCCACTAAGTTTTGGTCAGAGTTCACGTCTGTTCCTGGATAGGTCTTGCAATCCAACGCCTGTTTTCTGAGTCCAAGCCTAATCATAATGAAGCCTATTTGATAACTTCAACATATCTAGGTCTCATGCACTTATACAGTGATACTCGTAAAAGAAATTTCCTGGACAAAGACTACCAACTGCGGATCCCAGCTTCATCTCTGTGGTTCATGGTTCAAGTACAACAGAAATAAGGAAGTCTAAAAACAAAATGAAATTCCTGAAGGAGCAGTGCTTTTTATGAAGTACATATATCGAGACCTTGCCCGCAATGATGTGTTGAAAATATTCCACAGTAAACTGCAAATTTTAATGAAACTTTTAAGAGTGTCATTTGTAACCCCAGAATCTCGGATTCCTTGATGCTGTGATACCATTTAATATGGAAAATGTAGGGAAAGTTAGAGTACTTGTATATCTAGGGGCAATTCTGTTGTTGCTCGACACATTAAATTGGAAGATAAAGAAGTGTATATGGTGGAAGCTAGTGCAAGAAAGAGAAGTAAAGCAGCCAAAATAAGTCTGGAGGACAAAGAATGCGAGTGATATGCTACAGAAGGATTCTTAACTTTTGTTCAATCGGATTTGTATAAAGAAAAATGTAAAGCAATTTTTTTATTTAGGTACTCTCATTTAAAATTCTATAAATGGTAGAAAGTAAACATTTGAGAGCCTACCTGTAGAACTTATAAACTTGTTGTATCTACAGCTATCCTGTTTGTTTTATTACATCAACATAAGTTATATGCCACCAGGAAAAGTTGGTACTAAAATTTTGTGCTTAAAGTTTGACGAGTGAAATCGAAATGTATAAATACTAAAAATTTAAAGAACCTCAAAACCGAATACAGTGATGAACAGCCACATATTTATTCTTCAATGGAGTACTGTTTCCTATCTGTATATCAAAGTACTTTTAATCTGAGCGTACCTTCTTCTTCTTCTTCTTCTTTTATGACCACATAGGATCACTTTAGTCAGTCCGTCGTTCAGGTCTCTTTGAAGGGATTGTTCGGGCTTTGCGGTCCTCCCAGTACTTCTTCAGACGCTCCGATCTTCGTGCCCTTTCCTCAGTTGAAAATGTGCGTGTTGTTGGTTTGTTTTGTGTAAGGGTAAAGCGGAGGTTTGTATTCTTGAGTTTTGTATTCAATTTTATCTTATTTTTGGTGTCTTCTGTTGTAAGGCCTATTTCCTTCAGATCCTCTCTTACTTCTCTGATCCATTTACATCCTGTTGTGGTATTTTTTGAGACGAGATTGTGTTGTACTAGTTGTTTCAGAAGTCTCGAGTCCTGCATCCTCATGATATGTCCAAAGAATCCCAGTCTCCTCTTACGCATAGTATCTGTAATGGGTTCTAGCTCTTTGTACACGACTTTGTTAGGTATTAACCGCCACTGTCCATCTTTCTGATATTTTTTGTTGATACAGGTTCTTCCAATCCTCCTTTCAATTTTCTGAAGTCTGTCAGTCTTTGATTGTTTATTCAGGTAAAAGAGTGTTTCTGCTGCATATGTAGCTTCCGGTTTTATAACTGAGCGTACCTATAGTAAGGAATTGAACATTGCCGATAGAATATACAGTAGGCCTACATGAGCCCCGTAAGGGTTATCTAACATGCAGAAATAAGTTAGTAAAGTGAGTCGAATATGATATTTGATCATAATTACTAATGATCTTCATTACTTCGGCTCACATGGGATTGATATAAATGAATAAAGGTATTTTATCAGCTCCGTGCATGAACCTCGAACACAAAACACAGAGAGGACCGAAAATCACCGCAGCCACGCAGAAGTCTGTCACAATAACATCTTGGTATCAACCCAGTTTCTGATCAACACGGAGCGTTCGTATTGTACGCGAGCATGGCCTGGAATATTTTAATACCTATCTTTCAAAATTGTGTTACATTGAATCTTTATCCGTTTTATTTGAAATTTGAATCGAATCTCGAGGAGATTTACAGAAAAAGGCGCCAAAATGTTTAATTCAGGTGACATTTCTTCGATATCCCTGAACAAATTTGCGTTACTTAGCCCCGACACAGATAGGTCTTAAGGCGACGATGGGATAGGAATGGGCTAGGAGCAGGAAAGAAACGACCGTGGCCTTAATTGAGGTAAAAATTGGCGTAAAATTGATAACCACAGAAAACCATCTTAAGGGCTGCCGACAGCGCGGTTCGAACCCACTGGCTTCCGAATGCAAATTGGCAGCTACGGGATGTCAAACACGCAGTCACTCCTTCGGTAGGCCTATATTCCTAAATCGTTGTCGAATTGTATAAGGGCTTCACAGTAAATAATAGTGTTACAATAGGACAAGTCACACGGTTTTAAGATGGGAATTCTTCAAAATCTTTCTTCTGTAATTATTTTTCGAACAATGAAATTTGCACCTTAAAAGCACAAATTCTGTCCCATACAGCAACAATTAACAAATATTTAACTTGCAAAGAAACATTTAAATCACTCAAATGGTTTGCAGTGTCACCGAAAATGGCAAGTTCAGCAACCCAGCGCATGTTTTTCTCTAACATCACACAGGCCGCAGCTGCAGAGTTATGAATAGGGAAAGGATTTTAAGGTGTAGCACCTTTCCAACAATACAGCTATTTTTATACAGGTAAGTCAGTATAGTATACAGTATGCATCTGGGGACTTGAAATGAAGCGAAACAAACACATTTTGCTGCACCTTTTTGTGAGATTATTGCATTTTACCACCTTTCCTTTCTATTTCTTGCTTCAGCTCCTTTCCCCGCGTTTTTAAAAGTTTAGATCGGTTTCTCTCTTTTTGAACAGATTTTTAAAATTTTGTTTAATCCTGCCAATAGTTTAAATAAATAAATAAATAAATGAAAATGAAAATCTAGAGCATGTTTTCCAGCCATTTACCGGGTTAGGGATGAAATGAATGAAGCCCCTATCTTGCGGTGAGGATAGGAATTGTGCCAGCTGCCGAGGCCTGTCGCACTCCTCTGGGGCAATGATTAATGACTGACAGATCAAAAATGAAATGATATTGGAGAGTGTTTCTGGAATGAAAGATGACAGGGAATACTGGAGTATCCGTAGAAAATTCTGTCCTACCTCCGCTTTGTCCAGCACAAATCTCACATGGGGTGACCGGGATTTGAACCACGGAACCCGGCGGTGAGAAGCCGACGTGCTGCCGCCTGAGCCACGGAGGCTTAAATAAGTAAATATGAAACTATAATTATGGAAACCACCAGTGATTCATATCCTAGCAACCTGCATCTGTGAAATCAAGTTAAAATATAAATAAAGATGCTGCAACAGTTTAACCCTTTGCCGTTCCCCACTTACGGGCGGCTGCCCGGCCGGAATTACTGTGTTTTCTGACAGGGGTATTTAAATCCCAATAGACGCTGGAACATAAATGCTACCCTTTAAAGAAAATAACACAGAAGTCTAACGAATAAAGATATGAATGCAATTTTTTTTGCATTTCGTTTCTAGATGATCAGTGTGTATATATTTGCACTCACTTTAATTTTGAATCTAAATATTGCCCAGGTTTCCTAAACCACTTCAGTGACATTGTCTACCTCACTGAAGAGCTCATGCAAATGTCTCCTCGGAGGTAATCGTCAATTTCAGGTAAAACAACCGAAGTCATATAAATTAGAATACCACATGCGCCTTTATATCGTCAGCGTAATGTTTTTCCAGGTAGTATAAACATGGCAAGTTTATCTTCGTAAAGCCGGGCTGAGTGGCTCAGACGGTTAAGGCGCTGGCCTTCTGACCCCAACTTGGCAGGTTCGATCCTGGCTCAGTCCGGTGGTATTTGAAGGTGCTCAAATACGTCAGCCTCCTGTCGGTAGATTTACTGGCACGTAAAAGAACTCCTGCGGGACTAAATTCCGGCACCTCGGCGTCTCCGAAAACCGTAAAAGAGTAGTTAGTGGGACGTAAAACAAATAATAACAAACATTATCTTCGTAAATATTCGGCATGAATATTCATCTACTTTAATACAAGCTCATAAAATTCCCATTCCACCGGGCGAGTTGGCCGTGCGCGTAGAGGCGTGTGGCTGTGAGCTTGCATCCGGGAGATAGTAGGTTCGAATCCCACTATCAGCAGCCCTGAAAATGGTTTTTCCGTGGTTTCCCATTTTCACACCAGGCAAATGCTGGGGTTGTACCTTAATTATGGCCACGGCCGCTTCCTTCCAACTCCTAGGCCTTTCCTATCCCATCGTCGCCATAAGACCTATCTGTGTCGGTGCGACGTAAAGCCCCTAGCAAAAAAAATTCCCATTCCACAAATAATTGAAAAAATATTTTTCTGACCTCCCGGATCGTTTCTCATTATCGATTTCCCACATTTCCAATTAATTAGAACGATTATCGCGATATTATTGGAATATTTCTCTGTAGACCTGTCCCTTGGTCTTCACACAATATTTGTGAATTAATTAATTAATTAATTAATTTTGTGTGACAGAAAGTGAACCTTAAATACATCATACTTTAAGAATGTTTAATTCGCTTGCAAAAAACATCCCTACAATGGAGTACACTAAGATCTATTTTCCTTGACACATTAGGACAGGAAAATGAACACAACGAAAATTAGTCTGATGGACTGCATATAAATATGTGGCTGGGAAGCGTGACCAGTATAAGGAAATATAATGGGTAGGATGAGCAATGGAACATACGAGGTTTTAGAAGTAAGCCATCGATATGTACCGATGGGGCGGTGGCATTTACTGGAACTCAAGGAGCAAGAGTGACTGCTGTTAATAATTCTGTAAAATTCACACACTGCATGGTACACAGGGAGGTATTGAACCCTTGAACTTACCACTCCATCGTTGGTCGTCTGCCTCGGCTGCTTCAGTAGAGCAATATCGTACTCTTGGATCTTGGGGTCGTTACGAGTTCTTTCTGTCACTACATCGACCAAACGATAGGGTTCAGAGGAGAGCATAACTGCTTGAAATGAGGAGCAAAAAATGCGCTTACTAAAATATTTATTCAATGTAAATCACGATAATTCATTAATTAGATTGGCAAGAAAAGTCACTTAAAATTAAAAAAAAAAATGTTTTAACCCAGTTGCATTGCATAATGTGAATGATAAAGTTTTATTGGAACTGTTCATTACAGTATTGTCTTTCAAAGAATGAAAACATAGTGAAAATTCGTGGACAGCAAAAACCAGAAAAACGAGAATAAAACCTGAAAATCGGGCACCATTAATCCAAACGATAACTGAGAGTTAATCCACACGATCCGTGGAAAATCTGACCTTCAACAAGTAGAATTCCAGATTTACATTTAATTAAGGTTATCCACCAGTCTCCTATCCTATCGGATATTGGAACATCCCCCGAATGGACCCTTAATCGAACCCAATCGACTATCAGTTGCTTTAGATAGGTTGCAAAATATTACTAGAAAGCACGGTGTTCATTACAAGTTAACGGCAATTGTCAAAATCAAAAATAAAATTCCACCATGTATCGTCATCTCGTGACACCCTTAAGTTACAGAGGAATCCCGATGCTGAAACATGGATAATCACAAACAGATGTTCAGAAGGAACCTACAACACTTGATCCAAGGGGATCTTACGTTACGTCGTCCTGAAGGAACAAAACTGAGAAATGCAGGAAACATTAATTCATTATGCATTTAAAATAAATGCCAAACACTGAAGTTAAAGAAAAGAAAATGTTCTTACTAAACCAAGTTTCAGGTTATAAAACAATTACGTCGTTAAGTTTGTTAAAATACAAGTCCACAATATAAAACACATAAATGGAAATCTTTCCAATTTTCTATAACTACGACCACTATTACAAATCTATCTACCTATACTTGTCCCATTAAACTAAGCTACAAGTGATCGGTAGATCAACGTCTCACATAAATAATGTGAATAACGACAATGAAAATAAAATACATTAACAACTGGCGAATCGAAACCGCATTCATAGTGTAAATCCTACATAAATAAACTAAGTGTGAACATACGGCATTATAAGATACCGGGCATCCGAACAATAAATCTAAAAGTAGAGAGAAAGTAAATGGAAAACGAAAGTTCATCGAACTTGAACACGCGCGACTAAGCAGTAATGATCAGTCTCCACTAGCTAGGTTTCCACGCGGGACAAACCTTACATTAATGCCACTACTTTCTACTCATCATTGAGTTATATAATGCTCGCGGCATCCTAAATCTATCGTTGAGCCAACGTTATGGTATCTACACAACATTCATACTGCCAGGCGAAATCGACACTTTAACACAATGTCCGGATATTTAGATCTGATCCTCGTTGAAACTCGAACATAAAAAATAAAATAAAATAAAATATACTCGAACATGTCCGACTCACTGGCTAAATGGTCAGCGCTGAGGCCTTCGGTTCAGAGGGTCCCGGGTTCGATTCCCGGTCGGGTTGGGGATTTTAATCGCCTCTGATTAATTCTTCTGGCCCGGGGACTGGGTATTTGTGTTTGTCCCAACACTTTCCTCTCCATATTCACACAACACACTACACTACCAACCACCACAGAAACACGCAATAGTGATTACATCCCTCCATATAAGGTTGGCATCAGGAAGGGCATCCGGCCGTAAAACAGGGCCAAATCCACATGTGCGACAGAGTTCGCACCCGCGACCCCACAGGTGTAGGAAAAAGTGGTAGAAAAAGAAGAAGAAGATACTCGAACATGGAAATATTACCGTTTCCATTTCCTACAATAAAGCGTGAACTCGAAATTAAACAACATGTCCGAATAGATTAATCTATTCCTTAATACAATCTCAACACATGCTGTGAAGTTCGGTAAATAAAAATAAACTCGTCTCTCGTTTGATTTTATGTCATATCACTGAAAACAGTAATCACTACCATCACGATATCACGGCATAACTCAAGTGTCAGGCTCCAACTGGCCTTTCATCTCAAGATTCCAAACATGTATCACCGTGAATTGTCCAGTGAAGTAACTTTTCATCAATCTACTCAAGCTAAACTATCATTCGAATATAATTCATTTTTCACACCCGCAATGTTTCTAGTCAGCGATGATTTCGTCTCGTAAAGATACAGAATATAATTCAATTTACAATAATCAAGTATAATCTTGACCGTGTGTCAGAATGTATTTCGTTCGTGAGGTCGGCTATCACAAAATGCACTCTCTCTGGTATCAAATAGAACCGTCACTTAGACTTAATTGCCGTCACCTACGGTCTTACATGAAATAGTAATCATGAGAGAAACATATACTTGTACTTAAAATAGGCGTTACAACGCTCTCACTTGAATTTGACAACCTTTAAATTCATCAACAATTCTGGATTGCTACAGGACATTGCTCATCTTATACAGCCTGTCTCAGAAATATTACACCTCAACTTATACACCATATAAAAAAATTCCTCTCTGTCGAAATACAGGACCTCTCCTCCTCGGCATCCTGCTCATGCTGCATCACTCATAAAAAGGCTCACTCTGCCTTTAACATCTTCCGAACTATTCTCACAATATTTTATTTCCATTACAATCCATTTTCTTCTTTCTTGAAACGTTTAAATACAAGCGATCCCATAACCAACCAACTTTATAATGATCTCACAATTTGCTTCTCTGTATTTTTCCTGACCTTAGGAGCAAAATAGCATACTGTGATTTCCTGTATCACAAATACACGGTGTCACAACATTTAAGTTTCCCAAAAATGCTAATCTTATCATACTTCACTGGATTTCGATATAAACAGCAAATCTCTCTTATAACTGCTGAACGCATGATTTATAATCTCAATTTTTATCCTGACGTGATTATTATTATTATTATTATTATTATTATTATTATTATCGGATAATTTGTTATTTTCCTTCATCACACTCATAACGGTTATTTTACCGTTATCATTATTCTAACTATTACCGGTATGAAGATTATTTCATTGATTTTCATTGCAATATTTTTTCACTTTTACACTTAAAAAATAAATTTAAACACATTTTAAAGTCTCGCGCGCTGGCATAAATAATAGAGAATTCGCCTGCACAGTAGAGTACCGGTACCGACAAAAGCCTTCCTAACCATCCCAATATACTTGATTACACATGCCACTTATACAACACGATGCTTTGATTAATTTAATTAATTTAAAGTGACAAGCATTTACATCTCTAACTACAAAACAATATTTAAATTAGACAGACCTGTAATTGTAGTCGTGTGGCATGGCATTATCTTGGCTTTTTCTTATGCCAGCCAACTCTAACTTAGCCCTTCATCATTGTTGGATACTTTCTTCAATTAAACATTACTTTATACATAAACAGATTTTACACTTAGCCTGAAGCAACACACGTTACCATAAACTATTCTATACACATATTACAGCTAGACCTCCTCGCTTCATGTCGATAACTCAACTAATACGGTTCGCGGAATCTCCCAACTCCGTCCTGTCCAGGTGTTCTACAGATATGACTGACCGTGAGACAAAAGCTCATCTCCGCCAGACTATCGTCTTCTCTTACCAATTATAAACAAAAATAACATTGTCCGCAGTAATTCACAAAACTATCTATGAATCTGCGGTCTCCCTACGAGAAGTTCAGGAATCCTATAATTATTAAAGTTTTGATTCTCTTCTCCGACCTTGTATCAATATTATTGTCTTCGTTTACTATTTACCACTTGGTAAAATATTCATACCTCAAGCCAACTGGCTTTAGAAATTCTACAAGTCTATTTCGCCCACTTTAAGTTTTCTTCTTTAACGTTGCTTGACGTAGGTTCACACTTTCGGAACATAGAATTACGACTGACGCTCCTGCCTGAGGAGGGAGTATTTATGTATTTTGTACGGACGCTATTCTTGGGATGATGTACTGTGGTGCAATCATTCCGACTGAAGACCACTGGACCGATTTCTTCGAGACTCACTCCAAAGATTCCACCTAATTTTCCAGTCATGATGGTGTTGCTTGCTGATTTCTTCCGTTACTTTAACGGGCGTAATTAATTAATTTCGTGCATTAGGTTTACCGCGCATTTTTGTTACTGTATGTCCTTGACACGTATCACCACTCTACAAGTCTTAATTAAATACATTCCACCCTGTAGACTTCAGCTTCATCAGATTTTCCAAAAATTCTGAATTACTTATTTCTTTCTTAATGAATATGCCGAAATCTCTTGCAATGAGGGTTATTATCTAGAATTTCATTATGAATTACTCGAGGTTTGCTGAAAGGTTCCGACATTGTTCGAATGTTTGGTGGCTCGCTCCCCACGGTGAGTTGTCACGCCACGGAGCGCGGGAGGAGTTTGCAATAAAAAATATGGGTACACTCCGTCTTGTAGTTGCAAACATTTTTAGCAAGGTAGAATTATGAGTTCAATATTGGCTTCGAAAGTATTACAACCAGAAGTCAATAAAGTTCTGAACGATGCAATCAGAATTGTAAATTTTGTGAAAGCAAGACTTTTAAACAGTAGGCTATTTTCCATTTTGTGCGGGGAGATGGGATATACACATGATTTGCTTCTATTGCACATGGAGGTACATTGGTTGTCTCGTGTTCGTGCCCTATGTAGCGTTTTGGAGCTGAAGAATCAACTTCGTCTTTTCCTATTGGACACCAATCGTACACTAGCAGCTCTGTTTCTGGATGAAAAATGGCTCCTGATACTGTGCTATCTGGCTGACGTATTTGAGAAACTGTATGATATTAACGTGTCACTTCAAGGACGAAATAGTAATATTGTCTTCCTATGCGAGAAAGTGCTTGCGTTTAAGAGACAACTTGAACTGTGGAAAACTCAGATGGACAAAAGTAGCTGTGAGATGTTTTCTTGTCTGAATGAATTCCTGGAGTAAAATGAGTTAGTTTTAGGTAAAATTAGTGGAATTGCCTTAGCACACCTCGAAAATGTTCGCCAACAATTCGAGGACAAATTTCCAGAACCATCAGCTGAGTATGACTGGATTCACAGTCCGTTCGATACGAACGTAACAGCCCACTTGTCAACGGTAGAACAGGAGAAGCTAATATAACTCTAAAGTGATTGAACTCTTCGAAATGAATTAGTCGAAGTCTCTTGAACATTTCTGGATGCAGATTTGGAATGAATATCCCCATTTATCAATTAAAGCAATGGACGTGTTATTACCCTTCGCTTCAACTTACTTGTGTGAGTCAACATTTTCCGCAATGGCATCCATCAAGACGAAACATCGGTCTCGACTGCAGCCGGAAGGGGATCTACGGGTTGCTGTTTCAAATATCCAAGCAAGATTGGATCTACTTTAATCACAATTTCAAGCTCACCCATCACACTAATCCAGTAAGTGTCAGAGAATTACCGAATTCTGAACCATGTACCTTTTTATTCCTCTGTTTTACTCTTTCCTTTGGGGCGAAGACTTCAAATATAACATTTTTCAAATTCACAGTTAAATGTTGAAAATTGTATATAGTAGTATAATGGGGGGATTCGGCAGCCTCCGCCTCCACCAGGCTCCCAGGGGCCTCCTCCTCCGCCGCCTCCCGGGGGGTCTACCCAGGGGCCTCCTCCTCCGCAGCCAGGGGCCTCTTCCAGTGCTGCCAACTTAATCTTACTAGCGCGAAATTTGAATTGGTAAACAAAGCCACGTGCTTTTTGACAGACAACAACGCATCTCTAACCTCATTGCTGCCATCTTGACGGGCCTAAATCTCAGTGCTGCCAACTTAACCTCACTAGCGCGAGATTTGAATCGGTAAACAAAGCCACGTGCTTTTTTGACAGCCACGTGCTTTTTGACAGACAACAACGCATCGCTAACCTCACTGCTGCTATCTTGACGGGCCTAAACCTCAGTGCTGCCAACTAAACCTTACTAGCGCGAGATTTGAATAGGTAAACAAAGCCACGTGCTTTTTTGACAGCTGTCATCCGCCATCTTTAATCAAAAGAGCACCGTGCTGCCCTCTTGCAGGCAATTTCGTCAGCTGTTATCCGCCATATTTAATCTACAGAGCGCCGTGCTGCCCTCTTTATGGCACGTAGTATCAGGCAATTTCGTTAGCTGTCACCCGCCATCCTTAATCAAGAGAGCACAGTGCTGCACTCTTTAGTTGAAATGCGGTGACGGCAAATTCCACGTGCTCTTGTTTGGAAACAAATCCACGTGCTTTTTTGTCATCCGCCATCTTTAATCAGGAGAGCACCGTGCTGCCCTCTTTATAGCTACTTACCTTTGAGGCGGACAATTTGACAAGCAGCCATCTTTAATCAAGAGAGCACCGTGCTACTCTCTTTAGTTGAAATGTGGTGGCGGCAAATTCGAAGTGCTTTTTTTGAGACAGCTGTCATCCGCCATATTGCATCACAAACCTCAGTGCTGCACTCTTTAGGTACTAGCTGAATTCGTAAACAAAGCTACGTGATTTTTATCAGCCATCTCGGATCGCTAACCTCAGTGCTGCAGTCTTTAGTTGAAATGTGGTGGCGGACAATTTGACAAGCTGCCATCTTTAATCAGGAGAGCACCGTGCTGCCCTCTTTAGTTGAAATGTGGTGGCGGACAATTTGACAAGCTACCATTTTTAATCAAGAGAGCATCGTGCTGCAATCTTTATAACACTAAACTTTATTCTTTGACATGTGGTTGTAGGTAATGTGCTTAGCAGCCATCTTGAATCAAGAGAACAAAAGAAGTGATTAAGAATATTATCGAACACTGTACTCGATACAGCATATGATCAGAACATCGATTGATGTGTTTAGAACATGTCTGGTGTATACCTTTGTTCTAAGAGAAAAATATAATAAAACTACAGTTCTGAACAGCTTGCGTAAGATAGCGATTATTATAACCTCCTTTTCCTGCTCTGTCAAGGCATCGTCATCGAACATACAACGCGATCATATGCATAAGACAGCGCACAAATCGCGTACCTGCAGTGATGCATGTTTAGACTTGAACACATACTACCGTTCAAAAACATATATACATACTATAGTTCGATGTTGTTGTACACAGCATTGCAAGACTAGAATCAAGCACTGTTTAGAAAAAAATTCAACATACTTACTGAGCTAGACGATAACATACTTACGAATCTGCTCAACACCTTCTTTCTTGCTCTTGTTCTTCTTCTTCGAGAGGAAGGAAGAGGAGAAGGTAATACCTAATCTAAAATAAAAGAATATGCCAATTCTACAGTATTTATTTGCAATTTGTATGTACAAGTTTTATCTCGAATCATTTTATCGTAGTGATGTTTGCGTACTTCTCCCATTCTCGACACAATTCTTGTATGTACATGCTTTATCTTACAAGTTTAAACTTGAATCATTTGCCGTACTACACTCTCAGCGTACCTCTCCCTATCTTTATACAATATGTACAGTGAATTGTGATGTAAGACAGCTGCCGACATGGATTCAGCGAAAAGAAGCTGTTGTAAACATCCAAAACGATGACGAGGCGTGTTTTGCATGGGCTGTGGTGTCGGCTTTAAATCCTGCGAAATCAGACGTAGCTAAAAGAACTTCATCATATCCATACTATTCAACGCAACTAAATTTAGATAGTATAGAATTTCCTATGCAGTGCTCTCCTGATTAAATATGGCGAATGACAAAAAGCACGTGGATTTGTTTCCAAACAAGAGCACGTGGAATTTGCCGTCACCGCATTTCAACTAAAGAGTGCAGCACGGCGCTCTGTAGATTAAAGATGGCGGATGACAGCTGTCAAAAAAGTACTTGGCTTTGTTTACCGATTCAAATCTCGCGCTAGTAAGGTTAAGTTGGCAGCACTGAGGTTTAGGCCTGTCCAGATAGCTGCAGTGAGGTTAGCGATGCGTTGTTGTCTGTCAAAAAGCACGTGGCTGTCAAAAAAGCACGTGGCTTTGTTTACCGATTCAAATCTCGAGCTAGTGAGGTTAAGTTGGCAGCACTGAGGTTTAGGCCCGTCAAGATGGCAGCAGTGAGGTTAGCGATGCGTTGTCTGTCAAAAAGCACGTGGCTGTCAAAAAAGCACGTGGCTTTGTTCACCAATTCAAATTTCGCGCTAGTCAGGTTAAGTTGGCAGCACTGGAAGAGGCCCCTGGCTGCGGAGGAGGAGGCCCCTGGGTAGACCCCCCGGGAGGCGGTGGAGGAGGACGCCCCTGGGAGCCCGGTGGAGGCGGAGGCCGCCGAATCCCCCCATTATACTACTGTATATATTATTTCTACTGTCATTTATAAGTCACGAGCTTTCATATATGAAAAGCATTCTAAATTATATAAAAGCAACGCAGGAGCCACAGCTAAAGGGCTAATTAGTGAAATAAAACAAAATCTCTTCAATTCCAATAACTGCACATGCAGCCGTTGTTTTTTATATGCAAGTAGTTTATCTCTGATATGCTCTAAGAATAGTAAATTTTGTTTTATATTATTATTATTATTATTATTATTATTATTATTATTATTATTATTATTATTATTATTGTTATTATTGTAACTGGTATTTGCAGTAATTAGACAGAAGCAAATTCTGTAGATCTCGTGACCCGTTTTTGTGCGAAGTAGCCTGTGAGAAGCGTTAAAAAGGAAAGAAGAAAGTCGCTAGCTATTTCATGTTTCAGAAGGGGGGGGGGACAGAAAATGTTTGAGAACCCCTGAGCTACTCAATCCGACCCTTTAATATTTGGCTAACCTCTTAATCTCCAAGTAACTACAGTTGAACCTCGATATCTCGAATTACCTCGGGAGCGAAATTTTATTTCGAGTTATCGAAATTTCGAGATATAGAGAATACTGTTTTTGAGCATATATACCTCATAATTGAATCATATTATCTACAGGTTTATACTGAATACAGTATTTAAAAATATAAGGAACTCTTATTTCACGGCATCGCTTTAATTATGACCCTTATTAGAGCAACTTTTCAGAAGATAGAGTGCAGTACACACAGTAGTGAAACAAACATACCCCCGTTAACACCTTTGGAAAAAATTCGTTAGTCTCTTCTGTCTTTTACTGTTGACCTTCACTTTTCAACAACACTCACTCCTGTGAGAAACACTGCCATTTACATTCGAATGACTCTGTATATAGGTTCGAAACCACGCAGCCAAGATTCGTAAAAGGAGTTTGTCGTCTGCGAATTCGGGGATTGCTTTCGTACGTGACCGGTAATGAATTCACACCCGAAAAACGACGAGGCTTCGCCGATTTTGCGATCACTAGAAGTCTGTTTTTCGGTTCCCGTCATATTAGCTCCCAGCATCACTGTAAGCCTTTCTTTACTTCAAATCAAATCAAATCAAAATCTCTTTATTTGCAAATGAGGTGTCTACCTCGGTGGCAAATGGTACACTAAAATACATTATTGTCAAGCACTAAATTTTAAATTACCAGGAGACGAAGAAAATTTTCCTAGAATACAATATTATACAATTTAAGCTAATAATTTTTTCTATTAAACATACACATCATCCTTAAAAAAATTTATATTGTTTACAAAATTCTACTTATAATATCTTACAAACATAGTCAACTCATATACAGTACGGTATGTGAAATTACTTCTAATAATACTATACAACTGGTATAAGATTAAAATTAACATTGAATTTATTTACATATTTATATTTTACCCATTTTGGAACCTAAGTAGCATAACGACCTGCTGCGTCTTAACCAGAGCCCCTTTTGCCACCACTTTTCAGAGTTCCTGAAGGGCCTTCACAGCTACCGTAGCGGTCCCAGGGCCCTCGAAGTCCCCACTGTACTTCACCCCTACAGGCAGTCCCCTACTTGGGCTGTCCAATCACCTTAGACCAGGGGATGGAATTAATTTAATCACACACATTTATTATTTACAATATCCTGCACTGGTCGAATGCTCTCTAACATTTAATTTATTATCTCTGTTGTTGTTTATTCTCTTCTTGAATATCTGTACAGATTTTGGAAAAGGATCAAACACTACCCCTGGTAAACTGTTCCACTCCTTCACGCCCTTCCCAATGAAAGAAAATTTACCCCAATCGCTTCTGCTAAAATTCCTTCTAATTTTGTACTTGTGGTCAGTTCTACCAATATAATTATTTTCCAACCAAAGCCTCTCACGGATATCTCCCCATGCTTCTTCTCCTGTATAGGCTCTATATAATCCTATAAGTCTACTTTTCTCCCTTCTCTTACTTAAAGTTTCCCACCCAAGTTCCTTTAACATTTCTGATACACTACTCTTTCTCCTGAAATCCCCTGTTACAAACCTTGCTGCTTTCCTCTGCACACCATCTAGTTCTTTTATTAGGTATTCTTGGTGAGGATCCCAAACACTGTTTGCATATTCCAATAATGGACGAACCATACTTAAGTAACTTTTTTCTTTTAATTCTTTGTTGCATCCTTTAAGTAGCCTCATTATGACATGTAACGATCTGTATGCTTTCCCAACAACGTCATCAACATGACCCTTCCAGTGCAAATTACTTTCAAATCTCACACCTAAGTATTTGCACTTGCCATCTTTTGGGATAACTACCTCATCCAAAGTATATTCAAATTCAGTTTTAAAGCTCCTGTTTGTAAATGTTGTAACAGTTGATTTGCCTCCATTAATCTTCATATTATTTTCTTCAACCCATTCCTGGATACTGTCAAGGTCCCTTTGTAATTCTGAACAATCCTCAATGTTATTTATTTCCCTATAAACAATTATATCATCTGCATACAATCTTATTTTCGATGTTATATTGTTCCCTAAGTCATTTGCGTATATTAAGAAAAGTAACGGACCGATTATACTACCCTGTGCAATTCCCTTCCAGACTTTCTCTTCCTGTGATATATTATTTCCTACTTTGACTTTCTGAACCCTTGAATTTAGAAATGTTCTTATCCAACGTATAACCCTTACGTCCAATCCTATTCCCTCCAATTTCTTTAATAATATTCCATGTTCCACTCTATCAAAGGCTTTGGAAAGATCTATGGCTATGCAATCTAACTGGCCTCCTGAATCTAACTGATCTGATATGTCCTGCTGAAATCCCACCAGTTGTGCCTCGCAAGAAAATTTCTTTCTAAATCCGTACTGGCTCCTCATGAACCAATTTTTATCATCACATATCACATCACATATCACTTGTTAACTGTTCCTTTCAAATTACAAATCGATGGCTTTCTTTTAAAACCTCGTATGTCCCGATGCTCTTTCTATCCATTATATTCCTTAAGACTGGCCACGCCTCTCAGCCACATATTTATATACAGTCCATCAGAATAATTTTCGTTGTGTTCATTTTCCTATGCCGATGTGTAAAGAAAAATGAACCTTAAATACTCCATACTGTAGGAGTGCGTAACTTATCCATGCAAACAACAACCCTACAATGCGGTGTGGTATGGTCTATTTTCCTTTACACATCGGAATCGGAAAATGAACACAACGAAAATTATTCTGATGGACTGCATATAAATATGTGGCTGGGAGGCGTGACCAGTCTTAAGGAATATAATTAGTAGGAAGAGAATTCAGACATACGAGGTTTTAAAAGAAAACCATCGAAATGTTGTATTGAACAGTCAATGTCGTACAAAATTCGAGTTACAGAGTATTGTTTGCTTCAAGGGAAGAAACGTTTGCTTCGAGAAATCGACAAATTCAAGTAATCGAATTTCGAGTAATAGAGAAATAAATATACGTGAAGAATAGGACACACGGCCGGGAAATTGAAGTTACTTCGAGATACTGAAAATTCGACTAATGGAGGTTCGAGATATCGAGGTTCGACTGTATTGTATCCTACATCTACTGTAATCGGTTTATCATGTACATGTCTTGGTCTCACCCAACACACATCCCTCAAAAACTAGCCTTACATGTTCTGGATATCTCAAGGTGTTCGCTTAATCTATATCTACACCTCCTTCTAATAAATAAATAAATAAATAAATAAATAAATAAATAAATAAATAAATAAATAAATAAATAAATAAATAAATCGTTCTCTTCTCACCATCTTGATTCATTATGTTTATACTTGTGATCCGATTTACCCACTTTACCTTAACATTCCTCTGTAAAACCACATTTCGAGGGCTTCTATTCTCTTCCTTCCTGCACCAGTTATTGGACCTGTTTCAATTCCATTCAACGCCGCCAAACAACAGTTTCAAGAAGTATGTTTCTAACATGATAAGGTCTTCTTTGCTTGAGTACCTCGATGTTAGGCCCCTTTAGACAACAAACATCCATCAATCATCAATCTTTGCTTGAGCTAGTCTACACTTCATGTCCTCTTTACTTCCGCCGTCATTCATAATCCTACTATCCAAGTAATATATTCTACTTCTTTTAGGAATAGGCTATTCATTTCCTAGTCTGATCTTCTTGCTCATTACATTGGTGTTATAATAATAATAATTTCGTGTGGCTTTTTCTAGCCGAGTGCAGCCCTTGTAAGGCAGACCCTCCAATGAGGGTGGGAGGCATCTGCCATGTGTAGGTAACTGCGTGTTATTGTGGTGGAGGATAGTGTTATGTGTGGTGTGTGAGTTGCAGGGATGTTGGGGACAGCACAAACACCCAGCCCCGGGCCATTGGAATTAACCAATGAAGGTTAAAATCCCCGACCCGGCCGGGAATCGAACCCGGGACCCTCTGAACCGAAGGCCAGTACGCTGACCATTCAGCCAACGAGTCGGACATTGGTGTTTACAGTACATAAATACGGGAAACCCGTGCCAAATTTTCTGCTACGTTCAAGAGTCATGTATGGACAATTGTGACCGAGTGATTTGAACAACATTATTATAATAGTGTTTAATAATAATGTCATCGGCCTTACGTCCCACTAAGTACTTTTTCGGTTTTCGGATATCCCGAGCTGCCGAAATTTTGTCCCGCAGGAGTTATTTTATGTGTCAGTAAATCTACCGACACGAGGCGGACGTATTTCAGCACCTTCAAATACCACTGGAGTGAGCCAGGATCGAATGTGCCAAGTTGGGGGTCAGAAGGGCAGTGCCTCAACCGTCTGAGCCACTCAGCCCGGCAACATTATTATTATTATTATTATTATTATTATTATTCATGTTAGTAGCTAGAGATAATACCGAGGTCAGCCATCTGAAAGAGTCAGGTAATTTTGCGTGTACAAATACTGGGTATCTTGTATAGTGATGGTAGTTCGGTAGTTGTCCCTTATGAGCCTCCGTGACTCAGGCGGCAGCGCGCCGGCCACTTACCGCTGGGTTCAGTGGTTCAAATCCCAGTGACTCCATGTGAGATTTGTGCTGGACAAAGCGGAGGCGGAACAGATTTTTCTCCGGGTACTCCGGTTTTCCCTGTCATATTTCATTCCAGCAACACTCTCCAATAGCATTTCATTTCATCTCTCATTCATTAATCATTGCCCCTAGAGGAGTGCGACAGGTTTCGGCAGCCGGCACAATTTCAATCCTTGCCGCTAGATGGGCATTCATTCCATTCCTGAACCGGTCGAACGACTGGAAACAGGCTGTGGATTTTCATTTCAGTTGTCCTATACTTTAATAGTTCTAATAATAAATAAACACGTGGTGCAACAGCCCATGACTTTGGCTCCTCTACAAGACTGTTGTCCATCCGAATAGCCTGCAGATACTGAAGTGCTGCTGAGTCAGCATTACGCCTTCCTCAGCCGAACAGTTTGCTTTTCTCGACCGGATTTGCAATCTCTCGTACCAGAGAGCTTTTCAGCTAGTCTCACGGCGCGGTGAGAAACCCTTTCCAGCCCTCACCAAGAATTGAAGTCCCTGGATTGGTCAAGAATTGACTTGAGGTCTCCGAGAAAGACAAGCATGCTACCACTACAACTAGGGGCTAGCCAATAATAGACTACGACTAATAATTCCTTACGTTTTGATATGGCCTCCACCGGGCGAGTTGGCCGTGCGGTTAGGAGCGCGCGGCTGTTAGCTTGCATCTGGAAGATAGTTGGTTCGAATCCCACTGTCGGCAGCCCTGAATATGGTTTTCCGCGTTTTCCCATTTTCACACCAGGCAAATGTTGGGGCTGTACCTTAATTAAGGCCACGGCGCCTCTTCCAAGGGCCGATGATCTCGATGTTAGGCCCCTTTAAACAACAAGCTTCATCATCATTCTTCCAACTCCTAGATCTTTCCTATTCTATCGTCGCCATAAGACCTATCTGTGTCAGTGCGACGTAAAGCCACTAGCACGATATGGCCTCCAGCGTCACGCCCTTATCCGTTTTCCTAATCCGCCAGATGACGATTATTATTATTATTATTATTATTATTATTATTATTATTATTATTATTATTATTATTATTGTTTTCTAGTGTTTTAATGTCGAACTAACACATTAAAAATTTCAATGACTCAGGGATGGGATTTGGCGGGTATTAGGAATGTACTGCTTGTGGTCTTAATTTGGGCACATGCGCAACATTTGCCTTGTGAAATGATGGGAAATCACACAAAATTACCTAACTTCAGAGCTGCCGACGTTGGGATTCAAATCCACCATCTTCCGAAGACAAGCTCACTTCTTCTACGAGACCCAAACCGCAAAACCGTATCACTTGGTATTATTATTATTATTATTATTATTATTATTATTATTATTATTATTATTATTATTATTATTATTATTATTATTATTATTATTATTATTATTACAGTATTATTATAGAGGCCAGATGACGTAGAGGTTAGGCCCCTTTAAACAACCAGCATCATCACAGAATAATAGTGTGACCTGAGAGAAGGGAGCGAGTGTTCGACTATTTCAAAAACTCAAGCTGCAAACAATTTCATCTAGCTTTGGTCTTTCTCACTCTGCTGTGTCATCAGAATCGAGACTGGTTGCGTCGCAAAAGTAACCACAACACGTTTCATTGTTCTATGAAGGAACTGCCTACGAGACTGCTGAGAATGCATGGGCTCTCTCTTAGACCATACTCTGCAGTATTGCTTGATGACGAAATTATCCATCAGTCCTGCAATGATGAACGTAAAGTAACGGTTCATCATACGTCGGAAATATCGTCGCTGTTCGGAAAAAAGGTCATATCTCAAAATGCTCTTCCTAGCCATTATTTTCTTTAAGACTGGTCAAGCCTCCCAGCCACATGTGGATATGCAGTCCTTCAGAACAATTTTCGTGGTGTTCATTTTCGTATGCAGACGTGTAAAGGAAAATTAACCTCAAGTACATTATACTGTAAAAGCAGAGCAAAGTAAAGCAAAGTCATCTCCGGACAGGCCATGAAGGCCCTTGGAGGGGTGGAAAGTAAAGGCTTTCACTATCCGTAACCTCGGCACTTGATGGGGTAGAAGTGGTTAGCTCTACGCCCGGCCGCCTTTGCCCCCAGGAATTAACCTGGTACTCATTTTTGGTGTAGGCTGAGTGAACCTCAGGGCCATGTGCATCTCCGGAAGTGGAAATCTCGTTTCTTAAATTTTACGACTTACTGACGACATTATACTGTAGGAGTGCGTAAATAAGTCATGCAAACATACATTCCTAGCGTGCGGTACGGTAAGGTTCTTTTTTCCTTTACATAAAGGCATAGGATAATGAACACAATGAATATTGTTCTGATGGACGAAATAACCATATGTGGCTGGGAGGCGTGACAAGTCTTCAGGAAAATAATGGATGGGAAGAGCATTTGTAAACATGACCTTTTTCCCGAACAGCGACGATATGGTATATTGTTAACTTTAAATTAGTTTTCGGTGGAGGTGGGGGGTTGGGAGGCGGGTAATGAAGAAGGTTTTCCGTGGTTTCTTATTTTCACATCAGGCAAATGCGGGGCTGTGCCTTAATTAAGGCCACATCCGCTTCCTTCCCATTCCTAGCCATTTTCTATCCCATCATCGCCAGATCACGGGATTTATGACTTGACAACGGCAAAGTATCCTTTTATTATCGCCTACAGCAATGATGTGACATTAGGTCCTAGTATGAGAAGTCCATTCACACCATCTGTTGTACAGACAAGTTTGACTTGGAAGGAGATCACCTATTTCACACCAAAGTAATAATAATAATAATAATAATAATAATAATAATAATAATAATAATAATAATAATAATAATAATAATACCGGGAGGTACACCCCAACGCCGCGCATTTAAATCTAGCGCCTAAATGAACTCCTCTATTGGTGAAACAGTGAAACTGAAACTATACCTACTTAGAAATTTACTCAGAAGATGTCACCACTAAAATCGGATGTGAAGTTTCCTGAACTGACTGTATTTCTACTTGTTTTGTTTGCCATTCGTCAAGAAGTTTGGACATTCATCCTCAGATGTCACTACTAAAAACTATGATCACGCACCCTGGTGCGAAGTGAAAGAACTTTTAATTTAAAGAAGTTTTGTATTCATAAGTTGTTTTTTTACTAATTGATGTTCATTTATTTTTGGGTTGGCAATATTTACTTTTATTTCCGCCAGTTTTGAATCTAGCCAATCCCTAATTTCTGTAATTAATTTTCTACCAATCACAGTCTTCTTCTTCTTCTTCTTATTCTTCGATTTTCAGTGTAACTTTTAAATTAACCAATAAAATTGAGAGGATGTGGCTAGTTTAATCTTGAATGGTCTCGAACTTTCCCCGAGGGTTTATAAACTGCGGATTTTCACGTCTCTGGGCCAATTGATCGTCATCTTACTGAGTGTGTGTGTCAAGCAGGAGGCGGGAGGCCTCTTCGTCAGCTGCTAGAACTTCTACAAGGTAATGGCCACATAACAGCTTTCTTTCTTTCTTGCTAGCTCCGCAGTTTAAGCCGAGGAAAGGTCCGAAATCGTTAACCGTGTAATCTCCTTCCTAAAAAAGTAACCTTCTCCCGACTAATGTATTAACTTCATAAAATATTGTACTGTAAATCGGGGATAGAGAGTGATGTACCCTCTCGAGCTCCCCTTCATGTTGGTTTGAGGTGTCCACCACCCCCATACCCTGCTACCATAACACATCAACACAGTACACGACATATACGCGCAGATACTTAACCTCGTTTACCTCTCTTCGTAAATTGCCGTGGATGGACTGGAACTAGCTAAAACAGCTGGGAGCTGGATCGGTGCGTAGACAAAGGGAAGCGAAAGGACAGAAAGGCATGAACCCGTAACCCCCATGAATAAAAGAATGGATCAAGGAAACTGGGGTTTATTATAAACACACATAATATTAGAATGAAAACAGAAATGTGAGGCTGCATTGAAAGTTACTTACATAACTGTAGAAAATTGAAACATCAAGTTGTATCCCGTTCACTGACATAGTAAGTTTCGTGTAACAGGCCGCCAGTACACACGATCGCACTACACACTTACGTATGACAACATAGAATTTACAAATTCGTTTGAGAAAAATAATGTGACGTGAAACACATTATCGAAGGAATCAGAAAATGGAACCACTAAAGGAATAATACAGTCGCGGTAATACGGTCCGCGCACATATCAACAGTTTGCATCCGCGCTCCAAGCGAGCGTCCACTCGATGCTAGCGCGTTCCAACAAAGTAAAGCACAGCCTCCCAAAAGGAGCAGAAGTGAAGGGGAAGAAGATGTTTGCCAGAGTTACAAAAACAAAAACTAATCACCGACAATGGACCAAATAACAGCCTAGAAATATAAAATAGCACACTACACATGGCCCAAACCGGCCAACTAAAACGAAAAATAAAATGAAATAAAGAAAAATTAAAATTACGAGATACGGAGAGTACTATAGACCGTACACAAGCAGACAGCACACACACACACACACACACACACACACACACACACACACACACACACACACACACACACACACACACACCTGAACAAGAAGAGAGACCCAATATAAAATCGACCCAGATCAGGCCGGAGTGTAAAGGCACGCGACGTATACTATCGCACAGGATAGCGAAGGATATCATGGGCTCACGAGCATGGTTCGAACACCGCAGATACAATGCTGGACCGCCGCAAAATATAGGCAAGGCTGATCCAAATATAATCGTAGCAATCACAACACTCGTCGACCCGCTACACGAGACATCCAAATTGCCTCACGTGGACAAACATGGATTAAACCCCGTAGCGTCAAATCGCACAATACACCAATGCTCAGCCATGATTCCGAATGATGAGTAAACAAAATGCTGGTCTCAAAACCCACAAACACACACAGGCCCAAACAAACTGATAGGTAAATACCACTCTCCGTTCCCACGCGTGTGCACACAAAGAAAGGAAAAATTAAAACACACACTTAAAATGAAGTAATTAAGAGCCTGCAAAAACAGGTGATAAAAGACTACCGAAATACAATCACACAGAATAGTTTTTGTAACTGGCATGAAAATGAAATAAAATGAATGAATACCTGGGAGCAGCAATCAGGAGTCTCGAAATATTTACCTCAATCAAAATAATAACTTCAAGCAGAGAACCGAGCCTTGAAACAAGTAAACCCACGATCATAGCAATTCGCAGATCAAGAAGCACATTTTAAATTCCAGTCTGCTTATCACGTTTGATCCGTCCATTGTTGGCATCACGAGCAGACCAACTTAACACTCGGAGAGCGAGAGACAGACTGTGTCAAAAGAGACTGTGTATAATCACAGATGGCTAGAGCGCCATCTTCAATGAGAAACTATAAGTTTCACGTCACATTCGGGTAATGTTATCGCTAATGGCGACAACGACAGTCAAGGAGAAGTAGGAATAAAGGAAGTGCAGCACCAAGGCAGGCTTGGTTCGACACAGGTGCCACGTTTTGTTTCTGGAATATATTAAAGTTATCTCCATGCGTGCTACCTCAGTAGTTTGGGAGTAGCCCCTGTTTTGTCGGCCAAGCGCCCTATAGGTTTTAAAAGTTTTTTTTGGAGCTCAATCTTCGACTCCATTCAAATTGTACTCGGGCCGTTTATTTAACCTGTTCTTTTTCACTAAGGCCCTGTAGGTTGGGTACTAGATACCTCTGTGTAATAAGATTTCTATTTGTAAATAGTGCCTTGTAAGGCCAGAGATTATTAGAGTTTCATGCTATGTTGCCTTGAGTAGGCTTGGAAAACTGAGATCCTGTTCGCTCTTTTTCTAGGATTTGTGAATGCCTCTTGAACTCTAGACATTGTATTTTGGGATCCAGTGCTCAATGAATTAGGGGATTTCTGCCCTTGAGAAAATTTGCGCTCTTTGTAAGTTTGAGCTTGTAGCTCAGGAAATGTAAAGCTAGGGGCTTAAAGCCCGAAGATTTAAGGTTCTGATCTTGGATTTTTTCGCAATTCTGTTTAATGTTTGGTACTTGTACCTGTGAAATTGTTAAATTTTATGTGTTTTTAAATATAACCTTCAGTTTAAGTTTTAAATTCATTCTTGACATTGTAGTTAAACCCATTCTTCCCGGCACCTTCTTTCACCTCTGCGTTCCACAATAAACCCCGGAACAATAATAAAATTCATTCATTCATTTAATTAATAATAATAATAATAATAATAATAATAATAATAAAGCGATCCTCAGAGAGATTTTTTCACTTCCTATTGATATTTCGGATGCCATGATTTACTCACCTACAAGATAGACTGGTTTAGCATTAGGTAAGGACCCGTGGGAAGCATTTATCCAACATCTTAACGTGGTAAACATTGTAGAAATATCTAAAAACGTATGTGCGCTCTGTGGGAGAAATACTGAGCAAGAGAAAGCCCACTGTTGCCGTAATTTGAATATTGCTGCGAAAAAAACCCACCCCAGCAAAATTATGAGGGAAAGGGTAATAAACGAGGAGTTAATAAATGGTGGCCGTTCCTAAAAACAATAAAAGAATTGCCATTTTAGCACCGCACCCTAAAGGAAATAGGTAGTTCGCAGAAAAGTTAGGCCTTGCAACATCCTAGTGGTATGAAAGCATAAAAACGATGGCAGACGTGGCTCCACTAAGAAGCTTGTATGTTAGAAGCCAGGGAAACAACGGTAAAATTGAAATTTTGGGCATGTTTTCAGCTACTGTCTTTTCGGCGCATTGCTTAGGAGTACTCGTCTTCACAAAATTCGCGGCCTTATTGCAAGAGGCTTTCGCGATAATGTGTGGACAATATGACGAAGTGAAATGCTTAGCTGAAAATGGAAGCTCGAGAAGAGTAGATAATCTTTTTTTTTCTTTTTTGCTTTACGTCGCACCGATACAGATACGTCTTATGGCGACGATGGGATGGGAAAGGCCTAGGAATGGGAAGGAAGCGGCCGTGGCCTTAATTAAGGTACAGCCTCAGCATTTGCCTGGTGTGAAAATGGGAAACCACGGAAAACCACCTTCAGGGCTGCCGACAGTGGGGTTCGAACCCACTATCTCCCGATTACTGGATACTGGCCGCACTTAAGCGACTGCAGCTATCGAGCTCGGTAGTAGATATTCTAGCCATCGATAAACAGAGAGATCGTTCTGTAATATCGGACCCAATATTACGTCTAGGATCAGGCGAACAAAGGCCGCACGATGTGCACTCTGAGAAGCAGGCAATCCACGTTGCAGTATCCAATTACTTCATGAAGAAATATCATGTAAAACCGTCACCGTTTATGGACTTTAATGTTGCAATAAGTACCGTACCGGGGATGATCGCCGAGTTGTGGAAGATGTTTGGTTTCAAGGAAAGCTACCTAGGCACGATTGCCGAGGCGGCTTGCGTGGGTCCGTGCTTCTTTTAAGGAAGCATTTATATTTCATTTCAACACATTAAATATTGTACAATACTGTGTCTTATGGCAAATCCGTAGAGGTTCAATTCCCAAATAATAATAATAATAATAATAATAATAATAATAATAATAATAATAATAATAATAATAATAATAATAATAATATAGACCTAATAAAAATCTTCCGGGCTATTATGCCGTGGTCCACTCCTCTGACTTCGTAGAGACGTTTCGACTACTGCTGTGGTAGTCATTTTCTGTGGCGTCGTGTAGATACTCTCTCCTGTATCCCCCTGGCGGAGTTAAAAATGTAGGCCGTTCCAAAAAACGACAAAATAATTGCCGTTTTAGCACCGCACCCTCAAGGAAATAGGTGGTTCGCAGAAAAGGTAGGCCTTGCAACATCATAGTGGTATGAAAACATCAAAATGATGGCAGACGTGGCTCCACTAAGAAACTTGCTGGCGGGATACAGGAGAGAGTATCTACACGATGCCACAGAAGATGACTACCACAGCAGTAGTCGAAACGTCTGGACGAAGTCAGAGGAGTGGACCACGGCATAACAGCCCGGAAGATTTTTATTATACTGACACCAGCCGTGAAAGCCTTCATACTTTAATAATAATAATAATAATAATAATAATAATAATAATAATAATAATAATAATAATAATAATAATAATAATACTTCTTTACGTCTGTTGACTGCTGTACACTTTAAGAGAGACTACGTTATTAGACTCATATCCAGGGCCGGAACTAGGAGATTTGACAGGGGGGGGGCAAATATTTTTTGCGCCCCCCATCCCCGATCCCCCTTCCTACCCCTTCCCCTACCACCAAAATATAATACCTCCGTAAGCTATTTTTTTAATGCGGCAGTTGAAATTACACACGATATGTATACTATTAATAAGTTTTATTTACGAAAAACTCTTATATTTATACACTTATATATATTAATACATACATTACACTTATAATGAAAAACACTTATGCATTACTAATACAAATTATGTGTTTTAGTATAACTCAATTGTAACTACGCAAATTTTTTTAATTATGTATTGTACCTCAAAATTGAATTCTTCGAGCCTTCTTAGCTGCAAATGTACTGATGATGTCGTCAAAGTTGATAACGGATGCTCGTTTGTTCAGTTGATATTATACTTAGATTAGAGAGTCTCTCCTGTCCCACTGTATTTCTCATGTAGTTTTTGATGATTCTGAGTTTGCTAAAACTTCGTTCTCCAAATGACACTGTAACTGGCAACGTGAGAAACGTTCTCAGTGCAATAGTAATGTTAGGGTAACCTTCCTCTAGTTTATTTTTATAAATAAGACAACATTTTTCTTGATGTGGCTTCGTTTAAATTTTCGTCAACTGATAAAACGTGGTGCTTGAAACTTTCTATTTCAAATTTAAATTGTTCAATATTGAGATCAGCAGTGTAGATATTTACCAATTCTTCTGTTTTCATTTTTAGATCTTGTGTTTGCATTTCTTAAATTCTAACTCCATTCAAATATCCAAACTTGCTGTTTATGTTGTACAAAGCCATAAACCTGTCACTGAGTTCCGTAATCATCTGATCAATAACCTCTAACATAGCTACTTGGTACACATTCTGAGTACTTGTCGGAGCTTCATCGCCACGCAGCTCATCAGACATTATTTTCGTTTTTCTTTGTCTTTTTTCTGAGAACTCAGATTGTAGATCACTCATGCTTGCTAAGAATTTGCCCTCAGTAATGGCTTCAGATGGAGCAAATTCTCTCCATGACTTCAAGAGCGTTAAAAAACTTTGGAGGTTCCGGGCAGGCAAATCTACTGTTACATCTTTCCTTTGCAAAACACATTGACATGATTGATCTTATTGAAGATCAAAACATGTGAAAGCGATGAAGTCAAGTTTTCCAATATTTTTCAAAAGGGATTTCCCCTCCCAGCCATATTTGCCCCATTGTCGTAGGAATGGCCTCTACAGTTCTCTAAGTTTAGTCCATCGTTCTCTAATTCTGTTAGGATTTCTTGGCTGAGACCTTCGCCTGATTTGTCACTAACTGGGAAAAAATCAATAAAATTTTCTTCCACCTCCGATGTATTTGTTTTGACGTAACGAACTATTTGAGTCATTTGCTCACTGTGGCTGATATCTGGAGTGCAGTCAAATATTAAGGAAGTTTTCCACTCTTGGTTTCAGGTGTTGAGAGATCATTGTTTTTAAGATCCTCTAGAGCCTGCACACCTTTACCGTAATGTTTCTACACAGCCTCGACCGCATCTAATCATACAGACCATCTTGTATTGCTTTCAGGTTTCAATGTCAGTGGCACATATTTTCGGAGAACTTCCCAGCGTGAAATTGAAGCCGCAAAGAAAGAATACATACTGTTCAAAGTTCCGAAAACATTCTGAGCCTCAATAGTAGCACTGACCGTATTACCACCAACTAAATTGAGGGAGTGAGCAGCACATGGGGCAAAATATGCTAGCTCGTTCTCCTGAAGAAGTCTGGACTGAACTCCTTTATACCTCCCGGCCATATTTGCCCCATAGTTGTAGGAATGGCCTCTACAGTTCTCTAAGTTTAATCCATCTTTGTCTAAATCTTTTAGGATTTCTTGGCTAAGACCTTCACCTGTTTTGTCACTAACTGGGAAAAAATCAATAAAATTTTCTTCTACCTCCGATGTATTTGTTTTGACGATACGAACTACTTGAGTCATTTGCACACTGTGGCTGATATCTGGAGTGCAGACAAATGTTAAGGAATGATATTTAGCTTCCAAAATGTCTTGTATGATCTTTTGCCTTATGTTACTGGCAATAATTTCAAGGAACTCATCTTGTATTTTATGTGAGAAATACGATATTTGCCCTTTCTTATGCCGCTCAATATGTTGTAGAAGAGGAACATTGTAATGCGATATAAGTTCTACTGTGTTCAAGAACTTTCCACTGGATGGGTCGCTGAAATCACAGTCTTCTTTAGTTCCTCGTAATGGACTCCCTTGCTTTGCTAGGAATAGAATAGCATCGATAATGCAGCGCAATACCGCCTTCCAGTGAGACTCTTCTTGATGGATCTGGTGTTGGAGTTCTGCATCAGTACCTCCCTTTCCTAAACAAGAATCTAAAGTTTTCCACGAACAAAAGCAAAGATTGTGGTTGGATGAATTTTCGTGTTCAGGCAATTTTTCACTGAGTTTTCTCCAATGAGTAAGTCCTTTTTCTTTAGCTATGGAAGGCACTTGATTTGATGCTAAGTGTGAAAACAGCCTGCAGGGAACACAGTATAGAGCTTTCTTACTTTCACTATAGCCTAACCATGATCTCTTTACTTTTTCTCCATGTTTGAGAACTTTATAAAACCAAGCTTTGGTTAAGTTACACCCTTCTCTGCTGCTATTACTTAAATGTCGCTCAATTAGATTTTCAAAGCCCATTTTTGTTATGTAACACGTTTGACAATCTGAAAAACTCTGTGGCAATGAACCAGGATCCCTAAAATCAAAGGAAAACTCGGACGTTTCTTGAACAGCAGTTGTAGGGTCTGGACCAGATAATAATTCATCTTCATTCTCTTCACCAGTAGGACTGAGTTTCTTGCAAAGTTCGAAATGTTGCGTGCCTTCCTCTCCAGCTTCAACGTCATATAAAATACTAAAGCCGGGATTAAAATTCAATCAGTAATATGGTATATTACAAAATGAAGTATTAAAAAAAATTGTCGTGAAGTCCGATAAGGCACAACTAATTCGTCTCTTCCCTAATGTGCTATAATTTAATTGTTGAAATAAAATTAATATTTAACTGATTTTTCTCTTGAGCCTTCATCTTCATTAACATTAGGCTTTTTGAAAATGCTTCTAATTTTGGTGTTTGTGACAGCACATCGTTTTCTTTCTTCCTTCTTTCTTTGGCAAGTTTTCTATACTCGGCTCCAATGAGTAGTTTTTTGCCATCCATAAATTGGAAACTGATACAAACGCAGCTCAAAGTGTACTAAACAATTCCGTTTTCCAAAGGCTGATAAACGGTAACACGAATAACTAACCAACACTCCGAACAGTAATGTGATTGTAGCGAGAGATCTGAATTTGCCAGATGTCAATTGGGAAGGAAATGCGGACGACAGGAAGCATGCCCAAAAAATGGCAAACAAGTTAATATGGTAAGGACAGCTGATTCAGAAAGTGATGGAACCAACCAGAGGGAAAAATATCCTGGATGTGATGCTGATAAAACCAGATGAGCTCTATAGGGAAACTGAAGTAATAGATGGTATTAGTGATCATGAAGCTGTTTTTGTGGTAGTTAAAAATAAATGCGATAGAAAGGAAGGTCTTAAAAGTAGGACTATTAGGCAGTACCATATGGCTGATAAAGCAGGCATGAGGCAGTTTCTAAAAAGTAACTATGATCGGTGGAAAACGGTAAATAAAAATGTAAACAGACTCTGGGATGGGTTTAAAGAAATTGTTGAGGACTGCGAAAGCAGGTTTGTACCTTTAAAGGTGGTAAGGAATGGTAAAGACCCACCTTATTATAATAGAGAAATAAAGAGACTAAGAAGGAGGTGCAGACTGGAAAGAAATATAGTTAGAAATGGCTGTGGAAGTAAGGAGAAATTGGGGGAACTTACTAGAAAATTGAATCTAGCAAAGAAGGCAGCTAAGGATAACATGATGGCAAGCATAATTGGCGGTCATACAAATTTTAGTGAAAAATGGAAGAATGGAAGGGTATGTATAGGTATTTTGAGGCAGAAACAGGTTCCAAGAAGGACATTCCAGGAATAATTAATGAACAGGGAGAGTGTGTATGTGAGGATCTTCAAAAGACAGAAGTATTCAGTCAGCAGTATGTAAAGATTGTTGGTTACAAGGATAATGTCGAGGTAGAGGAGGAGACTAAGGCCAAAGAAGTAATAAAATTTACATATGATAACAATGACATTTACAGTAAGATACAAAAGTTGAAAACTAGAAAAGCGGCAGGAATTTATAAGATTTCTGGGGATATACTAAAGACAATGGGTTGGGATATAGTACCATATCTGAAGTACTTATCTGATTATTGTTTGGTCGGAGGAGCTATACCAGATGAATGGAGAGTTGCTATTGTAGCCCCTGTGTATAAAGGAAAGGGTGATAGACATAAAGCTGAAAATTACAGGCCAGTAAGTTTGACATGCATTGTATGTAAGCTTTGGGAAGGCATTCTTTCTGATTATATTAGACATGTTTGTGAAATTAATAACTGGTCCGATAGAAGGCAGTTCGGTTTTAGGAAAGGTTATTCCACTGAAGCTCAACTTGTAGGATTCCAGCAAGATATAGCAGATATCTTGTATTCTGGAGGTCAAATGGACTGTATCGCGATTGACCTGTCTAAAGCATTTGATAGGGTGGATCATGGGAGACTACTGGCAAAAATGAGTGCAATTGGATTAGACAAAAGAGTGACCGAATGGGTTGCTATATTTATAGAAAATAGATATCAGAGAATTAGAGTAGGTGAAGCTTTATCTGACCCTATAATAATTAAGAGGGAATTCCTCAAGGCAGTATTATCAGACCTTTATGTTTTCTTATATATATAAATGATATATGTAAAGGAGTGGAATCGGAGGTAAGGCTTTTTGCGGATGATGTTATTCTCTATAGAGTGATAAATAAGTTACAAGATTGTGAGCAACTGCAACGTGACCTCGAAAATGTGACATGGACAGCAGGCAATGGTATGTTGATAAACGGGGTTAAAAGTCAGGTTGTGAGTTTCACAAATAGGAAAAGTCCTCTCAGTTTTAATTACTGCGTTGATGGGGTGAAAGTTCCTTTTGGGGATCATTGTAGGTATCTGGGTGTTAATATACGGAAAGATCTTCATTGGGGTAATCACATAAATGGGATTGTAAATAAAGGGTACAGATCTCTTCACATGGTTATGAGGGTGTTTAGGGGTAAAGGATGTAAAGGTGAGGGCATATAAGTCTCTGGTAAGACCCCAACTAGAGTATGGTTCCAGTGTATGTGACCCTCACCAGAATTACCTGATTCAAGAACTCGAAAAAATCCAAAGAAAAGCAGCTCGATTTGTTCTGGGTGATTTCCGACAAAAGAGTAGCGTTACAAAAATGTTGCAAAGTTTGGGTTGGGAAGAATTGAGAGAAAGAAGAAGAGCTGCTCGACTAAATGGTATGTTCCGAGCTGTCAGCGGAGAGATGGCGTGGAATGACATTAGTAGACGAATAAGTTTGAGTGGCGTTTATAAAAGTAGGAAAGATCACAATATGAAGATAAAGTTGGAATTCAAGAGGACAAACTGGGGCAAATATTCATTTATAGGAAGGGGAGTTAGGGATTGGAATAACTTACCAAGGGAGACGTTCAATAAATTTCCAATTTCTTTGAAATCATTTAGGAAAAGGCTAGGAAAGCAACAGATAGGGAATCTGCCACCTGGGCGACTGCCCTAAATGCAGATCAGTATTCATTCAAATCGTAATACTAACTAAAATACTAAATGCAAATAAAATAAAACAACTGTCGGTTCGTATCAACATACGCAGACAACGGTGTAGGCAGGCTACTAATTATTCATATCAGTAGTAGACATAACAGTATAAGACTCACTCCAGACCCATAAATTACGTTAATTCTTGTGTCGCGTCTTATAATGAAGAAAATAACTTAGTATACATTGTCAGTGTAATAAAGTTGGTGAATTGGGCAACAAAATTAAATAAAATTAAACAATATTAATTGTGGTATTATTATTTTAAAAACCTCATTATTATTTTTTAATAAACTTTTCAAGATTTGCCGCCCCCTGAAATCTGCCGCCCGGAGCACGTGCTCCCCCTGCCCCGCCCTAGTTCCGGGCCTGGTTCTTTGACGTGTCCGAAATCTGCTCCATGAACTGGAATACAGTGCGAACGAATTGTGTATTACGGTTAAACGCGGTTTACGTCACGGCACCTCAAACATATTTACAGTATGCACATTAGGCCAATGTCTGAGACAGGACTGCAGGGTCTCTAAACTCAGATCAGGTTCAATATTTGTCCGATAGGACACATTGTCGTGTTGATCAGTTTAACAACGTCACCTGTAAGGTACTGGTGTATAGACAGCGCATGTAGAGATGACAAAGGGGCCTATTTTTGCTACTCATCGCATTCGAATTTTGACACTGTTGCAAGAAGGATGGCGATAAGTGGATGTCGCCGCTCGTGTTGGAGTGAGAGTGATATTCCAAGAATTTGCGAACAGTTCAGGGAGACTCAAACGGTTGCTGATGGACAGCGAATGGGACGCCCATGAAAGGAGGTGCAAAGAGGATCGCAAATTTTTGCTCTCAGCACGTCGCACAGCGTGCAATGTTCCCGATCTAGCGGGACAAAGATCGACTTCTTGACTTGGGCCGAATTGTGTAGGGCCTACTGACTATTCTTGACTGTACATGGCTGTTAAGTATTCGCTAATTTGTTATGGCTAGATAGCACAAAACAAACACCAACGACTTCGCTCACTTGCTGTCGTTTTTCAGTAGCTGTTATGCTGACTTTGTTGCCTGTCATATCAATGGCTTTCTTTTAAAACCTCATATCTCCAATGCTCTTCCTACGCATTATATTCCTTAAGAGTGGTCACGCCTCTGAGCCACATATTTATATGATGCTGATGATGCTTGTTGTTCAAAGAGGCCTAATATCTAAGGTCATCGGTCCCACATATTTACCCGTATAGTTCATCAGAACAATTTTCGTTGTGTTCATTTTCCTATGCGGATGTGTAAAGGAAAATGAACCTTAAAAACATTGTACTGTAGGAGTGCGTAAGTTAGTCATGACCGGGCGAGTTGGCCGTGCGCGTAGAGGCACGCGGCTGTGAGCTTGCATCCGGGAGATAGTAAGTTCGAATCCCACTATCGGCAGCCCTGAAAATGGTTTTCCGTGGTTTCCCATTTTCACACCAGGCAAATGTTGGGGCTGTACCTTAATTAAGGCCGCTTCCTTTCAACTCCTAAGCCTTTCCTATCCCATCGTCGCCGTAAGACCTATCTGTGTCGGTGCGACGTAAAGCAACTAGCAAATAATAAATAAATAAGTTAGTCATGCAAACAACATCCCTACAATACGGTATGGTAAAGTCCATTTCCTGTACACATTAGCGTAGGAAAATGAACACACGCCTCTGTGGTGTAGTGGTTAGTGTGATTAGCTGCCACCCTCAGAGGCCCGGGTTCGATTCCCGGCAGTGCCACGAAATTTGGAAAGTGGTACGAGGGCTGGAACGGGGTCCACTCAGCACTCGGGAGGTCAGCTGAGTAGAGGTGGGTTCGATTCCAACCTCAGCCATCCTGGAAGTGGTTTCCGTGGTTTCCCACTTCTCCTCCAGGCAAATGCCGGGATGGTACCTAACTTAAGGCCACAGCCGCTTCCTTCCCTCTTCCCTGTCTGTCCCTTCCAAACTTCCCACCCCCCACAAGACCCCTGTTCAGCATGGCAGGTGAGGCCGCCTGGGTGAGGTACTGGTCATCCTCCCCAGTTTTATCCCCCGACCCAGAGTCTGAAGTTCCAGGACACTGCCCTTGAGGCGGTAGGGGTGGGATCCCTCGCTGAGTCCGACGGGAAAAACCAACCCTGGAGGGTAAGCAGATTAAGAAAGAAAGAAAGAAAGAAAGAAAGAAAGAAATGAAGACAACGAATTTTATTCTGATGGAATTGAAAACACTTTTTAAACTTAACCAATGAAGATATCTGAATGATTCTAGTGTATCTTCTTCCTCTCTGTGAAATATACATGCATACAAAATTTCATCCTAATATCTTAAAAAATTCCAGAGTTATCAGGGAAAAGGTTCTGAAAAACAAAAAGAATACGGGAAACGAGCAACAAACTTACCCATAAAGGGTGACAGAGCTTCACATTTTAGGTCATGACTCCGAAGTGATTGAGATATTAACACAAATTTTGCACTGTTATAGAGAGAAAAGTTCAATATTATATGAAATATTAAATTGAAAAATCGCATTTTTGGTCGGTCAAAGTTGTCGGTCCCCCACTGAAATGACATCATCATCATCATCATCATCATCTGTTTACCCTCCAGGGTCGGGTTTTCCCTCGGACTCAGCGAGGGATCCCACCTCTACCGCCTTGAGGGCAGTGTCCTGGAGCTTCAGACTCTTGGTCGGGGGATACAACTGGGGAGAATGACCAGTACCTCGCCCAGGCGGCCTCACCTGCTATGCTGAACAGGGGCCTTGTGGAGGGATGGGAAGATGGGAAGGGATAGACAAGGAAGAGGGAAGGAAGCGGCCGTGGCCTTAAGGTAGGTACCATCCCGGCATTCGCCTGGAGGGGAAGTGGGAAACCACGGAAAACCACTTCGAGGATGGCTGGGGTGGGAATCGAACCCACCTCTACTCAGTTGACCTCCCGAGGCTGAGTGGACCCCGTTCCAGCCCTCGTACCACTTTTCAAATTTTTGTGGCAGAGCCGGGAATCGAACCCGGACCTCCGGGGGTGGCAGCTAATCACGCTAACCACTACACCACAGAGGCGGACCTGAAATGACGTAAGGTGTCATATTTCCTTGATACCACGCTGCTCCGGTACCACACTTGAAAAAATGCATCATGGATAGCCTATGCGGTGCCACTGAAAAAACTGATTTCAGTTCTTACTGCAAATAAGCACAAAAATAATGCATACTTCAAAAGTTTAGAATTTCACGGATACAGTCATATATGGTTATGACAGGGTGGAATGGACTTTTATAACCACATTTGTACGTAGGAAGCCTCCGTGGCTCAGGCGGCAGCGCGCTGGTCTATCACCGCTGGATACCGTGGTTCAAATCCCAGTCACTCCATGTGAGATTTGTGCTGGACAAAGCGGAGGCAGGACAGGTTTTTCTTCGGGTACTCCGGTTTTCCCTGTCATCTTTCATTCCAGCAACACACTCCAATAACATTTCATTTCATCTGTCATTTTATTATTACCCCAGAGGAGTGTGACAAGCTTCGACCGCCGGCAAATTTCATATCCTCGCCACTAGATGGGGCTTCATTCATTCTATTCCTAACCTGGTCAGATGACTGGAAACAGGCTGTGGATTTTTCATTTGTACGTAGCGTTACGGAAAGAATAATATTACGTTGACATATTACAATGGAATCTTCTTTCGGGGGGTCAAGCTACTGTCGACGACACAGATTTTCACTTCATGCAAAAATAGATGCATCTACTATGTATTTCTATGCCTGTCATATACGAAAATCACTCATTTCTTCTTGCGGGTCTGTTAACAAGGCTAGCTTCACCGCGATTGAAGAACGACAGCAAGTGAGAAAAACAGTTGAGCTTTGTTTATGGTATCTAGTCGTAACAAATAGCTGGCGAAGATCTAACAGTAATGCATCCCAACATTCCTTGTACAGTAGAAACGTAACTCAGTACACCTTTCGGCCAGGTCGAGAAGTAGACATTACTTTTCCCCAGCTTGTTTGGGAAAATTGCACACTGTGGGCGTCGGTCCTCCCATATGCATCGGCTACTTGAATGACAGAAATCTTCATGGCGTAAAGCAATTCTCGTGCATGGACTACTGGCAACCCTGCGAAAGATTGCGATGTCCTGTCGTTATTGGTAGCCTTGGTAGTGTTTTATATATTGCTTGTATCAGTACAGTGGGCAACCCAACAGTCGCAACTGATTGAAAAGTTTAGTCAGCGGGACAAAACAATTCTTATGGTAAATTATAAAGTTAATAGGCCTATTTTTGGGAGATAAAATGGCAATGTGTGAAACGGCATTGCAAACCATCTTTTAAAAATATTGGTGAGCTCCTTCACTGTTGGAATTCTACATATTGTAAGTACATACATGCATTTCATCTTTTTTTTATAGGAGAGTCTCGTGGGCAAACTGTACCGGCAAGTGTCGATGTTCATAACCATGAATAATACTTAGGAAATTCTATAGTTCGCCTTCAGATAACAGCATATGCTAAGAGGAAATCTACTGAAGATATAAGCGGGTGACCTCTAAAATGAATTCGCTCCTGTTTCCTTGAAGCACAAAATAATCTTCACGTACAAGATATTAACATCATAAGAAAACGCGTTTATGCTGCAGGGGAGAATGTGTTGCTACTTGTGCCAAGAGAAAAAATTAATGAAGTTCAACCTGCTATTACTGATTTGAATATCAAAACTCAGAAAAATGAAGACTTTATTATTTTGAATGAGGTAGAAAATTATCCCGTATTATCGTCGCTGCTGTGCCAAAGCCGCGAATGTGTCAATAGGCCTACTCTTCCTATCCTAGCCACATATTGATATGCAGTCCATCAAAACAATTTTCGTTCAGTTAATTTTCCTATGCGCGTGTGTGTAGGAAAATGAACCTTAGTCCACCGTACTGTAAGAATGCATCTTCTTCCTTCCAATTCCTAGGCCTTTCCTATCCCATCGTCGCCATAAGACCTATCTGTGTCGATGCGACGTAAAGCAAAAAAAAAGAATGTATGTTTGGATGACGTATTTATCCACTCCTAGAATATGATGTAATTTACGGTTCATTTTCATTTACACACGCGCATAGCAAAATGAACTCAACGAAAACTGTTCTGATGGACTGCATATCAATATGTGGCTGGGAGGCGAGATCAGTCTTAAGGAAATCATGGATGTGAAGAGCATTGTCACATTCGCGGTTTTGGCATAGCAACGACGATATCTGATTGCCTACATAAACAAAGTATGACAATCTTCATTGATATGACAAAACTCATGGGATAGCTGTACTTAAGGGTAATAGTCGGTGACGCTAATGTACCGTGAATTCTTGGAAGTGCCCACACCTGTATGATGCGCGATCCGCTATCTTGGGAGTGTCTGTCTGTGCTGGCCGTGGCGAGGCGATTTGAAAAATCAACTTTCGAACGGGGCATGATAGTAATAATAATGTTATTGCTTTTACGTCTCACTGAATACTTTGACGGTTTTCAGAAGTGCATGTTAGTGGGAGCGAGATGAATGGAACATTCTATTGTTAAATTTCTGCGGATATTTAACATTCCTTGATCAACGTTGTCACGTGTGTATCGGGAATATCATGAAAGGCATTACGTCCCACGGTGAACAGCGCAGCGGCCGATCACTGATGCTTAATAACCGCGATTAACGGCGTCTGGCGTCCGTGGTAACAGACAAGGCACACTCTCAAAAATCATATCCACATTCAATGCAGCAGGTTAGTGTAGCGTTCTCTTAACATCTGTAGGGTGTCCGGCAGCATGGCTAAATGGTTAGCGTGCTGGCCTTTGGTCACAGGGGCCCCGGGTTCGATTCCCGGCAGGGTCGGGAATTTTAACCAACATTGGTTAATTTCTCTGGCACGGGGGCTGGGTGTATGTGTCGTCTTCATCATCATTTCATCCTCATCACGATGCGCAGGTCGCCTACGGGTGTCAAATCAAAAGACCTGCACCTGACAAGCCGAACATGTCCTCGGACACTCCCGGCACTAAAAGCCATACGACATTTCATTTCAACATCAGTAGGATATGGGAGCAGTAGATCTACCAGAGTGCCGCTGTTCACAACACGACGCCGGGGCCTGTGACTCACCTGGGCGCTTGACGTTGTTAATTGGACCCTGGAGGACTGGCGGCATGTAGCTTGGTCCGAGGAGTCACTGTTCCAGTTGTTCTGAGCTGATGGTAGGATCCATATAGGGCGAGAGCCCCATGACACCTTAGACCCCAGTTGTTAATAAGCCACCATACAGGCTGGTGGTAGCTCCATAATGATGTGTGGGGTGTGTTCACGTGTCATGGGCTGGATCCGCTGATCCACCTTAATGGTCATTGATCATTGATTGCTACATGGAAGTACTTGGTGACCACTTGAAGCTCCTCATGGACTACATTTAGGCCAACCCCTACAACGACGAAATATTCCAGCAGGAGAATGCACCGTGTCATCGGGCACAAGTTGTTCGGAATAGGTTCAAGGAGCGTTCTGAAGAGTTTCAACGACTGCTCTAACTTCCTCGCTCGCCTGATATGAACCCTGTCGAGCATTTCTGGAACGTGGTGGTGAGATCCATTCACACTCAAAACCCTGTACCTACAAACAGCAGGAAGCTTTGTATAGCTATCCAAACGGCATGGGTCAGAATTTCTCCACAGGCATTTCTTCCACTTGTGGAATCGATGCAACGGTGAGCTGCTGCAATTGGCCGAGCTAGAACAGGGCCTACATGATACTAGAACCCTATCCATGATTTTGGTATGTTAGCATGTTGATGGTACTTTTGAGTATTGTCCTAAGCACTTCTTACATTCCTACCGTGCATTGTCATTTCAGTGGATACTAGGTAGCCTACATACCTTTAGTGCTTTGTCTACAAAAAATGACGTACCTACCAGAAGTGATTTTTCGCATTTAAAGACTTTTCTTTGGAGGCTACCCCTGCGATAGCAGATATTGAGAAGACTGTTCACAATGCTGTCAACGAGGTAAAAAAAGGTTGCTTTAGATTTCATTTGGTGAAGGCGTGGTGGATGAAAATACAGAATCATGGTATGGCAATAAAGAAAAGAACGAACTTGGAGCATGTTCGAGGTGATGTTATATTCCTTTGAACTTCGATTCATCCGAGGTCGAAAATTGTTTGGTCTTTGCTATGCTGCCAATCACGCCGAATGGATGCATATCCTTATGTGGCTGGGAGACGTCACCAGTCTTAAGAGAAATAATGGATTGGAAGTGCATTGGGAGATACGTAGTTTTAGAAGTAAGCCATTGAATTGTAGTTGCAGTTATGTAGAATTGGGAAGACTTCATGCTGTTTCTTTTCTATATCGTCGCTTCACCGGTAAAACGTTGTATCCCACAATACTCTTCCTACCCATTATTCTCCTTAAGACTGGTCACGCCTCCCAGCCACATATGGATACGCAGTCCATCAGAACAATGTCCGTTGCGTTCGTTTTCCTATGTCGACGATTAAACGAAAATGAATCTTACATGCATTGTACACTAGGAGTGCGTAAATACGTAATGCAAACGTACATTCCTACAGTACGGTACTGTAAGGTTCATTTTCCTTTACACATGCGCATAGGAAAATGAACACAACAAAATTTGTTCTGATGGACTGCATATCCATACGTGGCTGGGAGGCGTGACCAGTCTTAAGGAGAATAATTGATAGGAAGAGCTTTGTGGATTACAACCTTTTACCGGTCGAGCGACGATATTATGGAACTGTACTTTAACTAATTTAACGACGTAACTGTTTCATAACCTGAAAGTTGGTTTAGTAAGAGGACTTTTTGGGTGATTTATCGCTTATTGTCCGACACCATGGCTAAATGGTTAGCGTGCTGGCTTTTGGTCACAGGGGTCCCAGGCTCGATTCCCGGCAGGGTCGGGAATTTTTAACCACAATTGGTTAATTTCGTTGGCACGGGGGCTTGGTGTATGTGTAGTCTTCCTCAACACGACGCGCAGGTCGCCTACGGGAGTCAAATAAAAGACCTGCATCTGGCGAGCCGAACTTGTCCTCGGACACTCCCGGCACTAAAAGCCATACGCCATTTCATTTTTCATAATTTTGATTTAACTTCAGTGTTTAGCGATTCTTCTAAGCGCGTAGTGAATTAGGTCTAATGTTTCCCTGCCTTTCGCAGTTTTGTTCCTTCAGAACGATGTAACGTAAGATCTCCACGGATCAACTGTTGTTGGTTCATTCTGAACATCTGTTTGAGGTGATGCATATTTCTTCATCGGGATTAGTCTATAACTTAAGGGTGTCACTAGATGACAACACGTGGTGGAATTTTATTTCAGATTGTAATAATTGCTGTTAACTTGTAATAAACACCATATTTCAAATAATATTTCGCAACCTATCCAGAGCAACTGATAGTTAATTTGGTTCGATTAAGGATCCATTCGGGGGATGCTCCGGTATCCGAGAGGATATTCGACTGGCGGATAACCTTAATTAAATGTTAACCTGGAATTCTACTTCTTGAAGGCCAACATTTTCCACTGATCGCGCGCGTTAACTCGCAGTTATCGTTTGGGTCAATGTTGCCCGATTTTCAGGCTTTCTGTTCCTTTGCTTGCTTTGCTGTCCACAAATCTTATTTTGCATTTTCACACTTTTGAAGACACTACTGTAACTAATTTCAAGATACATTCACCATTCACGTCATACAATGTGACTGCGTTATAACATTTTGTGATAAATGTTTTTTTTTTGTTTTTGTTATTCAGTAAATATGATTACCGTGATATCATTCAATACATTTTTAGTAAGCACATTTTTGCTCCTCATTTGAAGTACAAAGGGCATTAGGAAAGTTTTGCAATGTGAGTGAACGCTTTGGTCTTTTTCAAAATAATTTCCACTGCACTCAGTGCACTTCTCTGTACGTCGAAACCAGTCACTGAACCAACTCTGCCACTTTTCTTCGGTTACATTTTCACACTCTTGATCCTATGCTGCCAGAAGCTCTTCGTCGGATGCAAAACGCCGCCCTTTCAGCTTCATCTTCATTTCTGGGAAGAGTGCGAAGTCACATGGGGCAAGATCACGACTGTATGGAGGGTGATCAAGCACAGTCAACCCTGATCTGGCAAGAAAATCCATCGTTACATTAGCACGATGTGCTGGAGCATTGTCGTGATGCAAGAGCCAAGTGTTGAGCCGTGACCTTGGACGGAGATGCTTGAGAGCCTGGATGACCTGAAGCAGACAAGTCTCATTGTATCACTTCGCAGTAACTGTCCTTTGTGTTTCTAGTACAACCCGAGTCAGGATGCCCCGTTTAGTGAAGAATACTACAATCATCCTTTTCTTCACTGACCTTGACTTTCGCACAGTCACAGGAGTACCCTCATCTTCAAACAGCCACACCTTGTTCTGGGATTTTGTTGGGACATCGTAATAATAAAGCCAAGTTTCGTCACCTGTAACGATGCTATTGGCATTACGCGAAGTCCCATTTTCAAACTGTTTTAGCATTTTTCGGCACCATTTCACTCGATGTGCCCTTTGTTTCTCTGAAAGTGAATGGGGCACCCAAAGGGAACAAACCTTTCTAACATGGAGATGGCCGTGTAGAATTTAATCAATAGCTGGTGCAGGGATGTGGAGAGTCTCTTCTACCTGCCGATATGTCAACCGCCTCTCTTGCTGCAACATTTTCATCACAGCTTCAATGTTTTCCTCAGTCACTGATTCAGACGGTCGCCCAGAACGAGGATCGTCTTCATCCCCAAAATTTCCCCTCTGGAACTCTTTGTACCAGCGGAAAATTGTTTTCCGATGTGGACCGTCTTTCCGCAGCACAGGAGTCATTTCCTCCAGGCACTGGTCAACAGTTAATCCACGAGCAAAATTGTAGCGGATAATTGCGCGATATTCACCTTTAGACCACACTGACATCTAAACTTGCTTTCAATCCCACTGCTTGGTAACAACTGGTGTGACCGAGCTCGAAAGCTGCAGTCGCTTAAGTGCGGCCAGTATCCAGTAATCGGGAGATAGTGGGTTCGAGCCCCACTGTCGGCAGCCCTGAAGATGGTTTTCCGTGGTTTCCCAAATTCACACCAGGCAAATGCCGGGGCTGTACCTTAATTAAGGCCACGGCCGCTTCCTTCCACTGCCTAGGCCTTTCCTATCCCATCGTCGCCATAAGACCTATCAGTGTCGGTGCGACGTAAAAAAACTGGTGTGAAGGTCGCGCCTTGCTGTGTTCTAGACCGGTTTTCACTCCTCTTTTCATCCCTCACCATACCAGGGGAGTCGAGCCAACCGTTTTTGCATATTGCAAAACTTTCCTAGTGCCCTTTGTAGTTATGCTCTCCTCTGAACCCTGTCGATCGTTCAATGAAGTGACTGGAAAGAATCCTACACGAGCCCAAGATCTGGGAATCAATATTACTATACCGAAGCAGCCGAGGCAGACGACCGACGATGGAACGGTAGGCTCAAGGTTTCATTATGTCTTGGCCTATATTTATTTTTAGGGAATTGCATTATTTATAACATGGACACTATTTTTTCATGAGGGGCGAGATTGTCAACCACACCAACAAGCAAAATGGTGGTACGGTCCCAATTCTGCACAAAGTGGATGGAACATTTTGTCTTTACGTGGTTTCACCTCTTCTTACACGCTCTGGACTAGTTGGACTGTAGGAACAATGCACGGAAATTTACGTTAGGGCGAGTCAGTCGATTCTGGAGCGATACAGGCTGTACCCGTTGGCTCTCTTTGGGTCACTGAGCTGTCAGCCTGCATTCGGGAGACAGTTGATTCGAACCGCTCTGTTGGCAGACCTGAAAATGGTGCGCCGTGGTTTCCTATTTTCATACCGGGCAGATCTTTGTGCTGTAGCTTAATTGAGGCTACGTTGTTAACATCTTTTCCTACACCATCGTAGTTATAAAACCTGTCTGTGTCGGTGAACAAATAATATCGCTGGGCTCAGTTACTCAGACGGTAGAACGCTAGACTCCTGACCTCAAGTTTTCGGCGCAATCCATCGTTATCTGAAGGTGCTCAAATATGGCAGCCTCTTTTGGGTAGATTTTCAGGCACGTAAAACAACCTCGGAAACAGAGTAAGCCGTAAATGTGGTTAGTTGGAGATTCATTGTGAAAATAATGACACAAAACAATTAAAAAACTTAATTCGTGGGGCAGAGGCGGCCGGGTTTTGAGCTAACCAGTCTATCTCACATATAGTCCCCAAGCGAGTTGGCTGCGCGATTTGCGTCGCGTAACTGTGATATTGTATTTGGCAGGTACTGGATTCGAACCTCACTGTCGGCAGACCTGGGGATAGTTTTCCGTGGTTTCCCATTTTCACTCTAGACAAGTGCTCGGGCTATACTTTAATTATGGCCCTGGTCACGTCTCACCCAGTTCCAGCGCTATCCTATCCCATTTCATTGTCCCTATATGTCGTTTCTGCGTCGGTGCGACGTTCAATTCATAGCTCATTTATAGCCTGCTTCAAATTGGTAGACACTTCCTTTGTGGTCGCTTATATGAAGTAAAACTACTTTGGCCCGGTGCAAGTAATACATACTAACGGAATACATTATTCTTATGAGCGCAACGCAGTGAGTGGTTTGGATAACGCGTCAACATAGCAGCCAATTGGTCGGACTAACCTCAGTAACCTCTTGAGGCCAAAACGCTTCCCCTTTGAACTAGACTCTAATACCGAAGTCACGGGTAAGTTATTAGAAGCTTTTACCTTCCTCTCCTCCAAAGGCAGCTAGGGGCTGTACGGAAATGGTTTTGTTTTCCTTTCGTATTCCAAAAACAGGAAATCCGTGGCGCAACAGCCCATTAGAGCATTGGCCTGCCAAGACGACTGCTACCCAACTGGAGAGTAAGGCGGTTTGTGTAACGTCCAACTAAGTCACGGGCAAGTTGCTTGGCTTTCGGGACTGAGTCCGTTGCCTTTCTTAGCAGTCAGCTGTTCAGCGGTAAAGCTGTTCTCACGAGGCATCGTTAACCCCGTTCCAGGCCTCAGTCCGGAATTGCAAGTCTGGATTGGCCAGGAAGCGAAACAGAGGCCTCTAAGTAGGACAGGCACACTATCCTCACGCTACAGGGCTGCCAATAATAGACTAATAATAATAATAATAATAATAATAATAATAATAATAATAACCACCATCATAGTCGTCACCATTATCATAACAGTATTAACAATAACTCACAGCTGTTTGATTGAATGGTCACTGTGGAGGCGTTCGGTTCACAGGGTCTCGGGTTCGATTCCCGGTTGGGCCGGGAATTTATCCGCACATCCAATTAATACTCTTGACTTGAGGGTTGGGTATCAATCAATCAATCAATCAATCAATCAATCAATCAATCAATCAATCAATCAATCAATCAATCAATCAATCAATCAATCAATCAATCAATCAATCAATCAATCAATCAATCAATCAATCAATCAATCAATCAATCAATCAATCAATCAATCAATCAATCAATCAATCCCCTACCTCTTGTTTTCCTAGCATTTTCTTAAATTATTGCAAAGAAATTGGAGACTGAGGTCGATAGCTGCAGTCGCGTAAGTGCTGCCAGTATCCAATATACGGAAGATAGTGGGTTCGAGCCCCAGTGTCGGCAGCCCTGAAGATAGTTTTCCGTGGTTTCCCATTTTCACACCAGCAAATGCTTGGGCTGTACATTAAATAAGGGCACGGCCACTTCCTAGCCCTTTCTTGTCCCATCGTCGCCATAACACCTATCTGTGTCGGTGCGACGTAAAGAAACTTGCAAAAAAAGAAAAGAATACCAAATTGGAAATTTATTGAACATCTCCCTTGGTAAGTTAATCCCTAACTACCCATCCTACTAACGAATATTTGCCCAAATTTGTTCTCTTGAATTATAACTTTATCTTCATATTGTGATCTTTCCTACTTTTAAAGACACCACTCAAACTTACTCGTCTACTAATGTCAAACCACGCCATCTCTCCACTGACAGCTCGGAACGTACCACTTAGTTGAGCAGCTTGTCTCCTGTCTCCCAAGTCTTCCCAGTCTAAACTTTGCAGTATTTTTGTAATGCTACTCTTTTGTGGAAATCACCCAGAACAAATCGAGTTGCTTTCCTTTGGATATTTTTCCAGTTCTTTAATCAAGTAATCCTGGTGAAGGTCCCATACACTGGAATCATACTCTAGTTGGGGTCTTACCAGAGACTTATATGCCCTCTCCTTTACGTCCTTACTACAACCCATAAATAACCTCATAACCATGTGCAGAATTCTGTACCTTTTATTTACAATCCAATTTATGTGATTACGCCTGTGAAGATCTGTCCTTATATTAAAATCTAGGTTCCCCATAAAGAATTTTCACTCCATCAACGCAGTAATTAAAACGGAGAGGTCATTTTCTATTTGTGAAACTCACAACCTGACTTTAAACTACATTTATCATCATACCATTGCCTACTGTCCACCTCACAACATAATGGAAGTCATTTTTCAGTTGCTCAAAATCTTGTAACTTACTTGTTACTCTGTACAGAATAACATCATCATCAAAAAGCCTTAGCTCTAATTCCACTTCTTTATTCATATCATTTATATACTTATATAAGAAAACATAAAGGTCCAATAATACTGCCTTGAGGAATTCCCGTCTTAATTATTACAGGGTCAGATAAAGCTTTGCCTACTCTAATTCTCTGAGTTCTATTTTCTAGCCATTTGTTCAGTCACCCTTTTATCTAGTCCAACAGCACTAATTTTTGCCAGTAGTCTCCCATGTTCTACCCTATCAAAATGCCTTATATAGGTCAACCGCGATACAGTCCACTTGACCTTTTGAATCCAAGATATCTGCTGTATCTTGCAGGAATCCTACAAGTTGAGCTTCAGTGAAATCTTTCCTGAACCCGAACTGCCTTCTGTCGAACATGTTTTCATTTCGCAAACATGTGTATAATATAATCAGAAAGAATGGTTTCCCATAGATAACGTGGAATGCATGTCAAAGTAACTGGCTATAATTTTCAGCTTTATGTCTATCACCCTTTCGTTTACACACAGGGGCTACTGTAGCAACTCTCCATTCATTTTGTATAGCTCCTTCATGCAAGCAATAATGAAATATGTACCTCAGATATGGTACTAAATCCCAACCCATTGTCTGTAGTATACCCCCAGAAATCTTATCAATTCCAGCTGCTTTTTTAGTTTCCAATGTTTGTATCTTATCGTAAATATCGTTGTTATAATGGGAGAATTTTAATACTTCTTTAGTATTAGTCACATTCTCTATCTGGACAGTATCCTTGTAACCAACAATTTTTTCCATACTACTGACTGAATATTTCTGCCTTCTGAAGATTCTCGCATACACACTCCCCTTGTTCATTAATGATTCGTGGAATGTCCTTCTTGGAACCTGTTTCTCCCTCAAAATACATATACTTACCCTTCATTTTTCACTAAAATTATATGACTGCCAATTATGCTTGCCATCATGATATCCTTAACTGACTTCTTTGCTAGGTTCAGTTTCCTAGTAGGTTCCTTCAATTTATCCTTACTTCCGGAGAGAGTTCTATTTCTTTCAACCTGGGCTTCCTGTGTTAGTCTCATTACTTTTATGTTATACCATTCCATTGCTTTAAACCCATCCCACAATTTCTATTTACCATTTCCACCGATCGTAAATGCTTTTTTAAAACCACCCTCGTGCCTGTTTTATCAGCCATATGGTACTGTCTAATAGTCCTATATTTACGTCCTTCATTTCTATCACACTTATTTTTAACTACGAGAATAACAGCTTCGTGATCACTAATACCATCTATTACTTCGGTTCATCTATAGAACTCATCTGGTTTTATCAGCACCGCGTCCAGAATATTCTTCCCTCCAGTTGGAATCAGCTGTCCTTCCCATAGTGACTTATTTCCCATTTGTTGGTCATGCTTCCTCTCGTTCGCATTACCTTCCCAATTGACATTTGATAAATTGAGATCACCCAATACAATCACGTTCCTTTCCCTATCGCTTCCCACATAGCTGATTATCTTATCAAATAATTCCGAATCAGCATTAGCGCTACCCTTTCCCGATCTGTACACTCCACAGAAATGAGCCTTACATCTAGAATTCCATGTTTATCATCTTTAACTTTTTCGTAGCTTACAAATTCTTCTTTCACCACAATGAATACCCCCCTCGTACCATTCCTGTCTTATCTCTACGATAAACACTCCAGTTCCGTGAGAAAATTTCTGCACCCATTACAGTATATCATTCCTCAGCCATGATTCAACTCCTGTTACAATATCTGGTAAATATACTGTATATCTATTAGATTGCTTAATTGTATTCCTTTCTTTACATTACTTCTACAGTTCAACACTAACATTTTTTGTCATCCCTAGTTGACTTCCAGATCCTGTACCCTGAACGTAGATTCGGCGTCATAAAGGGATATGCCTACACTTTTACAACACAGTTTTCATCCTTGAACCCACAAGGGAGTGGAAAATTAGAATACTTCTACTACTACTACTACTACTACTACTACTACTACTACTACTACTAATAATAATAATAATAATAATAATAATAATAATAATAATAACACCCCCTGGCACTACAGCCGTTGAAGGGCCTTGGCCTACCAAGCGACCGCTGCTCAGCCCGAAGGCCTGCAGATTACGAGGTGTCGTGTGGTCAACACGACGAATCCCCTCAGCCGTTATGCTTGGCTTTCTAGACTGGGTAATAATAATAATAATAATAATAATAATAATAATAATAATAATAATAATAATAATAGTAATAATAATAATAATAATAATAATAATAATAATAATAATAATGCCGGCCCGAGTGACTCAGATGGTTGAGGCGCTGGCTTTCTGACCCAAACCTTGGTAGGATCGATCCTGGCTCAGTTCGGTGGTATTTGAATGTGCTCAGATACATCAGCGTTGAGTCGGTAGATTTACTGGCATTTAAAAGAGCTCCTGTGGGAAAAAAAATATTCCGGCATATCGGTGTCGAAGTAGTTAGTGGTGCATGAAAATTCACAGCCTATTTCCAGTCATTCGACCGGGGCAGGAATAGAATGAATGAAGCCCCCATGGTGCGGCGAGGATAGGAATTGTGCCGGCTGCCGAAGCCTGTCGCACTCCGCTGGGGCAACGATTAATGAATGACAGATGATATGAAATGATATTGGAGAGGGTTGCTGGAATGAAATATGGCAGGAAAAACCGAAGTACCCAGAGAAGAACCTGTCCCGCCTGCGCTTTGTCCAGCACAAATCTCACATGGCGTGGCCAGGATTTGAACTAAGGAACCCAGCGGTGAGAGGCCGGAGCGCTGCCGCCTGAGTCACGGAGGGTCTTAGTGGGGCGTAAGAAGCAATAACTTTGGTAATAATATGTGTTTTATCGACTCTTGAGTATTAAGAAACCGACCGTATTAGAGATGCAATAGGCCTATGGATCGTGTAGCAATTCGGTTTTTGGTAGGTTTTAACCTCACCATCATCAGCCCTGATGATGGTATTCGGCTGTTTCCCATTTTTACTCCAGACAAATGACAGGTCGTAAGCCCGCGATAATTAAGGTCATGGAGCTAGCCTTTCCCCATCCTAGCACCGTCGAAGAGATGTCATCAGGGATGATGACGGTATTCCGAGATGCCACTTCACCAGAATTTCGCCCTATAAAGTGATTATATAACATACCATGGATACTGAGAGGGACTCCTCACGATCTTGCCATTTTAAATGCCAACTGATAGAGTGGAATTTGATCGTCCTAATCAGGCGAGTGTACAATACTCAGTTGATGTAATGCCGCGTGATTTACAAATTCTGGTGTGGCGAAAATCTTTATTTACAGCTTACTACTGATTGTCAAATCCATTGCACACTGGGTTCATTATATTTTTGTAATATCAAATATACTACATATTTATATTTTTGTTATAGAATATAATTTAGTGGAATGTTGGTGTATTTAGAAAAGAATAATAATGGGGCGTGTGTTTCTATCCTCTGGGCTGTTGATCTAACAGACAGACAGACAGACAGACAGACAGACAGACAGACAGACAGACAGACAGACAGACAGACAGACAGACAGACAGACAGACAGACAGACAGACAGACTTCTATCTTAGGTGTTAATAAGGTATCCTGAGTACTCCCAGCTCTCACTGGTGGTGCTTGTTGAGAAACCGCAGATATCGATGGTGGTGCCAAAACGAGGCCTACTGGGCAACATTAGGGGTAAACCTAAAATTGGTGTTGGATCTTGACTGATCCTGTGAGTGGGCCTAACACCTTTCATAACATGCAGACGCACTAGTCTTGCTCTGAAATGAAATGGCGTATGGCTGTTAGTGCCGGGAGTGTCCGAGGACAAGTTCGGCTCGCCAGGTGCAAGTCTTTTGATTTGACACCCGTAGGCGACCTGCGCATCGTGATGAGAATGAAATGATGATGAAGACGACACATACACCCAGCCCCCATGTCAGCGAAATTAACCAATTATGGTTAAAATTCCCGACCCTGCCGGGAATCGAACCCTGTGACCAAAGGCCGGCACGCTAACCATTTAGCCATGGAGTCGGACAGTCTTGCTCTGCACCACCAATACCTCAGCAGCTTCCATAATCTATCGTCGCAGCATTGGATGAGGATGGAACGTCGGTAGAATCTACACTTTTCTCTGACTTATTCCAAAACCAGCATTTGTACCCGTTCTTCGTACGGGAATTGGCAGTAGATTACATGTTACCTTCAGAAATTTATGCGAAGTAACATGGCTCTATTCACACGTTTAATGCAGTATATGTTAAAATTATATTTTCCTACGACAGCTCGGGGCAGTAACGAAAATATGATGAAGCTGAACAAATTCGAGAGAGAATGAGAATGATTTCGGAATTTATTATACGGTACAGTTCCTGGTCCGAAGTTGTGCGAAATTCTCCGTGGTTCTCAGGTAGCATATTTTATCTCTGACGATTTGGGTGGCGCTCTACGTTGATGGTACCTCCCTTAATATCTGCCCTGCCGAAAACAGTACAATGGTTCTTTAGTTTTTCTCGTTACCCACCTTCAAGTGGCATGCTCGACATGCCCCATAGGCCTTGGACTAAAAATCCAATTTCTCGTAATCATCTGCGTTATTATACGTCTTACGATAAATACGTACATGGCATAAATGAACGGAAATAACATATAGCCTACTTAAACGTTTGTTATATACAGTCTTTTGATAAACCAAATGTAAACGAAAATACTTTAGAATAATCTCCCGTCATCGGCTGAATGGTCAGCGTACTGGCCTTCGGTTCAGAGGGTACCGGGTTCGATTCCCGGCCGCGTCGGGGATTTTCATCGGTTCTGATTAATTCTTCTGGCTTGGGGACTGGGTGTATGTGTCCGACCCAGCACTCTCCTCAACATATTCAGACAACATACCCCACTACCAACCACAATGTAGGGTTGGCGTCAGGAAGGGCATCCAGACGTAAAACAGGGCAAATCCATATGTTCGACGCAGTTCGCACCCGCGACCCCACAGATGTGGTAAAAAGCGGTAGAAAAAGAATAATAATAGTAAGAAGAATCTCCTCCCTAAATACCAACTCCATGTGATTACCATGACGTGACATACACCTGATAACACAATCCGGAATGAGTAGATTTGGTTGAAATAAGTCCACCAGTTTTCCACTTTTAGGAATATACAAACGGACAGACAGACATACAGACGGAAACTAAAAGGAAAAGTTCTACCTCATGTTTCCTCGGTGTTAATTTACTTTAGATGGGCTTAATTTTCAAGCCGAGAGAAATATTATGCATCCTCTGATTTTCTCCTGTTATGGATCCTTCAAATAACTGCAGGTGTGCGAGGGTGTCCGTCACTGGCTGCAGAGCATGAAGACCGTAGGAAATAGTATTTTTCTCCGGAATTTGAAGAGTAAGCGAAATTATGTACATAGCAAAAGTTATTTAACGTGAAGGGGCCTTTGACATATAGTCCATATATTTTACATAGCCTACGGTATAATCTATAGTGTAAGACGAAATTGAAAAACCAACCTCTTCTGGTCTTCCTACAAACCCCCCAGTCTATTCAGTGATTTTTAAATGATATGTTTGCGAATGGTTCATGTTTGTGGGTTACTGTAGTCACGTCCTAAATCGTGAACCATGCGCAACGGCTCAGTGGCCTAGTAAGTGGTCCTGAGAGTCGGGATACCAGTTGCTGTGGAATGGGAGTGGGCATCTCGGACATATTCTGAGTCGTGGCCCTCCTTGTGCTCAGGCGGATAGGACTATACAATTCACCGGTGGTCCATAACCCGTTAGAGGAGAGATCCTCACTTGGACTATGTGCAAGTAGGGCAGCATCCTGCTTCATTAATTTACCGAGCTCAGAACACTTTAAGCAAGCCTCGGACCTATGGGAGTAATGGAGTCCCACTCCCATTTGACAGGCGAGGGACTCCTTGGAAACAACTTGGCGAACGAAATGGAATTCGATGGGGAGCTATCAATATTAATGGGGCTTATGGAAGAAAGAAAGTAGAACTGGCTGAGTCAGCAAAGAGGATGCATCTGGATGTGCTAGGAGTAAGTGATATTCGGGTAAGGGGAGATAATGAGGAAGAGATAGGAAATTATAAAGCGTACTTGACGGGTGTTAGAAAGGGAAGGGCAGAGTCTGGGGTAGGGCTCTTTATCAGGAATACCATTGCACGCAACATAGTATCTGTTAGGCACGTAAATGAGCGAATGATGTGGGTAGATTTGTCAGTGGGAGGAATTAGGACAAGAATTGTGTCCGTGTATTCACCATGTGAGGGTGCAGATGAGGATGAAGTTGACAAGTTTTATGAAGCATTGAGTGACATCGTGGTCAGGGTGAACAGCAAGGATAGAATAGTGCTAATGGGCGATTTCAATGCGAGAGTTGGGAATAGAACTGAAGGATACGAAAGGGTGATTGGTAAATGTGGGGAAGATATGGAAGCTAATGGGAATGGGAAGCGTTTGCTGGACTTCTGTGCTAGTATGGGTTTAGCTGTTACGAATACATTTTTCAAGCATAAGGCTATTCACCGCTACACATGGGAGGCTAGGGGTACCAGATCCATAATAGACTATATCTTAACAGACTTTGAATTCAGGAAATCTGTTAGGAATGTACGAGTTTTTCGCGGAATTTTCGGTGATACAGACCACTATCTGATCTGTAGTGAACTAAGTATCTCTAGGCCTAGGGTAGAGAAAGTGAAATCTGTCTGCAAACGAATAAGGGTAGAAAATCTCCAGGACGAGGAAATTAGACAGAAGTACATGGATATGATTAGTGAGAAGTTTCGAACAGTAGACAGTAAGCAGGTTCAGGATATAGAAAGTGAATGGATGGCATACAGGGATGCTGTAATAGAAACAGCAAGGGAATGCCTAGGAAAACTGTGTGCAAAGATGGGAAAAGGCGAACATCTTGGTGGAATGATGAAGTGAGAACAGCCTGTAAACGTAAAAAGAAGGCTTATCAGAAATGGCTCCAAACAAGGGCCGAGGCAGACAGGGATTTATACGTGGATGAAAGAAACAGAGCGAAACAAATAGTTGTTGAATCCAAAAAGAAGACATGGAAAGATTTTGGTAATAACCTGGAAAGGCTAGGTCAAGCAGCAGGGAAACCTTTCTGGAAAGTAATAAAGAATCTTAGGAAGGGAGGGAAAAAGGAAATGAACAGTGTTTTGAGTAATTCAGGTGAACTCATAATAGAACCCAGGGAATCACTGGAGAGGTGGAGGGAATATTTTGAACATCTTCTCAATGTAAAAGGAAAGCATCATGGTGGTCTTGCATACAGCCAAGCTCATGGGGAGGAGGAAAATGACGTTGGTGAAATTATGCTTGAGGAAGTGGAAAGGATAGTAAATAAACTCCATTGTCATAAGGCAGCAGGAATAGATGAAATTAGACCTGAAATGGTGAAGTATAGTGGGAAGGCAGGGATGAAATGGCTTCATAGAGTAGTCAAATTAGCGTGGAGTGTTGGTAAGGTACCTTCAGATTAGACAAAAGCAGTAAGTGCACCTATCTATAAGCAAGGGAACAGGAAGGATTGAAAGAACTGTCGAGGTATCTCATTGATTAGTATACCAGGCAAAGAATTCACTGGCATCTTGGAAGGGAGGGTGCGATCAGTCGTTGAGAGGAAGTTGGATGAAAACCAGTGTGGTTTCAGACCACAGAGAGGCTGTCAGGATCAGATTTTCAGTATGCACCAGGTAATTGAAAAATGCTACGAGAGGAATAGGCAGTTGTGTTTATGTTTCGTAGATCTAGAGAAAGCATACCTATGACAGGGTACCGAGGGAAAAGATGTTCGCCATACTGGGGGACTATGGAATTAGAGGTAGATTATTAAAATCAATCAAAGGCATTTATGTTGACAATTGGGCTTCAGTGAGAATTGATGGTAGAATGAGTTCTTGGTTCAGGGTACTTACAGGAGTTAGACAAGGCTGTAATCTTTCACCTTTGCTGTTTGTAGTTTACATGGATCATCTGCTGAAAGGTATAAAATGGCAGGGAGGGATTCAATTAGGTGGAAATGTAGTAAGCAGTTTAGCCTCTGCTGACGACTTGGTCTTAATGGCAGACCGTGCCGAAAGCCTGCAGTCTAATATCTTAGAACTTGAAAATAGGTGCAATGAGTATGGTATGAAAATTAGCCTCTCGAAGACTAAATTGATGTCAGTAGGTAAGAAATTCAACAGAATTGAATGTCAGATTGGTGATACAAATCTAGAACAGGTCGATAATTTCAAGTATTTAGGTTGTGTGTTCTCCCAGGATGGTAATATAGTAAGAGAGATTGAATCAAAGTGTAGTAAAGCAAATGCAGTGAGCTCGCAGTTGCGATCAGCAGTATTCTGTAAGAAGGAAGTCAGCTCCCAGACGAAACTATCTTTACATCGGTCTGTTTTCAGACCAACTTTGCTTTACGGGAGCGAAAGCTGGGTGGACTCAGGATATGTTATTCATAAGTTAGAAGTAACAGACATGAAAGTAGCGAGAATGATTGCTGGAACAAACAGGTGGGAACAATGGCAGGAGGGAACTCGGAATGAGGAGATAAAGGCTAATTTAGGAATGAACTCGATGGATGAAGCTGTACGCATAAACCGGCTTCGGTGGTGGGGTCATGTGAGGCGAATGGAGGAGGATAGATTACCTAGGAGAATAATGGGCTCTGTTATGGAGGGTAAGAGAAGTAGAGGTAGACCAAGACGACGATGGTTAGACTCGGTTTCTAACGATTTAAAGATAAGAGGTATAGAACTAAATGAGGCCACAACACTAGTTGCAAATCGAGGATTGTGGCGACGTTTAGTAAATTCTCAGAGGCTTGCAGACTGAACGCTGAAAGGCATAACAGTCTATAATGATAATGTATGTATGTATGTATGTATGTATGTATGTATATCGAAACTTGTTCCTGGAAGATTAGACTCGAAATATTAAGTTTGGTCGATATATAATCAATAGCGTAAAATAATTGAAAAACTCTTCTTTATTCCTACAAACCCCCAGGCTGTTCAATGACTTTTAAATGATATGCATATAGAAACCTGCTCCTGGATGATTAGACTCTACATATGAAGTTAGGTACAGACATAGTGAATAGTGTTAGAGAAAATTGAAAAAAATATCTTCTGGTCTTTCTATAAACCCCCAGTTTATTCAGTGATTCTTAAACGATATGCATATTGAAACCTGCTCTTCGATGAGTAGACTCTAATCATGAAGTTTGGTCGATATATAATCGATAGTGTAAGAGAAAATTGAAAAAAAAATCTTCTGGTCTTCCTATAAACCCCCGTCATTTCAGTGGTTTTTAAATAATATGCATATCGAAACCTGATCCTGAATGAGTAGACTCTAAATACAAAGTTTGGTCGAAATATAGTCAATAGTGTAAGCGAAAATTGCAAAAAAACCTCTTCTGGTCTTCCTATAAACCCCCCAGTCTGTTAGGCGATTTTTAGAAGATATGCATATTGAATCATGATCCTGTACGAGTAGACTCTAAATATGATGTTTGATCTACATATAATCAATAGTGTAAGAGAAAACTGAAAAGGAACCTCTTCTATTCTTCCTATAAACCCCCTGTCTGTTCAGTGTTTTTTAAATGGTGTGCATATCGAAACCTGCTCCTGGATGAGTAGACTATAAAAATGTGAATTTTGGTTGAGATCTATTCAGCCGATTACTTGTGATGGTGGTACAAACAGACAAACAAACAGACAAACCGACACGAAAGCTAAAAACTACTGATATGATCTCTGACCTAAAACGGATAAATATACCAGATATTGGTGAAATAAACGACATTACAGACAGCGGGTTCCCTAGAATTTTATTTAGGCCTATAAGATGCGGCCGCCAAAGTACTGCTACCATCAAAGAATAGCAATGTGCGGTAAGCTAGAAGTAGCAGACATGAAGGTAGCGAGAATGATAGCTGGTACAAACAGGAGAGAACAATGGTAGGAGGGTATTAGGAACGAGGAGAGAAAGGCTAAGTTAGAAATATACTCGATGGACGAAGACATACGCATGGTGGGGAGCATGTGAGGGGAATTGAAAAGGGTAAGTTACCTAGGAGAATGTCCGGCTCCATGGCTAAATGGTTAGCGTGCTGGCCTTTGGTCACAGGGGTCCCGGGTTCGATTCCCGACAGGATCGGGAATTTTAATCATCACTGGTTCATTTCTCTGGCATGGGGGCAGGGAGTATGTGTTGTCTTCATCATCATTTCATCCTCATCACGATGCGCAGGTCGCCTACGGGGGTCAAATCTGAAGACCTGCACCTGGTGAGCCGAACATGTCCTCCCGGTACTAAAAGCCATACGCCATTTCACTTCATAGCTAGGAGATTAGAGGACTCAACCATGGAGGGTAAGAGAAGTAGAGGGAGACCAAGGCAACGATGACCAGACTCCGTTTTTAATGATTTGAAGTGATGCGTAGACCCAATTAAATTAGGTCACTTATCTAGTTGCAATAGGGATTGGGGAGACATATAGTTAATTCACAGATGCTTGCAGATTGAAGGCAAATGTGGTATAATGAAGATGTATGTATCTTTTTGCTTGCATTCGGGAGATAGTGAGTTCGAACCCCACTGCCGGCAGCCCTGAAGATGGTTTTCCGTGATTCATAAGACCTATCTGTGTCGGTGCGACGCAAAACAAATCACAAAAAGAGTAGCTATCATATCAGTATCACACTTATTGCAGGCAAGCAACATATTATCGGCACACTTTATCTTGGTGCATTTGTGTACGGGGGGTGAGGAGTAAGGAGGGAACTGTCCCTGTATCGATAGTGCTGCCAACTGAATGAAAATGAAATCTGAATTGAATCGAGAATATGATCGATCGATATGAAGTTTCTAAACCGTTATCATTTAAGCCAACAACTATGTCACATACACATTATATAACATTATAAAACATTTCTCGATGCAAATCTTGCTCCTAGCATGAATTCTATACTTTGGCTTCGCTGTTTAAACAACAGCAGTACTAGTACGTAAAGTGTACGCCAGATGTCGCACAACGATGCTTAAGCGATTCATAGTTTGTGTTTCAAAGGTTGCCAGTACGAATCTCGAAGATCGCCGAGGTCGACCGATTCCGCACTAGGGTGTAAATGCACCAAGATAAAGTGTGCCGATACTATCTGTTTTAGGATGAGGTATAATACACAATGGAAACGAGCTCTAGAAATATGTACTTATTCCCACCTGTATAGCCGTGTATGCTGAAACATATTCCAAGATAAATCTTGGAAGAAGAATGTGCCTTGTTCGCTGAACACGTACACATCAATTTTTACGAGCTCCTTTAATATTACTCCCCGCCACCCAACTCCCCTGCTCCAAAACAACTTTATCTCAAGACGGATTTACGTGGTTCCCATTTTCACAGAAGACAACTGAATGAATTGTAACTTAATTATTAGGAAATAGACCGCTACCTACTCAGTCCTAACACATTCTTCTCACAAAGATTGGAAACCTCTCTCTGTTAGTGTGACACTTAAACAGTCAGAAAAAAGAACAACTCTCTAACAAAAATTCCTTTCTCTAAGTCCCTCCCTCCCTCTTTCTCCCAGCCCTCTATATTTCTCTCTCTCTCTCTCTCTCTCTCTCTCTCTCTCACACACACACACACACACATTCTGCACGGCTGATAACTGAGTACGTCTCTAACATAAAAAACGAACCAACAGTGAGAAAATAAATTCAATGAGGACCTACAATTATTAGCTGATCAGAAACAATCCCAGAAAACAGTTTTACGATAATGTAGTTTGTAATGTGCAACAGCAGTGTCTGGAAACAAACAAACAAACACAAAAATAATGCAGTGCTAACGCATGCTGGTATCCGAAACATGCAAGTAAGCATTGCAAATATCACCTTGAGAGGAAAAGTTTCCCTACTGCTATCAGACAGATGGCATATCACTTCAAATTCGAGTTATATGATGATTGTGCCTCAGCGTGGGTCCCGAGTACCAGTGTGATGATGGAGTTTTATGGAAGTGAGGGAAGAGGACACTCTACAATAGAAATAATCTTTGGATCACCTCCTACTTCTTATCCCTCGTCTGTGTCTCTTTTAGATACTAGTCTTTATACAACATATCGTCGCTTCACCGGTAAAAGGTTGTAATCCACAAAGCTCTTCCTATCGATTATTCTCCGTAAGACTGGTCACGCCTCCCTGCCACATATGGTTATGCAGTCCATCAGAACAAATTTTGTTGTGTTCATTTTCCTATGCCCATGTGTAAAGGAAAATTAACCTTACTGTACCGTACTGTAGGAATGTACGTTTGCATTACGCATTGACGCACTCTTATTGTATAATGCATGTTAGGTTCATTTTCGGTTACTCGCTGGCATAGGAAAACGAACACAACGGACGTTGTTCTGATGGACTGCGTATCCATATGTGGCTGGGAGGCGTGACCAGTCTTAAGGAGAATAATGGATAGGAAGAACTTTGTGGATTACAACCTTTTACCGGTGAAGCGACGATATAGAATGATGGCAATATTCGGTAGATACACAATAGGCACATTCTTGTAATTTTCAGAGAAAGAAACGCAACGTATAATATTGTTTAAAATATAATCTTAAATTGAGTCTAGAACGATTGCAGATCTCACAGTGAAGGGAATCACTACTTTGACACTTCGAATGCTGCTGAAATGTCCAAGTAGTTCTTTCGCGGCCTGCCAATGCTCCTCAGCTGCCGGTTGCCAGTAGTTCTTTTCTCACTGCCCGCATCCCGGCGGCTGTGCGCTGAAAACATTCTCTGGCTCTGTAGTTGTGACAGTCAGTTTGTGACTGCTGAGAGCTTGGCCTTTGTGTACTAGTACACATTTTCGGAAATAAAATCACTAACCGCAATCATAATCAATGCATTTACCTTTCCTGCAATGCCACTCCCTAGTAAAATGAATTCAACAGACGTCGTCCACTACTGTATCCAAACCCCGAACTTCAAACGTCGCACTCTCCAATTTTGTATTGCGCTAGGTGGTAATGCCTCACAGTGCCTTGTGAGGACGACAGTCGATTTGATATGTCGCTGTACTCTGTCTTTTACGCTAAACCTGTGCCTTTTTCCCTTAAGTGTAAAGAGGTGGAAAAGAGAATATCAGATTTTAGATATTTTAGGTGATGAGTAGAGCCCAGATTTCCATCCACTATCAAATCTCAAAATATACATGCATTCGTGCACTCCCACACGGCAAAACATGCGCAATAAAGTGGAAAATATGCACTATCAAAATTCGGTTCAACCTGGTTACATTTTCAGTTCCTTTTGAAACATTGTACAACAACTAGTTTCTCCAAATTATCTTGAAGTAAGCTCATCTGTTAATCTGTCAGTCCATTCTTAAGCACAGAAAATGATCTTTCTTTCTACGTCACAAGAAGTGACAGGTGCATACTTAAGTGAAGACATTTGGGATAAAGAGAGGTCAAATTGTACAGCTTATACAGGCCGTGGCCTTAATTAAGGTACAGTCCTAGTATTTGCCTGGTGTGAAAATGGGAAACCACGGAAAACCATTTTCAGGGCCACCGACAGTGGGATTCGAACCCACTATCTCCCGGACGCGAGCTCACAGCTGCGGTTCTCTAACCGCACGCCCAACCCGCCCGGTTTTTGCATTTTCACCACACATAATGTATTTTACAAGCTTGACGAATTCAAAATCAGAGTTAGAACGGATCACTTTGTTCAGCTTAGGCCTATCTCTATCTGCCGCAGCTACTTCTCCGTGCGATGATTGCAGACACGTTTAAATGTCTTCAATAACAGCTGAAGATTCGACAAGGGGTAGGGAGACCTGTAGCTTCCAGCTTTGATATCCCAGCAGGCAATTTACCAAAATTTATATTATATACTTTAAGTCTTGCTGCACATTCCTTTTGCTGAATTCCACTTGCGCATCTTTAACGCAAGCAGCGTCATCTACTGGAAAACTAACTACGACCTAAAACCGAAAAAATCAATTAAATAATAATAATAACGGCGTATGGCCTCAGAAGAGGCCTGGTGCAGTTCTTTCGAGCTGACGTCGTATAGGCGACCTGCGCGTCTAAAAGGACGGGGACGGCATACACACACCCAGCCCCCGAGCTATCGTAATTAACCAATGAAGATTAAAATCCCCCGACACGGCCAAGAATCGAACCGGTAACCCTCTGGACCATAGGCCAGTACGCTAACCATTTAACCATAGAGCCGGACATTCAATTAAGTTCATTGATAGTAAATTAAAAAAATCATTACGTTTACTATTTAACCTTTAGCCAGATTAATGATTTCTTACAAACTGCTTCGAAATTATTGCAGTAAAAGATTGCAGCATTTAGCCAGGTATCCCATCTCGTTAGAATAGGCTGCAGTGGCAAAGGCAGCACGAGCAGGAGCTTTCAGGAAAGTCTTTATTAGGAAAATAGTGTCAATATATGGTTTAGAATGTCAGGCTCCATGGCTAAATGATTAGCGTGGTGGCCTTTGGTCACAGGGGTCCTGGGTTCGATTCCCGGCAGGGTCGGGAATTTTAACCATAATTAGTCAATTCCGCTGGCTCGGGGCTGGATGTATGTGTCGTCTTCATCATAATTTCATCCTCATCACAACGCACAGGTTGCCTACGGGAGTCATATCGAAAGACCTGCATCTGGCGAGCCGAACTTGTCCTCGGACACTCCCGGCACTAAAAGCCATACGCCATTTCATTTTCCATTTCTTCTTATTTCTCTTCTTAATCTGCTTACCCTCCAGGGTTGGCTTTTCCCGCGGACTCAGCGAGGGATCCCACCTCTACCGCCTCACGGGCAGTGTCCAGGAGCGTGAGACATTGGGTCGGGGGATACAACTGGGGAGGATGACCAGTGCCTCGCCCAGGTGGCCTCACCTGCTATGCTGAACAGGGGCCTTGTGGGGAGATGGGAAGATTGGAAGAGATAGACAAGGAAGAGGGAAGGAAGCAGCCGTGGCCTTAAGTTAGGTACCATCCCGGCATTTGGTTGGAGGAGAAGTGGGAAACAACGGAAAACCACCTCGAGGATGGCTGAGGTGGGAATCGAACCCACCTCTACTCATTTGACCTCCCGAGGCTGAGTGGACCCCGTTCCAGCCCTCGTACCACTTTTCAAATTTCGTGGCAGAGCCGGGAATCGAACCCGGGCCTCCGGGGGTGGAAGTTAATCACACTAACCACTACACCACAGAGGCGGACATTTTCCATTTCGTGGTTTTGAATTTAAATTTTTAGTATACAATTTAATTAATATTCGATACTAACGTACTTATATTTTAGGCATTTAGTTACCTTCTTTGTGAAAAAAATCAGTCTATTCAGCCGGACTGAGTGACTCAGACGCTTGAGGCGCTGGCCTTCTGAACCCAACTTGGCAGGTTCGATCCTGCCTCAGTCCGGTAGTATTTGAAAGTACTCGAATACGACAGCCTCCTGTCGGCAGATTTACTGGCACGTAAAAGAACTCCTGCAGGACTAAATTCCGGCTCCTCGGCGTCCTCGAAAATCGTAAAAGTAGTTAGTGGGACGTAAAGTCCATAACATTATTATTGAATCAGTCTATTCACGTTCTCGTACTTAATAGGCCTACATATTGTTTCCGCCACACGATGCAGCGCGTGGGCTAAACATGTAACGTGCTTCAGATTGGTGCAAAATAATTTAACGGCTTTTTCAGCCTTCACCATATATGGCCCAGCATCACTGAACAGTATGAGAACCCTTTCTTTATCAAAATTATTTCGCCACAAATTTCCTGAAATATCAGTAAAGGTTTTTGAATTAATTTACATTTTAAGACACGATGTACATTATTTTGTATGACCATTTACTAAAATGAATGCGACTACTCACGCATTCCTTCATTGAGGAAGTTCGCTATTGAGGAATGGTTTGTTTACTAGAACTTTGCAGCACACAAGATGAGCTTGACGAAGTCCATTCTCACTTAACTTCGCAACAATTAGACTGACAACATATCGACCTGCTGAGTCCGTAGTTCAGTCGACAGAAGCTCATGTGTCTGAATCTCCCAAGTCGTTTTGAATTTCACCGAAAACCTTCTGGACGAAATCATAAAAATACTATCAATCCAAACAAAGTAAGTTTTTAGTTATCCCTTTTAAAGAATGAATTATACATTTCCAAATAATATTAACTGAAGATCATTTAAAAAGGAGCATAAACAAATTAATAAAAATCTGCTTTCTGTAGTCTACCTGTGCTTATGATATTGTAAGATATTTTTTCTTAAGATTGTTTGGTCTGGGATATCATATTTCGTTTACTTCTCTAAATATGATTTCACTACGGGATTTGCCAGTTTTTCAAGCGACATATTTGCCCCGCTAGAGCATCACATAAACCCATAAAAAATGGTTTTGTGCCTGGATTAGCTGGTGGTGTGGAAGTAAATGTTTGGACAAAATCCGTTTTGGTTTCCCTTTGTTGTTTCATTTTTGCAATGTGTGAAACATGTTGATCAACTTGAATTTTTTTAAAACAATTAATCTGAAAACGAAACATGTGTCGTTCTTTTTTTACGTAGGGTCCTTTTTCCAGAAATAGTAACATTTAAATAAAGTGGGTCACTGCTTGTATAAGGTGCTAATATAAATATTTAAGATAAAATAAACTATTAAAACCGAGCTCGATCGCTGCAATCGCTTAAATGCGGCCAGTATCCAGTATTCGTGAGATAGTAGGTTCGAACCCCACTGTCGGCATCCCTGAAAATGGTTTTCCGTGGTTTCCCATTTTCACACCAGGCAAATGATGGGGCTGTGCCTTAATTAAGACCACGGCCGCTTCCTTCCCACTCCTAGCCCTTTCCTGTCCCATCGTCGCCATAAGACCAATCTGTGTCGGTGCGACGTAAAGCAACTAGCAAAAAAAAAAAAAACTATAAAAGAAAACAAAGCTCGAGTACTTACATCTTTATTGCAACAATCCCAATAAACTACATCGCCATCCTTTCTTAGGAATTCCTTTTCTTCAATCCATTTAGACACGAGGTTTCTTCTTACACTATTGGCAAGCTGCATGACAACGACACTTCACACAACACAGTCCAACACAAAACTACTGCAACCTGCAGCGTGCGTGCGTGCTGCTTCTCAACGGTTACGTGCCAGATGCGACCGTGCCGGATGCAACCCGGCCATTATCGTGCCAATAGTGAGCGAGCGGATAAGCACCGTGCCGCATGCGACCCATCAATCACTTACAATTAATCTACATTAAAGGTTGTCACCAAGTGGCAGATTGCTTATAAGTAGCTAACTTGGTCTTTTCTAAAATAAAGGTCTGACACCGTTGTTAGCAGGTTCGAGTGCCATTGGTCGAAAGAAAAATATAATCATGTTGCTGGCTTTACGTCCCAGTAACTACTTGTATGGTTTAAGGAGACGCCGAGGTTGCGGGATTTAGTCCCGCAGGACTTATTTTACTTGCCAATAAATCCACCGACACAAAGCTGACGTATTTGAGCATGTTCAAATACCACCGGACTGAGCCAGGATCGAACCTGCCAAGTTGGAGTCTGAAGACCAGCATCTCAACTGTCTGAGCCGTCTGAGCCACTTAGCATGGATGAAAAAAAAATTCACCATCAGAATGTTGGCCGGCAGGGTAGGAAAGTTGGTGGTAGACAGTTTCTAATCACTAGATTGCATGTCAAAGGTCGGGATTCAAATCCAAACCTTTTCTCAGTGTTCAAATGGAGTGAGGGGATATGATGCTGGTGATGGTAATTCGGCCGTCGGATGGCTACGTAAAGCATTGAGCAGACCCCTTGGTATTTGTTACGGAGCTTTCCGTGGTAGGTAGAGGTGAAAGAAGGTGCGGGTGTGAACGGGTCTCAAGCTACGAAAGTAAAATTAATTTAAAATTTAACAAGGTTATATTTTCTTTTCAAAATAAGGAAATAACAAGCATGGCAGGTACAAAGTAGAAAGTCAAAAGGGTAGTTACAATATTTACAGGATTTGGGCTTCGCGCCCTGACTTCACAATGCTTGGGCAATCAGCTCAGTTTTACCCCAAACACAAGTTTCAACAGAGGGGCAGAAAACCCCATTCATGCCTAGGAGCCCTTGCTCCAAATTACACTGAAAAGCCTCCACGAGGCATACAACACTCAATTTTCAAAAAGAGCCACTCGCTCTCAACTTTAAGCCTCTCAAAGGCCACACCGAACTCCACCTTCGAGTTGTCCTCACTGGACATAGACACAGGGGTAAAATACCCAACCTACTGAGGTCTATTAAATGAAAAGAAGGTTGATTACATGACCTCCAAAATAACAATTTGAGAGGAGGCGATCGGCACTCCTAATACACTTTGTTTTTAAAACCTAATTTGGCTCTTAGGCCACTGATGCAAGGGCTAATCCCATACTACGGAAGTGACTTTAGAAAAGAAACAAATTTACATAATGTTAAGGAAGAATAGGTTGAGAAAAAAGTTCACCTCAAAACAATATGAGTGGGAGATCGAGAGGGTTAAGCACTTTCTATCCCAATACGTAGTTTAAAAGGTAAAATAAATACCAGATTCTTTACATTTTTAAGGGAGGTTACATAACGGAAAAACTTCGGACCCGCCCCGAGAGTTAAACTGCTGAGCTAGTAAAGAAAGAAGTTATTAATTGGCCATTACCTTGTTGTTGACCGCTGCCGAAGAAAGAGGCGCTTCCCGCCCCCCGCTATGTACCTTACACACTGAAAGATGGAACAGAAGTGGCGCAGAGACCCTAAAATCAGCAGTTTATATACTCTCGCGGAAGGTTCTAGGCGTTAGGGGAATGAGAACACCCGCCCACAATCACTTTATTGGAGAATAAAGAGAAACCCCTACACAAGATGAAGAAGAAACACATTATTGGTGGAAAATTAAGTTAAGAAATTCGGGATTGGTTGAATACAAAACAAGGAGAAAGAGAGGGGTATACAGCCAACTTAAACCATAACAGAAGGAAATTTAACAAGAAACAAACTTTTGAAATAAAAATTTCTCCAAAGAACAGTTCTTTTTCTTCGCACTAGGGTGCACTATTGTAGTTCTTCAGTAGTGTCCTCTAGAAGAGAAAGTTCACACTTCTTACTTCAAGCAAAACAAAAACACATCAAAAATGACACAGTTCTAAAACTCCGAAATTTACAGGTAGTGACATCTCCTGAGAAAGTAGAAAATTAATACCGTCAATAAAGTTCAGGTTTCCTCCAGCAGAGGAGTTTCAACTGGCGCACCTTTTGAATTAGCGGCGTGGAGGTGTACCGCCCGGTACAGACCTCCCCCCCCAAATGTTCCTCCAGGGGTGACACATGAAATTTGTTTGAAAACTAGGTCCAAGTTTTGATGTAGATGTGGAGATTAATTGTCGAAAAATTTATAAGATTTTCTTAATGTGGTTTGATTCAGTTTCAAAATTTTTGTTGTAACTGGAGAAGTAAAGTTTTTATGTTTGTAGAAGTTGAATTGAGAAGGAAAACTTTAGTTTTAAAATCGAGGAAAAAATTTTCTAAGTCCACCAGATTTTGTTGTTGAATTCCCAAGTGTAGTCATCTCTTATAGTAACTGTCCATGTAGTTGATGTTGATTAAGTTGGATGGCCAGACCGGCCGTTGCAGCTTGCGTCCAGAGGAGGCCGCTCGGACCCCTCAAGTACCCTGAGATACCGCTCGCCCGCACTATGAGGGGAGCAGTGGTGTTGAAACACGCCGCGCCCGCGGTGAACATATACAGGCTGCGGGCAAGTAGCAGGTCGTGCGCCGCACATCAGCCTTGGCCGGGAGGAGAGCTCCGGCTCGCCGTGCACATGTCGTCCTCGCTGGGGTCGAGGGGGCCCTTCCTCAAGCCCAGTCGCGGCACAGCGCCGCGCGGCTGCGGGGGCACTGAAACATTAAAGCTAGGCGGCAGAATATTGTTGGACCATCATCATTTTTTGAGGGCACAGATTTGGTGGAGAGGTTGAGGGGCCAGCGGCGTGCAGATATCCATGGCATTTAATATAATCAAGCCACAGTGTGTATAGCAGGAGACGGGAGCGTGGTGATGGCCGTGGTAAGGACAGAATGGCAGTTTAACGGTGCGGGGAGGGTTTACAAAAATACTTACATATGAAACTAAATTTTATAGAAGGGGCAGAAAGCCTTAAAGGTGAAACTCAAAAAAAAAATAACCTTCATATTCCTTTCACGATTATATGAAGCAAGTTGACACAAAATTTACACTGGTTTCACCTGTGACAGGTGAACCCTATATATCCTCTCGGTGGCTGGATTACTTAATAACAACGTAACCGGCGTAAGAAAATCGAGAATGACACATGGCCCATGAAATCTGGGGGCAAGCTTGCCCGCGGGAACAAAATTCTTGACCATAACTTGGTCACCTACTTTCAAAGGGGTGGGTCTCCGTCCACGATCATACCTTTCCCTAACCTTTTCATGAGAGACTTTAAGATTGGCTTTAGCCTTCTTCCAAAAATCTTTAATGATGTCCGGATCTATTGTCTCGGGTAGAATGTCACTCAGAGACCAGAGGTTAGAGAGCGGCGTGTTGGGAACAAACTTGAACATCAAAGAGGCTGGAGTAAATTTATGTGATTCATGAACCGCCGAATTCAAAGCAAAAGCTAACCAATGCAGGGACGTATCCCACCTGGAATGATCTTCATGATGATAGGCAATAAGCGCGGACCTGAGATTACGGTTAACCCGTTCAGCCAGAGATGGTTGAGGGTAATAAGCAGAAGTAGTTACATGAGAGATGGACAAGTCGAAACAGAATTTACGAAAAAGATTAGATGTGAACGCCTTAGCATTATCAGACACAATATATTGGCACGGACCAAAAGAGGCAAAAATAGAATTTAAGCAAGTAATGGTAGACTGAGCGGTAGCCAGCTTAGTCGGAAATAACCAGGAAAATCTAGTAAAGCCGTCTACGCATACCAAGATAAACTTGTTAGCATTTCCCTTAGACTGGGGGAAGGGTCCTACATAATCAATATACAGGCGTTCCATGGGGCGCGACGCTTGATGAGAAGACAAAAGGCCTACCTTGGTGGACATGGTTGGTTTACTGAGCAAACAGGGTTTGCAAGCCTTCACTAGTTCACGGATTTCACCGTCCATACCTTTCCAGATGAACATTTCACGAATCTTCTCACGAGTTTTAAAGATTCCAAGATGCCCTCCTAATGAGGTCTCATGATAATACTTGAAGATCATAGGTACAAGAACAGCTGGAACGACAACTTTCATCATCTTATCATGCCTCGAGGGGCAACATAGAACACCATTCCTCAGAACATAAGGGACGACATGTTCCCCAGAAGAAAGGGTTTCCATTATCGGAGCCAGCGTCGGATCTTCACGTTGGCATTTCTCGATATCTCTAAAGAGCATGGGAACATCTGTTAAGATGGCATTAACATCAGATAGTATGGACTCGGAAGGTGATGAACTATCGACCGGTTCATGGGTCTCGACGTCGTTGGAAAACATACGGCTGAGTCCATCAGCAACAATATTTTCGGTACCTCTGATATGCCTGACATCGAATTGGAAGGCAGAAATACGGATGGCCCAACGGGCTATACGACCAGTACGACGCGGCCTACCTAAGACCCAGCTTAAGGCTTGATTATCTATCTCCAGGTCAAATTTGACGTGTTCCAGATAGAGACGGAACTTCTCTAAGGCGAATAAGACTGCCAAACCTTCGAGCTCATAGATGGAATACTTGGCTTCTTGAGCCGATAGAGTCCTAGATGCATAGGCGATGGGTCGCCTCCCTAGTTCAGTCTCTTGAAGAAGGACTGCAGCTACTGCTGACGACGACGCGTCGGTTTGGACGATGAATTTCTTCGAGAAATCAGGCATAGCAAGTACAGGGGCATTACAGAGAGCTAATTTAAGATCTTCAAAAGCGGCTTGTTGAGAAGGTCCCCACTCGAATTTGATGCCTTTCCTACGAAGAAGGTTTAAGGGCGCCGCTCTATTAGCGAAGTTAGGAATAAACTTCCTGAAGAAATTCACCATACCAATGAACCTGGCGATACCTTTAATGTCCTTGGGAGGTTTAAAATCACGGATGGCCTGTGTTCTAGAATGATCGACTGCTACCCCATCAGGTGATACAATATGCCCTAGGAATGACATAGAGGGCTTAGCAAAGGCAACCTTGGACAACTTAACAGTTAACCCAGCCTTACGAAGGCGATTGAGAACTTCTCGCAGATGATCTAGATGTTCTTCAAACGTCTCTGAAAATACGACGACATCATCCAAGTAGTGATATAAGTACTCAAATTTGATGTCGGAGAAGACCCTATCTAGTAGCCTAGTGAGTACAGCTGCTCCCGTGGGGAGCCCGAAAGGCACGCGGTTGTATTCGTATAAGTTCCAGTCCGTGGCAAACGCTGTGAGGTGTTTAGACTCTTCGGCAAGGGGAATTTGATTATAGGCCTGATTCAGGTCCAAGATAGTAAAGAACTTGGCCTTACGGAACCATGAAAAACAAGAATGAAGGTCGGGAAGGGGCACAGATTGTAACACCACCTTCCGATTGAGAGCCCTATAATCAATGACGGCCTGAAGCCTCCTTGGGGTTTCGGGACTAGAAAAATAGGCGAAGAATACGCCGACTTAGAGGGCCTAATAATACCATCCTTCAACATTTGATCGATGATTTCTTTCAATGCCTTCATTTTAGGTGGAGATAGCCTATATGGTGGAAAATGGACAGGAATCGAATCCGTGACCTCAATTTTGTATTCAATAAGGTCAGTAACACCAAGAGTATCAGAGAACACCTCTGGAAATGACTGACATAATTTACGAATACTATCAGCCTGCTCCTCAGGTAGATGTCTAAGGTCTAACAACATCTCATCCTGGGTAGGCGAAATAGATGAACATGACACAGAATTACACTTTAACAAGGGAATTTTACATTTGGACGCAAATTTGAATGTGCACGACTTACTCTGAAGATCGAGCACAAGACCAGTGTGAGAAATGAAGTCCGCTCCCAGTATGATGGGGCAAGACAAGTGCTTAGCCACAAACAGTTTGGTTTTCCATGTAAATTTAAAAATACGAATTTTGACCAGTAAGGAACCTAGAATTTCTAATGGGGATGAATTAGCCGAAACATATTGAACAGGAGAGGAGACATAGTCAAGTAGTTTACAAACAAACTTAAATTTTGAATACCATTGGTCCGAAATAATTGAACAAACACTACCTGAATCTAATAGAGCGGTTATAGGCTCGTTATTTAACTCAATCTTAAGAAAAGGAATAGGTGCGGGGGTATCCGCCGCAATCCTAAGACATTCTTTAGGGCATTCAAAAGATGAATTTGAAGACTGCTCGTTCCCTGAATTTACAACCTGTTTACCAGGGGCTGAGTCCCGGGAAGATGGATTAGTCGACTCAGCCGAAGCCACTAGTCACTTTTTATTATTGGCATAGGTGGAATTTGCACCAGAAGTTGAGCAGGAAGGGGTGCTATTTGAGTTTGGGCAATTCTTGGCGATATGTGAGAAAGCCCCACATTTAAAACAGCCTTGTGATGAACCAGCCCCATTCCTTGTCCCACTCGACTTGATCAGTGGACACTTATTGCGCAGGTGGTCAGGCGACCCACAAGCATAACATTTACGAGGGGTGACTGATCGGCGAGGTGGAGGCCGAGTATTACTAAAGGAAGGCGGGGGTTCTTTCGCTACACGCAAAGAATCGGCGTATCTAACTCCTTCTGCTGAGACGGCCAATGCTTCAAGTTCAGAGAAAGTTTGCGGGCACGCCGCGAAACACAAATATGACCTATAGGGAGGTGAAATTCCTTCTACAATAGCCTGTACAATCTGATCCTCCGGAAAGTGAAGAGCAAACACCCTAGTATAGAATTTAATATCTTGGATGATGTCAGCCAGGTTTTCATCCAAACGCTGTACACGATAATAGTATTTCTGAATCAGAGATGACCTCGCGCGGGCGGGAATAAAATTTGCAAGCAGATGTGCATGAAAATCTTCAATAGATGACTGTTCGGCTATGGCTCTTACTATTTTGTCAGAGAGAATACCAATTGCATAAGGATAGATAATTTGCAAAATTTGACATGGAGAAAGAGAAAACACAAGGGCATGATCCTCAAATTCAACTAGAAATCTTAAAAATGAAATTACTTCACTGGTGGTATTAACGGAAAACTTAGAGATACCCTTGAGCAACATTGCCAATGGATGAGGCAAGCTGCTAAACCCGGGTGACATAGTTGGTAAAGGTTTAAGTGGCAAAGAAGTTAATTCAGAACGTACATTAGTCAATGAGTTACGACGTTCAGACTCGTTGTCTAATGGGGCAGAGATAGTTTGAGCAGCAACGGTTATCCTTTTGACTTCTCCCTTAGGGGGCTCTTCCTCGCTCCCAACATTCATCGTGGCGGGTTGATCAGTTTTGGGAGGAACTTCCCCAGTTAACAATTGAGTGACCTTGCTAGATAATTCAGACATATTTTCAAGCAGCGTACTAGCTTCCTTCTTCTGAACGTCATTCAACTTTAGAGACAACAGATCGTTAACTCTATTTGAAAAATGAAACAGCCTAGCTTGCACACGCTTAATTTGATTAGGAGAAGGATCATTTTCATCAAAAAAACTAACTACAGAAGCTAGCCCAGTAATATTCTCCGTGATCGTAGAAAGAGAGTCGTCAATTTCTTTCTCTCCCAAATTGGGGATGGAAATGGGCAAATCTAGGGACTCTCTAAGCTTGTTTGTGTCTACTGCAACCGTGCCTCCAGATTGTACATTTCTGATAGTTAACCCATAGATCAACTCCTCCTTGCGCAAATAGTTAAGATGGAGAACATCGCGAGGGCCGGGCATGGTGACAGATCAATTTTGAAAATCTCAAAAAATTCCAGCAACTGAGAAAATGGTTAGAGTTCGGAACAGAACAATATTTAGCCGTCAAAAGGGGCTAAAATGAGACCCATTCAGCCACGCTCTGCTACCACTTGTTACGGAGCTTTCCGTGGTAGGTAGAGGTGAAAGAAGGTGCGGGTGTGAACGGGTCTCAAGCTACGAAAGTAAAATTAATTTAAAATTTAACAAGGTTATATTTTCTTTTCAAAATAAGGAAATAACAAGCATGGCAGGTACAAAGTAGCAAGTCAAAAGGGTAGTTACAATATTTACAGGATTTGGGCTTCGCGCCCTGACTTCACAATGCTTGGGCAATCAGCTCAGTTTTACCCCAAACACAAGTTTCAACAGAGGGGCAGAAAACCCCATTCATGCCTAGGAGCCCTTGCTCCAAATTACACTGAAAAGCCTCCACGAGGCATACAACACTCAATTTTCAAAAAGAGCCACTCGCTCTCAACTTTAAGCCTCTCAAAGGCCACACCGAACTCCACCTTCGAGTTGTCCTCACTGGACATAGACACAGGGGTAAAATACCCAACCTACTGAGGTCTATTAAATGAAAAGAAGGTTGATTACATGACCTCCAAAATAACAATTTGAGAGGAGGCGATCGGCACTCCTAATACACTTTGTTTTTAAAACCTAATTTGGCTCTTAGGCCACTGATGCAAGGGCTAATCCCATACTACGGAAGTGACTTTAGAAAAGAAACAAATTTACATAATGTTAAGGAAGAATAGGTTGAGAAAAAAGTTCACCTCAAAACAATATGAGTGGGAGATCGAGAGGGTTAAGCACTTTCTATCCCAGTACGTAGTTTAAAAGGTAAAATAAATACCAGATTCTTTACATTTTTAAGGGAGGTTACATAACGGAAAAACTTCGGACCCGCCCCGAGAGTTAAACTGCTGAGCTAGTAAAGAAAGAAGTTATTAATTGGCCATTACCTTGTTGTTGACCGCTGCCGAAGAAAGAGGCGCTTCCCGCCCCCCGCTATGTACCTTACACACTGAAAGATGGAACAGAAGTGGCGCAGAGACCCTAAAATCAGCAGTTTATATACTCTCGCGGAAGGTTCTAGGCGTTAGGGGAATGAGAACACCCGCCCACAATCACTTTATTGGAGAATAAAGAGAAACCCCTACACAAGATGAAGAAGAAACACATTATTGGTGGAAAATTAAGTTAAGAAATTCGGGATTGGTTGAATACAAAACAAGGAGAAAGAGAGGGGTATACAGCCAACTTAAACCATAACAGAAGGAAATTTAACAAGAAACAAACTTTTGAAATAAAAATTTCTCCAAAGAACAGTTCTTTTTCTTCGCACTAGGGTGCACTATTGTAGTTCTTCAGTAGTGTCCTCTAGAAGAGAAAGTTCACACTTCTTACTTCAAGCAAAACAAAAACACCTCAAAAATGACACAGTTCTAAAACTCCGAAATTTACAGGTAGTGACATCTTCTGAGAAAGTAGAAAATTAATACCGTCAATAAAGTTCAGGTTTCCTCCAGCAGAGGAGTTTCAACTGGCGCACCTTTTGAATTAGCGGCGTGGAGGTGTACCGCCCGGTACAGTATTATTCGAGAGGAGTAGGCTACGTGCCGAAACTGGGTTTCATCTCTCCCTACTTCATTATCATAATCCCATATCCAGACGCGCAGGCCGCCCAAGGGAGTCAGGTAGAAAGACCTGCACCAGGCAAGCCGAACACGTCCTCGGACACTCCTGGTATTAATAGGACACGATAAATAAGTAGGCCTAAGTCGTAAATAATTTCAGAGCATTAGGATCTTTTTCATTGCTAGTGGCATTACGTCACACCGACACAGACAGGTCTTAAGGCGACGATGGGATATGAAAGGGCTAGGAATAGGAAAGAAGCGGCCCTGGTCTTAATGAAAGTACAGCCCCAGCATTTGCCTGGTGTGAAAACGGGAAACCACGGAAAACCATCTTCAGGGCTGCCGACAGTGGGATTCGAACCCACTATCTCCCGGATGCAAGCTCAGGGCCGCGTGCCTCTAACCACATGGCCAACTCGCCCGGTAAAGACGTAAACGCATCACCATGTTTCGTATTGTAAAACGAGTTTCCCCCAGAAGTGTTAGTTAAATTAGGGGCAGTAGCTGCTTATAGGACTTATTGAAATGGCATTGACTTCGTTTAGCTTACCTTATCTTGGGCGATGACACAACTTATCAAATGACAATTTGTTTGTCAACGCCGGTCGCATCCGGCACAGTTACAGATTTATGCGGTCGCTAGTGGCACGGGTCGCATGCGGCAAGGTCGCATCTGGCACGCCACCTTCTCAACTGCCTTCCTTCTTTCAATCATTTTGATCTGAGACATGTGACGAGTGAGAATTCCGGGTAAGAAATTCCAAGTTAACAACAGGAGAGGGTTCAGTGCAAAACCAAAGTTTGTGAGCCACTATCTCAGTAACGCGCCATCACAGAGTTATGATACAAGTTTCGTTTTGTTCGTCTGACAAAGAAGAAAAAAATGAGCCATCATTTAGTAATGCATAATTTACGGTTCAATTTGTAGCAATTTATACTGGGATACCTTATTTCTAAGAATTACAGCGGTCGACATCAGGCCTTCCGGCTTACGTCAACGTTTACTTAAGCAACAGATAAGAAAGTGCTTGGCTAATTGGATTATAGGATCTGCACTTTGGTAGTCAGGTAGGATGCCATGAATATATTCTATTTCTCTCCGTCTCTCAATAATAGACGTATAAGGTTGAAAAACTGTCCCAAATTCTGCAAAACAAAATTCATAAAATACGCTATCATGGCTAAATGGCTAAATGGCCCCATGGCTAAATGGTTAGCGTGCTGGCCTTTGGTCACAGAGGTCCCAGGTTGGATTCCCGGCAGGGTCGGGAATTTTAACCATCATTGGTTAATTTCCCTGGCACGGGGGCTGGGTGTATGGGTTGTCTTCATCATCATTTCATCCTCATCACTACGCGCAGGTCGCCTACGGGATTCAAATCAAAAGACCTGTACCTGGCGACCCGAACCCGTCCTGGGATCTCCCGGCACTAAAAGCCATACGCCATTTCATTTTATAACATTACTAGCTTATGTACCCGTGCTTCGCTACGGGATTCTCAGAAATACTGATTTGGTGGTTTTCCTAACTGAATTCAACATAGGTCATTACAGAAACGTCAGTAGAAATGTAGCGATTGAAAGCAATTTTATCATATAAAATACTCGATCAAATAAAAAACCGCACACTTTCTCACTTTCAACGAACAGTACTACGGTGCCGATCTAACAGTCCAAAGCTGGAATAACCAGGTCGCAGACTGCCGTGAACACTCCTCTGTCATTATTCCGTTAAATATTCACACTACTCATTCCCATCAGTGCCTCAGAGTAGGGATTGAATAGCTCGAATGCTATGATGAACGAGTGCGTTACGTACCAGAAATATCAGAAAATGTATGAACCAGAGGAATGGTATGCTAAAGAAGAAAGTTATCTAACCCCCCAGCTACTTCCCGCCAATATACAGGCAGGCTGTTACTCTCGGTACGACCAGGCGAGTTGGTCGTGTGGTTAGAGGCGCGCAGCTGTAAGCTTGCATCCAGGAGATAGTGGATTCGAACCCCACTGCTGGTATCCCTGAAGATGGTATTCCATGGTTTCCCATTTTCACACCAGTCACACCAGACTGTACCTTAATTAAAGCCTAAACCGCTTCCTTCGCACCCCTATTCCTTTCCTATCCCATCGTCACCATCAAACCCACCTGTGTCGGTGCGACGTAAAACAAAATTTTAAAAAAACATCGGTACGCTGCAGTAATCCTATCTATCGGGGATGAGTGGAAACAGAAGACAAAAAGCACATCACAACAAATAATGGTCAATGTAATGTTATTGTTGATAAAGTTTATGAGCTTTCTATATTGCAGGCCTTTACATTAGTTTTCTTTCGACTCTGTGATATTAGGGCGTCTTACAAAATTGTTTATATCGTAGACTGTAGTTTCTTATTGTCAGACTTTGCATACCTATTTTCATTAAATTCTGTTTACCCATTTTCTCGTGACTCGGCGCTGATACGGACTTAGTAACAAACATCCAAATTCATGAATATCTCTGTGATTATATGCGGTACGGTAACTTAACAATATATAAGACATAAGTGATCGGAAATTTAATAACTTCTTACATAACTACTTCTAACTTACGACATAACTAAAGTTATGTTAGATATGTAGTATTTATCGATACGATCACTAATAAAATAAATAACTTATTTGAGAATTACATTTCAGGCCTTCCCCTGAACTACCATTTCACTCAGTGTGAATAAAATTATTGATAGCCTAGATTATAGCGACTTATTCCCCGACTTTGCATACCAATTGTCGAGAAGATACGACTACTAATATAATAAATATTTGAGAATTAAGTTTTAGGCCTTCCCCTAAACTACCATTTTTCTCAGCGTGAATACAATTATGTACAGCCTATATTGTAGCGACTTATTTCCAATATTTGTCTACCGATTTCTATTAAGATACGACCACTAATAATATAAATATTTGAATTTTAAATTCTAGTCATTCCCTAAACTGCCATTTCACTCAGCGTGAATACTAATATTTATGGCCTAGATTATATCGACTTATTACCCCTAATTTGCATACCGATTTTCATTAAGACACGACCACTAATAACATAAATATTTGAGAATTAAATTTCAGACCTTCCCCTAAACTACCATTTCACTCAGCGTGAATAAAATAATTTATAGCCTAGATTGTAGTGGTTCATCGCCCGACTTTATATTCAGATTTTCATTAAATTCTCTTCAGCCGTTTTCTCGTGATGCGTGTACATACATACAGACAGATAGACAGATAGACAGTCAGACAGAAATTACGGAAAAGTAAAAAAATGCATTTCTTTGTTACTGTGGACATGACCGATACAGAAATACCATTATTTTCAAATTCTGAGCAATGTACAGACAAAACTCTTGTTTTATATATATAGATAGATTGATAGGACACATCTTAAGACACCCAGGACTTGTTCAGTTGATTTTTGAAGGAAGTGTAGGTGGTAAGAACGGTAGGGGTAGACCAAGGTATGAATATGACAAGCAGATTAGAGCAGATGTAGGATGCAATAGTTAACGTAGAAATGGAAAAGGTTAGCACAGGATAGGGTGGCATGGAGTTCTGCATCAAACCAGTCTATGGACTGATGACTCAAACAACAACATATGCGCCAGTCCGTCTCTGCGGTGTAGTGGTTAGTGTGATTAGCTGCCACCCCCGTAGGCCAGGGTTCGATTCCCGGCTCTGCCACGAAATTTGAAAAGTGGTACGAGGACTGGAACGGGGTCCACTCAGCCTCGGGAGGTCAACTGAGTAGAGGTGGGTTCGATTCCCACATCAGCCATCCTGGAAGTGGTTTTCCGTGGTTTCCCAATTCTCCTCCAGGCAAATGCCGGGATGGTACCTAACTTAAGGCCACGCCAAAATCAGAAGAAAAGTCATATTATGCAATACGAACGTCCAGATATTCATGAATAAATCCAAAATCTTCAAAATGTGCGCTAAGCATGTATTTTCTCCTAAAAAGGCCAAAACATTCAAACATGCACGGAAAAAGAACGGTTATTTGGAATCTTTAAGTCATAAAACGAATATTTGCAAAGTTTGAGAAGTGTAACTAGCTTATTTAAAAAACATGAATTTGCATGGAAATCCAGGCTCTAGTGATGAGTCTGGAATATTTCCGGGTCCTTGGCTGGAAGGTCAGTGTACCGGACTTCAGTTCAGAACGCAAGTTCGATTTTCGGTCTGGGCAGAGACTTAACTGCGTATGTTTAATATTTCTGGCTCGGGTCTTGGGTACTTGTGTTTTCCTTTCCTATTTGTTTTACATCGCGCTGAGACCGTGACAAGGGCAGATCTTTTTTTTTCTAGGGGCTTTACGTCGCACCGACACAGATAGGTCTTATGGCGACGATGGGATAGGAACGGCCTAGGAGTTGGAAGGAAGCGGCCGTGGCCTTAATTAAGGTACAGCCCCAGCATTTGCCTGGTGTGAAAATGGGAAACCACGGAAAACCATTTTCAGGGCTGCCGATAGTGGGATTCGAACCTGCTCTCTCCCGGATGCAAGCTCACAGCCGCGCGCCTCTACGCGCACAGCCAACTCGCCCGGTAAGGGCAGATCTTATGGGTGACGACGGGATAGGTCAGAACTAGGATTGGCATTCGTGAAGCCAATTGTGAAAATGGGAAACAACGAAATGCCTTCTTCAGGGCTGTCAATGGTTGTATATGAACCCGCCATGTTCCGAGAACAAGCTTGCAGCTTCGTGACCGAAAGCGTGTAACTAACTCCCTCGGAACTGTTGTTTGTCTCATCACACATTTCTTCATCTAGAGTAGTCTAGATACATATACAGCTTGATTCAGCCGCCCCTTCCAATGTAGTTATATGCAACCCACAATATTCATTCCGTCCTAAAAACATCTGCCCTGGCGGTATGCTCAGAAAACACAACCAGATATCTTGGTATTTACCGCCTTCCCATGATAGGATGCCATAATATTATACTCGTATTAAACACTGGAAGACATGCGTGTGCCTTCTAGAACATATGAACCTGACACGACGGCGAAACACTAAATTGATATTGTGACCGCAGTAAACCTAATTGCTATAAGCTGCATAGCGCACCGTACGGAACCGTAGTGTAGGTGGTAAAGGCGTGGCGGAGCGAGCTTGCATGAGAGGTGGGAGGATGGAATCCGGGGCGAAGATTACAAGTTTTTGAAATATTTGTTTAATACTGCACCCTTGTAGAGATGATGGGTGCAACACGTACCGCACGTAATGTAAGTTCCGTACCCGCTGTCATGAAAATTATGTGTGAAGGAATATGTTTTTGGCCGTAAGAATGGCCGATTAGTTAGCAGGCCGGACACATACAGAACGGAAATAGGAAACAACTGCCCTGAGAACGTTTTATCGCAGCAAATTCTTGATGTGGTAACCGTTTTGGTTTACGCACATTCGGGCCCGGTGTCCAAGAGATCGTCTTGTGCGCTGAATGATTCCAGGTGTAATTGTTCGACAGGCGTCCGTGATGAGTTGCTGGAGCTGGTCGGGGTTTTCCGGTGCTTGAGTGTAAACAACGTTCTTCAAATGTCCCCACAAGAAGAAGTCTAACGACGTTAAATCCGGTGATCTGGCCGGCCAGGAAGCAGGCCTCCTCCTCGTATCCATTTCCCTGGCAGTTCCTCGCTCAGATGGTTACGAACGGGCAAAGTCGAATGTGGTGGAGCTCCATCCTGTTGCAACCACATCGTCAAACGATCGTGCAAGGGCACATCCTCCAGCAGAAAGTGCAGGTAGCGTGGGCCCATCCAATGGCTCTCAAAGAAATAAGGTCCAATCAGGCGATCCCCCAACATTCCACACCAAACATTCACTCCGCATCGTACTTGATGGGCCTCCTTTTGCACCAGTGAGGATTGTCCGGACTCCATTACTGCATGTTGTGGCGATTGACGTTCCCATTATTGTGGAAGCGCGATTCGTCTGAGAACAAGATATGCGATACGAATGCTGCATCATTATCCAGCCTTCCTAATAGCCACCGACAAAACTCCATTCGAACTTCGAAATCCTGCCCATGGAGCTCTTGGCGTAGCTCAAGATGGTATGGGTGAAATTTATGTTCATGCACTATTCGTCAGACGGACGGGTGGCTGGTTTTCACCTGTCGTGCAATCGCCTTTGTACTGATGTGTCGATTATTACGAGCTGCCTCCAGGACGGCCTCTTCTGTTTCGCCCGATGTAACGGGCCTATGGCAGACTGGTGGCTAGTTGGAAATCACGCCTGCTGTCCTTGGACGTCTTTCAACACGGCGAAATGTCGCAGCAGCCGGGTGTCGCCTGTCAAGATACCGTTCCTGGTACAGCCGTAGTGCCTCGCACACGTTTTGTCTTGCTTATCCATAAAGGAGGAGCATGTCAACGTATTCCTCTGTGGAAAACATGCCGAATGACAGCAGAGATTCTAGTATATTCAGGCCCTAACCAGCGGAACATGCGCAGGGCAAAAGATGAATAACAGCGTCATTCTACTGTTTGAATGTGGCAAACGTGGACCAGTGTTTACGTATTCAAACATCATACCGATGCAAAAATGTTCGAACGATGCAGATTTCGAACCGCCGCTGGCACATTCCATCAATTACTAGGCGAATCCCCAACCACATCCGCTACGCTACACTGCTGGAAACTTGACGGTAGTACGACGAGAGCAACGTACATACGCCATCCGGTTCGGTGTTTAATTACTGCACTGTTGCCTAGTTTTATGCATTGATTCTCCTCTTTATTACACCCGGTTACGAGGCACGACACATTAACATAGTTCATCATCATCATCTGTTTACCCTCCAGGTTCGGTTTTTCCCTCGGACTCAGCGAGGGATCCCACCTCTACCGCCTCGAGGGCAGTGTCCTGGAGCTTCAGACTCTTGGTCGGGGATACAACTGGGGAGAATGACCAGTACCTCGCCCAGGCGGCCTCACCTGCTATGCTGAACAGGGGCCTTGCGGGGGATGGGGAAGATTGGAAGGGATAGACAAGGAAGAGGGAAGGAAGCGGCCGTGGCCTTAAGTTAGGTACCATCCCGGCATTTGCCTGGAGGAGAAGTGGGAAACCACGGAAAACCACTTCCAGGATGGCTGAGGTGGGAATCGAACCCACTTCTACTCAGTTGACCTCCCGAGGCTGAGTGGACCCCGTTCCAGCCCTCGTACCACTTTTCAAATTTCGTGGCAGAGCCGGGAATCGAACCCGGACCTCCGGGGGTGGCAGCTAATCACGCTAACCACTACACCACAGAGGCGGACATGAACATAGTTACATGGAAAAAGGACGTTGCTACATGATTTTTAGGCGTCATGTTTTGTGAACGGATGATATAACATTTCGCCAGAGTTCAGATTCGTGTGCAAAATGTGCTCACTGAACATTATTACCATGCAGTACGCCTGCAGGGCAATAGCACCCCTATAAACATGTTGACGTTAGTTGAGCTGCAGCGAACGATATTCGAAGGGGCTGCTGAATCACGTTATAACACACAACACGTATGTACGTTATATACTTAGGGGCAGCCTGGCCGAGGCGGTAAAGGCGTGCTCGGCTCGCCCGGAAGGAGGTGGGTTCGAATCCACGTCAGGAAATCGTCAAATTTAAGAAGTGAGATTTCCACTTCCGGAGGTGCATATGGCCGTGAGGTTCACTCAGCCTACACCAAAAATTAGTACCAGGTTAATTCCTGAAGGCAAAGGTGGCCGGGCGTAGAGCTGACCACTCTACCCCATCAAGAGCCGAGGTTACGGATAGTGGAAGACTTTACCTCCCACCCCTCCAAGGGCCTTCGTAGCCTGTACGGAGAAGACTTTGCTCTTTGCTTTGCTTTTAGGTTATATACTTTGACGTAGAATTGGCATCAAAAAGTGCACGAGGCCATAAACCTGAGCCAAATCTATGTGAGCTTCTGGCCGGAATAAACTGAGATACAGGCCAGGAAGAGAAGGAAGAAAAAGAAGGGTCTAAATTTTGTGCGAATAATGGAGGTGAGGTTGTAGTGAATGAATGTGGAGGAGGAGTCGCCGCGGTGTCGTAGGTTAAGTGCGGTGCTGTTAACACAGCAGCGTTTGGTAGGTGGGTTCGAATCCCACTTGAGCCTGTAAATTTGTCCGCCTCTGTGGTGTAGTGGTTAGTGTGATTAGCTGCCACCCCCAGTGACCAGGGCTCGATTCCCGGCTATGTGCGAAATTTGAAAAGTGGTACGATGGCTGGAACGGGGTCCACTCAGCCTAGGGAGGTCAACTGAGTAGAGGTGGGTTCGATTCCCACCTTAGCCAACCTGGAAGTGGTTTTTCCGTGGTTTCCCACTTCTCCTCCAGGCAAATACCGCTTCCTTCCCTCTTCCTTCTCTATCCCTTCCCATCTTCCCATCCCCCCGCAAGGCCCCTGTTCAGCATGACAGGTGAGGCAGCCTGGGCGAGGTACTGGTCATCCTCCCCAGTTGTATCCCCCGACCCATGGTCTGAAGCTCCAGGACACAGCCCTTGAGGCGGTGGAGGTGGGATCCCTCGCTGAGTCCGAGGGAAAAACCGACCCTGGAAGGTAAACAGATGAAGAAGAATGTGGAGGAATTCAAGACATTTGTTAAGTTTCGGTGAAAAAGCCAAGAGACAACTTCGCAATCTATATAGTAACGTCGAAGCCTACTTGTTGTTGTCGGGTCATCATTCCGTAGACTGGTTTGATGCAGGTCTCCATGCCACCCTATCCTGTGCTAAATTTTCATTGCCACAAAACTACTTTATTCTAATATATTTGTCATATTCATACCTTGGCCTAGCCCTACCGTTCTTACCGCCTCCACATTCCTCTAAACACTAACTGAATAAACCCTGGGTGTCTTAGGATGTGTCCTATCATTCTACCTCTCCTTCTGGTTATCGCCTAAACGGTCTCCTTTTACCAGCTCGAATCAGCATCACTTCAGTTCGACTCATTGGGTGAATTGTCAGCGTTGAGGCCTTCGGTTAAGAGAGTCCCGGGTTCGATTCCCGGCCGGGTTGGTGATTTTAGTCGCCTCCAATTTATTCTTCAGGCTTGGGGACTGGGTTTTTGTGTTTATCCCAAACCTTTCCTCTTCATATTCACACAACACAACACACTACACTACCAACCACCACAGAAACACGCAATAGTGGTTACTTCCCTCCATATAGGGTTGGCGTCAGGAAGGGCATCCGGCCGTAAAACAGGGAAATATCCACATGTGAGACACAGTTCGCACCCGCGACCCCACAGGTGTGGAAAAAGCGGTAGAAAAAGAAGAAGAAGAATCAGTATCTCTTCAGCCGTAATTCGATCTACCCATCTCACCTTCAGGTTTCTTCTGTAAAACCGCATTTAAGAAGCTTCAATTCACTTTTTTTCTGAGCTAGTTTCGTCAATGTTTCACTTACATACAATTCTACGCTCCGGACGCAAGTAATCAAGAACAAATTTCCATCAACTATATCAATATTCACCGAGCAAGTGACTGTGCGGTTTGACTCACGTAGCTATCAGTGGGTTCGAACCCCACTGTCGGCAGCCTTGAGTATGGTTTTCTGTGAATTCCCATTTTAACAAGAGGCGGTATGCACAGCAGTATTCCCTGGGATCCGCTTTGAGTGAGACTGTCTACATGAGCGCTAGGAGTTTTCATTTGGAGGTTAGTCTATATCGAACCACTTTAGCCATGGTTTTCCCCACCCTTGACTAGAAAAAACAAAATTCAGAAAATGCTCCAAATTTTGCGAAATAATTTTTCAAGGGCATTTAATCCTTGCTAATTTAAAATATAATGCATGAGAGACAATCCAGTCGGCCTCTTTGGTGTAGTAGTTAGTGTGATTAGCTGAAAGCTCCGGAAGCTGGGTTCGATTCCCGGCTTTGCCACGAAATTTGGAAAGTGGTTTGAGGGCTGGAACGGGGTCCACTCAGCCTCGGGAGGTCAAATGAGTAGAGGTGGATTCGATTCCCACCTCGGCCATCCTGGAAGTGGTATTCCGTGGTTTCCAAATTCTCCTCTACCGGGCGAGTTGGCCGTGCGCATAGAGGCGCGCGGCTGTGAGCTTGCATCCGGGAGATAGTAGGTTCGAATCCCACTATCGGCAGCCCTGAAAATGGTTTTCCGTGTTTTCCCATTTTCACACCAGGCAAATGCTGGGGCTGTACCTTAATTAAGGCCACGGCCGCTTCCTTCCAACTCCTAGGCCTTTCCTATCCCATCGTCGCCATAAGACCTTTCTGTGTCGGTGCGACGTAAAGCCCATAGCAAAAAAAAATCTCCTCTAGGCAAATGCCGGGATGGTATCTAACTTAATTCCACGGCTGCTTCCTTCCCTCTTCCTTGTCTATCCCTTCCAATCATCCCATCCCCCCACAAGAGCCCTGTTCAGCTTAGCAGGTGAGGCAGCCTGTGTGAGGTACTGGTCATTCTCCCCAGTTGTATCCCAGACCCAGTGTCTCACGCTCCAGGACGCTGCCCTTGAGGCGGTGGAGGTGGGATCCCTCGCTGAGTCCAAGGGAAAAACCAACCCTGGAGGGTATACCTCACCTGCTATGCTGAACAGGGGCCTTGTGGGGGGTGGGAAGTTTGGAAGGGATAGACAAGGAAGAGGGAAGGAAGTGGCTGTGGCCTTAAATTGGGTACCATCCCGGCATTTACCTGAAAGAGAATTGGGAAACCACGGAAAACCACTTCCAGGATGGCTGAGGTGGGGATCGAACCCACCTCTACTCAGTGACCTCCCGAGGCTGAGTGGACCCCGTTCCAGCCCTCGTACCACTTTTCAAATTTCGTGGCAGAGCCGGGAATCGAACCCGGGCCTCCGGGCGTGGCAGCTATTCACACTAACCACTACACCACAGAGGCGGACCTGGGCTATCTTACGCAATCAAACCGAATAGTTTAGTTAGTGGAATGCGTCCTTGGTCTTAAGTTGGTCTCAGACCTAGCATTTGCCTCGAGTAAAAATGATGAGAAACCGCAGAAATCTATCCGATTTAAAACAAGTTGATGGTAAGACAGAGGCAATATGTAAATATTGCTAAACTAAATATCATAACGCACTGGCGTCACGATTAAAAGAACTTGTCAGATGTGATTTTGTCCTCAGTCTGTTAAACGGGTAGCTTCGGATGATAAATTAAAAAAAAAATGGTTAGCTCAGTCAGCATTAGGCCTTCCTCAGCCGAATGGTTTGCTTTTCATGACGGGATCCGCAATTTTTCGTATCAGGGAGCTACTCAGTTTTTCTCATGTCGCTGGGTTGGCCAGGAATCGAATTTGAGGCCTCCAGGAAAGACAGGCATGCTACCACTACAACTCGGGGTTAGCTAATAAGAGACTACGACTAATAATTCCTTACGTTCTGATATGGCTTCCAGCGTCACGCCCTTACCCGTCTGCCTAATCTACCAGATGAAAATTATTATTATTATTATTGTTATTATTATTATTATTATTATTATTATTATTATTATTATTATTATTATTATTATTATTATGTTATTTGCCTTACGTCGCACCGACACAGATAGGTCTTAGGGCGACGATGGGACAGGAAAGTCCTAGGATTGGGAAGGAAGCGGCCGTGGCCTTAATTATTGTACAGCCCCAGCATTTGCCTGGTGTGAAAATGGGAAACCACGGAAAACCATCTTCAGGGCTGCCGACAGTGCGTTCGAACCCACTATCTCCCGGATGCGAGCTCACAGCTGAGCGCCCCTAACCACACGGCCAACTCGCCGGGATTATTATTATTATTATTATTATTATTATTATTATTTAGGAATAATACGAACCGATGACCTACAGTAGATGTTAGGCCCCTTTAAACTACAAGCATCATCATCATAGAATTATATTGTGACCGGAGAGAAGGGAGCGGGTGTTCGACTACTTGACTATTTTTTAAAATTCGAGCTGCAAACATTCTCTCTCTGCTGAGTCATCAGTTTGGAGGCTTGTCGCGCCAGAAAAGCAGACACTGCACGTTTCATTGTTCTATGAGAAAAATTCCTACGAGACTGCTGAGAATGCGTGGGCTTTCTCTTGAACCATTCTCTACAGTATTACTTGACAACGAAATTATGCAGTAGTCCTCCAATGCTCAACGTAAAGTGAGATGAGGTGGTTTAAAATGTTGATCATACGTCAGAAATATGGTCTATTGTTAACATTAAATTAGTGTTCGGGGAAAGGGGGGCGAGCTGTTCTAACCCCACTGTCGGCAGCCCAGAGAAAGGTTTCCCGTGGTTTCCTATTTTCACATCAGGGCTGTATCTTAATTACGGCCACGTCCGTTTCCTTCCTACTCCTAGCCCTTTTCTATCCCATCCTTACAAGAAGACCTATCTGTGTCGGTGCAAGGTAAAGTAAATTGTGAATTAAATTAGTTTTCAAATATGGCGGACTCTTAAGTTCGCTCAATTCTCTACATTCATGGAACAAAATATATATCGGGATTTATGAAGTAACAATGACAAAGTATATTTCCCTTATCGGCCCTATAACTATGTTTTAATGATGCCTACAGCTATGATGTGATATTAGGTCCTAGTATGAGAAGTCCATTGACACCATCTCTTGTATGGACAAGTTTGGACTAGGAAAGAGATCACCTGTTTCACACCAAGATACTACTACTACTACTACTACTACTACTACTACTACTACTACTACTACTACTACTACTACTACTACTATTACTACTACTACTACTAGGGCCTAATAGAGATTTTCAAAGGGATTTTTTCACTTCCTATTGATGTCCCGGATGCCATGATTTATTCACCTACAAAATACAAACGTTTAGCATTAGTTAAGGCCCAGTGGAAAGCATTTATCCAATATTTTAGCGTGGTAAACATTCTGGAAATATCTAAAAACGTATATACCCTCTGTGGGAGAAATACTGAGAAAGAAAAAGCTCACTGATTCCGTAATTTGAATATTGTTGCGGAAAAAACGCAGCAAAGCTTTCAGGGAAACGCTAGTAAACGAGGAGATAAAAATGGTGCCCCTTCCTGCAAACGATAAAAAATTGCCATTTTAGCACCGCACCGCACCCTCAAGGAAATAGGTGGTTCGCGGAAAAGGTAGGCCTTGCAACATCATAGTGGTATGAAAGCATCAAAATGATGGCATACGTGGCTCCACTAAGAAGCTTGCGTGGTAGAAGCCAGGGGAACAACGACTTCAGGCGTGTCTGCGGTGAAATTAACATTCTGGGCATGTTCTCGGCTACTGTCCTTTCGGCGCATTGCTTAGGAATACACAAGAACCTCGTTTATCCGGATTAAGTGGGACCAGAACTGATCCGGATTATCGAAAATCCGGATAATCAGGAAAAACTAAAAAACAACTACAGTACATGTTATATAATATACTGTAGTAACATAAGTTGTACAGTAGTTTCTGTTTTCAATTGTACAAAAAATATATGTCCGCCTCTGTGGTGTAGTGGTTAGTGTGATTAGCTGCCACCCCCGGAGGCCCGGGTACGAGTGGTACGAGGGCTGGGACAGGGTCCACTCAGCCTCGGGAGGTCAACTGACTAGAGGTGGGTTCGATTCCCACCTCAGCCATCCTGGCAGTGGTTTTCCGTGATTTTCCAATTCTCCTCTAGGCAAATGCCGGGATGGTATCTAACTTAATCCCACGGCTGCTTCCTTCCCTCTTCCTTGTCTATCCCTTCCAATCTTCCCATCCCCCGACAAGGCCCCTGTTCAGCATAGCAGGTGAGGCCGCCTGGGCGAAGTACTGGTCATTCTCCACAGTTGTATCCCCCGACCCAAAGTCTCACGCACCAGGACACAGCCCTTGAGGCGGTAGAGGTGGGAACCCTCGCTGAGTCCGAGCGAAAAACCAACCCTGGAGAGTAAACAGATTAAGAAAGAAAGACACAAATAACAATATAATAACACTTTTCTTACATTTGCGATTCTGTTTTATGCAGTAAAATAATGTGCGGGCTTTTTCTGTTTAACATTTGTATAGCGTTTGCGCGCACCACGATCACGACGACGTTTTACTAACATCAGTTCTGCCGGTGTGATTTCAGTCTGGGATTCTAAATAGGCCATCAGTTTGTCCAGCTGCATTGTTGCATCTCAATGAGTCATCGTTTCTTCTGATGGAGTGCCGGTTTCATTTTGGAATTCACCATCACTCTCGTCATTACCTGCCGAAGAACAAGAGGCAATAATTTCTTCATCTGTCATTATACCGTAGCCTGAATTACTGTCATTTTTCAACCAGTCATTTACGTCGTTCACATCTACGTCCGAGCATCCGGGAATGCGTGCAAATGTGTCAAGGAACTCAGAAGAGCCCACGGTTTTCCATTCTCAATTCCAGGCGAATGCCGGGAGGGTACCTTTGATAGACCGCGGCCGACTTACTTCCAGTTCCTGTCCTTAACTATCCTTGGACCGAGCTCGATAGCTGCAGTCGCTTAAGTGCGGCCAGTATCCAGTTTTCGGGAGATAGTAGGTTCGAACCCCACTATCGGCAGCCCTGAAAATGGTTTTCCGTGGTTTCCCATTTTCACACCAGGAAAATGCTGGGGCTGTACCTTAATTAAGGCCACGGCCGCTTCCTTCCCACTCCTAGCCCTTCCTTGTCCCGTCGTCGCCATAAGACCTATCTGTGTCGGTGCGACGTAAAGCAGCTAGCAAAAAAAAAGAAACTATCCTTGTAGGAAAAGACATTCAGGAAGAATCTACCCCGTAGAAGGAATACTATAAATGTAAAAAAAAAAATATTATTTTCGATCCGGATAAACCGGAGATCCGGATTAATGAGGGCCGGATGAACGAGGTTCTTGTGTACTCGCCTTCACAAAATTCGCGGCCTTATTGCAAATGCGTTTCGTGATAACTTGTGGGAAGTGTATGGAGAAGTGAAATGCGTAGCTGAATTCTAGTCATCCATAAACAGAGAGATCATTCTGTCATACTGGACCTAACAGTACGTCTAGGATCAGGCAGACTTTGGTCGGACGATGTGCACTCTGAGAAGCAGGCAATCTACGTTTCAGTGTCTTTTTTTTTTTTACAACTTGCTTTACGTCGCACCGACACAGGTCTTATGGCGACGATGGCATAGGAAAAGGCTAGGAGTGCGAAGGAATCGGCCGTGGTCTTAACTAAGGTACAGCCCCACACTTAGCTTTGTGTGAAAATGGGAAACCACGGAAAACCATCTTCAGGACTGTCGACAGTGGGGCTCAAACCCACTATCTCCCGGATGCAAGCTCATAGCTTCGCGTCCCTAACCCAGTATCCAATTAAGTCATGGAGAAATAGGCCTATTACGTAAACTCCATCACCGTTTACGGATGGTTAGTGGGTAAAAGGGGTACCATATAGGGGACGATGGCCGAGTTGTGGAAGAGATTTACCCTCAAGGAAAGCAACGTGGCCACGATTGCCGAGGCTACTGTGTGTGGGTCCGTGTGTCTAATAAGGAACATTTATAATCCAAGACATAAAAATTGTACAATACTGTGTTTTATGGCAAACCCTTTGAGGGTCAGTTTCCTAAATAAAGGATTGTATGATGATAATAATACTAATAATAATAATTGTTTAGGTCCGTCGACTGCTGTAGATTTGAAGAGACACTAGGTTATTAGACTCATATCCCAGAGTGGTTCTTTGACGTGTCCGAAATTTGCTACATGAACTGGAATACAGTGCTAACGAATTGCATATTACAATTTAACGTGGTGTACGTTACGGTATGCACAGTGGGCCAGTGTCTGAGACGGTAGGCCTAAGATTCACCGCCATCTAGCACCACGCGTGACGTCACGCACAGCCGAACATAGCCGACTCCGCTCCAAGAAACAATATCTTACTCCAGCACCAGCACCCGATAAAGGCCAGCGGTTGCGCGCGCAATGGTACTCGCATTAATGTCATAATTTAGGAAAATAATGACATATACACTTTCACTATACTACGCATTTTATAAATGATGAAATGAGATCATCCCCAGTAGTAATAATTATTGAACATTTTTGAAGATAACTGGAAGTATATTTTAAAATTCGAAGTTTTTTCTTCAGAAATACTTATAAATACAAAGTACGCCTACACAATAAATTTGATACTACTGTAAATATCACTTTGTCAGAAACATAATGCTAAACTTCAGCGGGATAGGGATATGCCATAAAATAATTTTATTCACAACTGTTCTGTTAGTTTTGTGTCTTCAGTCAGAATCCTTGGAAAACTCTCTGTAAATAAAGAATATTTATTCATTTCATGACAGCAAACGAAATGTTTAAAATTCTGTGTAACTTTATTATTAAAGTAAAACGAATATTCTGTTAGATATCAGTTCTCAGTAAATAATAAAACTGTACAAAGGAAATACACACAGTTTTTATTCGTGAATAGCTAGTTTTCTCCCTAGAAATGATGTCTTTAATTAATCTCGGTTTCAATCCAAACTTCGTAATTATCTCTATTTCTGTTTATATCTCCATGACAGTGAGAAGGTGGTGGTGATTATTTCTTTAAGATAAAATACAACTGGGCACCCATCAACGCTTACAAACTAGTCACAGGAAGAGGTCCAACACTTCAACAAATGAGAATCGGCCAAAGAAAGACAAGGGTCACAAAGGGCGTGAAAATGAATGACTCCGTAGCATTCGCAGATGTAACACCGCCGGGGTTGGAAATGAACAAGAGTTGATAAAGAGAGGTTGGACAGGACTGATGAAAGTGTGGAGTCTGGCACAACTAAGTGGAAGCAATGCCAGGACTCAGCTAAGAGCCTCGTGGTCGTCAACCCACGCTTACAACGTGAAAGCCCCGGGGACCCCTTTTAGCCGCCTCTTACGACAAGTGGGGGATACCGTGGATATTATATTCTACAGACCCCGCAATCTCAGAGGGATCCATGAAGGCCGTTATGTATTAGAGGCCTGCCAACAATAAGCCTATACAGTACTTCAGTGACACTTTAATATTAAAGATTTCTAGATTGGATACTAATACTGAATTTGGCCGATGGCCTAGCTGTTAGGCCCCTTTAAACAAAAAAAACACAAACATTTCTGAATTTTTTTAAAATAATGTGCATAGCTATAACAGATGCAATAGTAAAGCAATAGTGCCATGGAATTTTCCTATTCTTCTTCCGTTTTTCCCACATCTTATGAAGTCGGGTGCCAACTGTGCAGCACATGTAGACTGGAGCTGCTTTACGACCGGATGCCCTTCCTAACACGAAATATATGTGGAGGGATGTATTTAATTTTACGAGTACCGAGTTAGTTGGCCATGCGGTTAGGTTCGCGCAGTTGTTAGCTTGCATGCGGCAGATGGTGGGTTTGAATCCCACAGTCGGCAGCCCTGAAAATACGTCAATACGACTTTAAACCACTAGCAAAAAATCCACCCAGTTCCCGAATTAAATTAACTAGACGCAGTTAAAAAGCGACCCGGCCGGAAATTGAACCTATGACGTTCTGAAATGGAGGTCTTGACACTGGCCATTAAGCTACGGAGCTAATAACAGCGTAGACTAATATGTGTAAAATAAACATTTGTATGTGTTATGCACATTATTTTTAAAAATTCAGAATTATATATCCAATATAGAAATCTTTAATATTAAATTTACACTGAAGTACTGTATAGGCTTATTGTTGGTAATATATAACGTTTTCATGGAGCCCTCTGAGGTTTTTTACAACTTGCTTTACGTCGCACCGACACAGATAGGTATTATGGCGACGATGGGATAGGAAAGGCCTAGGAATGGGACGGAAGCGGCCGTGGCCTTAATTAAGGTACAGCCCCAGCATTTGCCTGATATGAAAATGGGAAACCACGGAAAACCATCTTCAGGGGCGCCGACAGCGGATCTCGAACCCACTATCTCCCGGATGCAAGCTCACAGCTGCGCGCCCGTAACCGCACAGCCAACCCTCTGAGGTTGCAGGGTCTGTAGAATATAATATCCACGGTATCATCTGCTTGTAAGAGGGGGCTAAAATGGGTCCCTGGGGCTTTCAGCTTCGGGGCGTGGTTGGCGACCACGAGGCCCATAGCTGAGTTCTAACACTACTTCCACTTAGTTGTGCCAGGCTCCACACTTTCATCAGTTCTGTCGAACCTCTCTTTGTCAACTCTTGTTCATTTCCTACCCCAGCGGTGTTACATCTGCGAATGCTACGGAGTCTTTCATTTTCACACCCTTTGTGACCCTTGTCTTTCTTTGGCCGATTCCTTCATTTGTAGAAGTGTCGGACTTCTTCTTGTGATCAGTTTGTTAAGCATTGATAGTTGCCCAGTTGTATTTTCTCTTAAAGCAATAATCACCACCACCTTCTCACTGTCATGGAGTTATAAACAGAACAGAAATAGAGATAATGACGAGGTTTGGGTTGAAACGGAGATTAACTAAAGACATCATTTCTTGGGAGAAAACTAGCTATTCACGAATAAAAACTGTGTGTTTTATTGTACAATTTTATTATTTATTGAGAACTGATATCTAAACGAATCTTCGTTTTACATCAATGATAAAGTTACACTGCATTTTAAACGTATCGTTTGCTGTCATGAAAATATTCTTTTTGTAACAGTGAATAACCATTCTTTATTTACAGTGAGTTTTCCAAGGATTCTGACTTAAGCCACACAACTTAACAGAACAGTTCTGAATAAAATTATTTTATGACTAGCAAGATACCCGTGCTTCGCTACGGTATTATACTGAAATTTATAATTGAATGCTTATTGTTTTAGATATATAAACTGCCAAAATTCGCGATCTGACCCGTTTTCTGCGAGAATCCGCCAAAATTCGCGATCTGACTCCTTTTCTAATAGATTACGGCAAGTTTCCTCTCATTTCTCAATCTTTCTTTCCAGCAAACGATTTCGTACTTCCCGGGCTAGGTCCAGGTATTCCACCCAGTTAGTTGGGTCCCTAAATCTTTGCCATCTTTTCCTATGAGCATTTTTAATATGGATCAAATCCTTCAGGGGATCTGTCGTGGTGTCGTCTTGGGTGCCTTGGCGGTAGCCTACCGAACCCGCGGCCGGACTGCATTCTTAGTCATTAGCCGTCCAGGACCCGTTTCCAGCGTGGTCCGCACATGTGACGACGGTCCAGAAAATTATTATTATTATTATTATTATTATTATTATTATTATTATTATTATTATTATTATTATTATTATTATTATTATTATTATTATTATTATTATCATTGTTGTTATTATATGTTCTGGACCCCACAGCAACATGCAAGACCGCTACTTGGCGGTAAATTACATCTGCTGCCATTGTCATTGTTGACAATGTGGCCAGCACCATTGTCGCGCGTAGGCAAGTGTGCGGGATTTCTGGCGATACGAATGACATACCTCCGTGTATTAGTGACCTTATTATAGAGGTGAACAATTTGACGGCCAATATCATTCCTATCGTTTATTTCAAATGTGTTTAAATTTTTATTTATATGCCAGGAGAATCTACTCTAATCTAAGAATGTTCTCCGAAGGAAAAGATGGCTGTTGAAAAAGAACCCAGGAAAGATTAAAAATGATCGGTTTATGATCAGAATAAGTACATCGAAAGTCAACAGCTTGTTTCCTATCATTCGACAGGATCAGGGATGGAATGAATAAAGCCCCATCTAGCGGCGACAATACGAATTGTGCCGGCTGCCGAAGCTCCCCTCTGGGGCAATGATCGATGAGTGACAAATGAAATGAAATATTGGACAGTGTTGCTGGAATGAATGATGACAGGGAAAGCCGGAGTATCCGGAGAAAAACCTGTCCCGCCGCCATTTTGTCCAGCACGAATGTCACATGGAGTGACCGGGATTTGAAACACGGAACCCAGCTGTGAGAGGCCGGCGCTCTGCCGCCTGAGCAACGGAGGCTCCTTATAAGTACATTATGAACAGTAAAATCAATTGGTCCCACCGCCTTTTACACCCCACCGCCGTTAAGTTTATTTACCCCCACCCCCCCCAAAAATTAAAAGAAGGTGTGTTTCTTTATGTTTAAAGGAGATTCCAAATACCAATGTTCACGTTTATTACCTTCAGTTTTGAGATATAAGTATCCACTTATAAATAATTCACTTTATTTAACTTCCTTTCACACTCCCCCCCCCCCCTCACAAAGTGATATTAAGGCAAAAAATACTTGTTCCTTTAATAGTAAAGGATCTTCTAAATACCAATTATCACCACTCTAACCTCTTTAGTTTTTGATTTATTTGTCCTCATGAAAGGAAATCAGCTCCTTTTCACTCCCCCCCCCCAAGGTTATTCCCCCCCCCCCAAAACGCACTTTTCTTTGTTTTTAAAAGAGATCAAAATACCAATTTTAACGTCTGTAACAACTTTAGTTTTTATTAGATGTATGTATTGTCATACAATTAAGTCAATTAATTTTTTCAATCCTTTAACCCCCCAAACCTACTTCATTGGATTTTCCGAGAATACGTGTTTGTTTAGGTTTAAAGCAGATTCCAAAAATCAAATTTCACGTGTGTAACATCTTCATTTTTGAGGTATCAGTAGCCTAATTAAAAGAATTCAACACCATTTTCAGTCACTTTTACCCCCCCCCCCCACTTCCCAAGTGGTATTTCCGAAAACTAAAAATACACGTTTCTTTATTTTTAATAGAATTAAAAAATTACCATTTTTCACTTCTGTAACATGTTAAGTTTTTTAAGATATACTGTAGAAATTCTCATTTTAAAATTTCACCCCTTTTTAGTTCCCCTTAAGTGGAGTTTCCAAAGACAAATCACCTATGTTTCTTTTCACTTACAGGAGATTCCAAATACCCACTTTTTACGTCTGTAACATTTTACGCTTCTCAGATATTCTGTAGATATAGTTTTTCAAAAAATTCACCCCAATTTGCCACTCCTGTTTAACCGGCATTAATTGAATTTTCCAAAAGCAAAAATATACGTGTTTTTTTATTTTTAAAGGAGATCCCATTTACAAATTTTCAGTTCTGTAATATCTTCAGTTTCTGAGATATATGTATCCTCATTAAAGGCATTCATCCCATTATTCACCCTTTTACACCCCTCCTATTGGGATTTAGAGAAAACAAAGAAATCCGTGTTCCTTTATTTTTAAGGGAGATTCTAAACACCAATTTTTACATCCGTAAACGTTTAAAGTTTTAAGATGTAGACACACTCATTTTAAAAATTCACCCCCCTTTTCACCCCCCATTAATTGGATTTTCCAAAAACGAAAAAATACCCGTTTCTTTATTTTTAAAGTAGATCCTAAATACCAATTTTCAGGTCTGTAATATCTTCTGTTTCTGAAATATAAGTAGCCTCATTAAAGGCATTCAACCTCTTTTTCACCCTTTTCCACCCTTCCTATTTGGATTTTCCGAAAACAAAAAATACGTGTTTCTTTATTTTTAAAGGAGATTCTAAATACCAAATTTTACACCTATAAACTTTAAAAGTTTTGAGATATAGATACACTCATTTTAAAAATTTCATCCCCCTTTCACCCCCCATTGTTTGGATGTTCCCAAAACGAAAAAATACCTGTTTCTTTATTTTTAATGTAGATCCCAAATACCAATTTTCAGGTCTGTAATATATTCAGTTTCTAAGATATATGTATTCTCTTTAAAGGCATTCAACCAATTTTTCACCCCTTTTAAACCCTCCTATTGGGATTTTCCGAAAACAAAAAAATACGTGTTCCTTTATTTTTAATGAAGATTCTAAATACCAATTTTTACATCTCTAAACATTAAAACTTTGGAGATATAGATGCACTCATTTTAAAAATTCACCCCCTTTCACCCTCGCATTAATTGGATTTTCCAAAAACAAAAATTATGTGTTTCTTTATTTTTGACAGCGATCGAAAGTACCAAAATTGAGGTCTGTGATATCTTCAGTTTCTGAGATATAAGTAGCGGTATCCTGATTAAAGGCATTCAACCGCTTTTTCACCCTTTTTCACCCCTCCTATTGGGATTTTCCGAAAACAAAAAATACGTGTTTCTTTATTTTTAAAGGAGATTCTAAATACCAAATTTTACACCTATAAACTTTAAAAGTTTTGAGATATAGATACACTCATTTTAAAAATTTCATCCCCCTTTCACCCCCCATTGTTTGGATTTTCCCAAAACGAAAAAATACCTGTTTCTTTATTTTTAATGTAGATCCCAAATACCAATTTTCAGGTCTGTAATATATTCAGTTTCTAAGATATATGTATTCTCTTTAAAGGCATTCAACCAATTTTTCACCCCTTTTAAACCCTCCTATTGGGATTTTCCGAAAACAAAAAAATACGTGTTCCTTTATTTTTAATGAAGATTCTAAATACCAATTTTTACATCTCTAAACTTTAAAACTTTTGAGATATAGATGCACTCATTTTAAAAATTCACCCCCTTTCACCCTCGCATTAATTGGATTTTCCAAAAACAAAAAAATATGTGTTTCTTTATTTTTGACAGCGATCGAAAGTACCAAAATTGAGGTCTGTGATATCTTCAGTTTCTGAGATATAAGTAGCGGTATCCTGATTAAAGGCATTCAACCCCTTTTTCACCCTTTTTCACCCCTCCTACTGGGATTGTCTGAAAACAAAAAAATACGTGTTTTCTTATTTTTAAAGAAGATTCTAAATACCAATTTTTACATCTGCAAACTTTAAAAGTTTGGAGATATAGATTCACTCATTTTTAAAATTCTCCCCCTTTTCACCCTCCCATTAATTGGATTTTCCAAAAACAAAAAAATACGTGTTTCTTTATCTTTAAAAGAGATCAAAAGTACCAATTTTCAGGTCTGTAATATCTTCAGTTTCTGAGATATAAGCAGCGGTATCCTGATTAGGCATTCAACCCCTTTTTCACCCTTTTTCACCCCTCCTATTGGGATTGTCTGAAAACAAAAAAATACGTGTTTCCTTATTTTTAAAGAAGATTCTAAATACCAATTTTTACATCTGCAAACTTTAAAAGTTTGGAGATATAGATTCAATCATTTTTAAAATTCACCCCCTTTTCACCCCCCATTAATTGGATTTTCCAAAAACAAAAAAATACGTGTTTCTTTATTTTTAAAAGAGGTCCCAAACACCAATTTTCAGGTCTGTAATATCTTCAGGTTCTGAGATATAAGTAGCCTCATTAAAGGCATTCAACCCCTTTTTCACCCCTTTTCACGATTCCTATTGCGATTTTCCGAAAACAAAAAAATGCGTGTTTCTTTATTTTTAATGAAGATTCTAAATACCAATTTTTACATCTGCAAACTTTAAAAGTTTGGAGATATAGATTCACTCATTTTTAAAATTCACCCCCTTTTCACCCTCCCATTAATTGGATTTTCCAAAAACAAAAAAATACGTGTTTCTTTATCTTTAAAAGAGATCAAAAGTACCAATTTTCAGGTCTGTAATATCTTCAGTTTCTGAGATATAAGCAGCGGTATCCTGATTAGGCATTCAACCCCTTTTTCACCCTTTTTCACCCCTCCTATTGGGATTGTCTGAAAACAAAATAATACGTGTTTCCTTATTTTTAAAGAAGATTCTACATACCAATTCTCACATCTCTAAACTTTTAAAGTTTTGAGATATAAACACACTCATTTTAAAATTTCACCCCACTTTTCACCCCCTTAGCGACGGAATATCGAAAAATCCTCTCTTAGCGAGCACCTACATCTTAATATGAATATATCCCCAAAATTTCATTTCTTTATGTCCAGTAGTTTTGGCTCGGCGATGATGAATCAGTCAGTCAGTCAGTCAGTCAGTCAGGACAAGCTACTTTATATATATAGATATATTCCTATCCCGCTGAGGTTAAGCATTATGTTTCTGACAAAGTGATATTTAATTTAAAAAATATTGTGTACTTTGTATTTATATTTCTAAAAAGAAAAAGAGCTTCGATTTTTAAAATTATTCTTCAAGTTACTTTTAATAATGACTACTCGAGATGATCTCATATCATCATGAAATATTTTCATTAACTGATGTCACATATCCTTCAATATAAGACCCTAGACATCGCATTTTGCACCAGCGAAGTGAATTCATTAGAATTCAGTGAAAGTGTATATTTCAGAATTGTCTTAAATTATTACATTAATGGGCGTCCCAGTGCGCGCGCAGCCCCTGGCCCCTGTCGGGTGCTGCAGCAAGAGACTGTTTCGGGTCGGAGCGGAGTCGGCTATGTTCGGCTTTGCGTGACGTCACGCGTGGTGCTAGATGTCGGTGAATCTTAGGCCTCCTGTCTGAGACATACAGGGACTCTACGCTCAGACCAGATTCAATATTTATCCGATAGGACACATTTGTCGTGCTGATCAGTTTACCAACATTGCTTGTGAAGTACATGGTGTGTAGACAGCACGTGTAGAAATGACAAGAGGACCTACTTTTGCTACTCATCGCATTCGAATTTTGACATTGTTGCAAGAAGGATGGCGATAAGTGGATGTAGCCGCTCGTGATGGAATGAGAGTGATTTTTCAAGACTTACAAAGTTCGGGGAGACTCAAACGGTTGCTAAAGTAAACTCGTGTCCTCATCCTGAGGTGGTGCAGCTTTTTCAGACACACCCCCAACGGAGGTGAGCTGCATGTTCCATTTCAACCACATACCAGACCTCCTGCCATTCCAAAATTTCTGGCAGTACCGGGAATCGAACTCGGGCCCCCAAGGACGGTAGCTGATAAAACTAACCGTTACGCTAAGAAGGCGGACAAACGGTTGCTGATGGACAGCGAATGGGACGCCCACGAAAGGAGGCGCAAGGAGGATCGCTAATTTTTGCTTTCAGCACGTCGCCCAGCGTGCAAATTTCCCGATCGAGCGGGACAAAAATTATTTTTTTTCTACTTCTTGACTTGGGCCGATTTTTATACTGGATAATGTTGTTGACTATTCAAGGAAGGTTGGGATGCATGGATTTGAAGTATTCTCCAACAATTTATTAATTTGTGGCTAGATAGCACAAACAAACCCCAACGACTTCGCTCACATGCTGTCGTTTTACAGTTGCGATTAAGCTGGCTATGTTGATCTTTGTAATTGGAAATCATGAAAATATCGTAAGTAATTTTTCATGAGGTGGAAATCAAAATTGTCGACAGTAGTTTGACACTCGAAAAGAAGATTACATTGTGAGATAATTAATTTCGTGTGGCTATTTCTAGCCGAGTGCAGCCGTTGTAAGGCAGACCCTCCGATGAGGGTGGGCGGCATCTCCCATGTGTAGATAACTGCGTGTTATTGTGGTGGAGGATAGTGTTAGGTGTGGTGTGTGAGTTGCAGGGATGTTGGGGACAGCACGAACACCCAGTCCCCGGGCCATTGGAATGGACCAATTAAGGTTAAATTCCAATTCCCCGACCCGGCCGGGAATCAAACCCGGGACCCTCTGAAGCGAAGGCCAGTACGCTGACCATTCAGCCAACGAGTCGGGCATCACAAAAGGATGATTTCTTCTTTCGGAAAGATGATCCAGAAATTTTAATACGGCGTCTGATCTCTGTGTGAAGGTCAAGATTGCCTGTTATGGTGCTCCGAAGGTATGCAAACTGACTTATTCGTTCTGTCTATAGCTTATTTTATGAAACGGAGGCGCCTTTGCGCTTGCTTATGCTAAGTTCCACGAACTTGGCTTTCGTGGTATTGGTGTACAGACGCCTGTAGTGAAGTAAACAAGGGCGAGCGTAATTTCACAGGAAGCGATTCGGAGCCTTATTGACGCAGTGCTTCTAGGAAGTCACAAAGGAATGCAGATGGACGTGGTCACACCATGCATCGAATTTTGCTTAAACGCCAGCACGAAAGAAGCTAGAAGGTTTCAAAATGGGATTACAGTATTCAACTCCTGTCCCACGTGCTAGGACGTATAGCCGAGTGCATTTTCACCTGCTTCTCTCCAAGGCTGCCACAGTCAATGCACGTGGGATGTTTGAAATGTGGGCATGTCCCTTTGGGTCGGATTCCATGTAAAACTTTAGGTCTTATGGCAATAATCACGATATAAATATTCACGTTATTTATGACATTGTAAATTTCATCTTGAGTAGTGTATTATGGTTGACTGTGATGGTACATATCGACAGTGCTCGTACAACATTCGTAATGCGAAATTGCGATTGAAAACTTTAAGAAGACCAGGACACACCTTCCTACAAAACGTCGTACGTAAAAAAAGCCGTAAAACAATAATTTTCCTCTACAACGTATATCACAGGCAAATTCAGGTCTGAAGGTACGGAAAACATTACTTCATAGTGGGTCTCGAGGTTTTAATCAATCAATCAATCAATCAATCAATCAATCAATCAATCAATTAATCAATCAATCAATCAATCAATCAATCAATCAGTCAATCAATCAATCAATCAATCAATCAATCAATCAATCAATCAATCAATCAATCAATCAATCAATCAATCAATCAATCAATCAATCAATCACAACTGATCTGCATTTAGGAATGTCGCCAAGGGGGCAGATTCCCTATCAACTGCTTGCCTAGTTTTCTCTGATTTCAAAGAACTGGAAATTTATCGAATGCCTCCCTAGGTAAATTACTGTATTCCAGTTTCTAAATCCTCTTCCTATAAACGAATATTTGCATCAATTCTTCCTGTTGATTTTTTCCACTTTGCTTTACGTCCCACCGACACAGATAGGTCTTAGGCGACGATGGGACAGGAAAGGGATAGGAATGGGAAGGAAGCCGCCTGCCTTAATTGAGGTGCATATCCAGCTTTTGCCTGGCGTGAAAATAGGAAATCACGGAAAACCGTCTTCAGGGCTGCCGACAGTGGGATTCGAACCCACTATCTCCGTAATGGAAGCTCAGCTGCGCGCCCCTAACCGCACGGCCAACTCGCACGGTCGTCTTGAATTCCAGCTCTATCTCCATATTATGATCTTCCCTACCTCAAGCTACTACGTCTACTACGTCTACTAATGTCATTAGTCATTGCACGCTCCTTGACAGCTAGAAACATACCACTTAGGGCCGGTTCAACCATCTGCTGATAAGTTATATACACTAGATGGCAGTTACGCGGGAGGTAAACTGTCCTGGCATGTACTTAGGTTTCCGTGCTATCACCTCCGCTTAAGCGTTAGGTGCCTACCTGGATCTAGATATCGATAGACGGCGTTGAATAGACTGATTTTTTTTTTTTTGCATTTTCTTTCTTTTGCTTGGGATGCTGTCTGTCGCCAGCTGTACAAAGCTCATTTCGATCGTCTTATTTCCCTGTGCTAGCACCAAATGATTATTACCAACAAGCCTAACAAGGGGAACCTGTAGGGTTACGGACAACGATTTACGTCATACTTTCGTGAGGTTAATCTATGTGGGTTCAGAATCACTACTGTACCCGTTATGGTTTAAAAGCTCGAGATGTTCACTTTTAAATTTTCATACGCCAGTATTAAACCGTCACATAAACCAGCGTTTCAAAAAGCGTCATCGCAGTAGACTAGTTAAGGCGGTCGCTCCAAAATAGAAGGTTCGAAAGTTGTATTTTTACATACATACATACATACATACATTATCATTATAGACTGTTATGCCTTCCAGCGTTCAGTCTGCAAGCCTCCGTGAATTTACTAAACGTCGCCACAATCTGAGATTTGCAACTAGTGTTGTGGCCTCATTTAGTTCTATACCTCTTATCTTTAAATCGTTAGAAACTGAGTCTAACCATCGTCGTCTTGGTCTACCTCTACTTCTCTTACCCTCCATAACAGAGTCCATTATTCTCCTAGGTAACCTATCCTCCTCCATTCGCCTCACATGATCCCACCACCGAAGCCGGTTTATGCGTACAGTTTTATCCATCGAGTTCATTCCTAAATTAGCCTTTATTCCCTCATTCCGAGTACCCTCCTGCCATTGTTCCCACCTGTTTGTACCAGCAATCATTCTTGCTACTTTCACGTCTGTTACTTCTAACGTATGAATAAGATATCATGAGTCCACCCAGCTTTCGCTCCCGTAAAGCAAAGTTGGTCTGAAAACAGACCGATGTAAAGATAGTTTCGTCTGGGAGCTGACTTCCTTCTTACAGAATACTGTAAGCTCACTGCATTAGCTTTACGACACCTTGATTCAATCTCACTATTACTATCATGGGAGAACACACAACCTAAATACTTGAAATTATCGACCTGTTCTAGCTTTGTATCACGAATCTAACATTCAATTCTATTGAATTTCTTACCTACTGACATCAATTTAGTCTTCGAGAGGCTAATTTTCATACCATATTCATTGCACCTCTTTTCAAGTTTCAAGACACTAGACTGCAGGCTTTCGGCACAATCCGCCATTAAGACCAAGTCGTCAGCATAGGCCAGACTGCTTACTACATTTCCACCTAACTGAATACTTCCCTGCCATTTTATATCATTCAGCAGATGATCCATGTAAACTTTGAACAGCAAAGGTGAAAGATTGCAGCCTTGTCTAACCCCTGTTAGTACCCTGAACCAAGAACTCAATCTACCATCAATTCTCACTGAAGCCCAATTGTCAACATAAATGCCTCTGATTAATTTTAATAATCCACCTTTAATTCCATAGTCCCCCAGTATAGCGAGCATCTTTTCCCTCGGTACCCTGTCATATGCTTTCTCTAGATCTACGCAACATAAACACAACTGCCTATTCCTCTCGTAGCATTTTTCAATTACCTGGCGCATACTGAAAATCTGATCCTGACAGCCTCTCTGTGGTCTGAAACCACACTGGTTTTCATCCAACTTCCTCTCAACGACTGGTCGCACCCTCCCTTTGTAACGTTCCAGACGTTACAGTGTAATTATGTTAATTTTATTATGTGTAATTAATTCGGGAATTTAACGTCATGATATTTATCTTGGTATGTAATTGTATTATAATTCATGTTTAATCATTTGCTCACTATCATTTCATTACTTTGTAACTACGACTTATAAACGAGGGCTGAATATCCTAATATTCACTTAGATTCTTGCGACAGTCGGTTAAAATTAACTTGCAGTAGATTTCCTCTATCTTGCCACATCACCGAGGAGGAAGGAAGGACAAATTTAGACATCAAGTTCTGAGAAAAGCGAGCACGTGTTCAAGCGTGGTAACGTAAGCTACCGTATTTCGACCTGAATTATTCGAACTGATCAACGCCTATATTTTCAAAGGAGCGTCATGTTGCCATGGATACTGAGTGAAAGGACGAATAGAAGAACAGTTGATATCATAGTTAAGACCCGTCAACTCTAATATCTGGAGTGGGGAGAGACGTGTCATCTGATTGGACCACGCGTAGCGACCTGTAATTAGCGCGAGAGAAGGTTATAAAAGGGCGTGTTGGAGCTCTTGGCTTCATCTTATGATCTTCTACTGATCTTCTACTGGACTTCTACGAGTTATTCTACATCTTCTACGTGATTTTCTTATTGATCTTCTACTTGATTCTTCGTCTCGATACTTAGAAATTCTGAATGAGGGGTGTATAGCCACTCTCATCAGGAAGTACGTACAGCACGGCTACAAGACCGGTTTGAACCAGTCTAAGTCAATAGGTAGATTTAATCTAGATAGAAATGAAACTGCAGAGCACATTTTCAGTAAAGTTGGAAGGATTCTTAATTGAGTATCCTCTCCATAAAACCCAAGGTGGTTCTTCTAACTATGACTTAGGGCTTATCTCCAATATATGGGATAAAGCATAATAGGGAGTGTTAGTTTTGAAGTCATCTTCCAATTAGTGGTGGGTGCAATTGGCAAGGCAGGAATGGTACTTAGCTGCAGATGAAGAGATCTCAAAGACGACTGATGATGTTCCCGCTACAAGGATAGAAGCTTTCTCAGGACCAGCAGAACAAGACTACATGGTGAGCAAGCGAGTTAAAGATATTGCAAGTTTTCGCGAAGTAGAGTCATTCAATTTTTTGTTAAATTCATTTTCTATTTTTAATTCAGTTCTCGTTAAACCGTCGTCATTTATATTAAATATAATAAATAGTATTTTTCTAGTTCACTTTAATCAATCTGCCTTAATTAGCCTTTTGATTTTTAATTCTCCTACTTAATGATTAGTGCACTATCACCCCACCCCTGTGATAAGAGTCCGTCCAAGCTTGATTATAAATTTTTATCTTTAAGTCCTCAACTTAAAGATTGGCGCCCTTTGCTTGCTTGGTTGCATTTCTCGTTTGATGATTGTTCTCCGAGAGGGGAAGTCACATAAATGCCGCTCCAACGTGTGGCGAGAAAATCATTAAGTACGGAGCAGTTAATGACAGTAACGATATCAGAATTCGTATTATGGGCAAAATTTGGATATCCACGTTGCATTAGGAGTGTTTGATTGTGGGAAGGGTCATGGCTGATTAGACGAAAGAGGAGAGGATGTTGCGCAGTGGACGGGCGATAAAAGGCAATAACGTATTGAGTTCAGAGGAAGAGTTGTGTAGTCTTGTAGAGGAAATTGAAGATAGAAGTGTAAGTAGTATGGAGAGTGAAGGCAAGCAGAAAGAAGTCAGTATGGAGTCAGATGATAGTAGGATGGGGGGCGAAGCGGAAGTAAACACTAACAATGAAAGTAATAATAATGATCAGTTAATGGGAATGATGCAGTTAATGTTAAGTAAGATAGAGGACAGTAAAACTGAAATAAAAAGTGAATTGGAACAAATTAAAACAGATGTAGAACAAACTAAATCTGAGCTTAAAGGTGAATTAGAACAAACTAAATCTGAACTTAAAGAACAGTTAGAGCAAACTAAAGCTGAATTAAGTAGGGAGATGAGGGAAAATAAGGAGGAAGCGAATCGGAGAATGGACGAACACAGTAGGCAGTTACGCGATCTGGTGGTAAAAAATGAACATTTTAATAAGCGATTAGAGGACCAGGAAAGTGAATATGTACGGCAAGGGAAAAAGGTAGAAGAAAAGTTTGCGGAACAGAGAAGTGAATTCCTGGAATTAATGGGAAAGGAAAACAACTCTACTAGGGAGGAAGTAATGAGGCAGGTCACTAGTATTGATAAGAGAGTTGAGACTCAAAGAGGGGAAATACGGATATTTAAAGACCACGTCCAACAAGAGATTAACACGGTAAAGCTTAGAATAGAAGATGAGACCCGGGCAAGTGAAGAAAGGTTTGCGATAGCTGAAGAGAATAAGATTGAAATTAGGACATTGAAAGAGAAGCAGGTTAATTTGGAGAGAGAAATTGATAGGAGAGACAGAGATGTAGAATGCCGGATGGAGAAAGCAGAAAATAAGTTAAAACAGGTGGCAATGGATAAACAGGTTTTCACGGGAAGGCAATGTCTAGGAAATAGCTACATTAGGGAAATTGAACTACCTAAATTTAATGGGAAACAAACGAACCCGCTAGATTTCCTTAAGATGATAGAAAAACGATTTGAAAAGCGTCTAGAGGAAGGGTCTATGGACTGGGAAGACGTTATGGAAAATATTGACCATGCTTTTGTAGGAGAAACTCGGTCTTGGTTCATGGTATATAGGCAGACGATGACGAACCTGAAAGAATTCAGAAATAAGTTTAGAGAGAAATTCTGGAATGAAGCGATACAAGCTCGGGAGAGAGAAAGGGTGGTATTTGGGAGGTACAAACAGCATGAGGGAGTTACTATGACCGAGTACTTCCTGGCACATGTCATGATTTGTCAGAACTTAGATGGTATAACCGAGGGGTCTGATGTAGTAAGACTACTTTTGAGACATTTTCCGGACAGGGTGAGAGAAGCGGCCTGCATGCAAAAAGTTGGTACTATTCAGGAGATGGAGAACCTACTAGGCAGTTTTGATGCGTTAGGTAACCTTAGGAGTAGAACGGAGAATATTCAGAACTTTAGTCATCACAACGGAATGAGACATAACGGTAGAACACAGAATCACGAAGCTCGCAATCAGTTCAGACCTCAGCAGAACAGCAGGAGCGGAGCACCTGAATATAGGACAGGAAATTCCCAACGGAGGCCAGAGCAATGTACTAATGAGTCCAACGTCAATACACAAAGGGAACCTTTAAACTAACTAGAGGCTGTAATGTTAGGTCAGAATTCCAGCCTAGTACGAAGGTAGCGAAGTGTCTTGCCATGAAAGTGTTACCATATGACCTAGATGTTAGAGACGATTTGTTGGATGAACCCGAGCAGAATAATGGAGATTCAAGTAATAAAGTAGTCAATCCCGTTGTTAAATTGAAAGTCTGGGGGGCGTGGGTTAAAGTTTTGATTGATTCTGGTAGCCAAATATCATGTATTAGTTCTCAGTGGTATGAGTCATTAGTGAAACAGGGTAGTCAGTTGGAGGAAATGCCTGTTAAGTCTACTTTCATCATTACGGCTGTTGGAAAGAAGTCTAAGCAAATTTGTAAACAAGTAGTTGTTCCGATCTGTATTAATAATTTTATTAGCGTTCAGATATGTTTGGTAATTCCGCATTTGATATTTGATCTTATCTTGGGATCTGACTGGTTAGCGTTAAAATTGGCTCAGTTAAATTACAATGATCTAGTGCTAAATTTGAGGTGGAATAATGAGGATATCAAGGTCAAGTTTGAGGAGGAAATTCAGAGGAAAACGGAAGTTAGTACAGTGTGGAGAATGAGAGAGGTTTCTAAAGTTAATGAAGAGGCTAGTGAGGGCCTGAAGTTGTGCCAGTTGTGGATTCATGAGGATAAAAGATGTGGCTTGAAAGAAGCCGTAAGTAGAAATGAGTTAAATGAAATCCAGAAGGACAAGTTATTTGAAGTGTTATGTGAACACGTGGAGATTTTCTCCGAGAAACCTGGTGTTACCCATCTGTATGAACATTCTTTTTCTGTGCTGGATAAGACTCCATTCAGCGGACCGCGGTATCCGATACCACACAAATATGCAAAAGCCGTAGAGGATCAAATTCAAGCTATGTTAGCAGACGATGTGATTGAATTATCAAACAGTCAATATGTTAATCACTTAATTGTCGTGCCTAAGTCTGATGGATCAATACGTTTGTGTATTGATGGTAGGGAGATGAACAGACGTATTGGTGCTGATCAGTTGAGATCACAAACCATTGAAGAGTTGATACAGAGTTTTCAGGGTAAGAGTTGGTTTTCTACGTTAGATCTTAGGAGTAGTTTTTGGCAGATACCTTTAAGATCAGTAGACAGGCCTCTTACTGCTTTCAGCTATAAGCATAGTTTGTACCAATTTAGGCGTGTTCCTTTTGGGACCCGTACGAGTTCGGCAGCTCTTATTCGCGCACTTAGTATTGCCTTGGGAGATGATACTGGAGATTATGCTACTATTTATATCGATGATTTGGTTATAGGATCTAGTACCTTTGAAGAGCACTTGGACCACTTGGAGAGGGTTTTTTCTAAATTAGAGTATGCTGGTTTTACTCTGAAACTTGACAAATGTGTTTTCAGTAGACGAGAGGTGACTTTTTTGGGGCACCGTGTATCGGCAATGGGGGTGACGCCTGAGAGCACAAGAATTGAAAAAATATTGAATACTACGACACCTAGAAATATTAAGGAGCTCAGATCGTATATTGGTGTATGCAATTTTTTCAGACGATTTGTAGTGAGATTTGGTAACTTACTAAAGCCATTTAGAGAACTATTGAAAGCTGGCAGTAAGTGGGAATGGACACAAGATCATGATAGAGCTTTCCTAAAATTAAAAGAAGGATTCAGGCAGGCGGTTGTTTTGAGATACCCTATGCCCGATAGGAAGTATGTGTTGCTGACGGACGCATCTCACTGTGGTATCGCTGGTGCACTATGTCAAGTAGATGATGATGGTAATTTAGGGATTGTGTCTTTAGCTTCCAGAGGTTTAAGTGCTGCTGAAAAGCGTTATACTATAACGGAACTTGAATTCCTAGCTATCGTATACTCCCTCAGTAAATTTAGGATGTATGTTTTAGGTACCGAATTTGAAATTAGGACGGATCATCATGCTCTTTCTTTTGTATCCAAGTGTAAATTATCATCTAACAGAGTTAGTAGATGGATACTCGCCCTACAAGAGTATGATTTTAAGGTAACTCACATTAAGGGAAAGAATAATGTCCTTGCTGATTTATTGTCACGTGATCCGAAGTTGTGCGAAGAAGGTAGCCTTCTAGAGCCACGTGAGGGCATTATTATATGTACATGTCTGTCTAAGGAAAATGAAACTGCTCTAAATAGACTACGTAACCTATTGGTTGAACAGTCGGTAGACGAAGAATGTCGGGAATCTTTGTCTGTACTTCAGGGAGGAGAGCAGCTCACTGTGTCGCATGGTAGGCACAAGTACAAACTGGTTAACGGGTTTCTAGCCAGGAAATGTGGCGAGGATCTCTGGGGGATTTGTGTACCCAAAGCGCTACGTGTGGAATTGATTTGGTTTATCCACAAGGAATTAGGACATTTTGGAGCTAATAAAGTTCTGTATGAGATCCGACAGAATTTTATATGGGACAAGATGGGAAGAGATATAAGAAAAATTCTTTCCACTTGCGATCTGTGTCAGCGTAGCAAAGTTCCTAACCGCTATTTAGAAGGACCTCGTCAGGCAGTAATCTCAGAAAGACCTGGTGACTTGGTGTGTACTGATTTATTTGGACCTGTGGTTAAGGGACAGTTCGGCTTCCAATATATTTTAGTCATTATTGATGCCTTCTCGAAATTGGTCAGATTATACGGTATGAGAAAAGCCACTGGAAAATCTTGTAGTCGTATAATCAAAGAGAAGTATATCCCTGAATTAGGTACTCCTCTTAGAATATTATCAGACAGTGGACCGCAATTTATTTCGAGAAAATGGAAGTCCATAATTAGAGAGCTAGGTATTACACAGGTTCATTCATCTATTAGATACCCTCAGGGTAATATGTGTGAGCGCGTTATGAAAGAGTTATCTCGCATGTTTAGATGCTTAGTGTTCGATAAGCATACAGCCTGGGTGGCTCATTTATCCCGCATAGAGACATGGATCAATGCAGTTCAACATGAAAGCACGAGATTGACGCCGTCACAAGTTCATTTTGGTTGTAAGCCTCAGAATGAACTAGTGAGAGTGTTAGGTTTGCCTGAGGAACCACCTCGTAATGCTGAATTTTACGTCCGACTGGCACGGGAGAACCTGATTAAATCTGGAGATAAACGTAGAAGGCAACAGAAACGTAAGGTACTTGATAACTTTGAGGTAGGTGATATGGTTTTGGTGAGAGTTCCCATGTTGTCAAATAGTGAGGATAAGGTAACAAAGAAATTTTTTCTTTTATATCAAGGCCCTTATAAAGTACATAGAAAACTAGGACCCTGTGCTTACAAGTTAGCGGATGGCGAGAGCGTAATGAATGGTTCATATAACATTAGTAGTTTACGGAGATACCTGTCGTGTGAGGTGGCTGAACCGGATTGTAAGATATAGGTCAGTAACTCGGGGAAGTTGCTACCTGTTATGTCAGACTACGAGCGGTATGTGTTTACGTCTCAATTGTGATGGTATTTCCTAGTTGTGTTTGTAAACAAGGGAGGTGTTTGTGTGGCGGTAGAGTTACGCTCGTTCATTGACAATAGATCATCTGTTTTCTGTATGTGAGGCCATGAAATTTTATATATTATTTGTTTTCTGAGATGTTACCGAAGGCTAATTAAAGCTGACGACGGCAAATAATTAATTTTCCCGTATGTGCATTTCTAACTTGCAATAATTTTATCGTGAGCTTAAATCACGTGTGTATTTGTGTGAAGTGTATTACATCCTGCTTCAAGATAAGGTTGAAACATTCGAAAGAGTGATAAAAGCGTAAATTGTTTATATCATTTGTTTTCCATAGTTTTAATGTAAAAGATTGGAAGAGAACGTGTTACTGCTATCTAGCAAAGAATGTCGGAGAGATGGGGAGTAAAAGGACAAATAGACACTCGGCAGAGTTTGTAATCTGAATTGTATATATTATGTTATATTCTCTAGGATAATCTTGTTTTTTACAAAAATGGAAAGTTGCTTATGTTGGGCATAATTTAGTGTCTAAACCTCAAGATGAACTGAAATAACAGACAGTCGCAATGGTAAGCAGTCTAAGAGAGATATGGAAAGAGTGAGATATAATTAATTGTATGAAAATAATGTCGCTCGTTATGGGCAGGTAATAGAGGTATTTCAAGTCAATGTGGGAGTAAGTGTGTGAGTTCTCAACTCATGTGATATTTGTTAAGAACTCATGGGGGCGTATGTAACGTTCCAGACGTTACAGTGTAATTATGTTAATTTTATTATGTGTAATTAATTCGGGAATTTAACGTCATGATATTTATCTTGGTATGTAATTGTATTATAATTCATGTTTAATCATTTGCTCACTATCATTTCATTACTTTGTAACTACGACTTATAAACGAGGGCTGAATATCCTAATATTCACTTAGATTCTTGCGACAGTCGGTTAAAATTAACTTGCAGTAGATTTCCTCTATCTTGCCACATCACCGAGGAGGAAGGAAGGACAAATTTAGACATCAAGTTCTGAGAAAAGCGAGCACGTGTTCAAGCGTGGTAACGTAAGCTACCGTATTTCGACCTGAATTATTCGAACTGATCAACGCCTATATTTTCAAAGGAGCGTCATGTTGCCATGGATACTGAGTGAAAGGACGAATAGAAGAACAGTTGATATCATAGTTAAGACCCGTCAACTCTAATATCTGGAGTGGGGAGAGACGTGTCATCTGATTGGACCACGTGTAGCGACCTGTAATTAGCGCGAGAGAAGTTTATAAAAGGGCGTGTTGGAGCTCTTGGCTTCATCTTATGATCTTCTACTGATCTTCTACTGGACTTCTACGAGTTATTCTACATCTTCTACGTGATTTTCTTATTGATCTTCTACTTGATTCTTCGTCTCGATACTTAGAAATTCTGAATGAGGGGTGTATAGCCACTCTCATCAGGAAGTACGTACAGCACGGCTACAAGACCGGTTTGAACCAGTCTAAGTCAATAGGTAGATTTAATCTAGATAGAAATGAAACTGCAGAGCACATTTTCAGTAAAGTTGGAAGGATTCTTAATTGAGTATCCTCTCCATAAAACCCAAGGTGGTTCTTCTAACTATGACTTAGGGCTTATCTCCAATATATGGGATAAAGCATAATAGGGAGTGTTAGTTTTGAAGTCATCTTCCAATTAGTGGTGGGTGCAATTGGCAAGGCAGGAATGGTACTTAGCTGCAGATGAAGAGATCTCAAAGACGACTGATGATGTTCCCGCTACAAGGATAGAAGCTTTCCCACGACCAGCAGAACAAGACTACATGGTGAGCAAGCGAGTTAAAGATATTGCAAGTTTTCGCGAAGTAGAGTCATTCAATTTTTTGTTAAATTCATTTTCTATTTTTAATTCAGTTCTCGTTAAACCGTCGTCATTTATATTAAATATAATAAATAGTATTTTTCTAGTTCACTTTAATCAATCTGCCTTAATTAGCCTTTTGATTTTTAATTCTCCTACTTAATGATTAGTGCACTATCACCCCACCCCTGTGATAAGAGTCCGTCCAAGCTTGATTATAAATTTTTATCTTTAAGTCCTCAACTTAAAGATTGGCGCCCTTTGCTTGCTTGGTTGCATTTCTCGTTTGATGATTGTTCTCCGAGAGGGGAAGTCACACCTTCCAAGATGCCAGTGAATACTTTGCCTGGTATACTAATAAATGAGATACCTCGACCTCGATAGATAGGTGCAATTACTGCTTTTGTCCAATCTGAAGGCACCTTACCAGCACTCCATGCTAATTTTACTACTCTATGAAGCTATTTCATCCCTGCCTTCCCACTATACTTCACCATTTCAGGTCTAATTTCATGTATTCCTGCTGCTTTATGATAATGAAGTTTATTTACCATCCTTTCCACTTACTCAAGCGTAATTTCACCAACATCATTTTCCTCCTCCCCATGAGCTTGGCTGTTCGCAACACCACCAGGATGATTTCCTTTTACATTGAGAATATGTTCAAAATATTCCCTCCACCTCTCCAGTGATTCCCTGGGATCTATTATTAGTTCACCTGAATTACTCAAAACACTGTTCATTTCCATTTTCCCTCCCTTCCTAAAATTCTTTATTACTGTCCAGAAAGGTTTCCCTGCTGCTTGACCTAGCCTTTCCAGGTTATTACCAAAATCTTCCAACGACTTCTTTTTGGACCGAGCTCGATAGCTGCAGTCGCTTAAATGCGGCCAGTATCCAGTAATCGGGAGATCGTGGGTTCGAGCCCCACTGTCGGCAGCCCTGAAGATGGTTTTCCGTGGTTTCCCATTTTCACACCAGGCAAATGCCGGGGCTGTACCTTAATTAAGGCCACGGCCGCTTCCTTCCACTTCCTAGCCCTTTCCTATCCCATCGTCGCCATAAGACATATCTGTGTCGGTGCGACGTAAAGCAAGTAGCAAAAAAAAAAAAACTTCTTTTTGGATTCAACAACTATTTGTTTCGCTCTGTTTCTTTTATCTGCGTACAAATCCCTGTCTGCCTCGGCCTTTGTTTGGAGCCATTTCTGATAAGCCATCTTTTTACGTTTACAAGCCGCTCTCACTTCATCATTCCACCAAGATGTTCGCCTTTTCCTATCTTTACACACAGTTGTTCCCAGGCATTCCCTTGCTGTTTCTACTACAGCATCCCTGTATGCCACCCATTCACTTTCTATATCCTGAACCTGCTTACTGTCCACTGTTCGAAATTTCTCACTAATCATATCCATGTAATTCTGTGTAATTTACTCGTCCTGGAGATTTTCTACCCTTATTCGTTTGCAGACAGATTTCACTTTCTCTACCCTAGGCCTAGAGATACTTAGTTCACTACAGATCAGATAGTGGTCTGTATCATCGAAAAATCCCAGGAAAACTCGTACATTCCAAACAGATTTCCTGAATTCAAAGTTGGTTGAGATATAGTCTATTATGGATCTGGTACCTCTAGCCTCCCATGTGTAGCGGTGAATCGCCTTATGCTTGAAGAATTTATTCGTAACTGCTAAACCCATACTAGCACAGAAGTCCAGCAAACGCTTCCCATTCCCATTAGCTTCCATGTCTTCCCCATATTTACCAATCACCCTTTCGTATCCTTCAGTTCTATTTCCAACTCTCGAATTGAAATCGCCCATTAGCACTATTCTATCCTTGCTGTTGGATCAAAAGTCTTTACAAACTGTACTTGACGGCTGTTAGAAAGGGAAGGGCAGAGTCTGGGGTAGGGCTCTTTATCAGGAATACCATTGCACGCAACATAGTTTCTGTTAGGCACGTAAATGAGCGAATGATGTGGGTAGATTTGGCAGTTGGAGGAATTAGGACTAGAATTGTCTCCGTGTATTCACCATGTGAGGGTGCAGTTGAGGATGAAGTTGACAAGTTTTATGAAGCATTGAGTGACATCGTGGTCAAATAATGTCGATTTGAGAATATTTTCAAATAGGTTTTTATTTTTTAACCTTGTAGATTTTCCTCGCGAAAGCTTGACATGCAGTCGATGTCCCCGACACTATAGACGCGAGAAAGTGATGTGACTGTTGCAACTTAAGGAAAGCATTCTCGATTAAAAACTTCCAATAAAATACAGATTACCGTTATATTTTTAGCAACATACTGACCTAATTAAAGTCGTATGTCACAAAATATACAGCTAATAATGGTCACTTCTCAAGAACTGCCCGACAAGTTAAGTTTTACGGGACCCTCGAGATGGCCGATAACTTACGCGCCAGGTAACTGCGATGTATGCTACCGATGGCGCTACCCGGGCGATGTCGAACGAAAATATCCATTCATGCGGAAGGCAATTTCCACACGTAGGTGGTAGAGCCGGCCATTAGTCGACTAACTTGTCTCATCTCTTCCTAGCCCCCAAATTTGCAACATTTTTGCAACACTATTCATTTGCCGGAAATAAATCAGAATAAATCCTACTGCCTTCCTTTGGATCATTTCCAGCTCTCGGATCAAGTAATTCTTGTGTGGGTCCCATACACATGAACCATACTCTAATTGGCGACTTATAAATTACTTACACGCCCTCACTTTACATACTTACGTCTGTTGTTAGGGCCATCAGTCCATAGACTAGTTTGATGCAGCACTCCATGCCACTCTACCCTGTCCTAATCTTCATTACTACGTAACTACTACATCCTACATCTGCGCTTATCGGCTTGTCGTATTCATACATCGGACTACTCTTACCGTCCTTACAGCCTTCACTTCCCTCAAAAACCAACTACGTAAGTCCCGTGTGTCTTAAGATGTCTCCTATCATTCTATCTATTTTTCTTGTCAAATTTAACCAAATCGACCTCCTGTCACCAATTCGATTCATTATCTCTTCATTCGTGATTCGATCTCTCCATCTCACCTTTATCTTTCTTCTATAATATCACATTTCAAAAGCTTTGATTCTCTTTCTTTCTGAGCTAGTTATCGTCCATGTTTCACTTCCATACAATGTCACGCTCAGTACGAAAGTCTTCAAATACATCTTTCTAATACCTATGGATACTCTTAGAGGATCGAATTAAGAAAAACAAGCCCACGTAGGCCCTACATGGCATTCGTAGATCTATAAAGGGCATTTGATAATGTTTACCAAGCTACTGTATTTTAAATACTGAAGGTGATCTGGATCAGGTACGAAGAAAGGCGAATTATCTACGATCTGTGCAAAGATCAGTCTGTAGTGATAAGAATCGTAAGGCTATGAAAAAGAAAATAACATTATTATTATTATTATTATTATTATTATTATTATTATTATTATTATGATTATTATTATATCTTCTCCAAAACTGTGTCCATACCATTCAGCATTCTCCGGATTTCTGGATCTTCTGTAGACTCAAGTATACTAAAAACAAAATAGGTAAATCTCAGAGTTTGAATTTGCTCTCCTTGCATAGTGATTTTTTTTCCAAATTCCACTTAGATTTCCTTTTCCGCCTGTTCTTTATAAATATTGAAAAGGAGGTGGAACAAAGTGCAGACTTGCTTCACTCCTTTCTGGATTGCTGCTTCTTTTTCATCAATTTTCGTTGGGTTCACAGAATCGTTGGGGTTGTTCTCCGTAAAGTCTTGTATGGGCTGTATTTCCCGACGACTAATTCAGTATAGACCTACATACTTAAATAATGTGCACGGTTTGCGGGTATTGTAATTCACTATTGGAACAGATTTTGAACAGAACAAAGAAAAATTTAATTCCCTACCCGGTAAGCAGTGCTGTAAATTTTTCGCCTATTTTCTACTGAGATAGAGAAAATGGTGGCCATTACCTTAGCTGATGTTCTGCCTACCGATGGATGAGGCTCCCGCCTCCTCTCTTAACACGCACACACTCAATAACGCGACGATCAATGGGACAAGTTAAGTTGAAAAAGCGTCGGCTTTTATACCCGAGAGGAAGGTTAGAGAAGGCTCTGGACTAAAACCAGACACCCCCTCTCTTTATTGGTAGATGAAAAAGGTACAAGAAGCATGTGATAGGCGGAAAATTAAATACGCAAAATTTCTGATTGGCCAGAATCCAAAGTTGGCGGGATGAGTAAGAAGTGTTGCAAACCTTGAATATCAAAAACAAAGAAAGTCAATTCAGTTCAGAAAACCTATAAACACAAAATTTCTTTAAATTTTTAGTAGTTCCACTTTTTAATAGAGACATCTATGGAGAAAAGTCCCAACTTCTTGAAATAGCTGTTGCAAATTTATGTGTTAGATAACGTTCTTCAAGGCCGAACCCATGAAAATATCCTAATGGTCTCCATCGTCATGAATCGCCGCTGAGAAGCAACCGCAACAACAACAACAAAAATAAACCATGATGTACATCATAAATACACAAGCATAACTTAGCGGCATAAAGGGTAGGAGAATACGGGTGTCATAACTAAAATCGAATGAGAACACAGTTTTAAAATATCACCATCAAAGGGGTTTATTGTCCTCCTGATAATTGTGGAAACTGATGCAATATATCCATACTGAATTTACACGAATAATTACATGTTTCGCAGCTAACATGTTGAAGATTGTTTCAATTTGTTTTGAGGACGAGACTAAGTACCATAGAATCATGAAATTTGATCAGGACCTCGGATATACGGAATATTAAACAAATAAATCACTCAAACTATCCTCATTAACACTGGGGTATATTTACATACCTTACACACAAGTCTAAGTGAAGACTATCCTAGATCCAACTTGATGAACAAAATAATAAACCCATTTAAAATAATACGCACTTAACACACAGGAATATGTCAACACGAATTGCTCTGGTTCGGAATCGAACCCAGCATACACACAATCAACCCCAGGATTGGAACCTTTGTTGACAAATCAAAATAAAATGCACTCACCACAATAACACACGACAATATAATACATACCAATGAGCACGGATCTCCACAGTGTGAGGTTCGAACAAGCGATCACTGGACTCCGCAGATGGGCACTGAAAACGCTAACTATCATATTCAGTCAAAAATGGCCGCATTACACTAGCTAATTATTGAGTCTATCTCTGACCAAAGTACTTTAAAAAAAAGGATAACCTTCTGAATGAGTCACATAACACATAAATCACATGTCTTGGAAACGGGACCCAAATCTTAACAACAAATGTTTCGCCTCAAATTTTTTTTAAAAAAATCGCTCATTTCCTTCTGCAGGGAACCCCTTGTGGGCGTATGCCTGTCACACGAAATATATGGTTTCTCAAATCGGTCAGTCGATACACATCTTAACTCATGCGCATAACGTCATTCTCAAATATATCTTTATCTGCCTTCACGGCTTTTATATTATCGTTGCTTATAAACTCATACTTGGCCCGTTAATACACTAGTTCACAGAAACATTTCATCTCATATTCCATTTCATAGCGGGTTTTCAATCATTCCATCTCAGAGTCCGGGTTTCCAATCTCTGTTGTATTCCTATGTTACGTTTCTCACTGTGCATTAACATAAAAACTCACTACTAAAAAGTTGGCAATTATAAATACTTCCATCAAAGATTATACTGTATTAAGTTCTAAGGATGACATTACTAATTTCTCAACTCACAGCCACTTATTTAATCTATGAACGAATTTAAAATCACCGTCTCCCGCCTGGCTACATGGGAGGACATAGTTCGAACCTCACGACGTTTCACTCCGGCGCTCCTTCCTTCCGTCGACTAAACTACATCAAAACACTACTCGCATGTATGATGATACAACTGGTTGATTGCCAGTCAACTGAAGAAAACATTCCAGTAGACATTACTGGCACTAACCATTCTACTCTAAGTCAAAATATGTAAAAAAAAAAAAAATACAACCCGAGAAAATTTCAAAATGAAAATGAATAATAAAATAAAAATCAAATCTACCGCATTTACAAAAACTAATTCACTCAGACTTGTTACTAATTGAACACTGTGCCCCTAATTAGCATATATACATATTAAAGGAGAGAAACCCTATCAATTATTACTTACAAATTAATGAAATTTAAATAGATATTCCGTTGTAATATGAGTTGTGCTAGTAAAATAAGAGTACTTAGTCTTTTCCTCTGGACACCTCGTGTAGCTACGGGACGCCCATCTTAATGATTTGCTGCCTCATAGCTTCCATGTTGACTGCTTTGATGACCAGGTCCAAACTGGAACTCCTAGAATGAAAATTCGTAATCCCTGGCACTGGAATCTCCTTGGTCTACGGCACAGAACACACACAGTTAGGCCCGTTACGTACGTCTGCTTCAAAGGCGCACTTTACGGCCCGATTTTCGATCCCAGGTGCCGGGATCAAAATACAAATACAGAGTTAGTAATTAAACGCCCACATTTATTTAGTAGTGACGTATTAGTGTCAATCCCTGTGCCTCTTCTCACAATAACTGATATTATAAGGGTTCCAATCCTCCCTTCTTTGTTATGATTGATGACGGTAACGATAACAAGAATAAGAATAATGGACTGCAACAGGATCCATTAATGGTATTTGTGATTCAATTAGTACTGATTTTGATATACGTTTCATACTAATATTGTGTATCTGCCAAATATTGTTGATATTTCACAATATACTTAAGAAACTTAGTATATCAATATTTTGCAATTTTGTGTTACAGTAATTAAACTTGGGAATAAATCTACCACTTAATTGTAAGTAATACATGAATGACGAAGTCTTTCTCTTCCTGAAATGTGTTATATGATTTTTTTATGTGGTAATAGAACTAATTTAACGAAATGCTTTACACGTTTTATATCATCATGTAAATGATGACAACGATGCCTTTTCAGGAGTGTGAAATTAACTCAGCCTCGAAATCGCTCCCTGCAATGTTCCAATGATGTACAGGATGAAGCAAGCTAGTACGAGCAAAGCAAGGAATCCTATCTGCACACCAAAGCAAAATTCCCGCAGAGAGCATTTCCCATACCACCGGTTGGGTTCCGTACAGTTTTCCGTCTGAAAACCGAGGTTAACTTCGGGAAGGTTATTGATGCGGGAAAAATCGAAGGGAGATGGAGCGTTGCTGACTTCGGAACAGTTGTACGGAGGGAGATGGTTGTTTCCATCTTGGGACGTATCTACATCTCGGATGAAGACAGTGGTTGCTGATGACAGTGAATGAGTGTCATTCACATCGACCTCCGTGTCGTCCGCTTCAGCGTCCTGAAACAAGAGATGAAGGCATACCACGCTTGTTATGGATCTGCACAAACTTAGATCTTATATTTAAAAGATATAATCCCAGTGATAGATGAAAAACCATGGCAAGTAAACGAAATTAATTACTTAAGACGTACATTCTTTCAGTATGGTAGAGTACTGACAGAGTTGGAACAAAAGAGTAGGAAAGATGATGCACTGACTTCATAGCTAGGATTAACAACGTTATGCAACATGTGAAGCCAATTTCCAAACGAAAATTATTCTTACATAGCTTTGTTCACAGTTAAACTCTCCTACCTGAAAATAAGGCATCATACCCATCAATTGAAGTTAATACGACATTAATGTAGCGAATTTGATTGCAGGCACAGGCAGTGGTAAAAGCGATAGGAAGAAATCCAGATGAAGAAAGGGCTACGTTAGAAATCGTTCCCGGACATTTTACCGAAGACATTTTATTGTGTTCCTTTCTCTTTCCGAACTTCCTCTCAGATAATGCTTTGTTTCTGAGTTTGTTTGTGTTTTGCAGAAGGCGACCTTATGTAGGTACTGATTACGGTTTTAAGTATTTTTTAAAATATTCGGGTGTTCATAAAGTCAAAGTACTCAACATCCCTGATTTTCTTACTGAGGTTAAGCGTATGTTAAATCAACTAATTTAGTGATTATGTTTAATTAGTTGAAAGAAAACACAATTAAAACTCTGGACATGTTGAGAATAAGTACAAGCACAACGCAAAGTTGTTTTGTCAAGAAAGGCATTCCCGCAATTAAAGTTCAACTGGATATGTTAAGGAAGAGGCCATGGTCTCGAATAAAGTACAACCCAGAATTTACCTGGGGTGAAAATGGGAAAACACTTAAAACTATCTTCAGGGCTGCCGAGAATGGCATTCCAACATACCGTCTCCCAAATTCAAGCTAACAGCTACACCGCCCGAAACACGCATCGAACTCACCCGATATTTCCTTTCTTGTGATTATGATAGTCTGCTGTATATTTCCAGGTTTATATATTGCCCATTAACAGCTGTGAATTTTATGGCATACATATTTCAGTGTACTACATCCATTTCATTGCACAGCATAGAAATAATTTTTTTCTTAATATCACTTGGGTCACCTCCTCAGTAAGACCACCCTAGTATTCCTGCAACCATTAATTCGACGGTCGCCACTCGATCTTTTTCTGCCTAACCGAAGCTATCATGCGTGCTAGCGTTTTGAAAAGGAGGAATTCCATCTTGTATCCTACACTACCGGTACCCCTTATAATGCCAAAATATCTTCTGTCTCTTCTTTTCTTTCCTTACTCGAGTATCGCTAATTTCTAACATACTCTGTCGTATTCTACTTGCCGACTCAGCTAATTTTACTTTCTTCCTGCGCTTTAAAGCTTTACAGTCTGTCGAAAAACACTATTTATTTAACATAAAACAATATAACGTACCTATAAAAACTACGCACAATTAAACAAAGTATGACATGTTTCGTCTACAAGTACCCACCCTCAGATTCCATTAAATCACGTTAAATCTTGCGTAAATGTACAGTATAGTTTTTCCTTGCTTAAACTTGAAATGATTAAGATTTCGTGATATTATGAACAAGTAATGGCAAATAATGGTTGTAGTAGTCTTCAACTGTCACCTTATTGACTTAGAGAAATATTTCCGTTCTTAGCTGCTAATCAATGGTCCGTTTCCTTCCGAAACTGTGTCCGCAATCTTGAGCGCTGGAAAATCTATTTATAAAAATTATAATCTATTTATATAAATAATATAATAATAAATATAATAATAAATAATATATAATCTATTTATATAAATAAATAAATAAATAACATTACAAATTTAGGTATAGTTTTCTGGCTTCTTGGCTGAATGGTTCAACGTGGCAGCCTTCGTGATTCAGGGTTTCCTCGGTTCGGTTCCTGGTAGGGCTGGGATAATTCCTCCTACTCTGGTAACGCGTTCTTCCGATCATTATAGAAGCACATAATAGTTGGATTGGTATCGCGATGAGCACACTCGACGTAAAACTGGACCAAGACCACAAGTACATGTACAGCACATATCACATCCGCGACCCTACTGGGGTGTGGCAGAGAAAGAAGAATGCACGCAAAATGTGCAGTAACTAGAAGGGGATAAATGAAATGGCGTATGGCTTTTAGTGCCGGGAGTGTCCGAGGACATGTTCGGCTCGCCAGGTACAGGTCTTTCGATTTGTCTCCCGTAGGCGACCTGCGCGTCATGATGAGGATAAAATGATGATGAAGTCGACACATACACCCAGCCCCCGTGCCGGAGAAATTAACCAATGATGGCTAACATTCCCGACCCTATCGGGAACCGAACTCGGGACCCCTGTGACCAAAGGCCAGCACGCTAACCATTTAGCCATGGAGCCGGACACTAGAAGGGGATGAATCCTATCGACAATTGACGTCACTACTATGACTAGACCGGTCATCCTGCTACGACTTACCAGTTCATTCTTCGAATAAAATTCCCCTTATATTTCAATTGGATGCAAAAGTAAGCTTCTGTGATCTCCGAGTATTACTTTGAATTGTCAACTTCTGTTGACTGCGTGACATTTCGGTTCCGACTGCCATAGAAAACTCTCAACGAATTTAATTCAAACCAACCACGGGGTATTACTAGTCTTAACATATGCTTCTTGTTGAACTTTCAGCCTGTATAACAAATATTTCATTGCATGACCTATGGTACTCATATAGTGACAATGGCTTCCTACCAAGGGAGCGAAGTTTCGAATCTCGCCCAATGTATGTAGGAATTTTAGAAATAAAGTCACGTCCATTTGGTTCGAATTCCACGTAAAACTAGAGGTCTTATGGCTATGAACAAGATATCATCAGTCACGAAAAATAATTGCGACTAAAAGGGGCCCCAGGGCTCTGAACTTTGGAGCATGGGTTGGCGACCACGGGGCCCTTAGCTGAGTCCCGGCATTGCGTCCACTCGTGCCACGCTCCTCACTTGCATCTATCCTATCCGACCTCCCTTCATCAACTCTTGTTCTTTTCCGACCCCGACGGTATTAGAGCACTCGAGGCCTAGGGAGTCTCATTTTCACACCCTTCGTGCCTGTTGTCTTCCTTTGGCCGATACCTTCATTTTTCGAAGTGTCGGATCCCTTGCATTTTTATCTCTGATTAGTGTTATGTAGAGGATGGTTTCCTAGTTATACTTCCTCTTAAAAAGATAATCACCACCACCACAACCACCATCTATTTGGTAGATACTGAACCCATGACCTTTGGCCCAAGGGTTCAATACATTTATAGTGTTGTACTTTAATCTTTGAAAAGGGAAAGTCACACAACACTAAAACACTGCGCAAAATCATTGTTGCATCGTGTAATACGTATCATTTTTTCTTTAAAGAATAACAGGAATTTTACTTTAAAAAAAAGGAAATACTGCCATTCCCATGCAATGGACTGTAAATCGTAGCTTCTACGCTTAAAACTTGTACCTTTGTAGATTGTAACACAAAAATTATAACGTGTCAGTTTTCTTTGAATGAATAAATATAAGAACATAACACAGACTGTTCATAACGAGCGTTGTATAAATCAAACCAGAATATCATGAAAAGGTCAGTTTTTGTTGCGATTATAGGGTTTTATTTTAAATAATGTACCCCAGTCAACACTTCGCTGGGTAGTGGAGGAGAGCTTCGTAATCACGATCGAACCTCAATGCTCCCTCGTTTCCCTGCAAAGTTTGTCCGCTATCCCGCTTCACTATGACGCATGCTTGCTACGCCAGCCCGGCCGCACTGGGCTAGCCTCAACGGGCGCCCAGTTGACCACCTCTGTCTTAGAGGATCGAATTAAGAGAAGCAAGTCTACGTGCATGGCATTGTTAGATCTAGAAAATGCATTCGTAAATGCTGAATGGACCATTCTAATCGATAATTTGAAGGTGATATAGATCAGATAGCGACAAAAAATAATTATCTACAAACTGTACAAAACTCCGTCGGAGGAGATAAGAATGGGACGCTATTAAAAAGAAGCAACAATCCAGAAAGGAGTAAGGCATTGCAGCAGTTTGTCCCCACTCATTTTCTATGCTTATATAGACCAGGCAGTGAAGGGTAATTTGTAAAAGGAATGACAATCCTAGGAGAGGAAATCCAACTCTGACATTTGCCTACGATATTGTTATGAAAATAAATAAATCCAAAAGAAAATTAATGGAGTGCAGTCGAGCGAATTCTAGTGATGCGGTAAATATTACATTAGGAAACGACGTATTAAAACAATTAGATGAATATTGTTACTTGGGTAGTTGAATAACTATGGCAGAAGTACGGAGGACATAAAATGCAGACTAGCACAAGCGAGGAAAGCCTTTCTTAAGAAAAGAAATTCGCTCAATTTGAACATTGTTGGGGAATAGAAACATATTTTGATTACTTTCGTACGGAATGTGGCACTGTATGGAAGTGAAACGTGGACGATAACTAGCTCAGAAACGAAGATAATGGAAGCTTTCGAAATTTGGTTTTAGAGCAGAACGCTGAAGATAAGATGGATGGATTGAATTACTAATGAAAAGGTACTAAATCGAATTGGTGAGAGGAGAACGATTTGGAGACATTTCACAACAAGAAGAGAGAGAGAATTATAAGACACATTCTAAGACACCCAGGGCTTGTTCAGTTGGTTTTTGAGGGAAGTGTAGGTGGTAAACGTGGTAGTGGTAGACCAAGGTATGAATATCAGAAAACAGATTAGAGTAAATGAAAATGTTAGCACAGAATTGGGTGGGATGGGCAGCTGCATCAAAAACCGTGACCCCATCGCCAACAATATAAGGCTACTTACCATTCCTTACCACATTTAAAAGCGCTACTACTTTTGAGGCATTCGTTTCTATCAAATTTTCTTTTTAACTGCGACTAAGGATGATTCATTATCACTTCAGTTTCTCTATAGAGGTGGTCTGGTTTTATCAGCAGCACATCTAGAATATTTTTTATTCCATCACTTTCAGTTTCAGCTTTCCTTCCCATATTAACTCAATCACCATTTGTTGGTCATGCTTTCTGTCGTTCTCATTACCTTCCCAATTACTCTTAGCTAAGTTCAGATCATCCGCTACAATAACGTTCGTTTCTCTGTCCTTCCCCATATAGCTGATTACCTTATCAAATAAATCCGCATCAGTTTCAGCGCCAGCCTTGCCAGGTCTGTACACTCCAAAAATATCAAGTTGCCTATTATCTTCATAGATAATTATTACACATAAATTTCGTGTTTCTGGTTCTTAACTGTTTCTTAGCTTACAAGATATCCTTTCACCAGTATCGATACTCCCCTCCTATCGTTCCTAACTGTCTCGACGATAAACTTTCAAGTTCCGTGAGAAAGTTTCCACTTCCATAATATTACTTCTCAGCCATGATTCAGTTCCTATTACCATATCTGGTAAATATGTATCATTTCTTAATGTTCATATTATCACCTAACTCTCTATCATTGGTAAGTTTACGCAACGTAAACAATACTGTGCATTTTTACGCACGATTTAAGTGATTTGATAGAATCTGAGGATGTTCTTGTAGAACGAAACATGTCATTCTTGGTGTAATGGGGTTTATTGTTTACGGGTACGTTTATAGTGTTATATTTTTAATGAAGTTTTTGTTTGACAGACTGGGAAGTTTTTTATGTCCTATTCGTACATTTCACAGTTGCACAATTTCTATGCATTTTAATCTACCTAGTTTATCACAGGGCTTGAACCAAATGTGTATCCCGTAAGATTAGTGATCTCTGCAAACAATTTTTCCTATGTCTTTCCACTCTTGCTTTATCTTTGCTGTTCTTGTCGATTGCTTTATTTCCCATTTCGCAAACCAGTCTGCCCATCTAGTTCTTTGCCTTCCCACGTTCCGTCTTCATTCTCTGGGATCCAACATTTTCATTTTGTGAGTCCATCGATTTTGGTCCAGTCTGATCGGCTGTTGTCAGAGCGTCTTTCATGCGGTTCTCCTTCCTATATCTTCGTTCCCTATTCTGTCTCTCAATGACTCCTGCAGTATTTCTCTTTCCATTTTACGCTGGCACATTTGGATCATTTGCGTTTGTTTTAGTCTTAGTGCCCCGGTTTGGCATCCATATAGTAGGACCAGCATCACACATTTTACACTTACACTTCAGCCTTAAGAGTGAGTTTCTGACTCTTGTCTGTCAGTATGAACTTTGGAGACCAGAACTTCTTCCATGCTTGTCCTATTCGCCGTTTGACCTCTTTCTCTGAACAGTTTGAGAATGATATGTTCTGACCAAGGTATACACATTCCTCTACGTATTCTGGTGTTTCTCCATTTACGCTGATTGGAGTTTCCAATGTTTTGGTCATAAACTTTTATTTTTCATGGCCTGCTTCTTTTCTGGTGTTGTCTAATTCTATTATCATTTGTTCTAGCTCCGTTGCCGACTCTGCCACCAATACGATGTCATCTGTAAACCGTAAGTGCGTTAGTCTTGTTCATCTAATTTGATTCCGTATTTGTTTTCCCAATCTAGTTTTCTGAACTAATTCTCCAGTAAGCACGTGAATAATTTTGGTGAGAGAGGTCACCTTGTTTTTTTACTCCTCTTTCTATCTTGATGTTCTTTCCTTCTCTCTCTGTTTTTATTCTGGCCTCGCTACCGTCGTAAAGTTTTTCTAAGAGTCTGATGCTTTTTTTCTGGATACATTGTTTGCTTAGTGCTTCTAAAACGTTTTCCTGTTCCACGGAGTCGAAAGCTTTGTATTGTAGTCCACAAATGCTATATATAGATCCAGACTGAATTCTTGTGTTTTCTCGATCAGTTGATTCACTGCTTGTAGGTGGTCCGATGTACTCTAACTTGTTCTAAATCCTGCTTGTGTCACTGGTTGTTGTTCGTCTAGTGTTTTCGTCGTTCTCTTGCTTAGGATCTTCATGATCAGTTTGTAAAAATTTACAATTAGATTGATCGGTCTGTAGTTATTTATATCGTCCTTGGCTCTGGCTCATTTTTTATGCAGGAGTATGATGATATTTTGTTTCCACTCGCTTGATATGTCTTCTGATTCGAGTATCTTGTTAGATAGCGCAGTGATGAATAGGGTTATGTCTTTTTCACCCCATTTTAGCAATTCATTGTAGATTACATCTTTCCCTGGCGATTTTGCATACTTTGCTTCCCTTATGGCTGCTCTTTATTCACTGGGTAGGATGGATGGCATTTCTTCCTCAATGTCCTCTTTTGCCATCTTGTGTTCGTGGTAATGTGTACCAATTTGGGAGTTATTTGTATGTAATTTCCTATAGAATTCTGTCGCTTGTGTCATTATCTGCTCTCTCGTGGCTTGTCTTTTACCACTGTTGTCTTTCACTCCCAGTATCCAATGTTTGTTCGGATTTAATCCCTTCCGAATCTTCTTTATTGATTTTGTGCTCTCCGTGATTTCTTTGACCACTTCCGTGTTGTGGTCTCTGATGTATTTTCGGATTTCCTTTTTTTTTTGCTATTTGCTTTACGTTGCACCGATGGGATAGGAAATGCCTAGGAAGTGGAAGGAAGCGACCGTGGCCTTAATTAAGGTACAGCCCCTGGTGTGAAAATGGAAAACCACGGAAAACCATCTTCAGGGCTGCCGACAGTGGGCTCGAACCCACTATCTCCCGAATACTGGATACTGGCCGCACTTAAGCGACTGCAGCTATCGAGCTCAGCTTTCGGTTGTTTAGTGATTGTTGTATATTACAGCCTTTTGCGTTCGTTTTCTTTGGCTTGTGGTTTCAAACGTTCTCTTCCTTCGATCAGTCCTTTGGTGCTATCCTTTAGTTTTGTTCTATTCCTTCTACTGTTTTCCGGTGTTGAGGATTGCTTGACTGCGAGGGATATGCAATTTACGAGCTCTGTATAATATTGTTGTGCCTTCAAATCTGTTTGCTGGTTAAGCTCTTGGAGGTTGTGTTGTAATGCTTGTGTGTATTCTGTTCGATCTGTGCATTCGGGGTTTGGGGATTTGTTGTTGAAATAGTGCCAGTTTTCCTGCTTTATTCTCGTTTTCAGTCGGACAATTCTGTGGTCTATATCAAATTTTAGACAATTGATAACTTGGATATCTTTGACCACTTCTAGGCTATCGGCTGGGATGTAGTCAATTTCATTTTTGGTTTCTCCATTCGGAGCCATCCATGTCCATTTACTATCCAGGTTTTCCTTGTAAAAGGTGTTTACAATTTTTAATCTTTGTCCTAATGCAAACTCTATGAGTCTGTCTCCCCTTTCACTTCTTGTTCCGTATCCATATAGTCCCATGGGTTCTTGTTCTTCGTATTTCTTTTCCATACTTTACTTTTGAAGTCACCAATTACGAATGTTCTGTGTGCTTTTTAGTCAGTTAGTGTGTTTTTTAGGAGTGTGTAGGGGTCTTCCATCTCTTCCTGTAGCTATATTCTGTTTTAGATGGCTTTTAATTATGAATCTTACGCCTTTTTGTAATCTTTTTCCCCTATGTAGGTAAAAATATCACCATTTTATTTTTCCATTATATCTTCGCCGTAGTGTCTGACTTCGCTGAGGCCTAGTATATCGAAATTCATGTTCTTGAGGGCGTCCCTGAATGTACCTCCCTATAAATCATCTAAACAACCCCCCTAAATTATATATACAATTGAAGTTCAAGTGAAGGCCATCTTAATATAGATCCATATCTCCAACACAAGCATTTGTATCTACAAATCTCACTTCTAATTTCCCATATACCCATTCCATATTCCCATTTAAATTCCCAATTAAATTCCAGACAGTATCCCTCCTACCCATTATGCCATTCATAACAATCTCTCCTTCCTTAAACTTTTTCCGTACTGCCGTAACCAGATCCCACACCTCTCCAACTATGTTAGTTCATATTCCTACTTGCCTTACGTTATTGGTCTTTTCGTGTAAAATTACCACTTTCTCCTTGCCCTCCTCGTTCCCTTTTATTTTCCTCAAATTCTGTCTTAACCTAATTCCTGAACAATACTCCAACCTGTTTCCCTTTCCTAAACACACTTTTCCCACATACCTAATACTTGAGTCACCCATCACTAGAGCCTCAACCCCACTCTCCTCATGAGGTTCCGTCCTCTCCTTTTCTCCCTTAAATTCCTTGACGCCTGCAGAACCGACTTTTTCCTCCCTCTTCATCCTCTCACTACCCTGTTACACCCCCTCTTCCTATTCTTTACTCTACGTTTCCCTTTCATACTGTTGCATTTCCTCTTGTCTTGCCCCACCTCTGTAATACTTACCTCATCGCCATCTTCCCTATGCGGATATTCCTGCAATAACTCATACACATTTCTCATCGATGCCTCTCGTGGGACCGCTCCCTGAAGAAAAACCTTAGCCCGCTTGTTCCTTCCCCCTAAATGAGCTCACCTGCTTTCAACACCTTCTCCCCTTCCTTCCCCTCCTTTTTGGATGCCTACCATATCCTGTATATTGATAGAGGGAGATGTCTCTGCATTTCTGTCATCAATTACAAGTCTACTTGCTGTAGGACGATGCTCATAATACGTTCCCAAGAGCGTCGTCTATTTGGTGATCAGGATAAATATAAATGTTAGCTATCAATAACTTACTAGAGGAATGCTGCGAATTTTCAAGATATAACGATACTTCATTTTCTAACATTTCTTGTTGGATTTGAATAGTGTGTTAATATGCTTACCATGGGGCATACACTCGTCTCTTCATCTATGGACCTTGGAGGAGTGGGTTCAATAGTATCCTCTTTAAAGACTACCATCCCATTATTTTCCTTATACTCAGCCATCAGGGATCTAAAAAGACGGAAGAATGAATTAATAACTGATCATAAAAATCACTTTTGAGTAATTTCATAAAAATATGCAGTGATTGAATTGGGGTGTGATATTAAATTATAAATTTAGATCGAGATAATACGATCCTAGAACTTTTTAATATAATGAGTTTGTTTGGAAAATTACATTGCATTTCCTTCTATATCGTTAATGTTTAGTAGTAAAGGTAAAAATAAGGTAACTGATTTCATGCTAACGCAAATCTGCTTCAAAACAAAAATTCTGGTAAATGTACCACTGCTAGAATTTGAAGCAGTTACTATGGAAATAGGGAAAGTAACCGGAATTTCAATACGTATGTCTATCAAAAAACAAAGTGGAAATGCAAAGTAGTCAAATTTAATCTCTACAGCTTCCTGCATGTCTATTGAAGGTGGTGAAACGCTAAAGAACAGATCAAAATACTTCTAAATTATTTTTAATTTTTATTATGATGTATAGTTGTTGTTGCTTGTTGTTTAAAGGGGCCTAACATCGAAGGTCATCGGCCCATTATGATGTATAAGTCTAGGCGGATATAAATCAAAATCTGTGTTTGGTGATAAATTCAGGAATTGGCTAACACTTTCAACGTGTGCCTTACGACTTCAGTTCATGGTTACCGCGCATATTATATGCATGAAGGAAGTTATGATTTTTCCGATGACATAAAGTCACTCGTAGTACCTGCATACACTCTTATAATACCAGGCGCAGAATGTGGGCGGTTATTTAGTACAATGAACACAATTGTTTCTTCTCTTAGAAATTAACTACTTCCAAAAACATCAGCTGCTTTCATCTTTGTATCATTAGTGGAACTTACTCTCAGTGGTTTTGATTGCGAAAAATACGTGAAGGAATGGTTAAAAAAGTCGTCGTCGTGCAGATTATTAATGCCTTCCAGCACACGCAGAGAGATCTCAAATCTTTGACAGGGTTAGTGAAAGGAAAATATCTTAAAAGTACGTATGTACATATATTCTGATACAAATACTTCATTAGTATCAGAATTCAGTATAATGATCAGAGAGGTTTATTGAATATTATGGATCAGCTGGGAAGCATAATAAACCCCTCCGCTCTCCTTTATCCTATTTCAAGTACCGTACGAAAAACATATAGGGTAATAAAAATGAATGCGACAAGGCGTAACAGGTTATGCGGGATGGCAAACTAATCATTTTCCAAGAAGGGGCCCGAAGTCTGTAAATACATGATTTGGGCTCTGTTGGGCGTTAGAGTTCTGCAACGCATTAGATATGATGACTGGTGTGCGTTCCACATTTTTTCAAGAAACCTCCATCAAGCTAATAATTGAATCAGATCGTGTATTAACCATTCCCATCTACTTCCAGATTGATGACAGGACATTCATCGTCAATGCAGGGATTTATTCACAAGGTTTGCAAGGTTCACAAGGTTCACAAGGTTCACAAGGTTCACAAGGTTCACAAGGTTTCAGTCTCTGCGTGGGTCTTGCGATAAGGTACTCTTTTGATGCTGCAAGAACCTAGTACACCATAACCTTGATAGTACCACACACAATAACGTCTTTCACCATGTACACCAATCTGTGCACCGACGATGTGGTTTCTGTAATCAAATTCGACTTCGAAAATTCGAACCGATGCTTGTATCCTAGTGCAAGTTGTTGCGCTCTGGTTGGGCTGGTCGAGGTTTTTTGACAAAATTTGGAACGGACGCCTAATACATTATCCCAAGCCTTTTCAAACTGATGCCCCATAGCGCCCAGAAAAGCATACATACCCGGGCACCAGTCTCCTCCTGAAATATTAACAATTTGCCGTCCTGAACTACATGCTAAGCGTTGTCGTTTTCATTTCGAATCATCCAGCTTATTTGTTGAATGAGGTAAAGGGGGTAATCATCATTCAAAAGAGGAGGGGGTATATCTAGATAATAATCCATTATACACCCTTATTAAAACAGAAAAAGAATGAGGTCCGAGTAATGAATGTGTAGATCAGGTCTGTACAACAGGGCTGCTTTTGGTCAACAGCGCCTGGCAGCGGTGGACGACTCTTGCAATAGGGGCCACGCCACACGACTTACCGCTGTTATCATGCCGCACTGTACTAATACACATGGAGCACATCCTGCAAACGATTGTGAATACTATTGCGTTCCCGCCACGTGACTATACACCGTTCGTAAAATATGACATCCTTTCAATCATCTATTGTATGTCAGTTATATTAAATAAATTTGTTAAGATGTCGTACCAAGTGACCGGGTATAGCAAAACGCAAAATGTAAGCTTTAATCTACGATACAGTGACATGGAGAACGCACGGAACAGCGAACTGGAGGAGTAACGAACTCCAAGATATTATTAATGCAAGTGTCACTCATAGCTGCGGCGTATCACATGTGGTCAAACGGCAGCTTTCCAATTGAAGAACCGTTTTAATTATGGTAGTTCAAATCCTACATCGTACAAACTAGTTTCCATCGATATGAAAGTTCAGTGCGCCGTACGCAAGCAGTAAAACGCCGCTATTATTGATTTTGAGCGCTGCGCACACTACACTGCTATAGGCCTACGTTCGGAAGGAAGTCGCTACATTTTCTCCACGTACGAATACTTTGTCATGCTCCTTATCAATGGGTAGTAAGACATAATTCTTTGCAGGCCTGTGTCTGTTTTAGGAAGGATATACGGACAGGCAACATCCGACTGAAAATACTTTTCTCTTTTTCATAGCATGTAGCCTCCGAAGATGCCAGGCGGAAGTCTCTCTAGTTGACGCCGTATAAGCGACATAAGACTCCGTGAGGATGAGGCTTACGTATGATGAGTTATAATGCTGAAGGCAGCTCACACATCTAGCCTCCGAGCAACCGAAATTAACCGATGAAGGTTAAAATCCCACACCCGGCCTCGAATTGTGCCCCGGATGCCATGAACCAATGACCAATACGCTAACCTTTTAGCCATGAGCCGGACAAATTAAACTCGTGTCCTCGTGTGGAAGTGGTGCAGATTTTCAGACACACCCACAATGAAGGTGAGCTGCATGTACCACGCACGAGCCCTATTGCCGATCTTAAAAATCTCACAATACCGAGAATTGAAGCCGGGCCTCCAAGGACTGCAGCTAATATTGCTAACCATTACTCTACGAAGGCGGACTCCGCAGTGTTGAAATTCGCTTAACAACAACAGTGGGAACTTACTGCAGATGATGCCTAATGTTCGAGAGAAGAGTAAAACGTCCGTTGAGAATGAGCAAGATATTCTGTGCACAGCTCGCAATAACCCACACACGAATACACACGCAACTGCACAACACGTGAGTATTAGACAATGGTCCGTACTATGAATACAGCATGAGCACAAAAATCACCCCTGCCATCTACAGCTGAACTAGGAGCTCCTCGTTCGGGATATTGAAGCTCGAATACATTTCAGTCAGTGGCCGTTAAGAAAATTGGAATATGTTGCAACATTCCTGTCGAAAATCTTGTTCTCAGACGAATCGCGTTTCCATAATAATGAAACTGTCAACCGCCACAATACTCACTATAGGAATGCTGACAATGCCCACTGGGTGCGACAGGCAGCCTATCGAGTGCAGTGGGAAGTAAATATATGGTGTGGAAACCTTACGTGATGGCCTTATTTAGACCGTATTTCCTTGAGGGTCATTTAACAGGCGAACGCTACCTGCAAATTCTACGCCGTGAACTCCCAATTCTGCTCCAGGAAGCGCTTCTTGTAGAACGTGTAACGATGTGGTTTTAACAGGACCAAGTTTGACTACATGTCAATGTTTGCCACCGGAAAGAATCTGAATGTGGCACATCCAGGAAAATATGTAGGAAGGCCCACGAGATTGAGGGATTAACGCCATTACTTACTCCTGTGAGGGCATTTCATACAAACAGTTTACACCCAGAAGCCAGAACATCCCAAATGCTTCCGACAACCCATTGTCAAAACTTGCAGATATACTGTACGACTTCGGCTATACTGTAGCGCACTGAAATATCCGTACAGCGACGTGCCCAGATGCGCAAAAACTAAGCAGGTCATCACTTCGAACGCTTGCAAACGAAAGTAACGAATCATTGTTAATGCAGTTTCTTTTCCCCCCCTCCCCCCTTCCTTTCTTGTTTTCGCCCGGCCCTGATGAGACGACTTATCGGCTATTCTTAGTGACACAAACACTTTCATTCACTGGATATCTGCGTAAACGAGGATATTTTAGGTAAATTAAGAGACGGTAATAACTAATTAAAAAAGCGTGTCCTTGCCCTGGATCCGCTTAGTCATACTGTACCGTACCCAGGGGTAAATACCCTCTAGGACGATGCCTCCATTCCTGTATGAACATCCGACTAACTCAGGGTTGGGCAGAGTGTGGGTTGGTTGTCGATTGGGTCAGGATAAAAGTCGAAGTTCTACACTAAAATATCAATCAATGACAGGAAATGGAGGTATAACACGAATGAGAAACAATCATAGGGGGTAAGATGGATTTATTAACAAATATCCCCGATCAAATCACACGAAAATAATTGAATAAAAAAAATAATAACTTGTAAAAAATGAACTCAAAGTAATAAAATAAATCGAAATCAGAAACGTTAAATGAGTGATAATACAAATTTGACATTAAAAGAAAAACAAGTTCAATAAAGAACATATATAAAAATCAAGACTGAGTATCTTCTCATAGTCCAATGTTTATGTTGTATGGCAACAAGTGTATGCAAACACTGCCATTGGTATTTCGGTATGGAGTTTCACATTATCGCATCCCAACGATACGGTTTCAAAATTAAGTTACTCCCGAGAATCATCAAACTATTTCCGTAAAATCAAAGTTACATCATGTGAAAAATTACGACGGAAAGAAAAAATACTTAAGATGCACCGGACGCTATGTAAGGTATGCAAAATACTAGGGGCAAATCCTACACTATATTTACAATAATTCAAATCATCAAACTAAACATATATATACATCGGATATCGAGTAAAGTCTTAAATGCTACACTGCTTCTAATGTGAATCCCGGTTCACTACAAAAGATCTAGACAGAACTAGATAAACCATCAATACATCAGCACTCGGGCTGTTCCCTTTAAAAACAACGAGACAAGGTATACAATCACAAAATAATAAGGTAAAACCATCCTGTAAGAGAAAAACATATAAATAATCCTTGATGTCATGAAGAAAGCAATGGGCAACATTGCCTCCTTCTGCTGCGTTTGAGCGCTCAACAGCGCGGTCATCCGTCATATACTTCCGGGTAGATTACGAGCTGTAAAGAAATATTGAACTCCACTACGCTAAAGATTGGATTTTGTCTCCCGTGGCCGCCACAAGGAAATACTGTCTCTTTCACACATGCCGATAACACAGGCCAGGACTCAACTTGCCATGAGATAACGCCCATCATCAACTACACGGAAACTCCCGTATATTAATTGCTTCTTAGCATGCTTGGGCCATTTAACAACATCAGACTCAATAGTCTGGAATTAACACTGTCCATTCTGATCACAATATACTCAGAAGACGCTAGGCAGGCACACACACATCTGCACAATTTCTCTCTATCTTGTCAGGCATACAATCGGCCTGTACCAATACATTATAATTAAGCATGCAATTATTATCTCATCATTCCTCATGAATCCTACTGGCCTTTCCACATAACGAGACGCTGTTCAAGTCCTTGGCAGACCATCAGGCAAACAGAATCCAACTTAACTTCAAAGATCTTAATTTAACAACGACGTTCTGCAGCTCCTTCTGGCAGCTTCTGTAAAACCATGCATCATGCAAAATAGCTATACCTGTCTCTCTGAATGACCGAAATAAAATGAATTGATACGTGTTTAACGTAATACAAAAATGAACCTGTCGATCTAGCCCTTCTAGCATATATTTCAGGAAAACTCGGAATATCCTACGCTAAGTACTATATTTACAACAATAACTGATCCTATCAATCCCTCATTTTCCCAAACATCTAATCATAAAGCAAAATAAAAATAAAATAAACATGCATTAATCTCGTACCCGAATCTACCATAGTGACAAAATTAAACAAATACATGCCGTCAGGCTTACTTTAAATGAAACTGAAAATTCTATCTACACTGCCCTAGTACCTTAACATAACTTACATATCATGCCATATATAATACGTGCATCTTACTTTAGATGACTCTCGGGGAACCAGGATAGCAGCTTACATCCCCACTAATTTTGGGATCTACACCATGTTAATCACATCCTTAACATGTGGGAATGCACTTCCTTCCTCTGCAGGTGTATCCATCATCTTGCTGGAAAACAATTCACTGGAACACAGAAGACTATAGTTGATAACCTCTTCGCTGCTTAATGCTGCGAGCCGAAATACCCTTTCTTTTACCAGATCAGCTAACACACTGATTCACATATATATAACACACTTCACTAAAAGGGTAAAATTACAGTTTTAAAAGCAGCCCACGGTTCGGTACGGAAGTTCCACGCGAATACGCGCCCGTCGCGAAATAGTGAAACACTAGCACGTTTCCACAACACTTGTTACTCAGCGGTCACTACACCGTCTTTATCGATTAAAAGTAAACTCTGTCAAAGCACAGTAAATATTACGACTGCACAATTTGAAGTATCAACGAGAACCAGTTACTATTTCTGGAATAACGCCACGTTAATTACAATCACCAGTCACAGAGTTGGTACATCCGCACTGTTCAAACTTTTCCTACAGAGTGCCGAGTTAGTACATCCGTACTGCTCAAATTTCAACTACAGACTGACGCTCTCCAGAGCTTGGATTACTGAGGAGGCTTCGGTGACGCTAATATTGTTGGGGGTTCCCGGTTATCTGAACCAACCACCAATCAGAGAGTTCGTCATGTATGATGATACAATACTTATTGTGATATATTTATAAAACACAGCTCAAACATTAGCAAATCTCTTCCACCAATTTCTATAATACATTTCCAAATATATCTAACTTCAGAAACTGTGGAAAACCGATTGTTTACAGAAACTGACTTTATCCACAGAGCATGTTGGTCATCCTGGAATTAACATTTAGCGCGGTGTAGCCTCCATGTTTGCCAAATCCTTAAATTCCCATTGGCTGAAATATCTTGCTTGGTCAGCATGTAATACACGTGTCGGTCCTTGCCAGCGCTTGGGTACGCTTACTTTCTCACGGTCATGCGGAAATATGAAGCAACATCCAGCGACTTACAGTCTTGCTCAACATCCGGTATTAACTATCTTGGGATACGATGCTTTAACATATTAGACTGTATCTTTTATTAATAAATTCACATATATGGTCAAATAATATTCCAATTATTATTATGGGCCGGTCGGATACGGCTCATCCTCCTCTTACCCAGGGAAAAAAATTTAATATGGAATATTTTTTTTTCTTAATGTATTATTGGACTATTTATTATCATCTGGATATATGTAATCTCTTTCCTTTAGTACTATTTGCCGTCTCGCAAATTTGTATTCTCTTCCCACAGTCTATCATTATCTTGGCGGATGTTGTAGTAGATGTCAAGTAACGCATGAAAACGTCTCTGCACACCACCACACTCTTCACAATCTTCTTCTTCTGAATAATTGTCTCTTTCCATCTGCGCGAAGTTGACATTCTCCGTGTCCTCTTCCGAGTCATCTGCATCCACCATCACAGGTTCATCATTCGGGTTTTCTTCTTCTTCTCCATCATCTTCACTCTCATCTTCTGCCATCTCTCCTTCTTCTTCTTCTCCTTCTGGGATATCGTCTATTCTATGTTTCTGTGATCGTCATTGGGCTTTACTACCACTATTTCCTCTACTCTCGTAATTAGGAGCATTGGGATTCAACCTGTTTTCCTGTTGCTTTACACGATATTCCCTGTACGCAACACTTTCAGCTCCATGACATTCTTCGTTACCATTAGCTTGTATGGCTCCTCTCCACCGGTCTTCCTCCTGCCTTTTTCCTCTCAACTCTTCAACGTATTGTCTTGATTCTTCTCTTCTTTGGTCACGGTTCTCCTGGTAATTGCCTCTTCCTCCTCTGGGGTTTCGCTCCTTCTCGTCCCAACGATAATATGGTCTTCTGGGTCCACCATAGTTTCTATACTTGTATCTATAGGTCCTCCCATTATTTCCATTTGGATAGCTATATCCTCGCTGATTTAGGCTGTTACCTTGATAATTATTTCTTCGAAACTGGTCTCTTCTATCTCTCCGCTGCCAGTTACCATCCTGATGTACAGCACTCCTGTTGGTTTGCTCATGTGTAGCTGTTTGAGTCCCTAAGCTTTGATAATCATTTCTCTTCCTTACTTTCGGTGGATTACTTCCTTCTTCCACCCCTACCGTATGGATAGCCTCAACATGCCTCAACCTAGGCTGGTTTTGACTAGATGTTAAGTCTAACTGTCTTAAAGTCAATTCCGCCTCTGCTGCAGTTTTAGCATTAGCTGCAATTAACGTTCTCTGCACTTCAAGAGGTAGTTGTCGAGAGATTGCTGCTATAATTTCGCTCTCGCTTGGGGGCATGTCTAAATCACGAAACTTTAGCATCTGAGAAATGAAAAAAGGAGAATACTTCGTTGGCGTAGTAGCCGGATATCTACGTGAATACAATTCCATCCTCAGTGATTGCTGCGTAGATACATCCCAAAACTTTTTAAGAAATGCCTCCTTAAACTCCTCATATGTAGTAAATGTATAACGGAAAGCATTCGCCCATTCAGCCACGGTATCGCCTAGAAATCTTTCTACTGTCCTCAATTTACGCTCTGGTGGTACCTTGTAATCTGCCAAGAAGTCATCCATTTCACGCAAGAAAGCTTTAGGTGTTCTCTCATCATTCCCTGTAAACTTCCGTGGTTTTTCTTCATTGCTCCTCATAATATTGTAAATAGGAACATTATGTGTTTCGTTCGGAGTTGAACAGTGGACCTCCTGACGCGGTAACTGTAAAAGATCGCTCAACGCTACGTTATCGCTAACTTGACTGGGTGCCTTCTCTATAATGGTTTGTTGCACTGTACATTTTAATTTACTGAGTTCTTTATCCGTTCGTAAATCCAACAATTCTAATTTATCCTTCATGTAGGCGATTTCCTTCTCAACAACCCCTATCTTTACTTGATTTTTCTGTGAAACCTCTGTCCACGTCTCCAGACTCGAACCAAGTACCTGTAGATCTTCCTTGTTCCTTTCCCTATCAACCATTATCATGTCTTTGACTTCCTTGCCTGTCTCCGCGATGTCCTCCTTCATTTCCAATCGAATCTGAGTTTCTATTTCCTTCATTCTTTCCTCAGTCTCCGTTTGCTTCATCTTTAGTTTCAAATCAATTTTGTCTTCCGTTTTCTGCTGAGCTTCAGTAATTTGTTTACTGATGTCCACGGTGAACTCTTCCAACCTCGTCTCCGTGTCAATCCGTAACTTATCAATCGCGCCTCGCTGGAGTGTAATCTCTGCTGTGGCTTCTTCTACTGTATGCGATAAGTCTCCCAGCCGCTTATCTGTGCTAGTCATGTGTTCTGTAACCCGATCGGCGATTTCCTCAACAGAATCTCTGATCTTTTCAATTTGCGTCTGTGTTTTAAATTCTACTGTCTCTAGCTGTCTCTCTAATTTTCCCATGCCTTCTAAGCAGCATGTACGAACGAAGTCAATTTTCCCCTGTAACTCATTGGTCGCCACCTTAAGTTGCTCCTCAGTTTTCTCCGCCGCCTGTGTTAATAACTGTCTAGTCTCTCTGGACTGTTCTTCGCTCTTTTCCGCAGCCTGTGTTAATAACTGTCTAGTCTCTCTGGACTGTTCTTCGCTTTTTTCCGCAGCCTGTTTTAACTGTTCGTCAGTCCTATCTGCAGCTTGTTTAAATTGTTCGTCAGTCCTATCTGCCGCTTGTTTAAATTGTTCCTCCAACTTACTCGAAAGTTCATTCATACGCTCCTGCTCCCTCATCTCGGCCTGCTCTGCCCTCTTGTCCATCTCCTCTAACAACTCCTTCATCGTCAACGCCATACCAAATACGTATTTGAGAAAACGCAGGGATGCTCGCCACTACCTAGTATCCTATACCGTATCTTGTGTACTCCATACGAAAACCATTTACTTTACTGAAAAGCTTCTATGATTTTCGTTAATCATATATCAAGAAAACATGGCCTCAAAATTCGCCATATAGAAGCTTCCTATAATTTGGGATATTTATTTTCTGCCGCGCATAACAAACAAACGCGTTATCATAACTTTAAAAAGAAATTACCAGTATCGTAGCCCCAAATTCTTTAAATCCAAACATTAATTTTCCTGTCTTTTGGGCTCTAATCTAAGTACTAAACAACAGTACTGGACCATATTTACGATAAATACCTCCGACTCCAGACTAATATTCCAGCATAGGTTTACCAGTCTTGAATCATCAGCACTCATTGCAAATATCATCAACATTTTCTTAAGACTGAGGCGCTCTTAAGTTCCTAGCCTTACTCTAAATCAAATAAAATTATCGTTACTGGCAATTGAAATTTGATCAACACACAAATTCCAGGCTATATCAAGATCAACACATGTCTGAAGGACACGTCATCGACCACTTTACCTCATTAGAGAAATCTTTTTATAGTTCTCTGACTCAAATAGAGTTCCTTTACTACTACGACACGCCTTATTTATCGGCTATGTTCCTCATTCTTCCTAACATAATTTAAATCAAACTTTTTGCCGATGTCCCTAACGTAATGCATTTAGATTTTACTCTGTTTTCCAAACACACGATTTCCTATGAAATCTTGCCCTTTCATGTCCGCCTACTATCATTCGTAGTACTGAACATGGGACTCTAGACTCAAGTTGTCTGAACGTTAGGTTGCCAGATTCCTAAGTTGCGCCTATGGTTCGAAATTACCTATCTACCTTTCTTAAATTTAATCATTATCTGGATACCAATTATTGGTCTCTTCCAGCTTTCGAACCATAATCCTAATCCTATCTAGCCTTCGGAATAGCTTGTCAAATCACATTCACTCTCGTAAATCTCAATTTGACCTGCCCAAGTTTGTAAGAACAACCTAGACATCTTTGGGTAACACAAAAATACTCCCAGTGGGATACGAACATACGCCAAAGTGTCTATTTGCCCTTAGTTGCGGCGCCAAATATATATGTACCGTACCCAGGGGTAAATACCCTCTAGGACGATGCCTCCATTCCTGTATGAACATCCGACTAACTCAGGGTTGGGCAGAGTGTGGGTTGGTTGTCGATTGGGTCAGGATAAAAGTCGAAGTTCTACACTAAAATATCAATCAATGACAGGAAATGGAGGTATAACACGAATGAGAAACAATCATAGGGGGTAAGATGGATTTATTAACAAATATCCCCGATCAAATCACACGAAAATAATTGAATAAAAAAAATAATAACTTGTAAAAAATGAACTCAAAGTAATAAAATAAATCAAAATCAGAAACGTTAAATGAGTGATAATACAAATTTGACATTAAAAGAAAAACAAGTTCAATAAAGAACATATATAAAAATCAAGACTGAGTATCTTCTCATAGTCCAATGTTTATGTTGTATGGCAACAAGTGTATGCAAACACTGCCATTGGTATTTCGGTATGGAGTTTCACATTATCGCATCCCAACGATACGGTTTCAAAATTAAGTTACTCCCGAGAATCATCAAACTATTTCCGTAAAATCAAAGTTACATCATGTGAAAAATTACGACGGAAAGAAAAAATACTTAAGATGCACCGGACGCTATGTAAGGTATGCAAAATACTAGGGGCAAATCCTACACTATATTTACAATAATTCAAATCATCAAACTAAACATATATATACATCGGATATCGAGTAAAGTCTTAAATGCTACACTGCTTCTAATGTGAATCCCGGTTCACTACAAAAGATCTAGACAGAACTAGATAAACCATCAATACATCAGCACTCGGGCTGTTCCCTTTAAAAACAACGAGACAAGGTATACAATCACAAAATAATAAGGTAAAACCATCCTGTAAGAGAAAAACATATAAATAATCCTTGATGTCATGAAGAAAGCAATGGGCAACATTGCCTCCTTCTGCTGCGTTTGAGCGCTCAACAGCGCGGTCATCCGTCATATACTTCCGGGTAGATTACGAGCTGTAAAGAAATATTGAACTCCACTACGCTAAAGATTGGATTTTGTCTCCCGTGGCCGCCACAAGGAAATACTGTCTCTTTCACACATGCCGATAACACAGGCCAGGACTCAACTTGCCATGAGATAACGCCCATCATCAACTACACGGAAACTCCCGTATATTAATTGCTTCTTAGCATGCTTGGGCCATTTAACAACATCAGACTCAATAGTCTGGAATTAACACTGTCCATTCTGATCACAATATACTCAGAAGACGCTAGGCAGGCACACACACATCTGCACAATTTCTCTCTATCTTGTCAGGCATACAATCGGCCTGTACCAATACATTATAATTAAGCATGCAATTATTATCTCATCATTCCTCATGAATCCTACTGGCCTTTCCACATAACGAGACGCTGTTCAAGTCCTTGGCAGACCATCAGGCAAACAGAATCCAACTTAACTTCAAAGATCTTAATTTAACAACGACGTTCTGCAGCTCCTTCTGGCAGCTTCTGTAAAACCATGCATCATGCAAAATAGCTATACCTGTCTCTCTGAATGACCGAAATAAAATGAATTGATACGTGTTTAACGTAATACAAAAATGAACCTGTCGATCTAGCCCTTCTAGCATATATTTCAGGAAAACTCGGAATATCCTACGCTAAGTACTATATTTACAACAATAACTGATCCTATCAATCCCTCATTTTCCCAAACATCTAATCATAAAGCAAAATAAAAATAAAATAAACATGCATTAATCTCGTATCCGAATCTACCATAGTGACAAAATTAAACAAATACATGCCGTCAGGCTTACTTTAAATGAAACTGAAAATTCTATCTACACTGCCCTAGTACCTTAACATAACTTACATATCATGCCATATATAATACGTGCATCTTACTTTAGATGACTCTCGGGGAACCAGGATAGCAGCTTACATCCCCACTAATTTTGGGATCTACACCATGTTAATCACATCCTTAACATGTGGGAATGCACTTCCTTCCTCTGCAGGTGTATCCATCATCTTGCTGGAAAACAATTCACTGGAACACAGAAGACTATAGTTGATAACCTCTTCGCTGCTTAATGCTGCGAGCCGAAATACCCTTTCTTTTACCAGATCAGCTAACACACTGATTCACATATATATAACACACTTCACTAAAAGGGTAAAATTACAGTTTTAAAAGCAGCCCACGGTTCGGTACGGAAGTTCCACGCGAATACGCGCCCGTCGCGAAATAGTGAAACACTAGCACGTTTCCACAACACTTGTTACTCAGCGGTCACTACACCGTCTTTATCGATTAAAAGTAAACTCTGTCAAAGCACAGTAAATATTACGACTGCACAATTTGAAGTATCAACGAGAACCAGTTACTATTTCTGGAATAACGCCACGTTAATTACAATCACCAGTCACAGAGTTGGTACATCCGCACTGTTCAAACTTTTCCTACAGAGTGCCGAGTTAGTACATCCGTACTGCTCAAATTTCAACTACAGACTGACGCTCTCCAGAGCTTGGATTACTGAGGAGGCTTCGGTGACGCTAATATTGTTGGGGGTTCCCGGGTATCTGAACCAACCACCAATCAGAGAGTTCGTCATGTATGATGATACAATACTTATTGTGATATATTTATAAAACACAGCTCAAACATTAGCAAATCTCTTCCACCAATTTCTATAATACATTTCCAAATATATCTAACTTCAGAAACTGTGGAAAACCGATTGTTTACAGAAACTGACTTTATCCACAGAGCATGTTGGTCATCCTGGAATTAACATTTAGCGCGGTGTAGCCTCCATGTTTGCCAAATCCTTAAATTCCCATTGGCTGAAATATCTTGCTTGGTCAGCATGTAATACACGTGTCGGTCCTTGCCAGCGCTTGGGTACGCTTACTTTCTCACGGTCATGCGGAAATATGAAGCAACATCCAGCGACTTACAGTCTTGCTCAACATCCGGTATTAACTATCTTGGGATACGATGCTTTAACATATTAGACTGTATCTTTTATTAATAAATTCACATATATGGTCAAATAATATTCCAATTATTATTATGGGCCGGTCGGATACGGCTCAATACCATCTACGCTATACTGCACCGTGGCCAATTGCAAGTAGATTACAGCTCATGTGACAGTTTGTAACACGGTCGCAATGTCCACTTCGTGTTTCACGCACGTTTCATTTACATATTACATCATTTAGTAACCGCACTGGTGGTTTCCATTATATAGAAACGTAGCATAGCAGATTCAGATCCTTTTGTAGATCGCAAGTATAAAGATTTCCGTTTTACTTTGTAGTGCGTACCGGAAGGACAGATGTTTTCAGGGCGTATATAAAACTGCGGTTTGCACGAAACATTGTTAGAAGAGGAAGCTGATTCTCTTGGTATATATTTAAATAAATGTAGTCCCTTTTAGAGGGAAAATGTTGTTTACGTGCAAAAATCTTCCTTTTCCTGTGCGAAAGATGGTCCAGTTCGAGTGAATAGAACATCGGATTCTCAATACGAGCCCCAGTACGTCAAGAGTTCTTCTCATAGTAGTCACGTACCGGTATCAAAATGGTGTGGATGTGCTTCCATTGGCATGGAAGGCTTCACTGTATACAAGGTCGGCTAGATATAGCCCAATACATTAATATATTGAGTGATATTATGGACCAATCAATATGGCAAGTGTATTCTGAAAGATTAATTCGCTTTCAGTCGGACAAATCTCTGCGGTTCTCTGCCCTGTCGAAAAGTATGGACTGAGAGACAGCAGGGCGTGAAGGAGAACTGGCCTGAATCCAAACTCAAGGTTCCAAAATGACCTTTGAGATCCAACCTTCGATGCTTGGGAGGAGGTTGGAGAGAGCAATCAGTATACTGTTCGTCCAATGGCTTCCGTTCATCGGAAATTTCAAGCGGTAATCGAAGCCGAAGGTCTTTATACGAGTTACTAGAGGAGGTCGTGGGGTGGTTCAATTTCAACGTAAACATATACACTGCAAGAAAGAAAAATTTAAGCACCCAGGAGGAGTGGTTGAAAGTGATTGAAACTACATATGCTGAAAGACCATGTATCTCAATTGAACTCATAACAATATGGGATGAGGGAGACAAGACCGTTGGCAGTTACAGGTGGAATGTTGGCGCCAGATCAGTAGGGTGTCGCACCACCACCCCTGGCCGCATATATGCACTTATGCGGTTCGAATTCGTGTCAAACAGCCTTTGGATCCGCTCCTGAGGCAAGTTCGTCCGCAGTTGATGCAGTTGTCCCTCCACATCCCGCAGGTTGTTACTAGGACGGAGTCCCCTTCCAAAGTAATCCCATACGTTTTCAATGATGGAGAGGTCCGGGGATCTAGCTGGCCACGGGAGGACCTAAACATATTCTAGGCAGTCCATAGAAACACGTGCTGTGCGTGGATATACATTATCGTGTTGGAACAATGTTCAACGGTGCTGTGCCATAAGGGGTAGGACGTGTGGACTAAGAATGTCTGCGACGTATCACTGTGCGGTCAGTGTCTACCAAAGCACGACTGCAGGTGACCTGAAAGCATATCCCATGGCTTCCCACACCATGATGCCAGAGATTACGCCTGTGTGTCTTTCCACAATATAGGCGGGATTTGACCTCCGCCCTCGACGCCACCAAACCCGCACACGGTCGTCATCGTAGGTTATGGAGAAGCGGGTAACATCACTGAACATGATGCGACGCTAGTCGCCCTCTACCCATGCCTCCTTGGCAAGGCACCACTCCAGACGCAAGCGTTGGTGTTTTGGTGTCAATGATAACAGGTGCATGGGGTGGTAGGACCCCAATCCGGTAGATGCGAGTTGTCGAGATACTGTGCGGGAAATCACAGGATGTTGTAGTCTCCAGTATATGTTCGCGGATGGCGGGTGCCGAAGTTATGGCATCTCGCAATGCTGGGCGTACCATACGACGGTGCTCCCTCGGGGTGGTGTTTCTTGGTCGACTCGACCCTGCACGACGTTATTGGGTGCCCTCATGTACCCACTGAGTTCAAAATCGTGCCAATGTGACTTCTGAATGGTCCACATCCCTGGCAATTGGACGTTACGACCAACCAGCTTCGTGCAGTCCCACAGTGCGGCCTCGGTCAAATTATATCAATTGGTGGATAGGCAGTCTAACGCGTCTGCAAAGCTTCGCGAGTGCTTCGTACTGTACGTAGTGTTCTCTGCACGTCTCGCCTGTCTGACTTATCAACAACAAGACGGTGCCATCACGAATGCACTCTGTTGAGCGTTCTGCACATTACAGATCCTTGTAAATGTAATCATTTACTCACACATCAATGGTATGCATGTATACCGAAATGGGATAATATTGGATCACTCCTTCTGGATGCTTAACTTTGTTTTCAGGCAGTGTATATTCCAGATGATGTAAAAACACTGTCAGCAACATTTAACCCACAATGGTGTGTAGTTACTCATTAATTTCAAAATGAAACAATATTAAAATATTCATGAAATAAAATACCCAATCATCGGACTATGTACTAACACTTAGTACTTACCTAACTACATACACAAACAATTGTTGATGGGCGCCAGCTACAAATGAATGTAACGATAATAGGAGAATATTGCTATCTGTAGGGTGCCAGGTAATAAGCTTACATTGACAGCATAACATCTAGGTTCTGGGAAACGGACATTGAAGTTTGGTTTCCCTACTAAAATTTGAGGTTATCTAATCAACCATTGAAATAAAACAATTCAATGTATTTGGTACTGAACAAAATATATTCTTTAAATGTTGACTTTAACGGGTGAGATTTGCTACGATAATTTAAGAGATAATACAAAACTCTGACATTATAATTGAAAGAAACTCTAGGCATTAAATTTGAAATCCTCTTGACCAGACATTTAAAAGTTGTACAAGAAATTGATTCCTCACTGTATCACTTGACAGTACCTTGAACACTTTAGTGCTATTACGACGTATTCCTTTGAATTGGTATCAGCTGTAGGTATGTCAAACCTAATTCAGTGATGTATTGTTTTAGTTTCACTGACGAGATATTGCATGTCTTGAAATTATATTCACACTTCACAATCAACTTTACAATTAATTCACTGATAACTGTTAGTCTGCATTAAGACAACTCAATATTCGGCTGTCACTGCACTGACACAAGACCTCGACCGATCAGATACACGAAACACACTCCGAACATTGAATCCATTTGGTCACTGAAGACTTAGTACCCATGTCACTGTAATATCTTCAAATGACTGACCAATTGTGGCCTCAATCTCCAAATTACTATCATTCGACCAAGGCTGCATCCATCTGACTACAACACTTCATTGCAAGCCTCTCCTTCCAACTCACTCCCTGACCAACTGTGGCCTCACTTTCCTTCCAACTGACCCCAATTGACTAGCTGCTATAGGATATAGCCCTTTACAAATTTGGTCATAATTAGAATATTTGCTACAGGCCTGCATTGGAAAATTTTATTGTTTGCCAAGAGCTAGATTTTGTCATTCAGCGAGCCGTGTTAGTGTGTCAGGCTAGTTTTTACCGGTTCAGAAGCAGCAAGTATTGATCTGCCTTCGATCGAGTGAGGGGGAGATCAGGTGACGGACAGGTTCTTCGAGGCTATTGTCGCGTGCCGACCAGCACGCCAGCAATCCACAAGTTTCTGGAATAGTCGTAGCCAATTAAAAGAGACCCCGGTGAACCAATGGTCGTCTTGGAAAACGACACACCCCCGAGCAAAATTTATAAAACTTCGTGCGCACATTAAATTGTTCTCTTACTCTCACTCTTACTCCTACTTACTTCTTCTGCTCTGCTCTGCTGATGTTACGTATTTGCTGTTCGCTGGACCACGTGGAACTTAATGAAATCCTACGGACGATAATTTTCTACGCTACTTGTAACCGTAGTAATTTAAGTAAAACTTCACTGAGTGGTACTGACAATTTAGAGGATTCAACTTAAGTCTATTTCTCCACGCGATTAGTGAACATTTCGACTGTTGTGTGCATATTTTAATGCCTATTGTGTCAGTTACAGCTTAATTCTATGTGCACGTCGCGAAGACCCAGCTTATCGGATATTCGACACCCCAAGATGTATCTTCGTTCTTCAAGAATCATCACAATTTCATCGTGGGACGTCAACAGCTGTGTCTCCATGAGCGGCTAAATATGTAAGGCGATTCTGGCATGGGGAAAGTGTACGAGAGGTAAATGCCGGAATGAATTTGACCTCAGCCAGGAGTCGAATACCAGCCAACATTTGAGTACCCTTTTATTGTATATCTTTCTCATCTATGTAATAACTAGGTGATCTTTCTTTCCTAGATCGTACCGGTAGTCTATTAGTATTTGCTGTAGTTTGATTTATTTCGTGTTACCCTCGTGTGATTGAGATGAGTGAATGAAGTGGTTATAGATGTTTTCAAGTGTTCGTTTTTACCTTGTGCTCTAATCTGGTCATGCGTTCACCGCGATGACTTAGATTATTCCAGCGTTGGTTTGCCACAGTGTTGAGTTGGTTGAAGTGTACTTTAAGGAAAAATTTGTTGATATTAAGTCCAAGTAAGACTAGCTTTAAATTTATTTTTTTAAAGCTGATTTAGCCGAAAGATTATTTAGTTAAAAATTAGCAAAGTCATGATTTATAAGTGATTTATTAACAAATATTCAGTTGATTCACACGTGATTTATAATTAATTTTCAATCGATTTCTAATTCATTTTGAAAGAGTTTAAATGCTGTGCAGATAGAAATTAAATGACTGCAAACGACATAGTTAACTTGTAAGGCAGGGAGGTAACAGATAATAATAATTATAATTAAATAATTAATTCATTCATTTAGCAAGTGAGTCACCGTTAAATTGAGAATTTATCAAATGGAGTACATCGATTTCGTGATCACGATCGTGTGATTATGAAAGATAAATGTTACCAGAAATTTCAATGACAATTAATGATAATAATAATTAATTAATTGTGACTTTGAAGTAGACTCATATCCAATAGTAAGATTTCTTAAGTGAGTGTTACCTACCTTGAAAGTAATGCAACTGATCATTAGTTAAGAATGACCACGTGTTAAATCTTTAATGGATAAGTGGAATTTTCAAGTTTAATTTTGAGATAACTGCCAGCTGATTTTCTAAATACTAATGTGAGAAATAGGAGGCTCAATCCATATTTTAATTTTATATTTTAAAGGCAGTAAAGGCCTAATCTGAGTTTGTATTATTTTTCTTCCAGAGCCTAACCGTTGTCTACGTCAACGAAGATCATTCTGATTTATGTAAATTCACTACTAGAAGACAGGATACAATGAAATTATTGTAAAATTTTAAAACCAGCAAGAATATTTTTGTTTCAAAAGGTGTTTATGTGAATAAATATCATAAATGTTGTTTTAAATTTATTATTTGTACGTGGTCTTTCATCCTTTTCCCTTAAATGCCTCTAGAAAATTGGAAAGCTATGAACGAACGTTCCCCGTTTGGATCTCCCGCTCAGTGACTGAGTTTATCCAGGTAATAAGAGGGCATTTAAGATGGCGAAACCAAGGTGGGGCTCGATTTTGAGACTCTGGAAGTTTTAGAATTGCTTTACCTAGTGTAAGTCTTGATTTTGCAACTTTTCGGGTTTTGAAATGGTTTTCCAAGCTTAGGATGTGATCTTGTGCTGTCCAGTGTTTCTGACATTCATAGATCAGACGACCAATTAAGATAGGCTGACTCTGATAAATTTATTCGCCCAAATTCTTGTGGGTAACATAAGCACATGTTAAATTTAATTTATGTGATTTTGGTTAAGATAAAATTCTCTCTGTTAATTGGGAGTTTAAATTAATTGCAATGATGAACTTAATTAAATTAGGTAGATATTTACAACCGATATTGGTAAATTATAAATTTCATTGTGTCGATAAATCATTGCCTTTGCTGTTAGATGGTTTCGATTTCTGACATTCCCGCGTCCTGATCGGAATCCTTCTCTTGCCAGTATAGCTATTTAATGAAAATATTGTTAACATGGAGGATTTGCAGCGTATGTTAATAGAGATGGAGAGGAGATTGAGCGATAATTTGAATGCCAATCAGGCCAAAATAGAGAAAAAAAATTAATGACAGCCAGGCTAACTTGGAGAAAAGACTCAGTGATCTTAGTGACAGCCAAGCGAACTTGGAGAAATCTCTTAACGATAGCCAAGCGAATTTGGAAAAAATCACTTAAGGATAGTCAAGCTAATTTAGAGAAAGGTCTTAGTGACCTTAGTGACAGCCAAGCGAACTTGGAGACATCACTCAACGACAGCCAAGGTAACTTAGAGAAAAGACTTAGTGACCCTCAGGCAAACTTAGGAAAAACACTTAGTGAGACTCTTGAGGAAAACATTATTGGCATTCAACACCAAGCCGATGAAAACTTGGGTAAAATTCGTTCGGACATTAAACTTTTCAACGGCAGGCTAGTCGCAGTACAGAGCGACCTCGTAGTGGTCAAAAATGACTTTGCAAACATGAGAAAGAGGTGACCGAAAATATCACCAAATCGATGGCTGACATGTCTAATGTGTTCAGCGAACGGTTAGCACACGTTCAGCAAGTCATCTTAGCTGGAATAGACAAATACAAGGACGAAGTCGTACAGTCATTCCAAAATATTGAAGACAAGATAGATGAAAATGCCGAAGACTTCAAACAACAAAATTGACATGGGCTAAAAAGTTCATCGGACTTCATGAAAATCTCAAACAAGTCCAGAAGGGCATCCTGGCTGAAATAAAGACATCCCAGCCAATAACTCCGAAAGGATGGACTACTTCTACGAATTACTCGAGGACAGCCGACCCGAAATCACGGAAATTCAAAAGGTCAAGGTCGACACGAGAACCGTTACCGAAAATATGAAGGAAGAATACACGGACGGAATCAAGGACTTGGTCCATGAAATGCATCTGCTAAAAATTCAAATTGAAAATACTAGCACGATAACCAACTCACTGATGGAAAAACTGGCATTGTTGGAAAAACGCACAACTGGGACAACCCAGGCGTCAATCCCATGCATTGCATTAAGAGAGAGTACTGCTAACCCAATCAATGTATCTCCAGGACCGATGTTAAACACATCGCAGTTGAATACGACTGGTCAGACGCAGATAGTCAACATTATCAGACTGCATGAAGACCAGCCGAAGAAATTCAATAATGTCCGTGGAATCACGCCAAAAAGCTTCATTAACGAATTGCAGGACTATTTTCGCGATGCGAAAATCCCTCCGGAAAGACAACTTCCAGTTACTGAAAGATTCCTAGAAAATTCAGCGCACACCTGGTTTGTGGCGTTCAGGTTCTCATTCGATGACTTCGACGGATTTAAGAAGGCATTCGTGGAAAAATACTGGAATAGCGATGTACAGCAGATCCTGAAAACGGAACTCTACGCCCGGAAGTACGCGTCATCTATGCTCACAAAGTACGCCGACTTCTTTGCGAGTCAATTACGCAAGCTCAGATAACTCGACTCACCACCAGTTGAGCAGGAATCGGTCAAAGTAATTGTTTGTCAACTACCTGCTGACGTGCAGCTAATTATGATCTCCTCCAATACGCAGACAGCAATCCAGGCTGAAGCACTAGTACGACAGCTGGACAGGGCGTCCAAGGAACCAACTCGTCAAACGCGTAATCCGGAGCCTCAGGTACACCAGATTTCCACCACAAACAAAGAGGAAGAACGCAGACCAACCAACCAACCAACCAACCAACCAACCAACCAACCAACCAACCAACCAACCAGGGGGAGAACTTGGCAACGGAACCCCGAAGGCCGAGATTCGTCTCGTGATTGTTCTCCAGGTCGTCGAAAAAACCTTGAGAAACGGGGGATATTCACGCCGGTACGAAAGAAAACGACCGTACGTGAACAACCGAAGAAGCTGGAGAAGGAACCAAGACTTCCGCCAGTCAAGAGGACGGAGAGATTGGAGAGAAGAAGAGAGAGAGAGAGGTACATCGAAGACCTCAAGAACTCGACACAGGGAAAGGAACGGTAGAGGAGAACAATCCAGAACTAGGATACCAACCTTGATAGCGTGGGAGCGGAGAGCCTTCAATACCATGAGGCAAGATCTCGAGAAAACCAACAGAAAAAATCGAGTCAGGAGCACAGTCAATGTGCTATTAAGAAAAATATCGATATAGAATAAGAGGAGATAGCCTGAATCCTCAAGACGTGGTCGATAAGTGTCAAGAATGGATCATAGTACAGGCCGAGTCATGGACAACTAAGGCCAATGATTTGATAGATGAAATAGATCAACGTAACTGCGGAACGACATTAACTCTACCAATTATTTCGGCACGGATATGCAATGTTCAGGTTAAATTTCTTATAGATACTGGGTCAACTATCAGCGTTATTTCAACTGCATTTCTAAGGGATCTTAAGGATAGAAATGACATACTTGTTACCGGTATCCCATGTAAAAGTCCTGTTAAATCAGTCTCGTGTAAGCAACAGACATTGTTGGATGTTGAAATTGGAAGGACGACATTTTCTCATGTATTTCTAGCCATGTCGAACATTAAATTGAATAGCATTCTGGGAACTGTAATCCCACCTAAACTACAGGTACTTGGCACGCACATCGAATTACGGGCCATGGCGGTGTGGATAAAACTGTTGCCACTATCCAAGAATCATTTAATGGGAAGGATTGATGATCTTTGTAAATAATGTTATAAGGACGTGTGTCACATGTCAGAGGGTCAAAGAAAGTTCCTACTTATTGCAACAAAGTCCCATTCCTATTTTTCCCTTCGGTCCTAAAGAACTGGATGCGATGGACCTATTCGGCCAAATTCCGACCTCAAAAAGAGGCAAGCGTCATGTGAACGTGACTATTGATATGTGCTCTAAGTATGTAACACTATACCTGATTCAGAAGGCTAATTCAACATGTGTTCTATGGGGAATAACCCAGAACAAAATTCCTCATATAGGAAAACCTAAGTCTATTCTAACGGATCACGGACCACAGTTTACCTCCGTGGAATTCAAGCAAGCAATGATCCAACTAGATATTAAACATATTCTGAATTCAGTAAGACATCCGCCCAGCAATCCAGCGGAACGTGTAATGCAACAGCTGGCTAAGTTCTGTAGAATATTCTGTGTAAATGCGCACTGGAAATGGGTAGATGTACTCCCCATTATCATGGAATATTCCAATGGCACTATCCATGAGGCTACTTCTCAGATTCCATCAGTACTCCACTCCAATCAGTATCGTGTAAGACCGTGGGATAACATTATCCAATGCCCCGGCATTCCGAGGCCTACTCCGTAGGAAAACATTGAGAAAGCAGCTAAGTCTTTAAAGCGCCATGCCGAAAGACGACATAAAATTAGTTCAAGGGAGGAGGTTCCACCGATCTCTCAGACTTAATGAATATGTGCTACTAAAGAATCCCCCCCGTGTCTGAACCAACCAGAAAATTCTACACTAAGTTTGCATCGTTGTTTGTAGGACCCTACAAAATTATCAAAGTGTTTGGCAACAACTTTTGCAAAATTCAAAGTTTAGATAAATCTTATGAAGCGGTCAACACTGCAGCTAATTGGAGGGTATATCGAACTCCTAAACAGTGAACTAACTTCCAGATAATCATCTGTTGAAGAAAAATTGTTCACCGCAGGAGCGCCAAACTTACGGAACAACCTGTTGGAAGTCCTAGGCTACCATATGCAAGGAGCGAAATCGAGAACTTCGAGTCTCACGAAGACCGGACAGTTGTTGTGAGCTCAAGAGTGTCATTTAAATGCAACATGCATTACAAATTTTGGGGAACAACATTAAGTGGACATTATTATTTAATAATCTCATCTACTAAAGAAATTATTCTCCAACCAAGGGAGAAATGTCCCCGTCCAATTTGGTCATAATTAGTATATTCGCTACAGGCATGCATTGGAAAATTTTATTTTTTGCCAAGAGCTAGATTTTGTCATTCAGCGAGCCGTGTTAGTGTGTCAGGCTAGTTTTTACCGGTTCAGAAGCAGCAAGTATTGATCTGCCTTCGATCGAGTGAGGGGGAGATCATGTGACGGACAGGTTCCTCGAGGCTATTGTGCGCGTGCCGACGAGCAAGCCAGCAATCCACAAGTTTCCGGAATAGTCGTAGCCAATTAAAAGAGACCCCGGCGAACCAATGGTCGTCTTGGAAAACGACACACCCCCGAGCAAAATGTATAAATTTCGTGCGCACATTATATTTTTCTCTTACTCTTACTCTTACTCTCACTCTTACTCTTACTGACTTATTCTGCTCTGCGCTGCTGATATTACATATTTGCTGTTCACTGGACCACGTGGAACTTAATGAAATCCTACGGACGATAATTTTCTACGCTACTTGTGACTGTAGTAATTTAAAGTAAAAGTTCACTGAGTGGTACTGACAATTTAGAGGATTCAAGTTATGTCTATTTCTCCACGCGATTAGTGAACATTTCGACTGGTGTGTGCATATTTTAATGCCTGTTGTATCAGTTACAGCTTAATTCTACGTGCACGTGGCGAAGACCTAGCTCAACGGATCGTCGACACCTCAAGATGAACCTTCTTTCCTCAAGGATCATCACAATTTCATCGTGGGACGTCAACAGCTGTGTCTCCATGAGCGGCTAAGTACGTAATGTGATTCTGGCATGGGGAAGGTGAACTAGAGAGAAATGCCGGAATGAATTGGACCTCAGCCAGGAGTCGAATACCAGCCAACATTTGAATACCCACTTATTGTATAACATCTTTCTCATCTATGTAATAACTAGGTGATCTTTCTTGCCTAGATCGTACCGGTAGTCTATTAGTATTTGCTGTAGTTAGATTTACTTCCATTTTCCATTCTTAAAGGTGGCGAGGTAGATGAGTTACCTTTGTGACTGAAATTTTTGAACTCTATTAGAGTAGTTTCTGTAGTTGTGTTTAAATGGTTTCTCAAGTGCAGGATTTATATATGTAAAAATCATTGATCTCATGTTAAACTTTACCTGATTTACATGTGATATTTGAAATATCGTGACATGGAATCGTACATAAACTTTGAGAAGTAGTGTCGAATTGAGTGTCATCTAGGCTTTACTTACAATTCCTTAGATGACAATTTCAGGAGGACTGATAGACTTAATAATCATTGATAGTAATAATAATAATGTTCAAGTATGAGACCGGGTTAAAAGTTAATTTGATGGTCGTAAGCCATAAACTCAATTAGATATTCTCGAATATAATATTTGAAGTGTTCTGTTAATTAATTGTGCCTGGAATATTGGTGATCCTGAGGGATATAATTTGAATAATTTGCTGCTTGTGTCTTTGGAACACAGTGAGCTGTAATATATGTTGAGCACATGTTGAATGCATTTCATGAGTGTAGAGAATAATAAATTAATTGAAGCTCACGAACTATGCATTTGCGACTTAATAACCCATGTGAAAAATTTTCTGGAATTTAGATGGATCGTCGTCGTTCTTAAGTGATTGTTTCAATGAAAGTGATAACTCGAATTCGATCACTGGTCACTAATTAAGTTGATTATGCTAATGGACATTAGTCATCTACCTAATCTTACTGACCCGACCATGTTTAAAAATAATGGAATAACTAATTAAGTCAGGATTCGTATGTAAATAATGTACATAAAATTCGTGTTACCCTCGTGTGATTGAGATGAGTGAATGAAGTAGTTATAGATATTTTCAAGTGTTCATTTTTACCTTGTGCTCTAATTTGGTCATGCGTTCACCGCGATGACTTTGATTATTCCAGCGTTGATTTGCCACAGTGCTGAGTTGGTTGAAGTGTACTTTAAGGAAAAATTTGTTGAGATTAAGTCCAAGCAAGACTAGCTTTAAATTTATTTTTTTAAAGCTGATTTAGCCGAAAGATTATTTAGTTAAGAATCAGCAAAGGCACATGATTTATAAGTGATTTATTAACAAATATTCAGTTGATTCACACGTGATTTATAATTAATTTTCAATCGATTTCTAATTAATTTTGAAAGAGTTTAAATGCTGTGAAGATAGAAATTAAATGACTGCAGACGACATATTTAACTTGTAAGGCAGGGAGGTAACAGATAATAATAATTATAATTAAATAATTAATTCATTCATTTAGTAAGTGAGTCACGGTTAAATTGAGAATTTATCAAATGGAGTACGTCGATTTCGTGAACACGATCGTGTGATTATGAAAGATAAATGTTACCAGAAATTTCAATAACAATTAATGATAATAATAATTAATTAATTGTGACTTTGAAGTAGACTCATATCCAATAGTAAGATTTCTTAAGTGAGTGTTACCTACCTTGAAAGTAATGCAACTGATCATTAGTTAAGAATGACCACGTGTTAAATCTTTAATGGATAAGTGGAATTTTCAAGTTTAATTTTGAGATAACTGCCAGCTGATTTTCTAAATACTAATGTGAGAAATAGGAGGCTCAATCCATATTTTAATTTTATATTTTAAAGGCAGTAAAGGCCTAATCTGAGTTTGTATTATTTTTCTTCCAGAGCCTAACCGTTGTCTACGTCAACGAAGATCATTCTGATTTATGTAAATTCACTACTAGAAGACAGGATACAATGAAATTATTGTAAAATTTTAAAACCAGCAAGAATATTTTTGTTTCAAAAGGTGTTTATGTGAATAAATATCAGAAATGTTGTTTTAAATTTATTCTTTGTACGGGGTCGTTCATCCTTTTCCCTTAAATGCCTCTAGAAAATTGGAAAGCCATGAAGGAACGTTCCCCCGCGTGATCTCTCTGTCAGTGGCCGAGTTTAGCCAGGTAATAAGGGGGCAATATAGACATTAGCTGTCACCCATGTCATCTTAAAAACGGCCCGTGATGTCACTCCCACCCAGCTCTTAAGTGTTACAGACTGTGATGAAATAAACTCAGTCAATGTAGGAACTTCATAAATATTATCTCATAGTTTAAATGCATAAAATGACAGAGCGATGACTCGGCAGTTACTGTAACAGTATTGCACCAATGCAATGTTTTAAAGTAGTTTCACAAAATATATCCTATCTGATATTAGGTAGCAACTCTCATTCTACATAATTTTCATGCTAACACACACACATATACACAATAAATTAAATACCATGAAGCAAATTATAATTAATCAATACATAGCGAAATCAGACTATGGAATTGAATCAAACAACAGTAATAGTTACAATAATAATAATAATAATAATAATAATAATAATAATAATAATAATAATAATAATAATAATAATAATAATAATAATAATAGTAATAATAATAATACAATAATAATACGGATGAATATTTGTAACGGGATTTGAATCGTTACGGGTGAGATTTTCTTATTCCACTAGGAGTCTTCTAAACCCTTGCGCCAGAAAATCGTGTGATGACTAGTAATCAGACATTATAATAACAACGTTGACCACACAATAAAGACAGAATTGGATTCTAACCTGAACTGTCAACTATGCCAAATGGCAATATCCAACAGTTTTATAGGCAGAGCTTTTACTACAATCAATCAATCAATCAATCAATCAATCAATCAATCAATCAATCAATGCTCATTGACCAGCATGACGCCCAGGTGACATATTCCGTATGAAATGTTTGCCTAGACTTTTCACAAAAGACTTCAAAGAATTTGGAAAATTATGGAATATCTCTCTTGATAAATTATTCCGATCCCGAATTTCTCTTCCTATAAACGAATATTTGATTCATCGTCTTGAATTATATGTTTATTTTCAAATTATGATATTTCCTACCTTTAAAGGTCCACCGAAGTTCATTTGTCCGCTAATGTCTTCCCACGCCATCTCTCAGCTGACAGCTTGGAACATCCCGCTTGGACGACCACCTTGTCTCCTTACTCCCAAATTTTCGTAGTCCAAAATTGGGCACCATTTTCATAACACTATTCTTTTGTCGTAAATCAAACCACAACATATTGTGCTTCTTTCCTTTGGACCTCTTCCCGTTCTCATATCAAGCGATCTTGATATAGGTGCCGTACTCTGGAGTCAGACTCTAATTTGGGTCGTACTTGAGACATATATTCCCTCTCCTTCATATCCTTGCTACATCTCCTAAGTACTCTTATAACTATAGGAAGAAATCTGTGTAATTTGCTTACAACCAAGTTAATTTGATAACCTCATTAACACCAAAGTTCTTACAGTGGTCCCCGAGAGGAACTTCCACTTCATCAACAGGGAAGACCGAGCTCGAGTGCTGCGGCCACTTACGTGCGGCCAGTATCCAGTATTCGATAGATAGTGGGTTCGAACCATCTGTGTCAGTGCGACGTAAAGCAAATTCCAAAATAATAATAATAATGCTGGAGTGGGAAAGAAGCGGCCATTGCCTTAATTAACCCCACGGATGCTTCCTTTCCACTCGTAGCCCCTTCGTATCTCATTGTCGCCATAAGACACATCTGTGTCAGTGCCACGTAAACGAGTATTAAAAAAAAGACCAAGAACTTTTTCCAGACAATAGGATCAACTACACTGCACTACAGCAAAGGTGGAAAAGTATGCAAGTAAGTGATTATATGTGGGTAACTTTGTCTGTGAAACAGAAGGATTAATGGTGGTTATACAAGACCAAGTGTCAGCAGCGAGGAACTACTTGAGAGTACATTATCAGGAGCAAAAACCTACCAAATGATATCCGTAGAATGTGTAAAGTGGGCAGAAAAAAACCCAACGTAATTAGTTTCTCTTCACTGGCCCCTGTTGAAAACACCTAGCGACATGGCAACATTGACAAAATCATTATTCAGTGGATATGGATAAGGTCTCATCACCGACCATGCACTCTGCTAGAGATGCCATCCGCAACCCATTTAGGATAACCAGGAATGGAAAGTGCACGGAAACAGGAAGGTATGCACTGTCAGGACGAGTCACAACCAAGCAGATATTATACTGACAGACAAGGCGTGAAGGTCACATACCTGATCTTCAGCTCATGGGACCATTCAAAACAAGGTCAGGGGAAAAGTCCACAAGTTCCTGAAATGAGAGTGATCTAGCATCAGCGTAGTTGTCATTGCTCCTATAGTGATGGGAGCTCTAGGACATATTCCACACTTGCTGAAGAGTGCACTTCACCCGCTAAAGCTTAGCAAGAACATCTACACTGATCTGCAGATGTTAGTGGTTTTCGAAACTTGCAGCATTATGAGGAAAAGGCTGAATGGTGATTTGTAGGATCCGTCACTGAAAGCATTCAGAAGATCAGTATTCTTTCACTAGAGGTGGAAAGTAATCTCGTCAAATACAAGTGAATACCGTGGGAATCTAATAATAATAATAATAATAATAATAATAATAATAATAATAATAATAATAATAATAATAATAATAATAATAATTGCTAACAGGGCAAGTTGGCCGTGCTGTTAGAGGCGCGCAGCTGTGAGTTAGTGTGTTAGAAACCCACTGTCGGCAGCCCTGAAAATGGTTTTCCGTGGTTTCCCATTTTCACACCAGGTCAATGCTGGGGCTGTACCTTAATTAAGGTCACGGCCGCTGCCTTCCCACTCCTAGGCCTTTCCTGTCCCATCGTCGCCATAAGACCTATGTGTGTCAGTGGGACATAAAACAAATTCCAAAATAAAAATAATATTAATAATGCTGGTAATTGAGACATTTATTATCGCGGCAAAGAAAGGCAGTATTTTCCAATGTCTTATTGATGAGAGAGGAGATGGTGGCTCACAAACAACCAATAACGCTGTGAAAAATCATGGCTGTACTTTGTCTAATATAAATGGAACATTTTAATAACGAAGTCGTTTTCAGGAATCTAACATCAATTCGAATGCCTCAGGATAGTCAATGGTCAAACAAAAACATATATTATCACAATCCCTGTCATAAGACAATGGGTTTAAAATGCGAAGTAGGTCTATATTTTCACAGTTAGATTGCGATACCCATCAAATTAATATAAGTAATCGATCCTTCTGTATTTCATGAAAATACTCATTTTGTGTAGAAAATGACTTAGATATTTTGCATTTCTTTGTATCCTGCTAACACATTCTTCATTGTCCACTAAATAATAGCTCAACAGTACGGCCTGCAGATTTAAATTTTGTAACCTACAATACCGAATTTCCACTCACCTGAATATAATAATACGGCAAGAGCCTTAAAGACTACAATAAACTATTTACTGAATTTATGCGAAGATATAAGTTGCATCGCACTTCAACATAAGACACCTCCGTTAAAGAAATGCAATTAGTGTTTGAAAGTAGATTTGAATCAGTTTGACCTTGTTCATTTCACTTATCTCTCCAACCAAAACAGCTGTCGTCAAAATCGTACTCGTCACTTTAGTTTATAAATCCTAAACTCTGGTCATTGAATTCCAAAAGCAACTACGAATTGCCATCATATTTTGTTCCAAAAATAGCACATATAAACGGAAGTATTTAATACCGCTAATAGTCCAAGGAGATAGTGTGTATCAAGTATACTCATAAAAATTCACAATATTTTCCATATTGTCGATATCGATGTATCTCATAATTGCACAAATGCCGTTCTATCATCAGCTACAGTTTCCAGGGTGAAATCAATTTAAAGTTTGTCCACCTTAATTTTCGAAATGACATCAGACTATTTGTCTTATCGAAGGGAGAAACATACCAGTTATTGCAAGACATGCACTACGAATGTCAGGTGAGCGAAGGTTACCTGCTATGATCATCAAGAAAACATCTTTCAACCCAGCGAAGTAGTTTGAATATCTGGTAGCTAAAAATCTACCGCAATTAAAATTCAAGGTAACACTACAGATGGGACAGAAAGAAATAGTAGAGTAGTGTGCTCATAACACCGTATTAAACTATCAGTCTCAAAAGATGCCGGAATTTCTGAATTTGGCCTTGAAAAACGAGTCTTTATTGTGTTAGTATTTCTACTGACACAGATTTTCACACTTAATCTCTGATAAATGTTAACCGGAGAGTATTCAACAACCATGAAGATAGTTGGCAGGTGGCTAACCAACTACGCTACACACGCAGAAGCACGCAACAATATGTCGAAGCAGGGGCGTAACCCAGTGGGGGGAGGATTACTGGGGATTGGAAGCCCCATGAAAAATTTACAAAAAGGAAATGAACATAAACTGACAATAAACAACAAAGGAAATAAACATGCAGAGACATAATTGTAGAATCAACAGATCTTTTGAATTTATTTTCTAAGAAACATCGTTAGTTGGATTTTAGATGGTAAACTGAGCGTACCAAACCAAACCCCATGGCATTACAGCCCTTGAAGGGCCTTGGCCTACCAAGCGACCGCTGCTCAGCCCGAAGGCTTGCAGATTGCGAGGTGTCGTGTGGTCAACACGGCGAATCCTCTCGGCCGTTATTCTTGGCTTTCGAGGCCGGGGCCGCTACCTCACCGTCGGATAGCTCCTCAGTTCTAATCACGTAGGCTGAGTGGACCTCGAACCAGCCCTCAGGTCCAGGTAAAAATCCCAAACCCGGGGCCTCCGAGTAAGAGGCAGGCACGCTACCAGTACACCACGGGGCCGGCAGTAAACTGAGCGTACCATACACACATCAACACCTTCATTGTGTTCTATAATAATTTTGTAAATATAATCCCCACTCCCCCCCCCCCCCTTCTGCCGATCCTGGCTGCGCTACTGTATGTATGTCACCTCAGCAGTCGTGATCTATGACTAAGCGGACAACATTCCTTTAACAAAAGACATAAATATCAGCTGTCTTCCTCATCAACTTGTTGCATTCCTTTTTAATGCTCGGTATCATCCTAATCTTTTGACACCTGTTATTTATCGCGTCGTTTGCCAAGTACTATCTATTTCAGCTGTATTCATATATCTGTAGATGAATCATCAAGTCTGATTGCAGACTGTAACATTTTTGCTTGTTGTTTAAATGAGTAACACTTTTCGTTGTGCTTGAAATATGAACTCTCACCTTTTTATCCGGTGAAATTGTAACAACGTTTAGAGATAATTTTGGCACGAGATCAGATTTCGGAATATTAAATAACATTTGCTGGATGGAAATATAAAATAAACACGATTGTCTATTTTTCCAATTCTCTTTACGTCACACACACACACACACACACACACACACACACACACACACACACACACACACATACAGAGAGATATCTTATGGCGACGTTGGGACAGAAAAGGGCTAGTACCGGGAAGGAAGTTACAGTTCCAGCATTCGCCTGGTATGAAAATGGGAAAGGACGGAAAACCATTTTCATGGCTGTTGACAGTGGGGTTCGAACCCTCTACTTCCTGAATGAAAGTTGACAGCAACGTGATCCAAACCACGCAATCACTCGCTCTGTTAAAAAAAAAAGGAAAACGAAAACGCAAAGCTATCTCCATACAGGTCATGCAGGAACTTGGACGAGTGGAAGGCAATGGCTTCCATTATCCGTACCTGGGCTTGATTGGGTAGAGTGCTTCGTTCTAGTGTATGTCCCGCAAACTTCGCTCCGCAGGAATGAACTTAGTAGTCATTTTTGAGCTGGGCTGAGTGAAACTCAGGTCCATGTACCTCTCAACAAGTAGAACATTCTCGTTTCTAATCTTTTCGATTCATTGACGATGAATCAAACCCACATCCTTCCCGGTGAACCGAGCGTGCTTTCACCGTCTCGGCTAAGCTACCCCTCATTATGTCTATATAATATACTAGGCAAACATCGTGAGTGAAAAAATAGAATAACTCTTATTTCAATAGACTTTTTATATTATATTCTAGTGGTTGAACGTCACACTAACACACATTATGTTGATAGCAACGCAAGGAAGGGAAAATACTTGGAATGGCAAGATAGAGGCCGTGGCCTTAATTAACATACATCCCCAACATTTGCCTGGTATGAAAATGGGAAACCACGATGATCCATCTTCAGGACTGCTGACGGTCGGAACCCACTCTCTCCCGAATAAAAGCGTGGCGCGTACCACGCAATCATCTTTTGCAGTAATTCAGGTTTTATGTTACCTTAATTCCTGAAATAATCCTGTGGTATTGATGGTTGGAAACATCCTCGGTACCCCCTGCCTGTCGTAAGGGGTGTCTGAAAGGGGCAACTCTCAGGGTTTCTCAACTTGACAGCGTGGGTTGGAGGCTACGAACATTGCTTCCTCTTACGTATGCCAACCTCCTCACTTTCATCTTCCCTATCCGACTTCTCATGGTCAATTCCTGTTCTCTTCCGACGCCGACGGTATCAGGTTTGCGTTTTCTAGAGTTCTTTAATTTTCTTAACATTCGTGGCCCTATCCTTTCTTTTGCCGATACCCTCATTCTTCCAAGTTCGCATATCTCCTGTTTTTTCTTCAGATTTGTGTTAAGAGAGGATGGTTGATTAGTTGTGCTCCCTCATAAAACAATAATCACCACCATAGCATTTAAATGCCGAAATACATAAAACTATTGTTACGGAAGAGAAGTCTATACACAAGAATACTAGATATAAGGGTGGGGATTTGCGTAAATTAATTACCAACAATTTTAGTGCTGGGGAATTTCAATTAATAGTACTAATAAAATAACAGCGCACTCTCTAGTACCCAGCGTGGAAGACGCTGCACAACATCTCCCCTCCCTCAACCACATAGCAGCTAAAGCAGGATTGATGATTGCCATAAACAAAACAGAGCTCATCACCGACATCAGAGATGTATCCATTTCGATCCCTATCATGAACACTGTAATACTGACGACCTCCTTCAAATACCTGCGAGAAGGAATAATCCTGAACATCAGTGAAGACCTGGTCATAAGTAGCAGGTGTATCTAGCTGGAGAGACCCTACCATCTCTGTAAGAACATTTAATCATCTAAATTCCTCTCCTTTAACCTCAAACTTAGTAGTGAACTATGAGAGTTTCAGTGCTTTAAGTCTGAGAATGTCAGAACATGGTCAGTAAGGAACAACTCAGAAGACTTCACATGAAGCATCGAAAGAATCTGAGAAAATCATGTGCCCCATCGAAGAGAATGGTAAATAGAGAATGAGGCACAACAAGGAACTACACCAGCAACTAAAGAGCATTTCAACAGCTATGAGGAGAAGGGGATTCGTCTTCGACGGTCTCGTAAACGAAAGGGATAAACGGACACGCTCCGGGAGTCTTCAACACCAACTCTAGAGGGAAACTAACTAAGACCAAGTGTTAGACACCATTTAGAACAACAAGGAATTGACCTCATAGAGATGTGCAACAGAGATATTTACGGAATACTGATCTAAACATCAGAATCTCTCCCGTAACTTTATGCCAAAACACTGCGCCCTCGAGTAGAGGTGAAATGGACACAGGAACGAAAAGACGCTCACTGCGCGAGAATAGGAGAGTCCTGGGCTAAGAAAACGGTCCGCCAGAGATAAGAACCACGCGGTCCATAATCAGCCTAAACGAACCAAAATATAAGTTATATGTACTGTATACAGTAAATGAATTCACCACGAGTAGGTTAGTGTGTGTGCTAAAATAAATGTCTGATATCGGCTGCACTACGGCCATTGTGAACACCCCGTATTGCTTGCGAAGAGAGGGATTTACATAAATGCCTCAGTATAGTTTTCCGACAAATTACAGATCACGGTACCTTGCACGAGCTTGGTTTTTCCTTCTTCCTGTCTGAGGAGTACACGTCAAACATACATCTAAGACAAAAAAAAAAGTCTCTCTCTTCCCATGAACCGAGTTTCACACCGTGGATTGCATCGAACTCGATAGCTGCAGTTGCTTAAGTTCAGTATCCAGTAATCGGGAGATAGTGGGTTGGAACCCCACTGTCAGCTGTCCTGAAAATGGTTTTTGGTGCTTTCCCATTTTCATACCGAGCAAATGCTGGGGCTGTACCTCAATTAAGGCCACGGCCTCTTCCTTCCACCTCCTAGCCTTTTCCTATCCATCGCCTTCCATGAAACCAATTTGCATCGGTGAATCTTAAGGCAAATTGTAATAACAAAGATAGTGAGGATGGTGGTGGTAGTAGTAGTAGTAGTGGGGGTTGGTGGTGGTGATAATATAGTAGTAGTAGTAGTGGGGGTGGCGGTGGCAGTAGTAGTAGTAGTAGTGGTGGTGGTGAAATTAGTCGGGTCTAATGGTAGTAGTGGTGGAGGTGGGTGTCGTAGCATTACGAGTAGCAATGGAGAAGTAGTAGAAGCAGCAGCAGCAACAGCAGCAGCAGTAGTAGTAGTAGTAGTAATTGGAATAGTAGTAGGAGTAGTAGTAATAGGCGTGGTATTTCGGAATAAATTCGGTAGATGCTGTACGTATCAACGGCGTAGACGGTGGGGGTCATCTGAAGCGATTAGAGGAGAATAGGTTAGGCTACATAAGAGAATAAAGGACTCGGCCTTTTAGGGTAAGAGGAGTAGAGAGAGAACTGATCGACTCTGGATATTTTAGTTATAAGTGGGAGAAAATAAACATGAACGTAACGAGCTTCATCCATTGAGTTCATTTCTAACTTTCCCTTATACTTTCTCCAACAATGTGGGAACAGTAACAGAAGGGAACTTTCGAGCACTCGCTTTGTTGGCCAGTTCCCATCAGGGCTGTAGAGGTATGGGTTTTATTATTATTATTACTATTATTATTATTATTATTATTATTATTATTATTATTATTATTATTATTATTGGGGAGCCTCCGTGGCTCAGACGGCAGCGCGTCGGCCTCTCACCACTGGATACCGTGATTCAAATCCCGGTGACTCCATGTGAGATTTGTGCTGGACAAAGCGGAGGCAGGACAGGTTTTTCTCCAGGTACTCCGGTTTTTCCTGTCATCTTTCATTCCAGCAACACTCTCCATTATCATTTCATAGAATTTATCACTCATTAATAAATCACCTTGGGAGTGGCGACCCCATTGTAATAATAATAATAATAATAATAATAATAATAATAATAATAATAATAATAATAATAATAATAATAATAATAATAATAATAATAATGCTATTTGCTTTACGTCCCACTAACTACTTTTACGGTCTTCGGAGACGCAGAGGTGCCGGAATTTAGTCCCGCAGGAGTTCTTTAACGTGCCAGTAAATCTACCGACACGGGACTGTCGTATTTGAGCACCTTCAAATACCACCGGACTGAGCCAGGATCGAACCTGCCAAGTTGGGGTTAGAAGGCCAGCGCCTTAACCGTCTGAGCCACTCAGCCCGGCCCCATTGTAATAACAGCCTATATATGTTTCATTCATTCCATCCCTGACCCGGTCAATGACTGGAAAACAGGTTGTAGGTTTTCATTTTTATTATTATTATTATTATTATTATTATTATTATTATTATTATTATTATTATTTTAACGTTGTGAAAACCAACCATATGGAGCTATCAGATTCAAATATTCTCAAGTGCGTCTACAAGCATGGGCATACCCACTATCTTTGGAATAATCTACTGCACCTTGGAGGATGGCGGCATGAGATATGAGCGAAAACTTCCATATTTTTTACTTTCAGATGTTATTTTGCTGGTAGACTCTCTCCTTGACCTTTTCCACTTTTCTCCGTAAAACGCAGTGTAGGATTGTAGGCGCCTCTCTCCAATAGCGTACGTATCAGTTAACGTCCTATGCTGAGGATAGTCTTTCAGCTACTGCCTCATGCAGGCGACAGTGGGGACGTGTTGTACGGTTCTTTAGTATCGAGATTTGACACAGAAAAATGGGGAGAAGTATTTTTTTTGCCACTGGTTTAACATCGCACTGACACACCACAGGTTTCCGGCGGAGGAAGGATAGAAATGTCAAAGGTGAGGGTCCTCGTCCAGAATACAAGGCTGGAACAGGCAGATCATTTCAAGTCCTTAGAATGTGTATTCTCCCGGGATGGTAGTATAGTAAGTTGGACTGAATGAAGATGCAGCAAATCTAATGCAGCGAGCTCGCATTTGCGATCCACAGTATTCTATAAGAAGGACGACAGCTGCCGGACGAAACTATCTTTACCTCGATCTGTTTTCAGACCAATTTGTTTACGGGAGTGAAATCTGGGTGGACTCAGGATATCTTATTCATATGTTAAAAGTAACAGACATGAAAGTAGCGGGAATGATCACTGGTAAAATCGAGTGGGAACAATGGGAGGAGGGTAATCGGAATAGGGAGATAAAGGCTAAGTTAGGAATAAGCTCTACTGATGAAGCTGAACTCATCAACTGTGTACGGTATTTGGGTCAAGTGAGGCGATTGGAGAACGATAGCATACCTATGGGAATAATGGATTTGGCCATGAAGTGTAAGAGAAGCAGAGGGAGTCCAAGGCGACGTTTGTTAGACTCAGCTTCTAATGATTTAAATATAATAGATTTAAAACTAAATGAGGCCACAGAGCTAGTTACAAATAGAGGATTGTGGTGGCATTTATAAAATAAACAAAGGCTTGCAGACTGAACGATGAAAGGCAAAACACTGTATAATGGAGAAATATGTTTGCATGTGTACTAAACATCAATCTAAGCAGGTAGAAGGGCAGCTTCTAAAAGGCAGAAAATAAATGATGTGAATGTTTGTCGGATGAAGATGTGACTATAACATTAACGAAACATTTTTGATATTGGTGTCATGCGGTTAGAAGGGAGGAATGTAGTTAACGGCCCATACACTCCATTAAGGTCGTTGGACAGCCTAGACGATTGTTGCACACGCAGATGGCCAGGAGGTATTAGAGTGACACGTGGTCAGCGTAACGGAAACCTCAGCCTTATATGTGCATGATAACCAAGTAGTATAGTCACTGGAATCTCACCAATGGTACACCGGTTCAAATTCCGGCCAATGAATCTGGGATTTTGGGAAACGAAATGTCATGTCCCTGTGGTTCGAATTCCGCCGGACTTAGTAGGTCAGATGGTAGAGCCCAAGCTTGTTGGTTCGATCCCAGCTCAGTCTGGTAGTATTTGAAGATGCACAAAGGTGTCAGCCTCGAGCAGCAGTCTATAGGCCTATATACCTGTTCTTAAAAGAACTCTTAAGGAACGAAATTCCTGCGTTTCGACATCTCCAAAGATCATACAATTAGTTATTATTATTATTATTATTATTATTATTATTATTATTATTATTATTATTATTATTATTATTATTATTATTATTATTATTATTATTATTATTATTATTATTATATGTGAATGGTCCCTTTCGGAATACACGAAGCTTTATTTATGATTTCGTTTGCGGAGGATCCAGGATGCTTTCGTCTGTTCACTAAAGATCCTTTTCCTTTCTTCCGTCTACATTTTGGTACATTCTCTGGAGTAACTTCCCACTTGTCAATTTTTTTTCTATATATATTTCGGTTCAAAATTTCTTCAGGTTGAAGTTGTGCGTTCTTCATGTCCACCGCATTTGTTTGTTGTGTCCAAGGGAAATTCTTGTTTATCAACTCTTTCCACTGGTAAGGGTCCCAGCTCAGAGTTACGAGTGACGACCTCAACGGCAGTGAAGGCGGAGATGAAGATCATTGGTACAGCGGAACTGGCGGAAGAAGCATTCTTGCTTTTTGGGATAGTAATAAAAAGCCTGTTTAAAATCCAGATGCGTCTGAGGTGTATCTACCGGCTTCCTGGTCCGCGTCTGATACCTTGTGAGTGCAGCGGCAATACCAAGTTCCAGGAACTAACAATTCCTGGTTCTAAGCACCCAGCACTGTTGGATCTCCTGTTACAAGCCAAACATTATTCGTGAACGTAGTAACAACATTACCCCATATTATTATTATTATTATTATTATTATTATTATTATTATTATTATTATTACCGGTATTATTATTATTATTTCATTACATTAGGATTCCACGTAGAACAGTTTGTTCCATGGCTGTGAGCATGATATCAACTGTCACGTAATTCAACAAGATTGGTTTTTCGCCTTAGTTACATGAATTGGCATTCTTGGCCGAGCTCGCTGCCTCTCTCAACTAAGTTGAATTGGTTTCCCGAGGCTGAATGAGATCTGTTCCAGCCATTGTTCCAGGATTAATATCATTGGACGAGCCAGAAATTGAACCTGGGTCCTCCAAGGTAATATTAAATGGTATATGGCCTCTGGAGGGTCCTGGTGCAGGTTCTTCAATTTGACGCTTTGAAGGCGATCTGCGCGTCGGTGACGAAGGGCCCTGTCTTTGATGAATTCGAGTGCCGACGACGTCACACACACACACGCGCGCACACACACACACAAACCCTCCCTCCGAGCCATCGGACCTAAATTATGAAGGTTAAAATTCATCGATCAGCTCGGTAATTGAACACTGGACTCCTGTGGACCAAAGCCCAGCATGCTAACCATTTAGCCATGGATACGGACTGAGCCTCCGGGTAAAATACACACTTACTCTCCCTACAAAACGGAGCGGGCAACGTCTCCTCAGAGAGGAATGGAAAAAATCGTAGATAAAGAGCAGGCAGAGGCCTAAGATGTAATGGCTGTTATCGTTATTTTAAGATTATCTGTAAACGAAGTGGAAACAGTCAAAGGCGCAGTGTTTGATGTAAAATAGACAAATTAAGTCTCACAGTTACTCGTAGACTGATGGCTGAAAAGCATATGATCGTTACGCCTGCGAAAACCGCTAAGTGGTAATTTTGCGGGAGAAATACTGACTCTCAGCGCATGTATCATTAAGAGCGAGAATTCTTTGAAAATTCTCGTACAGTATTGAACCTTTGATGACAGAAGCTTACAGGCTAAATTTCTAAACTGAAATAGTTCACATAGCGTTTTTCGCAGGTGCAACGACGATATGGTTCTGCAATTGTAATGTAATTATATACGTTACATGTAAATGTTCAGTTCTTGTAAATCATTACTTCGTGTCTCTCTTCACCATACTCTACTTCACTCCCAGCAAAAGCAACTTGGAACCCTTATTCGGAAGCAGAATGCAACTGAACGCTTCCCACATTACCCGTGATTGCATTGTATGTTCTAATTATTCCAGTTTCATATTCGCGCGTTCATGCTTATTGAGCGGAGTACCCGAACTTAGTCGTGGACTACACCCTTCAACCCATTACACACTAGACCTGTTAGAAATCACACCCGAGGTTACCAAGCTTCGAACTGGAAGCCGAATTTTCAGCTAGCTGATTGTGAACCAGCGCACCCCGTTGTTAGTCTGCACTGTGGAAATGATGATCTCACTTACTTGAAGGAAAGATGAACAACACCGAATTCCACCATGATAGCTCAGCGTATTAAAACAATGGCCAATGTGGCAAGTATATCTCTTGCACTTGGGAGACAAGATTCGTATCTCACTGTCTGTCAACCTTGAAATACCAATAAGCCAAAGCAAGTAAGCAGGCTTGTAGTTTCATCAAATTATGTTCATAGTTTAGGAATTCAATTTCTGCAGAATGTGGATAGAATATAGCTACTTGGGTAACTTAGTAGAGTAACAGACAATTGCAGAAGTAAGGACGACATAAGATGCTGACTGACGCAAGCAAGAAAATCCTTTCTTAAGGAAAGAAATGTGTTCTCTTCAAACACAGATATTTATGCACATCAGAAAGATGTTTCTGAAGACTTACGGAGTGTTGTCCCACAATAGTTCCTTTTCGTGCCATTAATTTCATCGACAAAAGACGGACTTATTTCACCACCTTCAATTACAATTGGAATGAGAATAGGAACTCCAACTTGAGCTAAAAAGAAGCCAGCACTCTAACGTCTAAGTTACCCAACCGGCCCTCCTGTGCAGTTTCAGAAAACTGAAGTTGGCTACGACATCTTTACCGTAGATCCAGCAATTTCGTTAACCTCAATATTATCCCTAGTTAATCACAGATAGATTTACACTCGCGACATGGACACCACGACGACACGAATTATCAGGTACAATAGGCCGTCATGGTGATATCACTCGTCTCGTTATGTTCAGAAATGCATCTGAGATAATTGAAAGGTTTCATTTCTTTGGACCGAGCTGGATAGCTGCAGTCGCTTTAGTGTGGCCAGTATCCAGTATTCGGGAGATAGTGGGTTCGAGTCTGGCTCCATGGCTACATGGTTAGCGTGCTGGCCTTTGGTCACAGGGGTCCCGGGTTCGATCCCCGGCCGGGTCGGGAATTTTAACCATAATTGGTTAATTTCGCTGACACGGGGGCTGGGTGTATGTGTCCTCGGACACTCCCGGCACTAAAAGCCATACGCCATTTCATTTCAGTGGGTTCGAACCCCACTATCGGCAGCCCTGAAAATGTTTTTCGCTGGTTTCCCCATTTTCACACCAGGAAAATGCTGGGGTTGTACTTTATTTAAGGCCACGGCAGCTTCCATTCCCTGCCCTATCGTCGTCATAACACCTATATCTATGTGTCGGTACGACATAAAACAACTTGTAAAATAATATCCTTTCTTTGGATTGGATTCCACATAGGACTGGACCTCATGTGCTTATGATTAAGTTACAATATAAACTGACGTAAAGTTACAATTCCACACCCTATGATTATGGGCGATAAAGGGCTGATAACTGCGATTAGTAATCACAAGTAGCTACTCTAGAATCATTCCAAATTGCCTTGGTGTGGTGAATGCAACTCGTTGAGAGCTACAACTAAACTGGGCTGCAGATATTGAAGTGCCATGGGGACAACGTCACGCCATCATAAACCATGTTACGTGACTTACTTAACCGAGTTGCGTGTGTCTCGTAACAAGAAAGTTCCTCAGTTGGTCCCACGAGGCTGAATAAACCCTGTTCCAGCTTACAGTCCTGAATTAAGTCCCTGGACGAGCCTAGGTACAGGATAACCCCACGGAATGGTCCTAGATTCATTACAAAATGGCAGCCATCACAAAAGTCCCTTCATTCCACGTATAATAATTGTTAACTAATAAATTTACAAGCACGAAAAATGAAATAAATTAAAAGCTCAAAAATAAAACAGTACTCACAAAATACTTGGATGAAACAATGATTGGCAATGCGACACTTTACAATCCTTGAGTTTTCTTTCCCTCTGCAGGCTGAACGTGTAGCATACCCACGAGACAGATTACTTGTAAGAGGAATGTCACTTACTTACTGTTCCCACCAGCAGAAGAGGTACTCGGCGTATGAATACTTTTCTGACCCTGCGCTCTGTCTACGTGTAATAAAGAGCAGCTGGTGAAACTACGGAAGGGGTAGGGGTATATCCCACTCTCTTGGAGGAAAAAATACGAAAACTATTTTAACTCTCCTTTTCAATAATATATCTACTTTGAACTTCGTACTGACTGTGTGACACGTAGCTGCCTTCACAGGCTTGCGAGCTCGAAATTTTGAGCTATAAAAATTATAAAAAGATAGCGGTGAATGATTTTCCTCCTTTTTTTACAATTTGTTTTGCATCGCACCGACAGAGATAGGTCTTATAGCGGCGATGGGTTAGGAATAGGCTAGGAGTGGGAAGTAAGTGGCCGTGGCCTTAATTAAGGTACATTTTTGCTATTTGTTTTACGTCGCGCGGACACAGATATGTCTTATGGCGACGATGGGATGGGAAAGGCCTAGGAATTGGAAGGAAGCGGCCGTGGCCTTAATTAAGGTGCAGCCCCGGCATTTGCCTGGTGTGAAAATGGGAAACCACGGAAAACCATCTTCAGGGCTATCGACAGTGGGGTTCGAACTCACTGTCTACCGAATGTGAACTCACAGCTGCGCGCCCCTAACCGCACGGCCAATGGGCTTTGACGTAACTTACCAAGAGACCGCTGCTCAGCCCGAAAGACTACATATTACCAGCTGACGCTTGGTCAGTGAGAAGAATTTCCCATGGCTTCCTACACTGGGGTCGCTAGAAACTAGAATGCCCGGATAAGCTAGGTAAAATAAAGATGCACTATCTCTACACCAAGGTGCTGGCCTAGGTCAATTACTACATGACAAAAACTTCATATCCCTGGATTAATCTATATCGCTCAAACCCTTAAAAATTTCCTTTTCTTCATGCTACCTCATGAAAAAATGTTGATAAATGAATATAAAAACATAAAATCTCGAGAATCAGTACTTACATAATACAATTATTTTTTACACTACAACAGCTAGCAGTCCTTCACTTTTCTTTTCTTCTGTAGGCTGAAGAGTAACGAACTTACGGCGCCTTCACGAGACAGCTGACGTGTGAGAAGAACATCGTGTCTTGCTCCCACCACGGCCGAATACTTCTTTCTTGTGCAGCACGTTTTCTGATATCGGATAACTGGTCAAACTATGAAAAGTGCAACTGGATATGTTCCACTCAGGGAGGAGGATTATGGTGCCTACTAGCAGAAGCACGGAATAAATTTCAACACTTATTCTCAATTTTAAGTGGGAGAGTGGGAGTTTTTAAGCCAAAAATTGTCCGAAAATCTTTGTTTGCTTTTGCTGAGGAATATTTCAAACTTCAAAATTCAACTTGGGTTCAGCGTGTCAGATTTACTAATATAATATAATATAATATAATATAATATAATATAATATAATATAATATAATATAATATAATATAATATAATATACATACATACATACATTATCATTATAGACTCTTATGCCTTTCAGCGTTCAGTCTGCAAGCCTCTGTGAATTTACTAACCGTCGCCACAATCCTCGATTTGCAACTAGTGTTGTGGCCTCATTTAGTTCTACACCTCTTATCTTTAAATCGTTAGAAACCGAGTCTAACCATCGTCGTCTTGGTCTACCTCTACTTCTCTTACGCTCCATAGCAGAGTCCATTATTTTTCTAAGGTAACCTGTCCTCCTCCATTCGCATCACATGACCCCACCACCGAAGCCGCTTTATGCGTATAGCTTCATCCATCGAGTTCATTCCTAACTTAGCCTTTATTTCCTCATTCCGAGTACCCTCCTGCCATTGTTCCCACCGGTTTGTACCAGCAATCATTCTTGCTACTTTCATGTCTGTTACTTCTAATTTATGAATAAGATATCCTGAGTCCACCCAACTTTCGCTCCCGTAAAGCAAAGTTGATCTGAAAAGAGACCGATGTAAAGATAGTTTCGTCTGGGAGCTCACTTCCTTCCTACAGAATACTGTTGATCGCAACTGCGAGCTCACTGCATTAGCTTTACGACACCTTGATTCAGGGAGAACACACAACCTAAATACTTGAAATTATCGACCTGTTCTAGCTCTGTTTCACCAATCTGACATTTAATTCTGTTGAATTTCCTACCTACTGACATCAATTTAGTCTTCGAGAGGCTAATTTTCATACCATACAATATAATATAATTAAAAATAGTGAATAGCTTTTTGCCTGGTTACAAAATGACCAGCTATGACCTCACGTCTCAGTTCAACCCAGCATGAGTAAGCGATGAAATGAAATGTCGTATGGCTTTTTTAGTGCCGGGATATCCCAGGACGGGTTCGGCTCGCCAGATGCATGTCTTTCAATTTGACACCCGTAGGCGACCTGCACGTCGTGATGAGGATGAAATGATGATGAAGACAACACATACACCCAGCCCCCGTGCCACTGGAATTAACCAATTAAGGTTAAAATCCCCGACCAGGCCGGGAGTAATCGATGCAAGCCGGGGAATAATTCGCTAAGATGGGCTCACAAGATCAGAAACAGTCAACAGGCAACAATATTCGCGACATTGTGGGTTGAGTATTTTTATCTACTAATAATAAGATTATAATGGTCATAATTGTTGACGAGGATAAGAAAAATTCCAAAGAAGGAAAATAATATGATTCTGTGATTTTAAGCAATATTAATTTTTTCTCAAAACTTCATTTTTCAGTAGACTAACTTATTTAAAATTGAGTTAGTACAAGGGTTTTTACCTGATTGTCTTCAAATTCGGCGTACCTACACTACCATGTGTGATGCATAAAGGTTGGTATCCATTTTGAAAAATAATGATATCTGACAGATATCTTGAGTCAAATATGAACATTTTGGGTATGGAAAAGAGTGAGAGAAATGTACTTTAATAACTTCAACAATGTAATTTGTCAAATAATAATATCAGTAATTATTTACATACCACCATGAATTATGATAGCTGTGAGCTTGCATTTGGGAGATAAAGGGTTCAAACCCCACTGCCGGCAACCCTGAAGATGGTTTTCCGTGATTTTCCAATTTCACACCAGGCGAATGCTCGGGCTGTACCTTAATTAAGGCCACGGCCACGGCCGCTTCCTTCCCACTCCTAGCTCTTTCCTATCCCATCGTCAACATAAGACATATCTGTGTTGGCGCGACGTAAAGCAAATTTAAAAAAACAAGAATTATCGGGCGAGTTGGCCGTGCGGTTAGGACCGCGCAGCTGTGAGCTTGCATCTGGGAGATAGTGGGTTCGAACCCCACTGTCGACAGTCCTAAATATGGTCCTCCGTGGTTTCCCATTTTCACACCAGGCAAATGCTGAGACTGTACCTTAATTAAGGCCACGGACGCTTCCTTCCCACTCCTAGCCCTTTCCTATCCTATCGTCGCCATATGACCTATCTGCGTCGGTGCGACGTAAAGAAACTAGCAGAAAAACAAGAATTATTCTAACGAGTTTTAAAATACAAATTTTTAAAAAATGATACGGAGAGATGTTTTCAAATATTCACATTTTTAAAATAAAATGTGTTATAAGTCAAACAATTTTACAAAGCTGTTCCAAATTTTAAACTGATATTAATTTTGGCAACATAAGCCAACTCGCAAATTATGGTCAATAACGGATGAAAATTGCGAGATCAAAAAACTCAGTAGTGTCCGGAAGGGCGCTCTCCCCCCACACCTTTGTAAGTTTTATACTTGAACACAATGATTTATGATTACAAACATAGCAAATAGTTCTGTCCACAGTTCGATCGATGAATGAGAGGGCTATAAGGATATCATAGGGTGATTCTATCCTAGACACGTCCGACCCGTTGGCTGAACGGTCAGCGTACTGGCCTTCGGTTCAGAGGGTCCCAGGTTCAATTCCCGACCGGGTCGGGGATTTTAACCTTAATTGGTTAATTCCAATGGCACGAGGGCTGGGTGTATGTGTTGTCTTCATCATAATTTCATCCTCATCACGACGCGCAGGTCGCCTACGGGAGTGAAATAGAAAGACCTGCACTTGGCGAACCGAACCCGTCCTGGGATATTCCGGCACTAAAAGCCATACATTTCATTTCATCCTAGACACAATGAAATTCGGAGTTTGTCGTTGAATTTTATCTTCCCTACATTTCCCTTCACTCAAAGATAATATTGATAGGGTATCTTCTCTCGAATTTGAAGCATATCTTTTAATCCTATTGCCCAGACCGCGTGCTTCTCTAGAGGAGAACTGGAAGGGAATTCGCCGCAATACCACTAATAAGTCCGAATGACAGGGGCGCTTCAGTAGTCTCGTAGCTTTGTTGGAGGTAATGAATTTTCTTCCGTTTCCTTCGCTAGGTTTCGGACGTCCTAGAGAGATTCTAGTGGCAGCCTCTGTCACACACGTGGACTGGGCTAAGTTCTATGGCAGTGACAAGTTCAACGATTTCCGGTTTAGGGTTAAGGCCTTTGTTTATTCTTCCTTTCTTTATCCAACGCCTGGAAATATTCGATTTCTTGGGAAGTCCGATGTTTAGCAACATTGGATGAGTAGTGGTGGCGGCGGGATGTAGAATGGAAAGGAACTATCCATACTACCGCAAATCGTCGCAGTTCGGGCAAAAAATCATATCCCACAACGCTCTTCCTATCCATTATTTTCCTTAAGACAGGTCACGCCTACCCGGCGCATATGGATATTCCGTCCATCAGAATGACTTTATTTATGTTCATTTTCGTGTGACGACGTGTAAAGAAAAATTAACCTCAAGTACATTATACTGTAGGAGTGCGTAAATAAGTCATTCAAACATACATTGCTAGAGTGTGCTACGGTAAGGTCCATTTTTCCTTTACATATGTGCATAGCAGAATGAATACAACGAATATTGTTCTTATTGACTAAATATCCGTCTGGGGAGAGCCTCCGTGGCTCAGACGGCAGCGCGTCGGCCTCTGACCGCTGGCTACCGTGGTTCAAATCCCGGTCACTCCATGTGAGATTTTGTACTGGACAAAGCGGAGGCGGGACAGGTTTTTCTCCGGTACTCCGTTTTCCCTGTCATCCTTCATTCCAGCAAAACTCTCCATTCTCATTTCATAGCATCTATCAGTCATTAATATGTATCACTTTGGGAGTGGCGACCCCATCGTACTAATAGCCTATATAAGTTCATTCATTCCATCCTGACCCGGTCCAGGACTGGGAAACAGGTTGTAGATTTTCATTTTTCATCCATATGGGGCTGGGGTGCGCGATCATTCTTACGGAAAACAATAGATAGATATAAACTTTTGCCCGAACAGCGACGAAATAACTTCGGTTCAGGATGCCTAATCAGATGACCACTGCCTTGGTGGAGGACACTGATTTCTTGCTAACTTCTAGGCTTATATAACACACTATCCCACGAATTATCCACAATTAACTGAAAAATGATAACCTACAACCTGTTTTCCATTCATTGACCGGGTCAGGGATGAAATGAATGAAGCAGATATAGGCTATTAGTACGATGGGGTCGCCACTCCCAAAGTGATTTATTAATGACTGATGGATGCTATGAAATGTGAATGGAGAGTGTTGCTGGAATGAAAGATGACAGGGAAAACCGGAGTACCCGGAGAAAAACCTGTCCCGCCTCCGCATTGTCCAGCACAAATCTCACATGGAGTGACCAAGATCACAATTAACTATCGTTACATGATATATCTTCCTTGTTTCTTAATCTGCTTACCCTCCAGGGTTGGCTTTTCCCTCAGACTCGGCGAGGGATCCCACCTTTACCGCCTCAAGAACAGTGTCCTGGAGCGTGAGACATTGGGTCGGGGGATACAACTGGGAGAAGTGGGAAACCACTTAAAACCACGTCCAGGATGGCTGGGGTGGGAATCGAACCCACCTCTACTCAGTTGACCTCCCGAGGCTGAGTGAACCCTGTTCCAGCCCTCGTACCACTTTTCAAATTTCGTGGTAGAGCCGGAAATCGAACCCGGGTCTCCGGGGGTGGCAGCTAATCACACTAACCACTACACCACAGGGGCGGTTATATAATCTATACCAGTAAAATCAGACGATACCGTACCTTATGTTCTCGTAGTACTTGGAACGGATGTGTACAGTGTTGTTACTTCTATCTGTCTCTTGACTGAACGTTGTAGACTAGACTAAAATGATTGTCAGATACGTGGTATTAGAACTAGGCCATCGATATGCAATCCATTAGAAAAAATTTCGTTATGCTCAATGACCTATGCTTTTGTGCATACTAAATAAAAATGAACCTTATATATATTACACTGTAAGAATGCGTTAGCACGTCACGCAAACATATTGTCGCTGCGCGATAATTACCGCCTATCTGACAATGATCTTCCTATCCATTATTTTCGTTAAGACTAGCCACGTCTCCCAGCCACATACGGATAGTCAGCCCATCAGAACAATTTTCGTTGTGTTCATTTCCCGATGCTTATATGCAAGTGGACTTTTACTTGAGAATGTTGTGAAGTTAAATGATATACGTGAACAGGCCTATTTTAAACAGAATGAGTTTGTTGGAATCTACGATATTGCGTGTACGGCAAGGAGTCAGGATTCTTCGTGTCTGCGTCTGATATAACTAGCACAGGCTTTTCGAGGTAATTACGTGGAGTAGGGCTATCAAATTTAGAGCGATGATGATTGTTATTTAAGCCTATATCATTAAATAGTGTCAGTGAAAAGCCATACGTTGAACTGATCACACATATTAACCTACTTGAAAACTCAATATGCGGCTACGGAAGTTAACGCACGAGGAAGGTACATCAAATTTGAGAGTTAATATCTTCTGACAATATTCATTCAAGTGCATGCTAGTTGTATATTCTGTAGTCTAGATTTCTTTTACAGGTATCCAGAGACCGAGATACATGAAGCTAAATTGTATTAGTTTAATTTAATTTGATTTACTAGCACACTCGTTTGGGAAGTGCATCTTTGCATACAATGTGATGTGTATGCCCATACACTATCAGTTGCTTCACAGGGAACTTTTGCCACGCCCATGTACAGTACAGGCCTATAACTTTTTAAAGATTTATGCTGTGAACGGACAATATTTAGTTTACAATAATAATTATATTATTAATAATGATGATGTTATTTGCTTTACGTGCCATTCAAATACCACAGGAATGAGCCAGTTTCGAACCGGCTAAGTTGGGGTCAGAAGGCCAGCTCCTCAACCGCCTGAGCCACTCAGGCCGGCATTTATTTTATATTCGCGTCCACTGTTCTATAGCGATCTCCTTAGCAACAACCTTGAATCTTATTTGTGTCTGGTTATTAATGTGGTCTGTTGCCAAATCAATTTCAAATAGGAACTTTTTCCTTTATGTGTATTTTGATGGCTTATTATTTTGTTAGCTGACCATGCACAGAGGACATAAACACACTTATTTTTACGGGCAGCGAAAAGCAGCAATGAATTGTAAGTCTTTCTTTCTTTCTTAATCTGCTTACCATCCAGGGTTGGTTTTTCCTTGGAATCAGCGAGGGATCCCACCTCTACCGCCTCAAGGTCAGTGTCCTGGAGCGTGAGATATTGGGTCGCTCGATACAACTGGTGAGAATGACCAGTACCTCGCCCAGGCGGCCTCGCCTGCTATGCTGAACAGGGGCCTTGTCGGGGGATGGGAAGAACGGAAGGGATAAACAAGGAAGGGGGAAAGAAGCGGCCGTGGCCTACGTTAGGTACCATCCCAACATTTGCCTGGAGTAGAAGTGGGGAAACCACGGAAAACCACTTCCAGGATGGCTGAGGTGGGAATCGAACCCACCTCTACTCAGTTGACCTCCCGAGGCTGAGTGGACCCCGTTCCGGCCCTCATACCACTTTTCAAATTTTGTGGCAGAGCCGGGAATCGAACCCGAGCCTTCGGGGGTGGCAGCTAATCACACTAACCACTACACCACAGCGGCGGACATGAATTGTAAGTTCCAAGCGAATGGGCAAGTAATCAAGTTATACATATTTATTGACATTAGAAGTGAGATGTATTCCAGAACACCCACCAAGTGGCTGTCAGGATCGGGTCACGTAGCTATCAACTTGCATTCGAGAGATAGTGGGTTCGAACCCCATTGTCGGCAGCCCTGAAGACGGTTTTCCGTGGTTTCCAAATTTATATCAGGTAAATGCTGGAGCTGTACGTTAATTAAAGTCACGGTCACTTCCTTCCCAAATTTAGCCATTTCCTATCCTACCATCACCATAAGAACTATGTGTGTCGGTGCGACGTATAGCTAATTATAAAAAAATAGTATCGGGTGGTACAGCTGCCCCTATTTTTTTCCGAATATAGACCCTATGCAAGCAACTAGGAAATAATTTTTCTTAGTCTTATTTTCCACTACATCTTACAACAATTTTATGAGGAATTGGCCCAATATAAACTTCCGTGCACAAAGCAAAAACGGTACAAGAGGCAGTAGGTGAGGCCCATCTCAAAAACACTGTACCATTTAATGTAGAACGGAGTACAATACACTAGCCATTTTTACGAAATGTTACTGTACTGTGCAAACAATAGCCACGCCTATAAATGTCGGTGCGACATTACTCAGTTCTTGTATTTAATGAGATGTGCACTGCGGGTTAGTATTTCTCCAATACATAGCGCTAACATAACTGTTTGTGGCAGGTGCAACGACGAAATACAAACCTCCTGTAGTACACTAAAAAATACCAAGGAACATTAGAACATGCTTCAGTTAATTGATGGAGCTACGAAATATTGGCAGTAATGACAGTTTCAGGAAAACACAAAGATTTTGGCACCCACCGCTGATTAAGAAGTGAACAAACTTCACACTTATGATATTCGGATTCAATTTCAGTTATAAATTCCCTGGAGAATAATATGTAATGGTTTAATTCTATTAACATTTAATTCATAATGGAAAAAGGATACGACAGTAAATTAAGTTTCTATGATCTTACCTTAACAAAAATTGAAAATAAAATAGAATTCGAGTTTTTTTTTCAGGAAGCCAACACATTCATTAACAAGTCTAATCAACCGCTACCGACAAATTATCAGCATAGACTTCCAGCAATTACATTAATAAAATGAAGAAAACTCCTATGAAAGAAGAAGAAAAAAAGGAAATCATGATAATAAAACATGGCAAAAACAAATAGATACAGTCCAGAAACATACTGTATATACATACATCATCACTATAGACCGTTATGCCTTTCAGCGTTCAGTCTGAAAGCCTCTGTGAATTTACTAAACGTCGTCACAATCCTCTATTTGAAACTAGTGCTGTGGCCTCATTTAGTTCTATATATCTTATCTTTTATACCCGTATAGCTGAGACGGGCAACGCGTACCCAGCGGCAATCAAACAGTTCGGCAAACGTTTGATCTCCCTGGTCACTCACTTGCCTAGCAGGGGGTGATTTATGACGGCAGTGGGCTTTAAACCGTACGTTCGCATTCCCCTTAAGAAATCCTTACAGCTCTGTTGCCAATGCACCTCTTGTTAAATAGACGTCAGTCTCTTTTCTCAGCTCAGATAATTCACACTTGCTTTGTTCGCTGTTTGAACGTTTTGGATTATTTCTTTGCTTCGTTAATTAATATTCGTGAAGTGTGTTGCTTTTAACTTCGCTTCATGCAGTAATGTGGAGGCCGTGGGAATCACACCTGGAAATTATCGCATCAGAAAATCCTGAAATAAATCTGCCAATGCACGCAAACGATCCTCAGCCGTGCAGCAGTAGCAGTGATATTCGACCGAGTAGTGCTGGTTCCTTGTCCGCGAGTGATACTCAGCCGGGTAGCAGTGGTTCCGCGCCCGCGAGTGATACTCAGCCGGGTAGTAGTCGTTCCGCGGAGAAAAGAAAGGCGACTAAAACTTTAAGTAAGCAAAGTCAACGGCAGGTATGTAACGCATACGAATACGTTATGAAGAACAACGTTCGCGAGGGTTATATTTCTGAGACATCTAAAATATTGAAACTTAACAGAAAAACTGTAAGTAAAATAGTAAAGAGGGGATCTACAACTCCGAAAAAGTGTGGTAATAATAGGGTTATCTTTAATAAAATTGATGATTTTTGCTATGACTTGGTGAGACGCGAGGTATATACATTCTTTACTAAAGGTAAGTCACCAACCGCACAGGAACTGTTAAAACATTTGAAAAATGTGTGTGGCTTTCCTTATGAAAAAAAACTACTCTACGAGAGCTGTTGATAAAACTTGGGTTTTGTTTCCGTATTCTGAGGAAAAAAAGATTGTAATGGAATCTGCTAGAATAGTAGCTTGGCGATATAAATTCATAGACCGTCTGCGGAAATTGCGTTCCGAGGGGGTGCAGAGTTGTCTATCTAGATGAAACGTGGTACGATACTCATGACATTGTAAAGAGAGGGTGGGATGATGGAACTTGTAATTGCATAATGAAAGCACTAACATCGCGAGGCAAGCGTATTATGGTATTGCAAGCTGGAGGCAGTGAGGGCTGGGTTGAGAATTGCCTTTATTTATCGGCTAAAAACATTGGAGACTGCAAAGGTGATAGCCACTACGAAATGACAGCTCAAGTTTTCGAAAACTGGTTTAGGTCTCATCTTCTAGAGAACCTACCACGTGATCGAAAATGTGTAATCGTGATGGACAACACAAGCTATCATTCGCGGCAGCTGGTTAGGTTTCCTTCCATGAACACTAATATTAAGGACACTATTAAGTTTATGGAGTACAATAACATTCCCGTGCCAAAACCTGTACCCATCAAGGCAGTTATGTTGCAGGAAATCAAATCAGCCAATAGGCCTATCAGTAAAAGGTACGCTGTAGAGGAGATCGCAGCCTCATTTGGACACGAAGTTTTGCGACTCCCTCCATATCACTGTATTTTAAACCCCATAGAAATGATCTGGTCTCGGCTGAAGGCGTATGTTAGGAAAAATAATGTTACGCCAACTTTGAGTGCTAGTGTGTGTCAACTTCTGCGTGAAGGAGCTGGAACGATCGGTGCTGAGAGGTGGTCTGCTTGTGTTCTAAGCACCAAAGAGAAGTACATGAAACACGACACGGATAGCAACCAAGATATATTTGTAATTCACCTTGCAGACAATGACGAGGACGACGAATAGAGTAAGGTAAATACTGCATTGTCCGACTCGTTGGCTGAATGGTCAGCGTACTGGCCTTCGGTTCAGAGGGTCCCGGGTTCGATTCCCGGTCGGGTCGGGGATTTTTACCTCCATTGGTTAATTCCAATGGTCCGGGGGCTGGGTGTTTGTGCTGTACCAACATCCCTGCAACTCACACACCACGCATAACACAATCCTTCACCACAATAACACGCAGTTACCTACCAATGGCCGATGTCGTCCACCCTCATTGGAGGGTCTGCCTTACAAAGGCTGCACTCGGCTAGTAATAGCCACACGAAATTAAAAAATTAAATACTGCATTTGTTTTAAAAGTAGCTAAGTTTGCTGGCTATTTTTGTAAGAAATACATACTCCGATATTATTATTATTATTATTATTATTATTATTATTATTATTATTATTATTATTATTATTATTATTATTATCTTTCTTTATTAATCTGCTTACCCTCCAGGGTTGGTTTTTCCCGCTGACTCAGCGAGGGATCCCACCTCTACCGCCTCAAGGCGAGAGTCCTGGAGCGTGAGACATTGGGTCGGGGATACAACTGGGGAGAATGACCAGTACCTCGCCCAGGCGGCCTCACCTGCTATGCTGAACAGGGGCGTTGGTGGGGGATGGGAAGATTGGAAGGGATAGGCAAGGACGAGGGAAGGAAGCGGCCGTGGCCTTAAGTTAGGTACCATCCCGGCATTTGCCTGGAGGAGAAGAGGGAAAACACGGAAAACCATTTCCAGGATGGCTGAGGTGAGAATTGAACCCACCTCTACTCAGTTCACCTCCCGATGCTGAGTGGACCCCGTTCCAGCTCTAGTACCACTTTTCAAATTTCGTGGCAGAGCCGGGAATCGAACCCGGGCCTCCGGGGGTGGCAGCTAATTACACTAACCACTACACCACAGAGGCGTACAATTATTATTATTATTATTATTATTATTATTATTATTATTATCATCCCAGTCCCTAGTTCGTGATTTTACTTTTCCTTTGCCAGGCGAGTTGGCCGTGCGGTTAGGGGCGCGTAGCTGTGAGGTTACATCGGGGAGATAATTGGTTCAAGCCCCACTGTCGGCAGTTCTGAAGATGGTTCACCATGGTTTCCCATTTTCACACCAGGCAAATGTTGAGGAAGTACCTTAATTAAGGCCACGGGCACTTCCTTCCTACTCCTAGAGCTTTCCTAGCCCATCGTGGCCATAACACCTATCTGTGTCGGTGCGACATAAAAACAAATTGTACCGAGCTCGATAGCTGCAGTCGCTTAAGTGCGGCCAGTATCCAGTAATCGGGAGATCGTGGGTTCGAGCCCCACTGTCGGCAGCCCTGAAGATGGTTTTCCGTGGTTTCCCATTTTCACACCAGGCAAATGCCGGGGCTGTACCTTAATTAAGGCCACGGCCGCTTCCTTCCACTTCCTAGGCCTTTCCCATCCCATCGTCGCCATAAGACCTATCCGTGTCGGTGCGACGTAAAGCAAATAGCAAAAAAAAAAAAATGTAAAAAATTATTTCACTTTTCCTTTCTTTACTGAAAGCGAGACACTGATATTAGCATCATAAAATTAATATTTTAATAGGCCTATTTTGGTATCAATTTAAGTTTAGTCTTTGTCGAGTTTATTTGCCAATTCCTACTTCCTGTTTTTCTTTCTTTCTTTCTTTCTTTCTTTCTTTCTTTCTTTCTTTCTTTCTTTCTTTCTTTAAACATCTACGACCACCGCACGGGTTAAGCACGAAACAAATTATTCTGCGATACTGGTTTGTGCTGTGGTTCATGATAAGGTTTGTATATTAATATAAATATGCCTGTCCAACATGGGGCATTGCCGCCAACAGCAATCTGTATAAGGTGCAAGTTGTCCAGAACCTGGCACTTCGTCTTATCACAGGGGCTGACCGGCACACGAGGAATATCGACATTCATGACGAATGTCAAATCATCGCGCTGGGGGAAAGACGGAGGCTCATGGCCAGCAAGCAGTACAAGCGGCTACCCAATGCAAGCAACCCGCTTATCAACCAGCTAGGCAACTACGAGACCGATGGCCTCAAGCACAACAGGCCAAAAGTTATCTTGCTTTAAAACCCGCGCTTAGCGCCAGGCCACACACTGGCCAGCCATGACCTCACGTCAAAACGAACCCATACTCCGCACACAATTAAAGCAAGCAGGGAAGTCACACATTAAGATAGGGCTCTCAAAACCGGTATCGGTTGACAGGCCACAATATTCGCGACTTAAGTCGACGAAAGAATAGGGTGGGTGTCGAGCCAGTTCACCTTGTACCACAGCCGAGATCGGACGACCGGCTGTTGGGTATTCTGCGGTCACAATGTAAGTCGTCAGTTCGACTCTCTGCGAAAGTTTAAGTCCACGTATTACGACGCACTGCAAGACTTGGAATATTTTCAGTGTCGTGTGTGTGGTGACAGAAATGAAATGTGAACAGTTGAGGAGTATTATCATTTACGAGAACAGTTTGACGGAAACTTACATTCTTCACCAATACGATATTACGTTAATATAATTTGATGTTCGTATTTGAATGAAAGTGATTAACTTTACATTGAATACTGAAAGTGTTGAAACGTGATCGTCAGTGATATGTCAAACTGTCCATGATTTTCTATTTGATCTTGATAAATGATAAACTGTGCTAGTAGTGGGATATAATCCAATATTTTCAGATTGGTCAGTTTATTGAATTTACGGCAGTGAAGCATCACAGGGCATAGTTGTTATACCAAAGGTGTTAGAACATTTTTCAAACTGTACGTCTATGTTACGAACGACTGATATCACTAATCATATTTAACAGTGTCGTCGAACTTTGATTCTCTTTTACAAGTGTCCAGATTCTTAAATGAGCATAAACTCAATACAGTATTTAAACGATCTAGTGGATTTAACATTCCATAAATATCCCGATAAGACTTGTGTCGAACCCAGGACGGTTCCAGGAAGGACAGTGTTCTCTTTTGCCATTTTCGATAGTGAACGAGACTAAATTCACGGAACCTATTCTTTTCATTTGATGTTGTACGAAGTATTAAAACGGAATACCTTGTTTTCTACATCGTTATTCGAACAATATTCTCATACTTAACATTAAGAAGATGACCTTTGTTTTACGTGATTAATACATCACAAGTTCAATTTTGAGTTCAATTTAATACATCAGCAATGACTGTTTTCTACTAACTAATCAGTGAAATCCCACTGTGAAGACAATCGAGTGCAGCTTGTGACTCGTTAAAGATCGCTACAAACTACAGTTTCATTTGTGCAGACCAATTACTTTGAATCCATTTCATACCCCAGTGCCACGTTACAACCAGGACCACGAGAGCTCCTAGACCATCCAGACCTCCGAGATATTCGAGATCGGCTCGGAAGATGGTGCCACCATGAGTAGACATTGCGACCCGCAATGTATCAGGACCAGTTCAACCCCAAGGAGAAGTACTCATTGTAACTGCTGTGCTGAGATGATGTTAAATTCTGACTTTATTTCATGAATACACTTTTTTAAATTAGTGTTCCATTATACTTATCTTATTTCGCTCTCCTCTGTAACAAGTCAGATAAGAACCGGTCACCCCTGTGCCGAGTCTTGTATTCAGCTAGCCATCAAAATAAACTTTTACGGTTACGCTATATACAGTCAGAAACTGAGTCTAACAATCGTCGTCGTCTTGGTCTCCCTCTATTTCTCTTACCCTCCACAACAGGGTCCTTTATTCTCCTAGAAAAGCTATTTTCCCCCACCCGGCTCACATGGCCGCACCGAAGCCGATTTATGCGTACAACTTCATCCATCGAGTTCATTCCTAACTTAGCCTTTATCACCCCATTCCGAGTACCCTCCTGCCGCTGTCCCCAACTGTTTGTGTATCAGCAATCATTCACGCTACTTTCGTGTCTGTACTTCTGGCTTATGAATAAAATATCTTGAATCCACCCAGCTTTCGCTCCTATAAAGGAAAGTTCATCTGAAAACATATCGATGTAAAGATAGTTTCGTCCGGGAGCTGACTTCCTTCTTATAGAACGCTGATGATCGCAATTACGGGCTCGCTGCATTAGGTTTCCTGCACCTTGATTCTCACTTACTATATTATCATCCTAGAAGAACACACATTCCAAATATTTGAAACTATCTACCTGTTAAAGTTTTGTATCACCAATGTGACATTCAAATCTGATGAATGTTTTACCTACTGACATCAATTTAGTCTCCGAAAGGCTAATTTTCATACCATACACTTTGCACCTATTTTCAAGTTCAGGTTTTCTGCATGCTTTCGGCACAATCTGCCATTAAGACCAAGTCGTCAGCATAGTCCAGACTGCTTACTACAATTCCACCTAAATTCGTTAAAATAGAAGTTCACAATAAAAAACAAACAACATAAAATAAACTTTCCAATTCTACATAACTACAACTACAATTAAAAATCTGTCTACCTACACTTGTCCCCTGCAACCAAACTACAAGTGTTCGGTAGGTCAACGTATCGCCTAAATAATTTGAAAAATGTAAAATAAAAACAAAATGCAATAACAGCTAACGAATCGAAACCGCATTCGTGGTGTAAATCCAACAAAATTATCTATGTGTCGAGACACTGCACTATCACAGCATACCGTACATCCGAACAATAAATCTTGATGCAAAGAGAAAGAAACAGGCAGCAACGAAAGTTCATCGAGTTTGAACGCAAGCGGCTAAGTAGTAGGGACCAGTCTCTATTAGCCAGGTTTCCACGTGGGACAACCCTTATATTTATGCCACTACTGATGCAACGCACCTTCCAGCTAGTAAATGTTATGCCGGAACATGGCCTAAATAGTACCTGCTAGTATCTTCCTTACCTGTATCCACTACTGCAGACATCGTTCAAGTCGATTCGCAAAAATGCCTAATCTATGACTTGTCTATGTAGAGACGGCGTCGTAATCCCATCGTTAAGCCAATGCTAAAATGTCTACACACCTCTAACTATAATTACATACACGCGGCATCCTGAACCTATCGTCGAGTCAACGCTATTGCAACTACACATCACTCACTGCCGGGCGACGTCGATACTCTAACACAATGTCCGGTTATTTAAACCTGATTCTCGTTGAAATTCTAACACGTGAAGTAAAATTCGCTACAGAAATGAACTCGAATCTGGAAATGTTAACTATGTCCATTTCCTACGATAAAGCGTGAAATCGAAATTAAATAACAGGTTTGAATAGTTGGATCTATTACTCATTGAAATTTCAACACATGCGGTGAAGTTCGCTGAGTAAAAGTAAACTCAAATCTCTTTTGATATTACATAATATTACTGGAAACAATGATCACAACCATCACGATATTCACGACATAACTAGAGTGTGAGGCTCCACATGACCTACAATGTCAACACTCCAAACATGTATCATCGCAAGCTATCCAGTGAAGTAAATTGTCATCAACATTAAGCAGGATAAACTCTATCTAATAGAATTCATTCCCTCACCCACAATGTTTCCAATTCGCGGTGCTTTCGTCTCGTAATGATACAGAATAAAATTCACTTTCCAATAAGTAAATATTATCTCTACCGTGTGTTAGAATGTACACTGAATGGCAGAGCAAATGCAACACCAAGAAGGAGTGGTCAGAACTTTATGCCAATTGCAGGGTAGACTGACGTCACTGAGGTATGCTCATGATGTGAAATGCGCCGCTGTGCTGCGCACGTAGCGAACGATAAATGGGACACGGCGTTGGCGAATGGCCCACTTCGTACCGTGATTTCTCAGCCGACAGTCATTGTAGAACGTGTTGTCGTGTGCCACAGGACACGTGTATAGCTAAGAATGCCAGGCCGCCGTCAACGGAGGCATTTCCAGCAGACAGACGACTTTACGAGGGGTATGGTGATCGGGCTGAGAAGGGCAGGTTGGTCGCTTCGTCAAATCGCAGCCGATACCCATAGGGATGTGTCCACGGTGCAGCGCCTGTGGCGAAAATGGTTGGCGCAGGGACATGTGGCACGTGCGAGGGGTCCAGGCGCAGCCCGAGTGACGTCAGCACGCGAGGATCGGCGCATCCGCCGCCAAGCGTTGGCAGCCCCGCACGCCACGTCAACCGCCATTCTTCAGCATGTGCAAGACACCCTGGCTGTTCCAATATCGACCAGAACAATTTCCCGTCGATTGGTTGAAGGAGGCCTGCACTCCCGGCGTCCGCTCAGAAGACTACCATTGACTCCACAGCATAGACGTGCACGCCTGGCATGGTGCCGGGCTAGAGCGACTTGGATGAGGGAATGGCGGAACGTCGTGTTCTCCGATGAGTCACGCTTCTGTTCTGTCAGTGATAGTCACCGCAGACGAGTGTGGTGTCGGCGTGGAGAAAGGTCAAATCCGGCAGTAACTGTGGAGCGTCCTACCGCTAGACAACGCGGCATCATGGTTTGGGGCGCTATTGCGTATGATACCACGTCACCTCTAGTGCGTATTCAAGGCACGTTAAATGCCCACCGCTACGTGCAGCATGTGCTGCGGCCGGTGGCACTCCCGTACCTTCAGGGGCTGCCCAATGCTCTGTTTCAGCAGGATAATGCCCGCCCACACACTGCTCGCAACTCCCAACAGGCTCTACGAGGTGTACAGATGCTTCCGTGGCCAGCGTACTCTCCGGATCTCTCACCAATCGAACACGTGTGGGATCTCATTGGACGCCGTTTGCAAACTCTGCCCCAGCCTCGTACGGACGACCAACTGTGGCAAATGGTTGACAGAGAATGGAGAACCATCCCTCAGGACACCATCCGCACTCTTATTGACTCTGTACCTCGACGTGTTTCTGCGTGCATCGCCGCTCGCGGTGGTCCTACATCCTACTGAGTCGATGCCGTGCGCATTGTGTAACCTGCATATCGGTTTGAAATAAACATCAATTATTCGTCCGTGCCGTCTCTGTTTTTTCCCCAACTTTCATCCCTTTCGAACCACTCCTTCTTGGTGTTGCATTTGCTCTGTCAGTCAGTGTATGTATGTAGAATTTGATATCCAGTGTCTCAGTTGTGAATATAGTAGTGTGTTAAATGTGTTCTAGGTTCGGGGATTGGGGTATGCGCCAGGGCTTAAAGCACGGTACCCTCGCGGCATTTGCCTAAAAGGAGTACGGAAAACTGCGGAAGAAACCGCTATCAAAATGACCGTAGTGAGAAGAAGAGAAGGCTGGCACAGGAGCTAATGCGCAAGATGGTCGCTATTCATGGGTTCTTATGGGACTAACTCCGAGAGCCGACAAAGGGACTAAAGCGCAAGATGGCCGCTATACAAGGGCTCTCATGGGACTAACTACGAGAGCTGGCACAGGGGCGAATGCGCAAGATGGCGGCTAAACATAGACTTTTATGGAGAAAGCTCTCCCACGGTAGGATAGGCGGTATACATAGGACGCAAGGCGATGGCCTAGGGATTAATGCGCAAGATGGCAGTCGATTTGAGTACTTCTTCTTTTTTCTATAGGTATTAGATTTACAAGCTAACCGGAAAGTTAGAAGGTAGAAACCACCATTACACCACAGTGAAGGTTGTAATCTCGTCTTACCGAAGTGTAGCCTGTACTCTCCTACCTCTGTGAGGGCCCTAACAACAACTAGTCAAAGCTTGGAGGTATGCAGGTGTTAGGGTTACAAGCCAACCGGGATGTTAGAAGGTATAAACCACCATTAACACCACAGGGATAATAAGAGAGAGTTGGCACTGGGGCTAATAGACAAGATGGCCGCTATACATGGGCTGTTATAGGTTTAACCCTCCGACAGCTGGGACAGGGCCTAAAGAGCATGGAGTAGGGTGGTTGAATGGTTTAATATGGCCTCTTATGACGCCAACTCCAGAGAGCTGGTGCAGGCACTCTATTCGTATAGACCTAAATAGAGGGCTGTCTCAGGGGCTCACAACTTGTAACTAATGACTTATTAGTTTTATCAGACTAACTTTCGAGAATGAGGCAATGGCTGCTATGCAAGATGGCTGCTATGCTCTATTCGTATAAACCTAACTAGAAGGCTACCTCAGGGGCTTATAACTTGCTTACAGAGTGTAGCCAGTACTCTACTCCCTCTGCGAGGTCCCTAGTGTGGACCGATCAAATCCTGGGAGGTATGCTGGTGTTGAAAGAATGTACGGTTTACATAGTGAACTTCAAGCCAATCAAGACGCTAGAAGGTAGAAACCGCTATTAACACAGCAGAAGGGGTTGTAAAACTGTCTTACAGAAGTGTAGCCAGTACTCTACTCCCTCTGCGAGGGCTCTAGAATTGACCTATCAAAGCCTGGGAGGTATGATGGTGTTGAAAGGGTGTATGGGTTACATAGTGTACTTCAAGCCAATCAAGACGCTAGAAGGTAGAAACCGCTATTAACGCAGCAGCAGGGGTTATAAGCCTGCCCTACAGAAGTGTAGCCAGAACTCGCGGTCGTATAAAGGACAAAAGGGCTAAATGGCGAAAGTGTAAAAGTGACAAAAGGGCTAAATGGCTAAAAGGACATAAAGGCAAAACGGCTAAATGGCAAAAGGGCTAAAGGGCTACATTGCAGAAGGGCTAAAGGGCAAAAGGGCTTACATTTTTCTAGTATTTAGGTGGTCTCTCCTCCTTTATCCGGGATTGAGACCGGCTCTACTCCTAGAGGCGGAGTTAACACCCTAATGAAGGGGCAACGTTGGAAAAGAGTCTGTACCAATATAGCTACTCGATCCACTATATGCTAGAGAATTATGACTTAGGTGAGTGTGAGGGTAAGGGTGGGGGCTGGGAAAGTAGGAAGATGTTTAAGCTGCTGTACTGTCGAGAGAGAGAGAGAGAGAGAGAGAGAGCTTACTGGTAAGGCCTTCACTTTGAAGAGCTATTACTGAATAGTACGCGCATGACGTAATTGTGTAAAATATGATTGACTTGAGTTTAGAGTTTTATATCGTAACAGTAACATTTTGAAGGGATATGTTTGTAAGCCACTCAGGAAATCAGAATGAATAAAATTCCCAATAACACCACTGCGAGGATTGTAGCCCCATCTTACCGAAGTGTAGCAAGTTTCACTACGTCCCCCTCTGAGGGTTCCAACATCGGCCGATCAAAGCTCACATACCTTACAAAATGTAAATGGAAGACGAGCTCAACTAAAATTAACTACAATGCTGTATGTAAACCCTCATCGTTAACATACCAACGAAGTTTAAAGCTCAGATGAGAAGTATGTCTCAGAGGTCTACTCTCCCTTCGTAAAGAGTACCGCGAAATGTAGTTAAGCTTAAGGAGCAAACATCTATTATGTAAAAAATATTATTTTAGATGCTATGATTTCAGGAAAAATCTGTTTTCAAACGCACTAGTTCAAGTAATTAATAGTATAGTTATAGCTAAATGCAACTGTGAGAAGGGATACTGCTGTAGTCGATGTAGTATCTACGTAGAGGACGTACTCACGCAGCTACTAAATTACCAGTAGAAAGGAAAACATATTATTTGAAAAAATAATCTAGTAAATAACTCAATATATCACAGTACAAGTGTAAATAATAACAATGACAATAATAATAATAATAATAATAATAATAATAATAATAATAATAATAATAATAATAATAATAATAATAATAATAATAATAAAGTTCGCGTCTACTTCATTTACTGGGTACTTCTTAAGAGGTCTTGCCACGATGTGAACAGCTTCACGGTTAACAGTAAACTAACACAAAAAGCGCATAATTAATCTTATATACCTTGTACATGGGGGGTGGGAAGATTAGAAGGGACAGTCAAGGAAGCGGCCGTGGCTTGATTCATACGGGCAGTATGATAACATATTTCGGATGAAATCGAGTCTCCTTCGTCGATTGTTAACTTGATATGGGGTCTAGCTGCAGTTGTTTAGACATTAACATTTTGGTACTTTGAACGCTGATAGCCATGCCGTTATGATTCATATTGCACCCATGGAATTGAGCTTAATTGCATTATATTAATAAATTGTAATCAATATCATAGGTGGAATATTTCCACACAGTGGAAACTCTGTTTCTCACAATACTACGGGAAGCAAGACCACACACAATAGAAGCTTAAGCTGCTGAAGCCCCTCTAAGTCATGTCTTGTTGTCCCCCAATAAAGCCATTAACTCCGAACAATACTGCGAGAGGACGCGTAGCTACCTAGAAATTTAGGTCATGGAGCTGTAACTTTCCGCTGTTTGCAAGACAGAGAAAACACTCAAAGGGAGACAGTGATATCTACCCAACAACCAATCAGAAGCCTTATTTCAAATATTTCGAAAGGAGCGCCCTTAAATATTCAGTCGTTTGGCAGAAGCTGACAGTAATTAATAAATTTTCAACTGCAGTAACACTTCAATTCGTGTATCATAAGTAGTGAGTGAGACGAATCGTGCTAATGTGCAGCAAGTATTAAATTAGGAGGGGACATGTCTGGGAACGAGAGTGAAGGAATATTCCCGCCATAGCCGTCGTACATCCAGTAATACGACAGAAGAAGTATTCCCACCGAAGCCATCTAAATTATTTAAATGTGTGCCATAAATTCAACGATCACAGGGCAGTAATGGAACTACCAGAGATTTATTTATAAATTAGGACACAAATGAAATCGCAGGTAGGAGTGCATCACTCAAAAGACGCTCCCGAAATCATGTAAATATATTACTCCGCAGACGCACCAAAGGAGGTACAAGCCGTCAGGCACGGAGATCACTTGTTCGTCAACGATTGTGAAGATAGGACGTATAATCTGAATTCTCTCACTTGAACATTGTAAGATATCTGCTAACATGTAAACTTCTGAGGAACTTATAGGTTTACTTAATGATATTATAACACTTTACCACGTTATTATATCTAGAACTTTATACTACATTTGGTGATAATAATTAGTCACATTTGCTATTTGCAATGCATATCACTTAGTAACATTTTAACATTACATGGGTGACCGAATGAACTTCCTTCAATGAGAGACAGGCTGTCCCGGAAATACTTCTATTTTGAGTCATTCATAAATACAAAGTAGAGGGAGAGACTATGAATGAGTAATTCCACTACAAACAGGTCATTAACACCACTACAAGGGCAAGAAACTCGTAAGGGGATTTAAGCAGCTCGGAGATAACAGTCCAGGTGCGGGGAAATACTTTCACTGAGGAGAAGCAAGCCCAGCGCGCACAAAATTGGTCGTAGGAAGCTGCAAGTCCGCGTGTGCCGTAAGAAGAGAAATAGTGTATAATAATTGTCTTAATTTTGTGTATATATTTTTAAGTGTCATTGTGTTAGAATTAAGGCAGCAAGAATATTAAATGCGTGTGCATAGTGTAACAAATACCATGGAAGGATACGTCGATTTTGTGAAGATGTATAATATCTATACGATCATGTTCTAATTCCAACTCGACGGGCGCCCGATGGCGGGCGAAGCTTCATTGCAAAATGTGAGTAATTAAATCCTTATATATAAATCTAACATGGAATGTAATATTAAATTTTGTTAGTTACGCGAGCTACCAATTAGATGTTTAAGTATTGTAATTTCATTCCAGGGTGTAGCGTAGACGAAATTTCATAATGACGATTTATTCACGCATGATGTGTTCAATTTCATTTGTTTTCTTATTATTATTATTATTATTATTATTATTATTATTATTATTATTAATTCTTTCATTGTTGTTATCAATTTCGATTGATTTGTTTAAATCACTAGGCCTACATTTAAACGATATCAGGAGTCATTATTATTATGTTTTTTTGTAAGATTGCACATTATGACGGTTCGATTCGCTTAGTCACATGGCAGTGTAAATTTATTTTATTCATGGTTATTTTGAAATAATTTATATTAGTTTCACATACAGTTCGCCTGAATAACGATAATATGGACAGGTGAAAATCGATTTTATTTGTCAACTGATCATAATGGATTTTGATGGAATAATTTAATATGGTTGTGATATGATAGAGGCATTCAATTGGGAGATAATCATTGAATATTTCGATAGTGGGGAATTTGTACCCAAGTAAGAAAGGATGTTATGTCATTATGCTCAAACGACGATAGAGATGGGTATTATGTGATGATTAAATATGCACGACAGGCAATTATCTCAAAATATGAGAAGTTATTGATATATTATCAGCCGGGGAGCTGAGAATGAATGAATAAGCCGTTGGGGCTAAATAAATGAGATGATATTAAAGCTGTGAAAGCTAGTATCGCGATGTTGAAAATATGTGCCGGTCATGAGAAGTCGAGAAATGAAAGTGAGCGGGAGGACCAGTCTCGCAATGAAATTGAAATGCATTAAAAATGGCGATTATCACGATGAATAGAGGAGGAGGCGACATGACATACCATCTTATAGCAAATAATTATATGTAAGCATAGTAGATCGGTCCAATGTAAATGACTCATGAGAGTAGCAAAAATCCCACTTAGCATGCCAAGATCGTAGTACAATGAGTATTCTGGTAACTTTTTGATGTGAGTCAGTGTTTTATCACATTCTCCTAAATTTTATTGCCAGCTGATTTTGAATTAATTTATTCTCGATTATTCCTCGATTTTTACTAAATAAATAGAATTAGGGAAGCCATGAGAAGTTAATATGGTCATGGTAGAACGATATCCTTAATCAGAGATTTGGACTTACTGGACTCTGAGTAGGATAATATATTATATCAATAATGATGCAATCTAAATAATATTATGTTTGATTTATATACGGCTAAATGCGTGAATGAATAATTGTTATATAAATAGTGTAAATATGACGTCAATTCATGCGTTAGAGAGCATTCAACCCTGACGGGTATATTTTAGTCGTGTTATGAGTAGAATTAGGTGATTCCTCTGTGACTACGATGTAATATAGCTATTTTCCGTAATTCTAAGCCTATTCGTATGGTAATTAATGTGTTCATTTAATTGTAAATAGAACGGTAGCTCACGTAAAGTAAGTACACGAAGTGTTAGATTTGAATTATATTCTCACATAACAAGGCACAACAAAATTTGTAGGAATTACTGAACGATTATTTTGGTTACTAAATTGTATTTCAACAAGAAATAATATGATGATATTGATGTTTGATAGTCATGAGAATGTTATGAAAGGAATAATTTTATCAAATGAAAGTTTACGTATTTTTGTGTGTATTAAAAAGTAAAATTTGGTTTAATTGAAGTTCAGTAATATCCAGAGTCAAAAATTATATTTGCAGACTAATTAAGTCGAATTACATCACGTTGCACAGTGATTTATTTTAAAATTGCATCGATCCTCAGTATTTAAATGAGAAGATTTAAATGTCAAATAAGTTATATAGAATGTGGAGGATATGCTCCCAAAAATGATGGAATGTTCTAACTGTTAGTAAAGGTTGGTTCAAATTGATGATAACATCGTAAATTCTTTGTTTTCTGTAGTGTGATTCTCTAATTCAGACACACACAACTTAATTGGTTTTATAATGAGACAGGTGATTGTACTGGAGATCCCTGTGGTATAAATACTTAATTCAACCAATTTGCGTACTTGATGATGAAATATGATCAAACCATTATACTATGATTTATAATGGATAATTTTATCCTAATTATTTTATTGTTTAATCAATTAATCAATTTTTTTTGTTAATTACAATTAATTGTGGTTATCTACGATGGTGAATTTGCAGTTATATATATTTGGATATTAAACTGTGGTCAAAACATAATCCATGATTATTGATTCTACGCATTTGTTAATAAAGTTTTATTTTATTTAAATTCAGTCTGTATCATGACAGTTATTTAGTGAATAGTCATATAGCAACCTATAGCTAGGCAATCCCTCAGCGGCACCCTCCAGGCGACCAAGGACTGAGCACACCTGGGACAGAATCTCAAAAATGCGGTGAGTATTCTTTTTAGCAGCCGAGGCAAGATGGAAGAAGATGTTCCGCAACTCTACCGACTAAAGGGTGCAATATGAGCAATATATTGATATATTTCTGATGAAAACGAGCTGCAATTGTTTAGAAGTTAACATTTTGGCATTTTCATGACTGATGGCCTTGCCGTTATGATTTATATGAGAAATATGTTGATATATTTCTGATGAATTCGAGCCTCCTGCGTCACTTGACACCTTGATATCGGGTCTAGCTGCAAATGTTTAGAAGTTAACATTTCGGCACTTTGAAGGCTGATAGCTCTACCGTTATGGTTCATATGAGCGATATGTTTATATATTTCTGATAAAATCAAGCCTCCTACGTCATTTGATTGCTTGATATCGGGTGTAGCTGCAATTGTTTGGAAGTTAACCTTTTGGTACTTTAAAGACTGATGGCCTTGCCGTTATGATTTATATGAGCAATATGTTGATATATTTCTGATGAAATCGAGCCTCCTGTGTCGATTGACACCTTGATATGATGTGTAGCTGCAATTGCATAAAAGTTAACATTTTGGTACTTGGAGGCTGATAGCCTTGTCGGTATGATTCATATGGGCAATATTATAATTTATTTCTGATGAAATCGAGCCTCCTGCAACGATTGACATCTTGATATGGGGTGTTGCTGCAATTGTTTAGAAGTTAACATTTCTGCATTTTGAAGGCTGATAGCCTTGCCGTTATGGTTCATATGAGCGATATGTTTATATATTTCTGATAAAATCAAGCCTCCTGCGTCATTTGATTGCTTGATATCGGGTGTAGCTGCAATTGTTTAGAAGTTAACCTTTTGGTACTTTAAAGATTGATGGCCTTGCCGTTATGATTTATATGAGCAATATGTTGAGATATTTCTGATGAAATCGAGCCTCCTGTGTCGATTGACACCTTGATATGATGTGTAGCTGCAATTGCATAAAAGTTAACATTTTGGTACTTGGAGGCTGATAGCCTTGCCGGTATGATTCATATGGGCAATATTATAATATATTTCTGATGAAATCGAGCCTCCTGCAACGATTGACATCTTGATATGGGGTGTTGCTGCAAATGTTTAGAAGTTAACATTTCGGCACTTTGAAGTCTGATAGCTCTACCGTTATGGTTCATATGAGCGATATGTTTATATATTTCTGATAAAATCAAGCCTCCTGCGTCATGTGATTGCTTGATATCGGGTGTAGCTACAATTGTTTAGAAGTTAACCTTTTGGTACTTTAAAGATTGATGGCCTTGCCGTTATGATTTATATGAGCAATATGTTGAGATATTTCTGATGAAATCGAGCCTCCTGTGTCGATTGACACCTTGATATGATGTGTAGCTGCAATTGCATAAAAGTTAACATTTTGGTACTTGGAGGCTGATAGCCTTGCCGGTATGATTCATATGGGCAATATTATAATATATTTCTGATAAAATCGAGCCTCCTGCAACGATTGACATCTTGATATGGGGTGTTGCTGCAAATGTTTAGAAGTTAACATTTCGGCACTTTGAAGGCTGATAGCTCTACCGTTATGGTTCATATGAGCGATATGTTTATATATTTCTGATAAAATCAAGCCTCCTGCGTCATTTGACTGCTTGATATCGGGTGTAGCTGCAATTGTTTAGAAGTTAACCTTTTGGCACTTTAAAGACTGATGGCCTTGCCGTTATGATTTATATGAGCAATATGTTGATATATTTCTGATGAAATCGAGCCTCCTGTGTCGATTGACACTTTGATATGATGTGTAGCTGCAATTGCATAAAAGTTAACATTTTGGTACTTGGAGGCTGATAGCCTTGCCGGTATGATTCATATGGGCAATATTATAATATATTTCTGATGAAATCGAGCCTCCTGCAACGATTGACATCTTGATATGGGGTGTTGCTGCAATTGTTTAGAAGTTAACATTTCTGCATTTTGAAGGCTGATAGCCTTGCCGTTATGGTTCATATCGCCAATATGTTGATATATTTCTGATGAAATCGAACCTTCACCGTCGATTGACTCCTTGATATGGCGCTCAGCTGCAATTGTTTTGAAGTTAAGATTTTAACACTTTGAAGGCAGATAGCCTTGCCGTTATGGTTCATATGGGCAATCTGTTGATATACACAGTTCAAAAAATTAGGGGAACATGTTTTGTAACGTCTGGTATATGAAGGTTAATTTGGCAGATGGGTTCCAATGGTCGTACAGCATACCATGAGACCTTAGCTACTCAGTGTATGTCAAATCGAAGTTATGCTCCATTTGTAGGCGAAGCCATGCAATAAAATGTCAGGTGACCCCTCAAAACAAAGTGAATAGAGGTGCGTCCGTGTGTCGTTGTGAGGTACACAGACTACTGCGGTCATTTGAGCACGTTGTACGTAAACCAGCACATCCCATGAGACAGCTTAACGAGGTTCAAGTCGTAAGGGCCGTCACTTTGATCCAGGAAGGATGGACTTTTCGTTGTATTGCTGCGGATCTCAATGTCTCACCATCAGTTATTCAACGCTTCTGGAATCGCTACAGTGAGACAGGCCAGTTCACAAAGAGGGTTGGACAAGGTCGTGGACGCATGACAACCCCACAAGATGACCGACATCTGACCATCTGTGCGTTGCGGCGTCGTTCAGCAACTGCCAGAGAACTGTAACAAGACCTCAGGAGGGTCACTGGAATCACGATGTCTGATCAGACAGTAAGGAACAGGCTAAGATAAATGTCCTAAGACCCAGACGTCCTGTTAGAGTGCCCCGTTTAACGCAGCAACATTGCGCAGCTCGCCTTCAGTTTGCCCCTACCTACGTCAACTGGCAACTTCACAAATGAGGACATGTGTTGTTCGCAGACGAGTCCAGATTTATCCTGACACAGCGTGATTGGATGTCAGCATATATGGAGACGCCGTGGTGAGGAGTAAATGCCAAATGTTGTCCAGAAAGGTGGCCGATTCGGACAAGGTTCTGTGATGATGCGGGGTGGCATCAGTATTGATGGCCGTGCGGATCTTGCCGTCGTCCGTGGTTATCTTACCGCTGCGGGGTACTGCACCCGCTCAAAGCTTGACTCCCAAACAGCATTTATCTCAGTTATGTTACGGTTCAAATCTAACGCAAATAATAAACAACAAAACATTTTTTAAGGTACGGAATCTCCAATGAAATACATGGGCGCCATCTAATTAGTACTACAGGATTGAACGGGGCACTTAAATTATTAACTTTAAGGTTCATCATAAAAACAAACAAAAATATATTAAAACAGGTCATAGGTAAAAATTGGAGGCTCCGTCCTAGGAAAGGGGACGGATATTTTAAACGGTCACCAAGGGTTTACTATTCTACAAGAACAAGAACTTGGAACTGTATCCTTGCAAATTCTAAAGATTCTAAATTTAAAGATAAACTGGAATATACACAAAATTAGTTAATTCTTATTTGCCCCCTTTTGGAAATCATTCCTGAAAATGTACATAAATTGTTTTGGCACTGTAGATCCTTGTTTGCCTATTATTTTGGCAAATCATTCCTGAAATGTTGCATAAACAAATTTGACACTGCAGATCACCCATCCACTTGGGTGGTTTAACCGTTGATTTCCGAGGAATGAAACCACGACCCTCGTGATTATACCACGACAACATGTAGTCGAGGCCCTTACCTGTTGGCAAGGCTAGAACGAGCACTTAATATGACGTCGCCTTCACCTCTCCCGAGATGATACCAACCCCGCAGTATACAATACCATCCCAGGGTTCCTACCCATGATATGCTACTATTAGCGGAAAGAAAACGACAAAGGGACTCTAATCTAAACGTCCAGATGTAGAGATTTGCCATCACATTCATCATCATAAACTTAGCTTACTCTTAAAAACATCTTGAAGTAAATACGTCATTTCGCCAGCTTAGTTCCCTATTCACTGTCTAGATCTTCATCCGAATTAATCCATAATAAAAATTATTTATTTTATTATTAGTTGGGATATAGTAACATATCTGAAGTACTTATTTGATTATTGTTTGGTCAGAGGAGCTATACCAGATGAATGGAGAGTTGCTATTGTAGCCCCTGTTCCACCTGTCTTTTCCTATCCTCTACTCTATCCTCTACTCTACAATGGGTTGGGATATAGTACCATATCTGAAGAACTTATTTGATTATTGTTTGGTCAGAGAAGCTATACCAGATGAATGGAGAGTTGCTATAGTAGCCCCTGTGTATAAAGGAAAGGGTGATAGACATAAAGCTGAAAATTACAGGCCAGTAAGTTTGACATGCATTGTGTGTAAGCTTTGGGAAGGCATTCTTTCTGATTATATTAGACATGTTTGTGAAAATAATAACTGGTTCGATAGAAGGCAGTTCGGTTTTAGGAAAGGTTATTCCACTGAAGCTCAACTTGTAGGATTCCAGCAAGATATAGCAGATATCTTGGATTCTGGAGGTCAAATGGACTGTATCGCGATTGACCTGTCTAAAGCATTTGATAGGGTGGATCATGGGAGAGTACTGGCAAAAATGAGTGCAATTGGACTAGACAAAAGAGTGACCGAATGGGTTGCTATAATTCTAGAAAATAGATCTCAGAGAATTAGAGTAGGTGAAGCTTTATCTGACCCTGTAATAATTCAGAGGGGAATTCCTCAAGGCAGTATTATCGGACCTTTATGTTTTCTTATATATATAAATGATATATGTAAAGGAGTGGAATCGGAGGTAAGGCTTTTTGCGGATGATGTTATTCTCTATAGAGGGATAAATAAGTTACAAGATTGTGAACAACTGCAACGTGACCTCGAAAATGTTGTGAGATGGACAGCAGGCAATGGTATGTTGATAAACGGGGTTAAAAGTCAGGTTATGAGTTTCACAAATAGGAAAAGTCCTCTCAGTTTTAATTACTGCGTTGATGGGGTGAAAGTTCCTTTTGGGGATCATTGTAGGTATCTGGGTGTTAATATACGGAAAGATCTTCATTGGGGTAATCACATAAATGGGATTGTAAATAAAGGGTACAGATCTCTGCACATGGTTATGAGGGTATTTAGGGGTTGTAGTAAGGATGTAAAGGAGAGGGCATATAAGTCTCTGGTAAGACCCCAACTAGAGTATGGTTCCAGTGTATGGGACCCTCACCAGGATTACCTGATTCAAGAACTGGAAAAAATCCAAAGAAAAGCAGCTCGATTTGTTCTGGGTGATTTCCGACAAAAGAGTAGCGTTACAAAAATGTTGCAATGTTTGGGTTGGGAAGAATTGAGAGAAAGAAGAAGAGCTGCTCTACTAAGTGGTATGTTCCGAGCTGTCAGCGGAGAGATGGCGTGGAATGACATTAGTAGACGAATAAGTTCGAGTGGCGTTTATAAAAGTAGGAAAGATCACAATATGAAGATAAAGTTGGAATTCAAGAGGACAAACTGCTGCAAATATTCATTTATAGGAAGGGGAGTTAGGGATTGGAATAACTTACCAAGGGAGACGTTCAATAAATTTCCAATTTCTTTGAAATCATTTAGGAAAAGGCTAGGAAAGCAACAGATAGGGAATCTGCCACCTGGGCGACTGCCCTAAATGCAGATCAGTATTCATTCATTCATTCATTCATTCATTATCATCAGTGGTGATCATCATTATATTAACCCGTAATCATCATTTATTTAGTATTTTAATTTCATATTTCACCATTATTAATATTCTCAGGAGTAATATTGTAAGTTCTTCTTCTTACACTTCCTGAAATTATTATCATAATAAATTATCATCAAATGTTTCACAGGAATTAACTATTATTGTTTTGAATGCATAACTCTTTACGGTTCCGGTCTTGTTTGACACTAAGCAATCAGTTAAGACACGATTTACTTGGAATATTATTATTATTAATTCGTAATTTTCATTTCTAATTTTTAGAATTTACTCACATATGTTAAATCCCATATGAACAACCAAGATCCGATTTCACATCGGTCGGGACCCAATAACGGTATTCGAACCGCAACCTCACTTCATTTCGTACTGTTATTAATTTATGGGGACGCCATGTTCTCCCAAGACAAATCTCAAATCCCATGACACCTCGTGGCTGTGAATCTCCAGCCAGTCCCTGCGAATGCTAAATTACTCCTTTCTCATTTGAAGTCCATTTATTCCGCTGGAGCTATTGAAAATATTTTATTTATTAATCCTCGGTGTGTGGACTCTTCTGTCACTCATAACACTGAAATCGGCATGTAACTTTGACGTAGGCCTCGGGATTCATCTATATTGTCATCAACATCAGTACGACTCAATTTTATCTCGTGCCGGATTTTTGTCCCGCTCGACTTCCAAAGTCAAAAATAGGCTTAACCCGTTCTGGGCCTTCAACATAGAGTGACCATCATATACAAGTGCCTCTATCGCTTCTAAACAAATTATTTTGATTATTAATGAGTCCAAAATCATTAAATCAACAATTAATATAAAAATCAAATTTACTACTCGAATTAAAGGCTTCCACGTGCCACATGTTATCTCCACATTTAACTTTAACTTGCAATTATTCTATAAAATTAGGCCCGTGCCTTATTCACAAAGCATTCTTATTAAATACTCATTTAGACGTAACCCGTTCATTTATCACTCCGAAACTTCTGATGATTATTCTATTTGACGTCTACCGGCGAAACTTCAAGGCACACATGACCATTGTTATTTACTTTCAAAAAATTGGACTTCATTCCAGTCCCACAATGTTAAAATTCACTGGCAACCCTGTACATCTGGATAAACTTACAACATGTCTTAACATCTACAAAATTTTCGAGAAACTGAGTTAAGTCAGACAAACATCCCTGAAGCAATTCTAATATGAATCTCAATTTGTCGTTACGTGAAACACGCTGCTATACAATCAATCATGAACACTTAAAGCACTTGAACAAAAAAATTCAACCCTAAATTTACTCTACTAAAATAATAAAGAATATTTTCAGTGCTTGATATAATTATTTACATATTAATTTGTCCCTTTGTCTATCTATCTGAATTATACGAGCCGTGGAGCAGTTTGCGTGACACTGAAGTTACCATACTAAATGATAATGATTTTCCCCTGCTAACACTAAAATATGTACATAAATAAACTGGGATTGCTTCTCATCTCTGCCTGTTTGCTATGCCGGACGAAGATCCTCATAGCCCTATCCGACTTAGCCCTGCATGCTGGTAGCTTTCATGTTCGCTTGAAGTCGTAATCCAGCGCTTTTTTATATTTACACACTTTTTCACTTATTAAATATTTAACATTTTGACAATTTACATTCAGAGCTATTGAAGTCGTAATCCAGCGCTTTTTTATATTTACACACTTTTTCACTTATTAAATATTTAACATTTTGACAATTTACATTCAAAGCTATTTTACATAACAATTTACATTTTTGGCCTTCTATCTGACTCATTGTCCGAACGCGGCACTTTAGTAATGTCAACGTCCGCGAGATCGACCAGGTATCTCCCTTATCTGAAATTCTACAGGCGAAATTTCATGGTTCCAGAATAGTCTTTCCTCGCTCCTAACACAATAAATTTTACTTTCACATGGTATTTTACACCTTTTTGAACGTAGTTACTGTTCGACGAACTTTCACCAAGTGTCCTTACACGTATCTGAACGTAGTTACTGTTCGACGAACTTTCACCAAGTGTCCTTACACGTACACCCTAAAAGACCGTAGTGACCGCTCTAACAACCTCTTACAAGTGTATTTGTTGCACGTATTAACATCGTGGTCGCTCGACCAACATTTTACAACTGTTATGGTTGACGGTATTCGAACGTAGTAACTGCTCGACGAACTTTTACCAAGTGCCTTTACACGTACTGGATCACTACCCTAAAAGACCGCAAAGACCACTTTAACAAACTCTTAGAAATCTATTTTACACGCACTGACATTGTGGTCGCTCGACCAAAATTTCACAAGTGTTATGGTTACACGTATTTGAACGTAGTAACTGCTCGACGAACTTTTACCAAGTGTCTTATCAGTTACCTGAACTGGTATTTATGTGACTCTCACCTCTGACCTTCCTTCATTACAGTGTTCACTTTTCTATTTTAGTGTCCACTTGTCCTAATTTTTTTAAGGCTGGCCTTCTCTCATATCAGTCTGAATACTTTCAGCCTTAGTACTAAAGGCACTGATGCTGTTCAGCAGTTGGTCCATTTTTCGTTGGTGATATAATAACATTAGAGATAATGGATTCCTTAGGACTAGGATGTAATTTTAATTAACATTTCAACAGCCACAATATTTCCGCGTTATCCTTTCAACGAGATAAAAGCAAAACCAAACTCAATGGCGCGATAGCCTCGAAGGGCCATAGACTACCAAGCGACCGCTGTTCAGCCCGAAGGACTGCAGATTACGAGGTGTTGTGTGGTCAGCACGAAAGATCCTCTCGGCCATTATTCTTGGCTTTCTAGAACGGGGCCGCCATCTAACCGTCAGATAGCTCCTCAATTTTAATCACGTAGGCTGAGTGGACCTCGAACTAGCCCTCAGATGAGGTAAAAATTCCTGACCTGGCCGGTAATCGAAACCGGGGCCTCCAGGTAAGAGGCAGGCACGGTAACCCTACACAGCGCGGCCGGCTTATTCAACGGGATAAAAAAGTGGAATAGCAAAATAAATGCACAACATATAAAATTACAAATTTTCCACCGTGTTAATGTTAAATAACCTTAAAATATGAATGTTCTGATGTTCCACACTTGTCATAATCTACTTTCCTGCTTATAAAGCATTATCAGTCCCTGTTGATTATTTAATTCAGACGACAGTCGGGCCCCAATTTGGGCGCCATCTCTCATTTCTTATCTATTTCTTATCTATGCACCCTTTATGTAGCAAGATCAGCGACATCTTGATCTCTCAGGGTTTCCTCGATAGCTTAGTAACATATTATACTTACTGCATATGACTCTCTTCTCCGGGGCGTTGTACATTCGGTGGACTGTCTTCAGGGTACGATTAGTGAATATCGGACTATTAGGCAAACTAATATACAGAGTAATTGGAAATAAGAATCAGACTAGTTTAAAATATCTGTTTATTAACAAAATACCGAATCAATTAACTGAAGAAGAGCACAAAATAATAGGTTAATTTAATCAAACCAAATATGCCATGTATCAGCGTGACCAAGGGTTATAATCATGAAAGTGTTATAGTTAAGTAGGATCTCCTTTTCAACCAGTTACTATGTTCATACTGGTGTGATTGTGTTAATTAATGACTTAATGTAATTATCAAACAAACATTCAAATAGTTCTCAACTTAAATTCAATAACTTCAAACGCTCATAGACTTCTACAGAGATTTACCACCTGTGTAAATGATTCAAATTTAACCACATGACTGCATAATGAAATACAACTGCTTTAATTAATATTTTACCGCTGCAAATTAATAGGATATACGATCACCTTGCAATCTTCTGCAATTTTTCACCTCAGAAAATTTCACTCTGTGGAGTCGTCGCTCCCACTACATTTTTGTGTGGTTTAATTACTATGGTATTAACATGACTCCTGTAGCCTGTCACGGCTGAATGCCACAATCTCAAAATATTAAAATAAGTTGTGAATTGTATTGTCATGACGTCATGACTAAACCGTTTACCTTTATTACAAATTCACAAATTTGATATTATTAACGCCGTGTGAACCAGTTAATTTATGAGGTCAATCACCTCCATTTCTATTTACTACCTGGACCACAGAAAATCCATTGTTTACATACTGAGTGACGCGAATTGATCATATGCCTTGTAGGGACATAAAATACATATCTATATATATATAAAACAAGAGTTCTGTCTGTACATTGCTCAGAATGTTAAAAGGATGGCATGTCTATATCGGTCGTGTCCACAGTAACAAGTAAACGCACTTTTTAATTTTCCGTAATGTCTGTCTGTCTGTCTGTCTGTCTGTCTGTCTGTCTGTCTGTCTGTCTGTCTGTCTGTCTGTCTGTCTGTCTGTCTGTCTGTCTGTCTGTCTGTCTGTCTGTCTGTCTGTCTGTCTGTACACACATCACGTGAAAACGGCTGAAGAGAATTTAATAAAAATCGGTATAAAAAGTCGGGTAATAAGTCGCTACAATCTAGGCCATAAATAATTTTATTCACGCTGAGTGAAATGGTAGTTTAGGGGAAGGCCTAAAATTTAATTATCAAATATTTGTTATTAATGGTCGTATCTTAACGAAAATCGGTAGGGGAAGTCGAGGAATAAGTCGTTACAATCTAGGCCATAAATAATTGTATTCACACTTAATGAAATGGTATTTTAGGGGTAGGCCTAATTTTTTTTTGCAAGTTGCTTTACGTCGCACCGACAGATAGGTCTAATGGTGACAATGGGACAGGAAAGGGCTAGGAGTGGGAAGGAAGCGTCCGTGGCCTTAATTAAGGTACAGCCCCAGCATTTGGCTGGTGTGAAAATGGGAAACCACGGAAAACCATCTTCAGGGCTGCTGCAGCTATCGAGCTCGGTAGACCTAAAATTTAATTCCCAAATAATTGTTATTAGTGGTCGTATCGATAAATACTATTATTTCCAATTATTTATGTCTTATACATTGTTTCATACCGGCTATGATCAGAGATATTAATGAATTTGGATTTTAGTTACTAAGCCCTTATCAGCGCCGAGTCACGAGAAAATGGGTAAACAGGATTTAATGAAAATCGGTACGTAAAGTCGGAGAATAAGGAACTACATTCTACGCTATAAATAATTTTATAAGACGCCCTAATATCACAGAGTCGAAAGGAAACTAAATCTGAAGAACTACAATATAGAAAGCTCAACATTACATAACCATTATTGTGATGTGCTTTGTCTTCTGTTGCCACTCATTACTGCTGCGTAGCGAGTATTTATTTTAAATTTGCCTTAAGTCGCACCGACACAGTTAGGTCTTATGGTGACGATGGGATGGGAAAGGGCAGTGAGTGTGAAGGAAGCGGCCTTAGCCTTAATTAACGTACAGCCCCAGCATTTGCCTGGTGAGAAAATGGGAATCCACAGAATAACATCTTCAGGGCTGCTGATAGGAGTGCCACCGGCCGCAGCACATGCTGCACGTAGCGGTGGGCATTTAACGTGCCTTGAATACGCACTAGAGGTGACGTGGAATCATACGCAATAGCGCCCCAAACCAAGATGCCGCGTTGTCTAGCGGTAGGGCGCTCCACAGTTACTGCCGGATTTGACCTTTCTCCACGCCGACGCCACACTCGTCTGCGGTGACTATCACTGACAGAACAGAAGCGTGACTCATCGGAGAACACGACGTTCCGCCATTCCCTCATCCAAGTCGCTCTAGCCCGGCACCATGCCAGGCGTGCACGTCTATGCTGTGGAGTCAATGGTAGTCTTCTGAGCGGTCGCCGGGAGTGCAGGCCTCCTTCAACCAATCGACGGGAAATTGTTCTGGTCGATATTGGAACAGCCAGGGTGTCTTGCACATGCTGATGAATGGCGGTTGACGTGGCGTGCGGGGCTGCCACCGCTTGGCGGCGGATGCGCCGATCCTCGCGTGCTGACGTCACTCGGGCTGCGCCTGGACCCCTCGCACGTGCCACATGTCCCTGCGCCAACCATCTTCGCCACAGGCGCTGCACCGTGGACACATCCCTATGGGTATCGGCTGCGATTTGACGAAGCGACCAACCTGCCCTTCTCAGCCCGATCACCATACCCCTCGTAAAGTCGTCTGTCTGCTGGAAATGCCTCCGTTGACGGTGGCCTGGCATTCTTAGCTATACACGTGTCCTGTGGCACACGACAACACGTTCTACAATGACTGTCGGCTGAGAAATCACGGTACGAAGTGGGCCATTCGCCAACGCCGTGTCCCATTTATCGTTCGCTACGTGCGCAGCACAGCGGCGCATTTCACATCATGAGCATACCTCAGTGACGTCAGTCTACCCTGCAATTGGCATAAAGTTCTGACCACTCCTTCTTGGTGTTGCATTTGCTCTGTCAGTCAGTGTACAAGAACATGAAGCTGGTGACCCCGCACAGTCCTCCTAATGAATAAACATCAAGAACTTAAAAGAGCTATTTGTTAATGGGGGTTGGAACACTTGCACGGAGTGACACTTGCACGGAGCTTTCACTCTACCTGATGATTCAGAAGTAGAATGGTCATACTAACATAAATTTTGTATACCTAATCTAATTTGATAGGTACTTTGACGAAAATGCACATAAATACTGGCCTCTCCTGGAAATCCAATACCACACGCGTAAATGCTTCAACATGTAAGAAAATTACTCAAAAAGTATAAAATAGTCTTCGGCTCGCCAGGTGCAGGTCTTTTTGATTTGACCCCCGTAGGCGACCTGCGGGTCGTACACCCAGCCCCCGTGCCAGCGGAACGAACACAGAACCCATTATGGTTAAACTTCCCGACCCTGCCGGGAATCGAACCCGGGACCCCTGTGACCAGAGGCCAGCACGCTAACCATTTAGCCATGGAGCCGGACAATAAATTCCATAAAATGACCGCATAATGACTTACAACTTTATAAAATGACATAGTACAAAATGGCAAAAAATGACGAAAATGACCTAATAAATTAGATTTTTTTTGCTATTTGTTTAAGGTCGCACTAAGACATCGAAGGTTTTCGGCGACGGAAGGGTGGGAGATTGGGGAGCTAGCCGCCGTATTAAGGTACAGCCCCAGCATTTTCCTAGTGTGAAAATGGGAAACAACGGAAAACCATCTTCAGGGTTGCCGACAGTGGGGTTCGAACCCACTATCTCCCGAATGCAAGCTCACAGCTGCGCGACTCTAACCGCACGGCCATTTTCTCGGTAATTAGCATTTCTACAATGTGGGAACTATGATAAGCATTTCTATACAAGTTAGCAATGTCTATTTAGAACCAATTAAAAAATGACATGTCACCAAAAATTCTAGCTCTGGTAATCACGGTAGTGAATTTTGATGCAATTTATAAGTAACCTTTAATTTTATAAATGCCGGCCCCATGGTGTAGGAGTAGCGTGCCAGCCTCTTACCCAGAAGCACCGGATTCGATTCCCGGCCAGGTCAGGAATTTTTACCTGAATCTGAGGGCTGGTTCGAGGTGATTATCTTAGAATTGATGAGCTATCTGATGGCGAGATAGTGGCGCTGGTGTAGGGAGCCAAGAATAACTACCGTGAAGATTCGTCTTGCTGACCACACCTCACCTCGTAATCTGCAGGCCTTCGCGCTAAGCATCGGTCACTTGGTAGACCAAGGCCCTTCAAGGGCTGTTGCACCATGGGGTTTGTTTTTCTGGTTAATTTTATACATTGTAAGAGACATTTAGCTGACTTAGCGCCGTTTCCAGGGAACACCACGGGGAGGTAGTCTCTTTGCGTTCCTCATACATATATTTTTTTCACTTTATGCAAGTTCGTCAAGTTTTTTATTTTTTAAGTGCTGACTCAAGATATTTGCATGGTTATGCAGTAGTGATATTCCATTGTCACGTTTTCTCTTTATTAGTTATGATTCAGAATATTTCTACATTTACAATATTTGCATGATTTACAAATCCTGTAATATTCCAGGGTAGTTTCACAGCAGTTTCTGAGCGTCAGCAACACAAACTAGGAATGATCTTAGTTTGCCATCAACTTCAAGTATTTTTAAGACCTTTGAAATACTCTCATCGACCTTCACTGCTGATTTCTTCCTTCTCTTCCCATCGATATTCAAAACTATCCTGACAAATTGGTGACCGTAGTACTCTGCATCATCTCGAAGAGTCTTGATCAGCGAATATACATTCGGGTGCGCTCTCGAAATTAAACTGTTTATTCTTTGGCTCCAGCCTTCAGAAACGTTATTGGTCCGATGCCGCCTTCCACAACAGTTCCACATATTCCTTGGCATGTGCTCGTTATCCAGCCATTGACCAACGACATAGTCGTAAAACACCTGTAGATTCTGATTTTCAGGCGAGCTCTCCTGAATACATAGCCAACCATTATCAATCATTTCTAGGGAAATGAGAGCTAGTGCTGAACACATTCGAATATGAAGTCTAATTCCTTCATTTTCCCTGTACGCAGTAACAAGGCCACAATCTTGTACTTTCCTCCATATACATTGATTAAAATGATAGTTGCAACCAAAAATCTCAGCTTGAAGAAACAGCGTTTTAGCTGATTGGACGATGGCGATTTCGAAGTCCATAATACGTGTCACAGGGTTCCATCCTAGTACGTTGTTTTTAACAGCTTCGAAGAAACGAGCATAAAGGTTTCCCGTTTCTTGTTTGGTAACAGCACGTAGACAGCTGGTATCGTGTTGGTTTCTTCCCAAGAACTTCCAAGATCGGCGTGGATGTTAAGTAACAACCCAAACTGCTTGTTTGAACTTTTGAAGGTCCCGTCGACAAAGGAGGAAGAGCAACTTGATAAAGCAGATTTTCCTTTCTCGCTGGCAAACACTAATATCCTGACTTTCATCCCCCTGTTGTCGTCTTCAAGTAGGAATTTTCCACCGTCGTTCATTGCTAAGTTTCTTTCCTGTATTATTACACCTCCAGAATCGATCGGGTCTTTTGTAGGTCCCATTCTTTTCCGTCGGATACGATGTAATTATTGTTTGGCACTTCTATGTGATGGCAGCGATGTCACAAGGTCATAGCCTCTATTGAAGAGCTGGCGTACTTCTTCGGTGTAAACTGTTGAAATCATACTGTCTGTTTCCCTTGCACTTTTTTTTTTTTTGCATTTACTACACTTTTTTCACTTCATTCGCCGCGTCGTCCGGAATGCAAACATGACTTGTCTCACCTAAAACGGCATTATCTTTCGTTGTTAATTCTTCCTTTACATTTACTTTTCTTGAAATATACGCACCGCCAATAAGTCATTTGATCTTTATTGGTATAGTCCACAATATACTGATGTCCGTCGTAAATCAACAAAGGCGGTCTCAGTGAACGCCATAGCTGCAGAGCAATTATCACCAGTTCAACACGGAACACTAGTAGTCACACAGGTATCAACTGTAGCAATGAATTCCACTTACCGGGTGGGCCTTCCCCTCCCCTGTTTCTGGTTTTCCAACCCTCCTTGGGCCTCCGTGCAAGTGTCACTGTTTGAAATAGCCATGATTAGTAATTTCCGGGAAGTTTTGGCTTTCCGTGCAAGTGTCAACACATTCCATCTCCGTGCAAGTGTCACTCCGTGCAAGTGTCACAACTTCTTGTTAATGAGAGAGCATGAAACAAACAGTTAACAACTTTACAAGTTGCTTTAAATCGCACCGACACAGATAAGTCTTATGGCAACGATGGAACAGGAAAGTTCTAGGAGTGGGAAGGATGCTGCCTTAGCCTTAATTAAGCTACAGCCGCAGCATGTGTCTGTTGTGAAAATAGGAACCGACGGTAAACCATTTCAGGACTGCCGACAGTGCGGTTCGAACCCTCTATCTCCCGAAATACTGGATACTGGCCGCACTTAAGCGACTGCGGCTGAGTAGAGTTAACAACTAAACGCGTCTAGTTATTCTGTACCTAGTAAGACACACGCAGCACTAAGGAAATAATAATAATAATAATAATAATAATAATAATAATAATAATAATAATAATAATCGTCTAGTCAGTAAGGCTGGCACCCATGTGAGGTCAAACCTAAAGTCGAATTCGAGCCTGTGAGGTTAAGCTTGCACCCTTATGCGGTTAGGCCAGGTGTCGAAATATTAGTCTGTAAGGTTAGGGTAGGTTCCGTAATGACTTCGGATATTAGGTAAAGCTTGCATTCTTGGGCATCTAACCTGGGTTTTTCGGGACAGTTCCCCTATGATGTTAAGCTCCAAGTTGAATCCAAACCTCTTAGTTTAAGCTTGCACAAATAGCCAGCATTAGGTTATGTCGTCATGTGTGGTTAAGAACGCAACCTTAGCCAGAACATCCGTGAGGCGTGTGAGGTGGAGGTGCTAGACGAACCCGTGAAAATACCCTACTGATCTCTATCTTCAGGAATCGCTTGTGAGAAGCAACCGCAACAACAACAAAATAAACCATGATATACAATAAATATTTTAAACTAAAATTTGTTAAGTAGTATGTAGGTTGTCTGGTTGGCAGCTCATGAATTTGGGAAGTGTAGTGTGATTAAATCATAGTTTTATGTATTAGCTTCAATTCCAAAATGTGTAGGTTCCTAGCTCCAGTAAGGTTTCATAACGTATGTCCCATAAACTTCAGGACACTATGCTCGTTCAATAACAGGACTCGAATCGATGCACATTTAGTAGGGTTGATATCTGTTGAGGGAAAGCTTGCATCTCAGTTAAGTGATGTCTACACCCAACAAGAGGATGGGAGAGCTAAAAATGTTAAGAATATTAAGATACCATTAATTATGGCAAGAAGTAAATGTTTGCAGTTTCTCACTTTATTTGCTAAGGTACCAAGGTGGTTCACAGTTTACAAGCATACAACGTAAATCATTTAGTGCAAATGTACAATTTATGAACATATTACACACATAAAATATTACAAAAATTATTTGACACCTGAAGAATCTAAACAACACACATTTCCTCGGAATTTCCCGTAAAGGAATAGAAGATTGTGATATCACCAGAACACTGTTACTTCATGTGGTTCGTGGCTCTTGCAAACTGTTTCCCTTGAAGAACATAGCAGGGATTCCAACAACGGTGGTCAGTGAGGGTGACGAGGGAAAATAACATATATTGAAGGGGAACGTCACGTAACATATCTTCAACCACATTTTGCATTGATCCGAGCTTTGAGTTTGATTTCGATTTCATTTTTAATTACATAAACCTAAACTGCTCCATAATACACATCATCGTGGGTAATTTAAATAGTTTATATCCTAACCTCGAAGAAGTGAAGATCTAGCTGAAATTCAACATTCTATGTTCTTTAAAAAAAAGCGCAATTTTAGCTTAACTCCTTTGGCTACGTGCTCTAAATAGCTCCTTTAATGAAAGAGTTAAATGTTAATTTTTCAAAGTTGAGTCATATTCTGAGGTTCTGCATTGGCTTCTTCGTTCACTAGTGGGTTGGCTATCAAGTTGATAGCCTGTTCACGCCGGTACATTTCTTCAAGTGACCTTAACCTCCAGAGAATGTGAAACAAATACTACTGGACATCTTTTCTTAATTTTGTGTGCACAGTCAGTTGAGCCACTAATCATAAATACATCGGCAGCAGCAGCAGCAGCATCAGAAACATCAGCACTGTTTCTTTAAAACTGTAGTTCAGATGTGGGAGGAAAGAACCCCCTCAGTAAATTTCCCTCTCCCTGCCACGCTTCTTTCAGCATCTCCACGATTGCGACAATCTTTTGGCTGGTTAGTTTCACACCTTCTTCATTCAAACATCGGTTCAATGCCTTTGAGACTTAGCTCTTAAATGATTTTGTCGATGTCGTCCACATGACGGGAAAAAAGCACTCAGTAGTGATTCTTCCAGGTGTCAAATGCACACTAGAACAATGCTAGTTGAAGGAAGACATTGCATTGGAAAGTCATCATTTGGAATGTATTTCTGGGATAAAAGTAGCTATCAGGAAGAAGAACTACAGTTCGTTTTAATGTGATTGTCACCAAGACCTTTTGGTGTATAATTGTTATACTGAGTGGTAGATGTATGATGAGCACTTCTTACACATAGCAATTGAAAAACGGAATGCTGGTTTTTCTTTTCAAGAATGAATGTGAGAGACAAGTTTAGAACTTCAATCCTTCCCCTTCTTGATATTAACGTCAACAATTTTGTACTAAGAAAACATTTAAGTTAACCCGGAAAAATAGAATGTAGGTAAAGAAAATATCTCATCATTGCAACCTGCATCCCCTTCGAAAAATGACGGATGAAGAATAAGCCTATCAAACTTGTCTTTCTTGATTCAGAATAAAATTTAAGTGTATATCTCGCGCAACCATGCCATGAAAATACCGAACATGATTTAACCATTGTACTGAAATGTAATAATTTTAATCCTCAAGAACTGTATATTAATAAATAATAAATAGTTGCCTGTTTAACACAAGATCTATATCCCACATAGACTCTCCGTCAGTAAGCTGGCAGTCCACAGAGTGCGGAATCCTATAAACATGACGTAAACTAGTTCTAATAACACTATAGTGATTTTTGGGTGAAAATGAGGTTTTGGAGTGTATAGAAGCATAATTTTAAGGTGTACAAATCTGTAGTAATTACACGAATGTATCAAATATTGCAGTGCTTGAAAACTTTTCTAATACCGCATATCAGATTAAAGTGAAATCAGTGTTCTAATAGCACGTTAGTTGATTCATTCTGATACCTCGTATAGGTTTCGCAATAGCTGTAGCTGCTAATAACATGTATAAAAGATGTTTACATTTTTACCTATCTCCTTCTCCTACTCACTTTGAAGAATGAACTATTTCAACAATTTCAACAATTATTAACACAACTGTTCCAGGCAAACGAGGAAACATTCCCCAGTCTTCTTCCAGTCGTTCTTGTGTTCGGATGTGCAGATCAAGTGTTGCTTTATTTCCGAAACATTTAAATAAAATGGATGAAGGATGGTTGAGGTGGTGATTAATTGTAATACTTACGGGTTACGTAGCAATTAACGTACATACTACTTTCGTTTTTATAGACACTCAATTAAGGATCCAAAACCTTCCAGACATTCTGCTTATTACAAGTGGGGACATAAGGAATATAATTTATGTATGACTTTTACTGCCCGGAGTGTCAGAGAAAATCTCAGGCTTACGAAATCTGTAGCTGTTTTTCCCGGTATATTAAATACACTGAACTAACTTATTCAGTTAAGGAAGATCGTATGCAAGAAAACTATTTGAATACAATGGGAATGAATGAATGAAAGACTGAATGAAAGAATGAATGGATAACTTATCTAAATGAAACGGAGTGGAAAACCCACGATAATGAGACGATCAGTGCTGCTATCAACATAGGTAACTTACCAAACTAACCCCATGGCACTACAGCCATTGAAGGGTTTTGGTCTACCAAGCGAAATTTACATAGTCGCAGGTCATCAGGCCACTTGCTATTGGTGGAATGAAACTTAAAGTTACCTAGTAGCATCTCTGTTCTCGTGTTTTGTGAAATAACATACGGTGATGGAGGTGTGTGTCAGAATAAATATTCTGTGATGGCAAATGTTTTACTCTGTTCTCAATACAGAACGACTATTCCATGAAATATTCGTACTACTTTGAGTAAAATAAGTCTAGAACGAAAAGGGGAACATTCAAAGGTGACTGAAGTTAGGATATAGGGATCGAAATATTGCGTACAGGATTTCTTTGGTGGGGAGTTTCAAGAGCTATTACAGCGGCAAAGTAAAGTCAAGAAAACCCTAGTCCCTCCTAAATCACTCTACCATCAGACTGGAAATTTCCGAAAAGTATTGGGGCGATATTCATGAACTTCAATGTCTAATTCCAAAAGACTGTCAGAATTTTATGACAATTTACTCCACCAACTGAAAATATAAATGTAAGTGTTATGATTTTCTGTGAAATTCAATGTAATGAAATTTCACTACATAATTGCAATGGATTTCTTAATTTAAGAAAAATGGACTGCAACTTGATTCATTAATGCTATTTGTAATTCAATTAGTACTGATTTTGCTATACGTTTCATACTAATAATATGCATCTGCCAAATATTGTTAATATTTCACAATATACTGAAGAAAGTATTTTACAAAATGTTGCAATATTGTGTTACAGTAATTAAACTTGAGATTAAAACTACCACTTCAGTGTAAGTAATCTATGAATGACGAAGTCTTTCTCCTCCTGAAGTGTATTATGTGATTGATTTATGTGGTATTAGAACTAGTTTAACTAAATATTTTACACATTTTGTTTCAGCATGTAAATGAGGACAACGATGTCTTTGGCATGGTGTGAAATTAACTCAGTTTCGGTATCCTCGCTGCAATATTCCAACGATAAACAGGATCACGCAAACCAGTGCGATGGAAACAACAAATGTTTTTTTAACGCCAAACCCATGAGAGCATTTCTCACACAACCTGTTGGGTTCCGTACGGTTTTCCATTTCATACTTGAGATTAACTTGGGGAAGGTTATTTATGCGGGGAAAATCGAAGGGAGGTGGAGCGTTGCTGACTTCGGAAGAGTTGTAGGGAGGGAGATGGTTGTTTCCATCTTGGGTCGTATCTACATCACGGATGCAGACAGTGGTTGCTGATGACAGTGAATGAGTGTCATTCACATCGACCTCCGTGTCGTCCACTTCAGCGTCCTGAAACAAGAGATGAAGGCATACCACGCTTGTTATGGATCTGCACAAACTTCGATCAAAAATTACAAGATATATTCCCAGTGTTAGATGAAAAACCTTAGCAAGTAAACCATGTTAATAACTTATGACGTACATTCTTTCAGTATGGTAGAGTACTGACAGAGTTGGAATAAAGGAGAAGGAAAGATAACGCACTGACTTCATAGCTGGGATTAACAACGTTATTCAACATGTGAAGTTAATTTTCAAACGAAGTTTATCTTCACATCGTTTTGTTCACAGTTCAAATCTCCTGCCTGAAAATAATTGAAGTCAATGCGACATTAATGTAGTGAATTTGATTGCAGGCACAGGCAGTGGTAACAGCAATAGAAAGAAATCCAGATGAAGAAAGGGCTACGTTAGAAATTGTTCCCGGAAATTTTACCGAAGACATTTTATTGTATTCCTTTTTCTTTCCAACTTCCTCTTAGATAATGCTTTGTTTCTGAGTTTGTTTTGTTTTTTGCAGAAGGCGACCTTATGTAAGTACTAATTACGGGTTTTCTCTATTTTTATGTTAAAATATTCGGGTGTGCATAAAGTCAATCTAATTTAGTAACTATATTTAATTGGTCGAAAGAAAACACATTTTAAACTCTGATTAAAATATTCTGGAAGTGTAGAGAATAATAACTACCCACAAGCACGACGCAAACTTGTTTTGTCGAGCATTGCATTCCCGTAATTCCAGTTTACTGGATATGTTGGAAATGATACATTTCTTTTTTGCAGACACAATTCTACATGCCACATGACGACACGTGTTTTGCGATGATTTCTCAAAGTTGCTATTGTTATTTTAGCAATGCATTCATAAATTGTTTCAGTTTTTCATTCATATAATGAATGCGGGTTATCTCTGTATACTCTTTTTAAAATCACAGAAAGAAATCTGCAGAAGTTATATCCGGTAATCGGCGGGGAAGTGTAGTGTAGTGAAGATACATTGTACATTGTAGATACATTGTAGTATAGATACAGTACATTTAGATAGTGCCGTATCTTGCCTGCTATATTCGTGTGTTATCTTTCGTGTGTATCGATTAGACCCTAATACTAATAATAATTTGTCTAAGCATTTAGCTTCGTTGGTAATCTTTGAGTACAGTAGTTCTTGCAAATTTCATTTCTGTTGTGCTTAGTAGTGACATACGGTACGGTACCGGTATCGTAATTAGGGTACGTCTGAAAGTAGTTTAAAAATTACTGTAGTGTACTGTACAGTAGTATACGAGTAATATCCTATTAGAATTTAGTGTGCTTATTTTATTATTGTAAAATATTTGTGTAGTACTGGTGTAGTAGAGGTATCCGTAGAAACTCTAACTAAAATATTGTTGAAATTAGGATAGGCTTAATTGCAGTTTGGAATTGTGTAGTTCTTGTGTATTACTTTCGATATTCAGTAATTAACAGCAGTTTTTATCCTGTTAGGGGTTGTAGGATAAAAAAAAATAGAGCACGACTAAGTAGTATTGTAGTGTAGTCGTATATTAATTACCTTATTGTTGTGTACTATCCCAGACAATATATCCCTCCGTTCATTTATTTTTTTGCAAATAAGTTACTTTATTTTTTAATTTAAAATTTTCCCCCCGTAAAGAATGGCTAAGGAGCGCGAGTGTACTTATTGTGGGTGTGGTGAGGCATTGAGGGGTATGAGGGAGGAGTTGGAAAGTTTGAGGGAGATAATTAGGATTCTCACAGAAGACAGGAAGGAAGATAGGACTCCCTCAAACAATGTACAGTTTACAGTAGGTATACAAGAGGGAGGGGAAGGAAAGGGAGAAGTTGTAGAAGACAGGTGGTCTAATGTTCTAAGGGGAAGGAGATTGCAGGCTAAGGGCTCTATTCATGATCAGAATTCAGGACAGGTGTCTGTGCGAAATCGGTACGAGTCACTCCAGGTAGAACAACAGAGGGAAGATGAGGGACAGGGAACTGTTGCTGAGATGCATGGAAGTAGGAGGAAAGGGAAAAGGTAGGAAAGGGAAATGTAGAGTAGAGGATAGGAAAAGACAGGTGGAACAGAGTCATGGGAAGGAGAAAAAGGAGGAGGAAGTAGCTTCTGCAGATATCAGGAAAGATAGGGCTGACCAGGAGGGGAGGGGATCAAATGAGGTGGGTAGGGTTGAGGCTCTGGTCATGGGGGATTCCATCGTTAGACACGTGGGGAAAGTGTGTGGAGGAAAGGGAACCAGGGTAGAATGTTATCCAGGAATTAGGTTGAGCAGATGTTGAGGAAAGTAGAAGAGAGGGAGGAGGGGAAGGAGAAGGTGGTAGTGTTTCACGTTGGTACCAACAACGTAAGGCAAGCTGATATAAGTACCAACATCGTTGGAGATGTGTGGGATCTGGTAAATGCAGCACGGGTGAAGTTTAAGAAAGCGGAGATTGTTATTAGTGGAATACTGTGTAGGAGGGATACTGACTGGAGGATGATTGGGGATTTAAATGAGACTATGGAGTGGGTACGTGGGAAACTGGGAGTGAAATTTCTAGATCCTAATGGGTGGGTAGGAGATAGGGATCTGCGCTCGGATGGCCTTCATTTAAACCGCAGTGGTACGTATAAGTTAGGAAATTTGTTTGGAAGGGTAATAGGGAGGTACATTCAGGGAAACGGGATGGCCTAGGGAGCGGTGATAAGGGAACAGGGAACTGGAAATCAAGTAGGGATGACATAAAATTGTTAGTGTTGAACTGTAGAAGTATTGTAAAGAAAGGAATAGAATTAAGTAATTTAATAGATATATATTTACCAGATATTGTAATAGGAGTTGAATCATAGCTGAGAAATGATATAATGGATGCAGAAATTTTCTCACGACACTGGAGTGTGTATCGTAGAGATAGGATAGGAAAGTTGGGAGGGGGAGTTTTCATTCTGGTGAAAGAAGAATTTGTAAGCTACGAAAAAGTTAAAGATGAGACACATGAAATTCTAGGTGTAAGGCTCATTTATAAAGATAATAGGCAACTTGATATATTTGGAGTGTACAGATCGGGAAAGGGTAGCACTGATGCGGATTCGGAATTATTTGATAGGATAGTCAGCTATGTGGGAAACGACATGGAAAGCAATGTGATTATAGCGGGAGATCTGAATTTGCCAGATGTAAATTGGGAAGGAAATGCGAACGACAGGAAGCATGACCAACAAATGGAAAATAAGTTAATATGGGAAGGACAGCTGATTCAGAAAGTGATGGAACCAACCAGAGGGAAAAATATTTTGGATGTGGTGCTGATAAAACCAGATGAGCTCTATAGGGAAACTGAAGTAATAGATGGTATTAGTGATCATGAAGCTGTTTTTGTGATATTTAAAAATAAATGCGATAGAAAGGAAGGTCTTAAAAGTAGGACTGTTAGGCAGTACCATATGGCTGATAAAGCAGGCATGACGCAGTTTCTAAAAAGTAACTATGATCCGTGGAAAACGGTAAATAAAAATGTAAACGGACTCTGGGATGGGTTTAAAGAAATTGTTGAGGAATGCGAAAACAGGTTTGTACCTTTAAGGGTGGTAAGGAATGGTAAAGACCCACCTTATTATAATAGAGAAATAAAGAGACTAAGAAGGAGGTACAGACTGGAAAGAAATAGAGTTAGAAATGGCTGTGGAAGTAAGGAGAAATTGAAGGAACGTACTAGAAAATTGAATCTAGCAAAGAAGGCAGCTAAGGATAACATGATGGCAAGCATAATTGGCAGTCATACGAATTTTAGTGAAAAATGGAAGGGTATGTATAGGTATTTTAAGGCAGAAACAGGTTCCAAGAAGGACATTCCAGGAATAATTAATGAACAAGGGGAGTGTGTATGTGAGGATCTTCAAAAGGCAGAAGTATTCAGTCAGCAGTATGTAAAGATTGTTGGTTACAAGGATAATGTCGAGATAGAGGAAGAGACTAAGGCCAAAGAAGTAATAAAATTTACATATGATAACAATGACATTTACAATAAGATACAAAAGTTGAAAACTAGAAAAGCGGCTGGAATTGATCAGATTTCTGGGGATATACTAAAGACAATGGCTTGGGATATAGTACCATATCTGAAGTACTTATTTGATTACTGTTTGGTCGAAGGAGCTAAACCAGATGAATGGAGAGTTGCTATAGTAGCCCCTGTGTAAAAAGGAAAGGGTGATAGACATAAAGCTGAAAATTACAGGCCAGATTGTATGTAAGCTTTGGGAAGGCATTCTTTCTGATTATATTAGACATGTTTGTGAAATTAATAACTGGTTCGATAGAAGGCAATTCGGTTTTAGGAAAGGTTATCCCACTGAAGCTCAACTTGTAGGATTCCAGCAACATATAGCAGATATCTTGGATTCTGGAGGTCAAATGGACTGTATCGCGATTGACATGTCTAAAGCATTTGATAGGGTGGATCATGGGAGACTACTGGCAAAAATGAGTGCAATTGGACTTGACAAAAGAGTGACTGAATGGGTTGCTATATTTCTAGAAAATAGATCTCAGAGAGTTAGAGTAGGTGATGCTTTGTCTGACCCTGTAATAGTTGAGAGGGGAGTTCCTCAGGGCAGTGTTATCGGACCTTTATGTTTTCTTATATATATAAATGATATGAGTAAAGGAGTGGAATCGGAGGTAAGGCTTTTTGCGGATGATGTTATTCTCTATAGAGTGATAAATAAGTTACAAGGTTGTGAGCAACTGCAACGTGACCTCGAAAATGTTGTGAGATGGACAGCAGGCAATGGTATGTTGATAAACGGGGCTAAAAGTCAGGTTGTGAGTTTCACAAATAGGAAAAGTCCTCTCAGTTTTACTTACTGCGTTGATGGGGTGAAAGTTCCTTTTGGGGATCATTGTAAGTATCTAGGTGTTAATATAAGGAAAGATCTTCATTGGGGTAATTACATAAATGGGATTGTAAGTAAATGGTACAGATGAGGATGTTTAGGGGTTGTAGTAAGGATGTAAAGGAGAGGGCATATAAGTCTCTGGTAAGACCCCAACTAGGGTATGGTTCCAGTGTATTGGACCCTCACCAGGATTACCTGATTCAAGAACTGGAAAAAATCCAAAGAAAAGCAGCTCGATTTGTTCTGGGTGATTTCCGACAAAAGAGTAGCGTTACAAAAATGTTGCAATGTTTGGGTTGGGAAGAATTGAGAAAAAGAAGAAGAGCTGCTCGACTAAGTGGTATGTTCCGAGCTGTCAGCGGAGAGATGGCGTGGAATGACATTAGTAGAAGAATAGGTTTGAATGGCGTTTATAAAAATAGGAAAGATCACAATATGAAGATAAAGTTGGAATTCAAGAGGACAAACTGGGGCAAATATTCATTTATAGGAAGGGGAGTTAGGGATTGGAATAACTTACCAAGGGAGATGTTCAATAAATTTCCAATTTCTTTGAAATCATTTCGGAAAAGGCTAGGAAAGCAACAGATAGGGAATCTGCCACCTGGGCGACTGCCCTAAATGCAGATCAGTATTGATTGATTGATTGATTGATTGATTGATTGATTGATTGATTGATTGATTGATTTATTGATTGATTGATTGATTGATTGATTGATTGATTGATTGAAGCACAAACATAAATTTTTGTAGGTTAATGAATCAGCGAGAAAATCGTAGCGCAATGCCATCGTCTCGCTAGTAATATACTCCTATCCAAGGTACTTGAACGTCTAGTCAACCACAAGTTACTGAATTTCTTACCAAACGTTCCTTCCTCAACCCCTTCCAGTGCGGCTTCAGAAAAGGACATGGCACTGCGACATCTTTACTACGAGTGACAGATGATATTAGGCGTGCAATGGACCAACGGGACATGACTGTACTGACATTATTAGATTTCAATAGTGCCTTTGACACTGTTAACCCTCAGTTACTACTGCAATAAATTCGTGAACTAGATTTGAATAGTGTGTCACTTCAGTTTTTTCCTCTTACCTTGAAAATCGCCGGCAACGTGTGGCAGTGGGAAATGTGAGTTCAGGATGGCAACTTAAGACCCCCGGTGTCCCTCAGGGGTTGCTTATTTTATCAAATAAGGAAACATAAGTATCCAATTATACTGCCAAGTGGGACCCCACCCTTAATCATCACAGGATCGAATAACATTTCACCTACTCTAATTATCTGAATTCAATTTACTAGAAATTTCGCCACTCATTCAATCACTCTTTTGTCTAAACCAGTATCCCTCATTTTCGTCGGTTATCTTCCATCATCCACCCTATAAAAATATTTGGTTGGTCAATAGTGATACAGTCCCGAGTCTTAAAAATCTGATAAATCTTGCTGCAATCCTAGAAGAAGAATACCTTATCCGGCGAAAGCCATTATCAGTACATCATTCATTCATGCATAGAGAGCCGTATATTCTCGAAAGTAAATTACGGCTACGGCTGTAGTTTCCCTTTATTTTCCGCCTTTTAACAGTATCAACACAGCTATAAGCCATGTTAATTATGATCTCAAGGCCATATCAGTCAATCATCCAGACTGTTGCCCTTTCAACTTTCGAAATGTTGCTACCCCACTTTCGATTTACCATTCGTTAGTCTGATCTCTCGACGGGGAAATAAAGACGTTAAGCAGGAAGCATAGATTAAGAAGAAGTAGATGTATTGCTGGAGGAGTTAGGAGACAATGAAGAAGCTTACTAGGAAAATGACTTCGTCAAAAGTGTCAGTTAAGGATAACATGATGGCAAACATAACTGGCAGTCACATGAATTTTAGAGAGTAATGGAAGGTTACGAATAGATACTTGAAGGCAGAAACAGGTTCCAGGAAAAAGCATTCCAGGGATCATTAATGAACAAGGGGAGTGTATATGTGAGGATTTACAGAGTACAGACGTAATAAGTCAGGAGTACTCAATGGTAATTGGATTTAAGGATAATGTCTAGGAAAAGGAGGCGACTAATACCAGCGAACTACTGAAATTTGACTATGATAATAAAGACATTTACAAAAGGGTACAAAAGCGAAAGCCGGAAAATAAACTGGTATTGGAAATATTTCTGGGGATATGTTATAGGCAATGTATTGGGATATGGTGCCATTTCTGAAATACTTAATTGATTACTATTTGTATCATGGAGCGATACCAAATCAATGGACAGTTGCAATAGTAAACCAGTGCACTAGGGAAGGGGTGATAAAAATAAAGCGGATAATTACAGGCCAGTCGGCTTTACGCTTGTTGTTTGCAAGCTCTTGGAAAGCACTCCTTCGATTATATTAGACACGTTTGCGAATATACTAACTGGTTTGATGGAAGGCAGTTCGGTTTCAGGAAATGCTATTCCCGTGATGCTCTTCTTCTAGGATTGCAGCAAGATTTATCAGATTTTTAAGACTCAGGACTGCATCACTATTGACCAACCAAATATTTTTATAGGGTAGATGATGGAAGATAACCGACGAAAATGAGGGATACTGGTTTAGACAAAAGAGTGATTGAATGAGTGGCGAAATTTCTAGTAAATTGAATTCAGATAATTAGAGTAAGTGAAATGTTATTCGATCCTGTGATGATTAAGGGTGGGGTCCCACTTGGCAGTATAATTGGATACTTATGTTTCCTTATTTGATAAAATTAAATGCTGGTATCAGAGATGAGACTATTTGCAGACAATGTTTTTCTGTATAGGGTAGTAAATTGTTACATGATTGTCAGTGACTGCAGGGGGACTTGGATTATGTTGTATTTATTTATTTATTTATTTATTTATTTATTTATTTATTTATTTATTTATTTATTTATTTATTTATTTATTTGATTTATTGTTCAACAGGCAGAATAGTGCCCCCTTTCGGATCTCCGGTTGGGAAACACACAGGAGAGGGAAATTATCAGGAAGATGAATACCGACACTCTGTGAGTAGGAGTGTGGAATGTTAGAAATTTGAATCGCTGTGGCAGATTACAAAATGTGAAAGGGGAAATTTATAGACTAAAGTCGAATGTTGTTGGTATAAGTGAAGTACGTTGGCAGGAATAATAAGATTTTTGGTCAGGTGACTACAGAATTAGCAAGACAATATCAAACAGCGACAATACAGAAATAATAAAATGGAGCAGCGATTATGCAACAACGATCAGTATAGTGAACGAATTAATGTTGTCAAGGTAGAATAAAAAACAATGCCCACCACAACAGTACAGGCCTATATGCCTTCTAGTTCTGCAGATGAGGAAGAAATCGAAAGAATATTTGAACAGATAGAAGACTTAATACAGTACATAAAATGAGATAAGAGTATAATTCTGCTGGGAGACTGGAATGCTGTGATAGGCCAAGGAAGAGAAGGTAATGCCGTAAGAGAAGTCGGACTGGGACAAAGGAAAGGAGGACCTCGGCTGGTTGTATTCTGCACCGATCATAATTTGGTCTTTGCTAATACTTGGTTCAAATACCACAAACGACCCCTCTACACGTGTACGAGACCGAGAGACACAGGAAGGTATAAAAATGACATTATCACGATTAGACAAAGATTCAGAAACCAGATGTTGGCTTGCAAGGCTGTTCCAGAAGCAGACCACAACTTGGTCGTTATGAAATGTAATCTGAAGTTGAAGAAATTGAAGGAAGGAATAAGTGAAAGAAGATGGGATCTAGATAAGTTAAAAGAAAAGAGTGTGTCGGATTGTTTCAAGAAACATATTGAACAAGGGCTATATGAAAATGCTCAAGGAGAAAAAATAGGTGAGGTGTGGGCGGTCGTGGTGAATGTCATCAGTAGGCCTGCTGAAGACAAGTTAGGAAGAAGGGTAAGACCAAGTAGGAATCAGTTGATAACTCGGGAGGTGTCAAACTTGATAGATGAACGGCGAAAATACAAGAATACAATAAGTGTGGAGGGCAGAAAAGAACACAGGTGATTAAAGAATGAAACAGGTAGGAAGTGCAGAACAGCTAAGAATGAATGGCTGAAATAGAAGTGCAGGAATGTTGAAGGTTGTATGGTTGTAGATGCTGCATCCAGAAAAATCAATTAAACCTTCGGAGAACAAGCTGTATGAATATTAAGAGCACAGATGGAAAACCGTTTCCAGGGAAAGAAGACGAGTCAGAAATATGACAGGAACATATTCAAAAATTTTATCAAGAAAAATAAATTAGATGATAAGAGTTTGGAACACGAAGAGGCTGTAAGTGCTGATGAACCGGATGACCACTTTTTTTAGGTCTGAATTCGATAGAGCTTTCAGATACTAAAATATTAACAAGGCACCTGGAATTGGTGACATACCCCTCACATTTGGTGTGTAAGATGCATGATACAGGAGAAGTGCCATCTGATATTCGACACAACGTTGCTATACCTATTCCCAGAAAATGAGGTGCTTACAATTGTGGAAGCTATAGCACCATTACTTTTGTATCTCACGTTTGAAATATTTTAGTATTTAGATATTATTTACAGAAGAATGGAAAGACAAGTTGAAGCTAAGTCTGGAGAAGACAAATTTCGTTTTAAAAGAAATGCAGGAACACGTGAAGCAATCCTGACTGTACGTCTGATCTTAGAGGATCGAATAAAGTGCAGCAAGACTACGTACATCGCATTCGTAGATCTAGAAAAATAATTCGATAATGCTGACTGTATCAATCTAATTTAAATTCTGAAGGCGATCGGAATTAGATATCGACAAAAAAGAATTATCTATAAACTGTACAAGAATACGTCGGAAGAGACAAGAATCGAAGGCTATTAAGAAGAAGCAGCAATCCAAAAAGGACTTAGAACAGGCAGTAAATAATACCAAAGAGTAATTTGTAACAGGAATAACAATCCATGGAGAGGAAGTCTAAACTCTGAGATTTGCCGATGATATTTTTATTTTACCTGAGTCTGCAGAATATCTGCAGATATTGCTGAATGGTACAACACAGACTTAGAGGAGGAGTACAATAAATCCAAAACAAAAGTACTGGAGTGCAGTCTAGCGAATTCTAGTGATGTGGGAAATATTAGGTTAGGAAACGACGTATTAAACGAATTAGATTAATATTGTTACTTGGCAGAAATATTAACAACATTTCACTTAATTGGATCGTCTAAGATCAGACGTAGGAGTGCTTCACGTGTTCTTAAATTTCTTATGAAATGTTACGATGGCAGAAGTAAGTAGGACATAAAATGCAGATAAACACAAGCTAGGAAGGTCTATCTTAAGAAAAGGAATTTTCTCACTCTGAAGATTGATACGGAGATTAGAAAGATGTTTTGAATACTTTCGTACGGAATGTGGCACTGTATGGAAGTGAAACGTGGACGATAACTAGCTCAGAAAGGAAGAGAAAAGAAGCTTTCGATATGTGGTGTTAGAGAAGAATCCAGAAAGTAAGATGGATAGAGTGAATTACGAATAAAGAGGTACTAAATCGTATTGGTGTGAGGAGAGCGATTCGGAGAAATTTGACCAGAAGGAGAGAGAGAATTATAAGACACATTCTAAGACACCCAAGACTTGTTCAGTTGGTTTTTGAGTGAAGTGTAGGTGGTAAACGTGGTAGTGGTAGACAAAGATATGAATATGAAAAAAAGATTAGAGTAGATGTAGTAGTTATGTAGAAATGAAAATGTTAGCACAGAACTGGGTAGGATGGGCAACTGCATCAAAACCGTGACCCCATCGGCAACAGTATAAGGCTACTTACCATTCCTTACCACATTTAAAAGCTCATATACATTTTCAAACCCCTCAATAATTGCTTCAAACACATCCCAAAGGGTATTTATAATTTGACGTACCAAATTTTTATTGATCATAACCTTGTTGAAAATTTCCCTATTCGTCTATTATCAACCATACAGTACTGCCTAGTAGTCCTACTTTTGAGGCATTCGTTTATAAATCACATTTAGTTTTAACTACGAAGAAGAATGTTTCATTATCACTTCAGTTTCTCTATAGAGATTGTCTGGTTTTATACGTAGCACATCTAAAATATTTTTCACTCCACTTGGTTCCATCACTTTCTCTTTCAACGTTCGTTCCCATATTAACTGAATCAATCAATCAATCAATCAATCAATCAATCAATCAATCAATCAATCAATCAATCAATCAATACTCATCAGCATTTAGGGCAGTCGCCCAGGTGGCAGATTCCCTATCTGTTGCTTTCCTAGCCTTTTCCGAAATGATTTCAAAGAAATTGGAAATTTATTGAACATCTCCCTTGGTAAGTTATTCCAATCCCTAACTCCCCTTCCTATAAATGAATATTTGCCCCAGTTTGTCCTCTTGAATTCCAACTTTATTTTCATATTGTGATCTTTCCTACTTTTATAAATGCCATTCAAACTTATTCGTCTACTAATGTCATTCCACGCCATCTCTCCGCTGACAGCTCGGAACATACCACTTAATCGAGCAGCTCTTCTTCTTTCTCTCAATTCTTCCCAACCCAAACATTGCAATATTTTTGTAACGCTACTCTTTTGTCGGAAATCACCCAGAACAAATCGAGCTGCTTTTCTTTGGATTTTTTCCAGTTCTTGAATCAGGTAATCCTGGTGAGGGTCCAATACACTGGTATCATACCCTAGTTGGGGTCTTACCAGAGACTTATATGCACTCTCCTTTACATCCTTACTACAACCCCTAAACACCCTCATCTGTACCATTTATTTACAATCCCATTTATGTAATTACCCCAATGAAGATCTTTCCTTATATTAACACCCAGATACTTACAATGATCCCCAAAAGGAACTTTCACCCCATCAACGCAGTAATTAAAACTGAGAGGACTTTTCCTATTTGTGAACCTCACAACCTGACTTTTAACCCCGTTTATCAACATACCATTGCCTGCTGTCCATCTCACAACATTTTCGAGGTCACGTTGCAGTTGCTCACAATCTTGTAACTTATTTTTCACTCTATACAGAATAACATCATCCGCAAAAAGTCTTACCTCCGATTCCACTCTTTTACTCATATCATTTATATATATAAGAAAACATAAAGGTCCGGTAATACTGCCTTGAGGAATTCCCCTCTTAATTATTACAGGGTCAGATAAAGCTTCACCTACTCTTATTCCCTGAGATCTATTTTCTAGAAATATAGCAACCCATTCAGTCACTCTTTTGTCTAGTCCAATTGCACTCATTTTTGCCAGTAGTCTCCCATGATCCACCCTATCAAATGCTTTAGACAGGTCAATCGCGATATAGTCCATTTGACCTCCAGAATCCAAGATATCTGCTATATCTTGCTGGAATCCTACAAGTTGAGCTTCAGTGGAATAACCTTTCCTAAAACCGAATTGCCTTCTATCGAACCAGTTATTAATTTCACAAACATGTCTAATGTAATCAGAAAGAATGCCTTCCCAAAGCTTACATACAATGCATGTCAAACTTACTGGCCTGTAATTTTCAACTTTATGTCTATCACCCTTTCCTTTATACACAGGGGCTACTATAGCAACTCTCCATTCATCTGGTATAGCTCCTCCGACCAAACAATAATCAAATAAGTACTTCAGATATGGTACTATATCCCAACCCATTGTCTTTAGTATATCCCCAGAAATCTGATCAATTCCAGCCGCTTTTCTAGTTTTCAACTTTTGTATCTTATTGTAAATGTCATTGTTATCATACGTAAATTTTATTACTTCTTTGGCCTTAGTCTCTTCCTCTATCTCGACATTATCCTTGTAACCAACAATCTTTACATACTGCTGACTGAATACTTCTGTCTTTTGAAGATCCTCACATACACACTCCCCTTGTTCATTAATTATTCCTGGAATGTCCTTCTTGGAACCTGTTTCTGCCTTAAAATACCTATACATACCCTTCCATTTTTCACTAAAATTTTTATGACTGCCAATTATGCTTGCCATCATGTTAACCTTACCTGCCTTCTTTGCTAGATTCAATTTTCTAGTAAGTTCCTTCAATTTCTCCTTACTTCCACAGCCATTTCTAACTCTATTTCTTTCCAGTCTGCACCTCCTTCTTAGTCTCTTTATTTCTCTATTATAATAAGGTGGGTCTTTACCATTCCTTACCACCCTTAAAGGTACAAACCTGTTTTCGCATTCCTCAACAATTTCTTTAAACCCATCCCAGAGTCCGTTTACATTTTTATTTACCGTTTTCCACCGATCATAGTTACTTTTTAGAAACTGCCTCATGCCTGCTTTATCAGCCATATGGTACTGCCTAACAGTCCTACTTTTAAGACCTTCCTTTCTATCGCATTTATTTTTAAATACCACAAAAACAGCTTCATGATCACTAATACCATCTATTACTTCAGTTTCCCTATAGAGCTCATCTGGTTTTATCAGCACCACATCCAGGATATTTTTCCCTCTGGTTCGTTCCATCACTTTCTGAATCAGCTGTCCTTCCCATATTAACTTATTTTCCTGTCGTTCGCATTTCCTTCCCAATTAACATCTGGCAAATTCAGATCTCCCGCTACAATCACATTGCTTTCCATGTCGTTTCCCACATAGCTGACTATCCTATCAAATAATTCCGAATCCGCATCAGTGCTACCCTTTCCCGATCTGTACACTCCAAATATATCAAGTTGCCTATTATCTTTATAAATGAGCCTTACACCTAGAATTTCATGTGTCTCATCTTTAACTTTTTCGTAGCTTACAAAGTCTTCTTTCAACAGAATGAACACTCCCCCTCCCACCCTTCCTATCCTATCTCTACGATACACACTCCAGTGCCGTGAGAACATTTCTGCATCCATTATATCATTTCTCAGCCATGATTCAACTCCTATTACAATATCTGGTAAATATATATCTATTAAATTACTTAATTCTATTCCTTTCCTTACAATACTTCTACAGTTCAACATTAACAATTTTATGTCATCCCTACTTGATTTCCAGTTCCCTTTGTTGGTCATGCTTTCTGTCATTCGCATTACCTTCCCGGTTAATCTTTGCTAAGTTCAGTTAATCCGGTATATTAACGTTCGTTTCACTGTCCTACCCGACATAGCTGATTACCTTATCAAATAATTTCGCATCACATTCAGTGCCAGGCTAGCCGGGTCTGTACATTCCAAAAATATCAAGTTTCCTGTTATCTTTATAGATAACTCTCACAGCTATAATTTCATATTTCTTATCCTTAACTTTTTCGTAGTTTATCCTTTCACCAGTATCGATACTCCACCTCTTATCGTTCCTAACCTGCCTCTACGAAAATCTTTCAAGTTTCGTGAGAAAATTTTCACATTCATAATATTATTTCTCAGCCACGATTCAATTCCTATTACAATATCTGGTAATAATATATTTCTTATATTACTTAATCCTATTCCTTTCTTTACAATACTTCTACAGTTTAACACCTAACAATTTTATGTCATCCTTACTTGACTTTATGCTTCCTATACTGTCATTTCCGCTCCCTAATCCACCCAGTTTCCCTGAATGTACCTCCCTATAACTCATCTAAATAACACTCCTAACTTATACCAGGTGTATAAATAAGATCTGCCGGTTTTGTGGTAAGGAAAACACGTAATTTTCAAGGAAAATTCATTTCTTGTTTATTCAAAATGTTGGCCATCCGCTTCTACACACTCCGCCCATCTTTCAGGTAAGTTATAAATTCCATGCCAGAAATGCTGCTTGTCTTTTGCGGTAAACCATTCGTCAAGCCATTTTCCAAATTCCTCGAAATTGCTGAAGTGCTGATCTGAGAGCGCGTGCCTCATTGATGCGAGGTGGTGATAGTCAGATGGCGCCAGGTCTGGCGAGTACGGCGGGTGCGGAAGGGTGTCCCATCCAAGCCATTTCAAGGTGCCTTTCCCTGGTGTTGCTGTGTGATACGGCGCATTGTTGTGTAACAAAATCACTTTGCTATGTCCTCTGGCCCATTCCCGTCGACTTTCGATCAATGCGTGATTTAAATTAGCCATTTGTTGGCGATAGCGTTCTGAATTAACGGTTTAATCCAGTAATGCCTGCAATTGCTCCACTTTGCACTGTTGTGGTCTACCAGAGCGCACTGCCTTTCAAATTGAAATCACCATGTTTAAATTGTAGAAACCATGTCTCGCATGTTCTAATCTACGGAGCGTGTTCACCATATGTTTCTACCAGCAAATGGTGCAGCAAATGTTCTCTTTCAGGCACACACGTCGACATGATCACTGAACGGTACAACACAGACGCTAGTGTTTTGCGGACTCCACTTGTGTGTGTTGGTAGGTTGATATCGGGCGAACAACGTATGTGTCAAATTCGTAGACTACGTACTGTTCGCTGGCGCCATCTCTTAGTGACACCAGAAAAGACTTATGAATACACCTGGTATGTACCATTCCAGTTCAAGTGAAAGCCATCTTAAAGTAGATACGTATATCCTACCCATTCATTTGGACCTACAAATCTCACCTCCAGTTTCCAATAAACCCATTCCATAGGCTAGTCTCATGTAAATTCCCAATAACCCTCCCTCCTAATATTTACGTCACTGATAACAATCTCTTCTTCCGGAAATTTATTCTGTGCTCCCGTATCCAGGTCCCACACCTCCCCAACTATGTTAGTACCTATTCCTACTTGCCATACGTTATTGGTATTTACGTGGAAAATTACCAGTTTCAACTATCCTCCTCGTTCCCCTTTATTTTCCTCAACATCTGCCTTAACCTAATTCCTGAATAAAACTCCAACCTGGTTCCCTTTCTTAAACACACTTTCCCCACATGCCTAACACCACTCCCTTCTTGAGGTCCCCTCCTCTCCTTTTCTCCCTTAACTTCCCTAATGCGTGCAGAACCTACTTCCTCCTCCATTGTCACCTTGTTACTACCGCGATCCACCTATCTCTTTCTAATCTTTACGCCACGTATCCCTTTTCTACTGTTGTCTTTCATATTGCCCTGCCCCTCGTCTGTAATACCCGATCGCCATCTTCCTTATGCTGACCTTCCTACAATAACTCATATATATTTCTCACCAATATACCTCCCCTGGACTCGTTCCCAGAAGAAAATCGTTATCCCTCATGTACCTTCCCCTTAAATGAGTCCACCTGTGTTCCACAACGTCTTCCCTTCCTACCACTCCATTCTGCGAACTTACCATATCCTGTACATCGACTGAGGGAGACTGTCTGCATTCCTGTCCTCCATTACATGTCTACTTACTGTCGGACGATGCTAATAAAACGTTTCCATGAGCGTCGTCTACTCTGTCATCAGGATATATATAAAAGTAAGCTATCAATACTAGAGGAATTTTGAGAATTTTCAAGATACAACAATACTTCATTTTTGACATTTTTTGTTGGAATGGAATAATATATTTATATGCTTACCATGGGGCATACACTTGTCTCTTCACTTGTAGCCCTTGGAGGAGGGGGGTCAACAGTATCCTCACTGAAGACGAACATCTCATTATTTTCTTCGTACTCAGCCATCAGGTTCCTTTCAGGGATCTAAAAGGATGAAGGAATGAATTAATAACTGCTCTTACAGATCACTTTTGAGCACTTTCATAAAAATATACAGTGCTTGAGTAGGGGTGGGATATTAAATTTTATTCTAACTAGCTTGATACACACATTCCTAGAAATTTTAAATATAATTAGTTTGTTTCGAAAATTACATTGAATGTCCTTTTATACCGTGAATGCTTAGTATTAAAGGTAAAAATAAAGAAACGGATTTCATGCTCACGCAAATCTGTTTGGGAACCAAAAAAATTCTGGTAAAATTTGAAAGAGTTACTTTTGAAATAGGGAAAGTACCCGGAATGATGTCTATCAAGAAACGAAGAGATTTATTAAATATTATGGATCAGCTGAGAGACATATTAAACCCGACGCTCTCCATTATCATACAGTACTGAAAACATATAGGGTAGTTCAAAATGAATGCGACAACGCGTACAATAACAGGTTATACTGGAAGGCTAATTAATTATTTTCAAACAAGGAGCCCCACATCTGAAAATACATGATTTTGGTTCTGTTCGGGGTCATAGTTTGGCAAGGCATTGAATATGGTGATTGGTGTGCGTTCCACATTTTTTCAAGAAGCCTCCACCAAGCTAACAATTGAATCACATCGTACATTAACCATCCCCATCGACTTCCAGCTTGATGACAGAGCATTCATCGTCGACGCAGAGATTGGTTCACATGGTTTGCTTTGTATTTCAGTCACTGCGTGGATTCTTGCGATAAGGTACTTCTTTGATGCTACAGGAATCTAGTACACCATAACCTTGATAGTACCACAAACAATTACGTCTTTCATCATGTACACCAATCTCTGTCCAGACGGTGAGGGTTCTGTAATCAAGTTCGACTTCGAACATTCGAACCTATCTTTTGTATCCTAATGCAAGTTATGACGCTCTGGTTGGGCTGGTCGGGGTTTCTTGACAAAATGTCGGACGGACGTCCATTACTATTTCCCGGGCCTTTTCAAATTGACGCATAACAGCGCCCAAAACATACAAACATTTCCGGGCACGATTCTCCTCTTGAAATATTAACAATTTGCGTCCTGAACTACATGCTAAGCGTTGTCGTTTTCATTTCGAATCATCCAGCTTATTTGTTGAATGAGGTGATAGAGTAATGGTCGTTCAAAGGAGGAGGGGGCATATCTAGATAATAATCCATTATACACCATTATGAAAAGAGAAAAACGGGCGAGGTCCGAGTAATTAGGGTATAGATCAAGCCTGCACAACAGGGCTGCTTTAGGGCAGCTGTGGGGGAATCGTGCAGTAAGGGCCACACCACACGAGTTATCGCTGATACCATCCCGCACTCTACCAAAACATTGGGAGCACATCCTGCAAACGATTGTGAATACCATTGCGTTCCCGCCACGCGACTATAGACCGTTCGAAAAATATTACATTATTTCTTCCGTCAGTTATATCAAATGAATAAGTTAAAATGTCGTACCAAGTAACCGGGTATAGCAAAACGCAAAATTTACGCTTTGGACTAAGATACAGTGACGTGGAAAGCGTAAGGAACAATCGAACTGGAGGAGTAACGAACTCCAAGAAGTATCACTCATAGCTGCGGCGTATCGCATGTGATCAAATGGTAGCCGCACAATAAAAGGAACATAGTAATAATGGTAGTTCAAATCCTGCATCGTACAAAATTGTTTCCGTTGATAAAAAAACTTCAGTGCGCCGTACGCAAGCAGTAAAACGCCGCTATTATGGATTTTGAGCGCTGCGTACACTACACTCCCATAGGCCTACAGTCGGAAAGAAGTCGCTTCATGTACTGCACGTACGAATACTTTGACATGTTCCTTACCTACAGGGAAGCAATAAATAATTATTTGCAGGCCCTATGTATGTTTTTTTTTTGCTAGGGGTTTTACGTCGCACCGACACAGATAGGTCTTATGGCGACGATATGTATGTTTTAGGAAGGGTATCCGGACAGGAAACATCCGACTGAATAGACTTTCAGATTCTTTAAAAAAAACAGCGTGTGGCTTCCGAAGATGCCAGGCCAAAGTCGTTCTAGTTGACGCCGTATAGGCGACATTAGCGTCTGTGAGGATGATCCCTTACCTATGATGAGTTCTAATGCTGAAGGCAGCACACACACCCAGACCCCGAGCTACCGGAATTAACCGATGTAGGTTAAAATCCCATACCCGGCCGCGAATCGTGCCCCGGACGCCATGAACCAAAGACCAGTACACTAACCATTTAGCCAAATTAAGCTCGTGTCTTCGTCCGGAAGTGGTACAGCTTTTTTCAGGCACACTCACAATGGAGATGAGCTGCATGTACCATACACCAACCCTCTTACCATTCTTAAACGTCTTACAGTACCGAGAATCGAAGCCGGGCCTCCAAGGACGACAGCTAATATTGATAACCATTACTCTACGAAGGCGGACTCCACAGTGCTGAAAGTCGCTTAACAACAACAGTGGGAACTTACTGCAAATGATGGAAAATATTCGAAAGAAGACCACGACGTGAGGATAAGCGGGATATTCTGTGCACGCTCGCAATAACCACACACACGAATACGCACGCAAATGCACAACACGTGAACATTAGACAAGGGTCCGCACTACGAATACAGCATGAGCACAAATATCACCCCTACAATCTACAGCTGAATTCAGAGCTCATCGTTCGGAACGTTGAAGCTCGAATAAATTTCAGTCAGTGGCCGTTAAGAAAATTGGAATATGATGCAGCATTCCTGTCGAAAATCGCGTTTCCATAATAATGAAACTGTCAACCGCCACAATATACACTATAGGATTGCTGACAATGCCCACTGGGTGCGACAGGCACTCTATCAAGTGCAATGGGGAGTAAATATATGGTGTGGAATTTTATGTGTTAGCCTTATGGACCGTATTTCCTTGAGGGCCATTTAACAGGGGAACGCTACCTGCAAATTCTACGCTATGAACTCCCAGTTCTGCTCCAGGAAACGCTACTTGTTAAGTATATAACGATGTGGTATCAAATCGACCAAGTTCCACCACATTTCAATGTTAGCCACCCGTAACCATCTGAATGTTGCACAACCAGGACAATGTGTAGGAAGAAGAGGGCCTGTCTATTGGCCTACCAGGTCGCCGGATTTAACGCCATTAGACTTCATCGTGCGAGAGCGTTTAAAACAAAGAGTTTACATCCAGGAGCCAGAAAGTCGCAAGTGCTTACTACGACTCATCGTCTAAATCTGCAGATGAACAACTTCGGGTATATTGTAGCCCACCAGAATATCCGTACAACGGCGTGTACAGATGTGCATAAACTAAACAGGTCAGCACTTGGAGCACTTACAAATGAATTTAACTGACCATTGATAGTGCAGTTCGTTTCCACCCAGTACCTTCTCCGTCTTCGTCCGGCCCTGCTGAGCCGACGTATCGACCATACTTAGGGACACAAACACTTTCATTCACTGTATATCCGCATAAACGAGGATATTTTTCGTAAATTAAGAGACGGTATAAATTACCTACAAAAAGTGTGTCCTTACCCTGGACTCGAACCTATCACTTGTTAGACTAGAGCCTCGTAGCGTTTCGCCTTCTCGTACTATCTACGCTACACTACACCGCGGCCAAATGCATGTATATTACAGGTCATGTGATAGCTCGTAACATGGTCGCAATGTCCACCCTGTATTTCACACACGTTTCATTTGCGTATGACATCATTTAGAGACCGCACTCGTGGTTTCGGTTATACAATAATATAGCATAACAGATTCATATTCTTGAGTAGGTCACAAATATAAAGATACCCGTTTTATTTTGTTTGTAGTGAGTACCGGAAGGACAGATATTTTCAGGACGTGTATAAAACTGCGGTTTGCACGAAACAGTGTTAGTGGAGGCAGCTGATTCACTTGGTGTATTTAAATAAGTTTGGTGGTTCTGTCAGAGGAAAATGTCAATTTCCTTGACAAATCTTCCTTTTCCTCTACGAAGGATGGGAGAGGTGACCTGAACGAATATCCTATGGCTTCCCACACCATGACGCGAGGAATTACGCCTATGTTCCTTTCCACAATATGGGCAGGATCTGCCCTCCGCCCTCGACGCCGCCAAACCCGCACACGATGGTCACCGGAGGATTTGGAGAAGCGAGACTCATCACTGAACACGATGCGACGCGCCAGTCGTCCTCTATCCATGCCTCCCCGTAAGGGCACTACTCCAAACGCAGGCGTTGGTGTTCTGGTGTCAATGGCAACCGACGCATGGTGAGGCAGAACCACAATCCGGCGGATGCGAGTCGACGAGACATCGTGCGGAAACTCGCAGTATGTTGTAGTGTCTCCAGTACATGTTCGCGGACGGCGGGTACCGAAGTTACGGGATCCCGCAATGCTTGGCGTACCATACGACGGTCCTCCCTCGGGGTGGTGTTACTTGGTCGACTCGAACCTGCACGACGTGATTTGGTGCCCTCATGTACCCATTGAGTCCAACATCGGGCCACTGTGACATCTGAATGACCCAATTGCATTCTGCATTCTGGTGGGCGTTCTAGACATTACAGGTCCTTGTAAATATAATGATTTACTCACACATCTGTGGTATGCATGTATACCGAAATGGGGTGATATTGGACCACTCCCTCTTCGTGCTTAACATTTTTGTCAGGCAGTGTATATTCCTGACGCTCTAAATATTTTGTCAACAATCTTTAACCCACTACGGTGTGATATCCATTCTTATTCCACTAGGGGTCATTTAAACCCACGGCGTCGTTCGATGACTAGTAGTCAAATATAATAATAACAACGTTTATCACACAATAAAGGCAGCAATGGATTCGAACCTGAACTGTCAACTATGGCAACTGACAGTATCCAACCATTTCATAGGCTGAGCTATTACTGCAATCAATCAATCAATCAATCAATCAATCAATCAATCAATCAATCAATCACCACTGAACTGCATTTAGGACTGTCGCCCAGGTGGCAGATTCTCTATCGAATGTTTGTCTAGACTGTTCTCAAAAGACTTGAAAGAACTTGGAAATTAATCGAATATTTCTCATGATAAATGATTCCTTTCCCAAATTCCTATAAATGACTATTTGCCCCAATTTATCCTCTTGAATTACATTTTTATTTTCAAATTATGATATTTTCTACATTTAAAGGTCTACTAAAGTTCATTTGTCCGCTAATGTCATCCCACGCCATCTCTCAGCTGACAGCCTGGAACATCCCGCTTAGACGACCACCTCGTCTCCCTACTCCCAAATTTTCTGTCTCCCTACTCCCAAATTTTCTTGACACTAAATTTGCACCATTTTAATAACACTATTCTTTTGTCGCAAATCAAACCACAACAAATTGTGCTTCTTTCCTTTGGATCTCTTCCCATTCTCATATCAAGTGACCTTGCTATGGGTGCCGTACACTGGAGTCATGTGCGTCTCAATGGCTAAATGGTTAGCGTGGTGGCCTTTGGTCACAGTGGTCCCGGGTTCAATTCCAGGCAGGGTCGGGAATTTTAACCATCATTAGTTAATTTCGCTGGCACGGGAGCTGGGTGTATGTGTCGTCTTCATCATCATTCAAGTACATGATGACGCGCAGGTCGCCTACTGGCATCAAATCGAAAGACCTGCACCTGACGAGCCGAACATGTCCTCGGACACTCCCGGCACTAAAGCCATACGCCATTTCATTTCAGTGGAGTCGTACTCTAATTGGGGTGTAACTAGAACCTTACATTACCTCTCCTTCACATCCTTGCTACAACCCCTAAGTACTCTTGTATCCATATGAAGAGATCTATGAACTTTACTTACAACCAAGTTAATGGGATTACCTCATTTAACAGCTAAGTTCTTACAGTGATCCCCGAGAGGTACACGGAAGACCGAGCTCGAGATGCGCTGTCGCTTAAGTGTGGCCAGTATCCAGTATTCTTTAAATAGTAGGTTTGAACCCAACTGTCCTGAACATGATTTTCCGTAGTTCTGGGTCTGTACCTCAATTAAGGCAAAGGCCGCTTCCTTCCCACTCGTAGCCCTTTCCTATCCCATCGTCCCCGTAAGACCTATCTGTGTCGGTGCGACGTAAAACGACTTGAACAAAATACACATGGAAGTAGAAACTACGAGGACTTCTCTTGGTGAAATACTCGCATGTTTTTCAATTGGCTTTATCGCACCGACACAGATAGCTCTTATGTTGACGATGGAATTGGAAAAGGCGAGGAGTGGGAAAGAAGCGGCCATTGCCTTAATTCAGGTACAGGCAGAGCATTTGCCTGGTGCGAAGATGAGAAACCACGGAAACAACCTTCAGGGCTGCCGACAGTGCAGTTGGACCATACTATCTACCGAATGCAATTTCACAGCTGCGCACCCCTAACCACACGGCCAACTCTCTTACAACCCGACTTACCGTCGCCCTTACCATCATACCAATGTCAACTGTCCATCTCATAACATTGTCAAGGTCTTCTGCATTCGCTTACAATACTGTAACTCACATACTACTCTATAGCTTCATTTGCAGCAGCACGTGTGATCCCAGTTCTTTAGTCATATCATTTATAAAAACCAATCAAACCGCACGGCGCATAGGCACCGATGCGATATGGCCTACCTAGTGTCCGCTGCTCAGCCCGAAAGCCTGCAGATTGTAGGGTATCGTGTGGTCAGCAGGACGAAACCGTTATTCTTGGCTTTCTAGACCGAGGCCGCCGTCAGATAGCTCCTCAATTGTAATCACATAGGCTGAGTGGACCTCGAACCAGCCCTCAGCTCCAATTAAAAATCCCTGACCAGGCCGGGAATCGAACACGGAGCATCCGAGTAAATATAATTTATATCGTTCGTTCGTAATATGTTTACCTTCCAGGGTCGGTTTTTCCCTCGGACTCAGCGAGGGATCCCACCTCTACCGCCTCAAGGGCAGTGTCCTGGAGCTTCAGACCCTGGGTCGGGGGATACAACTGGGGAGGATGACCAGTGCCTCGCCCAGGCGGCCTCATCTGTTATGCTGAACAGGGGCCTTGCGGGGGGATGGGAAGTTTGGAAGGGATAGACAAGGAAGAGGGAAGGAAGCGGCATTGGGCTTAAGTTAGGTACCATCCCGGCATTTGCTTGGAGGGGAAGTGGAAAACCACGGAAAACCACTTCCGGGATGGCTGAGGAGGGAATCGAACGCCCCTCTACTCAGTTGACCTCGTTCCAGCCGTCGTACCTCTTTTCAAATTTCGTGGCGGAGCCGGGAATCGAACCCGGGCCTCTGGGGGTGGCAGCTAATCACACTAACCACTACATCACAGAGGCGAACTATAATGTAGCCTGTATACATAAGAAAAAGTAATTATCCAATAATAATGCACTGCAGGACACCCTTTTAACGTACATTACCTAGAACAAGTAACCTGCCGATCACTAACGAACTACTCAATGTAAAATTTAAATAAATGTCACTAAATTACTACCAACATACAAAAAACATTAATATTTATAGCATTAAATGGATCACACACACAGAGAATTAATCAAATTTCAATAGGTATTACCTACTTTATCACTACGATAACAGTTTTCAACAGTCGACCAGTTACAAACACGACCAGCAATGAAGCACCTGGCCAGCTCACAGATAAATTGAGAAATTTCTATTGCTATACAGCAGTTCTCGTTATCTGACTACGCCTTCAATCACAGAAATCAAAGACGAGGCCATTTACGTTCAGTGTAGCGATGAACTAACAGGCTGTGTGCATTAAGCAGTAAAATAATGTGTCTAAACACAAGTAGAGTGATATGCATTCCCTCTATGCTTACCGTCTTACCTAAGTTATACTTTTCTTTCCCTCTTAATCCGTTTACCATTCAGGGTTGGTTTCTCCCTTGGATTGAGCGAGGGATCCCACCTCTACCGCCTCAACGGCAGTGTCTTGGATCGCGAGACTTTAGGTCGAGTGGATACAACTGGAGAGGAGAACAAGTACCTCGCCCAAGCGGCCTCAATCGATATGCTGTACAGGGGTCTTGTGGGGTGACGGGAAGATTGGAAGGGATAGACAAGGAAGTGGCTGTGTCCTTAAGTTAGAAGCCATCCCGGCATTTGACTGGAGGAGAAGTGGGAAACCACGGAAATACACTGTGTGGTTGGCTGAGGTGGGAATCGAACGGCACTCCACTCAGTTGACATCCCGAGTCTGAGTGCACCCCGTCTCAGCACTCGTACCACTTTCAATTTCGTGGCAGGTGCTGGGAATTGTACCCGCGACCAAGAGGGTGGCAGATATCACACTAACCACTTCACTACAGAGGTGGACATATGCTGATTTAATACACCAAAATGTTCAGATTGAACCGAATGATTTGACATGTTATTTGTGATTCAAAAAATTATTTTCATTTTAGAGCCCCGTTCCTTTTACCCATGTCCCTGTAACGAAAGATAAAACCGCTATCGTTATATTCAAATGGAAATTGAATAACTATGACTATTTATTAAATTCAATTATTGCTTTCTTTATTCCTTTCTTACTCCGTTTACCCTCCAGGGTTGGCTTTTTCCCTCGGACTTAGGGATCCCACCTCTACTGCCTCAAGGGCACAGTAGTCCTCGAGCGTGAGACTCTGGGTCGGGGGATACAAGTGGGGAGGAGGACCAGTCCCTCGTCCAGGCGGCCTCACCTGCTATGTTGAACGGGGGCCTTGTAGGGTGACTGTAAGTTTGTAAAGGATATACAAGGAAGAAGCAATGAAACGGCTGTGGCTTTAAGTTGGGTACCATCGCGGCATTTGCCTGGAGAGGAAATAGGAAACCACGGAAAACCACTTCGTGGATAGCTTAGGTGGGAAGTGAACACCACCCTGCTCAATTCACATCTCGAGGCTGAGTGGACCCCGTTCCAATACTCGTAACACTTTCAAATTTCGTGGCATAGCTAGGAATCGAACCTGGGCCTCCGGATGTGGCAGCTAATCACACTCCACCACAGAAGCGGACTCAGTTATTGCCTTGTAAATTAATTATACGTTCACAGATAGCACTGGTATATTCATATACCTTATTATTATTATTATTATTATTATTATTATTATTATTATTATTATTATTATTATTATTATTATTATTATTATTAATAATAATATCATTCGAAGGTATATCCTCCAAGTATAGTGATTATGTTACATTTTAATAAAAGGACGTTTATCCGTCTCCGACCTTAAATATATTTTCTCACAATTTTCGAATAATAGCTAAATATCAAAATGGTAGACTAAACAGATGGTAAACCACCAAGCGAAGGGCATTGACGCTAGAAACATCTACATCAAGCGAGATGCTCTCTGTGCCCTGTGGTTCCGTACAACTCTAAAATCCCAGTCTGTTATGTTGAACGAAGGAAAACGAAGTGATATAAGATTTTTCGTACAGGATGATCAGTAACTTTACCTGAAGTTGTACGTCAACACAGACGAAGACATCAAATCACAATTTAAGTACATAAAGGAGTTCTGAGCTTCCATCCGGTTGAATTTCGGGTTGGATTAATGTCGCGTATACGTCTGAGGGAAGGTGTCTGGGCTGAACAGGCTGAATACGATTTCACCCAAATAATTGGAAAAATTGAAGCCATGGAGAAAGAAGAATGTTACAAGTGTCTGGGATACCTCCAAACCCAGAACCTAGAGTCTAAAAAGTGCAAAGAAGGTCTCGAATCTGTCTTTGTTAGTCGTGTCAAGGAAGTCCTGAAGACACAACTCTCGGCGAGAAACAAGGTGAAGACAATCCACACCTACGTCATATCAGCGTTCACCTACTCCTCTGGAATCTTAAAATGGGGTGATACCGAACTTGACAAGATGAATATCAAAGTTCGCGTTCTACCTACACGTCACCGGTTCCGTAATCCAAAGAAATCAATTGAAAGTCTTCGCCCGTCGAGAAGGAAAGGTGGGAGAGGGCAGATTGGTACTGCCAAACTACACCATAGTAAATCAATGCACCGAGGAAGTATCTCCATGAACGAAGTGGGAACAGTGCAGTGTCAATGTGAGCATTGCATCCCTCAGATTAGCAGACCAAGAACACCGAGCCTTTGGCAATGCGTTTAGGGGCAGGCAGCTGTGACCTACTTTCAGAAGAACGTGGGCTCGAAACCCACTGTTGGCAGCCCTGAGGATGGTTTTCCGTGGTTTCCCATTTTCACACCAGGTAAATGCTTGGCCTGTACCTTAATTAAGGCCACGGTTGCTTCCTTCCCACTCGTAGCACTTTCCTTTTTCACCGTCGCCATAAGACGTATCTGTGTCAGTGCGACGTAAACCAGTTGTAAAAAAAGACAAAGAAATTTTTCCAGACAGTAGGATCGACGACACTTCACAGTGTCCAAGAAAGATCCAACACAGATACTTCAAAAACAACTAAAACAAACATTAAAGAAAGCGGTTTTTTCTTTACGGAACAAGAAAAGACCAAATTAATTAACATGAACCCGGGGCTTCCAACAGCCAAAGCACTTCCAAAAATCCACAAGGCCGGAGTCCCCATTAGGCCAATAATAAACTATAGACCAAGTCCTTTTTACAAAGTAGCACGGTTTATTCAGAAATTCTTCAAACAACATTATACATTTAGGGCTAATAAATCAATCAAGAATACTATTGAATTAGTTAACAAGTTGAACGACTTCGAACTACGACCCTACCACACAATACATTCGTTCGATGTGGTTAACATTGTTTCCAAGTGTTAATACCAATAAGATAATACCGATCGTTCATAACAATTTAAAAACTTACAGTCACCTAAGCGTACTAGAGATACAGGACTTCATGAATTTATTAAGGTTGTTAATAGACAATAATTACTTTATTTTTGATAGTATAATTTATAAACAAAATGGGCTTTCAATGGGGTCTCCGGCCTCGGGGATTTTAGCAGAAATTTATTTGGATTTTTTAGAGGATTCCGCGGTAGATAACGGAAACACGTTCAGTAACATACACCTTTGGTCTAGGTACGTTGATGATGTATTCGTAGTTCTAGATGAGCGGATAATAGATGCAAAGACCACCTTAAGTAAACTCAAAGGTCAATCAGTCTATTCAATCAATCACTACTGATCTGCATTTAGGGCTGTCGCCCTTGGAGCAGATTCCCTATCTGTTGTTTTCTTAGCCTCTTCTTGAATGTTTTCAAAGAAATTGGACATTTATTGAACATCCCCCTTGGTAAGTTATTCCAATCCCTAACTCCCCTTCCTATAAACGAATATTTGCCCCAATTTGTCCTCTTGAATTCCAACTTAATCTTCATATTGTGATCTTTCTTCCTTTTAAGGACACCACTCAAGCTTATTCCTCAGTTTCTTCTGTATTTCAGCTGGAATACTGAAATATTTTACTAGTCTGTGGGGTTTGTTCTTAATGCGCTCGGTAGGGTTTCTTATCTTCCTGCATGTAGAATCGGTGAGTAATTGTTCTATTTTCAGTGTGGAGTCGGTGCGTGTCATTATTACCGTAGCGTTGCCTTTATCTGCGGGTAGGATTAGTGTTTCCATATCTTGACGTAGTGTTTTAAGGGCATGAATTTTTTCTTTGGACAAATTGGATGGCGGCGACCCTACGGTTCTCACTAGACATAATATATCCTGTCTGATCTCTTCTGCAGATTCGACAGGGAGGTGTCGGATTGCAGTTTCAACTTTGCTAATTATTTCTCCCACCGGTATCCTATTAGGAGCTACTGCGTAGTTAAGTCCTTTTTTCAAGGCCAAGGTAGTAGGTTCACTGAGTTGCTTATCTGTGAGATTAACTATTACATTCTTCTGTTGCGAGTCAGATGGTTTCGGTTTCTGTATTGCTGTAGTAGGAGGCGGTCGAATTTTTTGTTTTGTCTGGCAGTGGCTAGTTCCAGTGTACGCTGAGATTGTGTGTTACTAATGCTGTCTAACGTTGTCCAGTCATTGAGAATCTAAAATTTTAATAGCGAAGTCGTTTTCAAGAATCTAACACCAATTCTAATGTCTCGGGGTCACAAAATTCAAACAATAGCATATACTGTATTATCACATTCCCAGTCATGGGACAATGTGTAAAATGTGCGAAGTATATTTTTACAGTTAAATTGCGTTACACGTCAAATTAATTTGAGTAATCGATCCTTCCGTATCTCATGAAAATATGCATTTTGTGTGGAAACTAATTTCGATATCTTGCATTTTTTTGGATCCTGCTAACTCTGTCTTCATTATAATCTAAATAACAGCGCAACAGTACGGCCTGCAGATTTAATCTTTGTAACCTACAATAGCGAATTTCCACTCATCACAATGACAGCCATAGAGTCTACAATGAAACTACTTAACTTACAGAATTTATGCGAAGATATAAGTTGCATCATAATTTAACCTAAGACACCTCCGTCAAAGAAAGGCAATTAGTGTTTGAATGTAGATTTGAATCACTTGGGCCTTGTTCATTTCACTTATCTCTCCAACCAAAACAGCTGTTGTTAAAATTTTATTCCTCATTTGAGTTTATAAATACTAAATTCTGGTCATCTCATTCTAAAGCAAATATGAATTACCACCATACATTGTTCCAAAGATGGCACATATAAACGGATGTATTTAATACAGACACGCTAAAAGTCCAAGGAGATTGTGTGTATCAAGTATATTCCGAAATATTCACAATCTTTTCTATATTATCAAACATCGATGCATCTGATAGGCGCACCGTTTCCAGGGTGAAATAAATTTAATGATTGGCCACCTTCATTTCCGAAATGACATCAGACTCGTTTGTGCTATTGAATGGAGAAACATACGAGATATTACATGACATGGACTACAAATGTTCAGGTGAGCGAAGGTCACCTATTACGATTGTCAAGTAATCATCTTTCAACCCAGCGAAATAATTTGAATATCTCGTAGTTAAAAATCTACCCCAATTAAAATGAATTCAAAGTAGCACTATACAGTAGACTGGAATACAAAGAAATAGTACAGAAGTGTGCACATAACACCCCATTAAACTCGCGGTTTCATAAGATGCCAGAACATCGGAATTTTGTCTTGAAAAAGGAGTATTTAATAAGTCAGTAATTCTACTATTACGGATGTTTCACATTTAATCTCTCTTAAATGCTAACCGGATTCGATTCAATGACCCTGAAGATAGTTGGTAGGTGGCTAACCAACTACGCTACGCACGCAGAAGCACGCAACAATATGTGTAAGCAGGGGCATAGCCCAGTGGGGGGGAAGGGTTACTGCGGGTTAGAAACCCCCACTGAAATTTTACAAAAAGGAATTAAACAGAAACTGACAATAAAAAACAAACGAAATAAAGATTCAGAGACATAATTATTGTAGAACCAACAGATCTATTGAATCTATTTTCTAAGAAATATCGTTAGTTGGATTTTAGATTCTAACCTTAGCGTACCAAACACTGTAAAACTGTTGACCTTGATCGTATTGTTCTTATTCTGTATTTTAATACAGTATAAGATTTTGTAATGTACTGCAATCAGAATTTGAACATAATTCACCTGTACCAGTGTCCTTAAAATGACAAGTATTGCATGCGCGCACCACACACACACTAACACCTTAATTGTGTTCAATCATTATTTTGTAAATATAACCCCCACTCCCTCTCCCCCCATCTGCTGAAGTCACCTCAGTAGTCGTGATCGATGACTAAGGGGACAACATTCCTTTAACATAAAACATAAAAGTCAGCTGTCTTCCTCATAATCGTGTTGCATTCCTTTTTAATGTTCATTATCATCCTAATCTGTTGACACCTGTTATTTATCGCGTCGTTTGCCAAGTACTATCTATTTCAGCTGTATTCATATATCTGTAGATGAATCATCAAAATCAAGTCTGATTGTAGACTGTAACATTTTATGTTGGACTTGAAATATTAACTCGCGTTTTTATCCGGTGAAATTGTAACAACGTTTAGACTTAATTTTGTCAAGAGGCCAGATTCCGGAATATTAAATAACATTTGCTAGACAACAATAGAAAATAAAGGGGATTGCCTATTTTTTTCAATTCGCTTTACGTCACACCACCACAGACAGATCTTATGGCGACGATGGGATAGGAAAGGCCTTGTAGCCGGAAGGAAACGACCCTGACTTTAATTAAGTTACAGTTCCTTTTTTTTTACAAGTTTGCTTTACGTCGCACCGACACAGATAGGTCTTATGGCGACGATGCGACAGGAAAGGGCTAGGAGTCGAAGAAAGCAGCCGTGGCCTTAATTAAAGTACAGCCCAGCATTTGCCTGGTGTGAAAATGGGAAACCACACGGAAAACCATCTTCATGGCTGCCGACGATGGGGTTCGAACCCACTATTTCCCGAATACTGGATACTGGCCACACTTAAGCGATTGCAGCTCTCGAGCTCTGTTACAATTCCAGTATTTGCCTGGTGCGAAAATGGGAAACCACGGAAAACCATTTTCAGGACTGTCGGCAGTGGGGTTCGAACCCACTATTTCCGAAATGCAGTTTGACAGCAACGTGACGAAACCACGTCCTCACTCGCTCGGTTTAAAAAAGGTAAACTAAAACTTGGACGAGTGGAAGGCAAAGGTTTCAATTATCTGTAACCTGGATTGATTGGGTAGAGTGATTAGTTCTATGTCCAGCCACCTTCGCACCCCAGCAATGAACCTAGTAGTCATTTTTTGGCGTAGGCTGAGTGAAACACAGGGCCATGTACCTCTCCACAAGCAGAAAATTTCGTTTATAATTTTTTTCGACTAGTTGACGGTGACTCAAACCCACATCTTTCCGGACCTACCGAGCGCGCTTTCACCACCTCGGCTAAACTTCCCCTGATTATATCTATATAATGTGCTAGGCATACATCATAAGTGAAAAATGTAGAATAGCACTTATTTTTATTATATTCCAGTGGTTCAACGTCGCACTAACACATATAAGGTTTATAGCAGCGCAAGGAAGAGAAAATACCTGGAAGGGCAGGATAATGTCCGTGGCCTTAATTAATATAGGCCTACATCTCAAGCATTTCCCTGGTGTAAAAATGGGAAACACGATGAGCCATCTTCAGAACTGCTGACGGTGGGGTTCGAACCCACTATCTCCCAAATACAATCGTGGTGCGTACCACTCAACTAGCTCTTGCAGTAATGCCCGTTTTATGTTGCCATAATTACTGAAATAATCCTATAGTTGGGATGGTAGTGAACATCCTCGGTATTCCCTGCCTATCATAAGAGGCGACTGAAGGGGTAACCCTCAGGGTTTCTCAAATTGACACCGTGGGTTGGTGGCCACGGATCCCCTAGATAAATCTTACATTGCTCCCTGTTTCCTATGCCAACCTCCTCAATTTCATACTACATATCCGACATCTCTTTGTCAATTCCCGTTCTCTTCCGACCCCGAGGTTATCAGTTTTGCGATTCCGAGTGTGTCCTTCATTTCCTCACAATTATTAGCCCTACTCTTTCTTTTGCCGAAGTTTTCGAAGTTTGCACATCTCCCGTTTTTTCTTCAGATTGGTTTTAAGAGAGGATTGCTGCTTACTTGTGCTCCCCCATAAAACAATAATCAACGCCATAACACTTAAACGACGAAATACTTCAAAGTAGTGTTTCGCCAGAGGTCTACAAGGATACTAGATTTAAGGGAGAGGATTTCGTAGCTTAATTATCAAATAATTTTAGTTCTGGGCAATTTCAATTAATATTACTAATAAAATAACAGTACACACCCTAGTGATGGGACAATCGAATACAAAATAATCGCTTATTCGATTATTTCATTTGATACGATTGTTCGACTATTTTTCTATTCTATTATGTTTCTATTATTCATTCGAATGAATGAGGCAATCGAATATTGAATATTTCCATTCGATTATTTTTCGATTATTCATTCGAAACTGCATTCGAATGAATGGGTCAATTGAATAGTGAATGCTTTCGAATTAATCGAACGAAAAGAGATTGTTTTAAAATTAATTCGCTCTAACCGAATGAATGATTCTGCTGAAACTATCCAGTGAGGCATATGAATGAATAGTTTCTTAGGAACAATCGAAATGACAATGATTTGTCCCGTTGTCAAGAAAATTACTGCTAAATTAATTGACTGAAATTGACTGTTTGAGAGAGTGTATTAGCTCAGTGTCGTAATCGCTGCCTCCTCACAAAGACGGACTGGGTTCGATTATCGGTCGTTGCCTATGGAACTTATTCGAAGTCCACGTAAAATACGATGACTCGTGGCTTGTAATCGCAAGACTGAAAAACACGCAATGCTGGAAACTAGGCTTTTTGGCTCTTTGAAACGAAGTCTTTCATCACTCTCCTCCCAGTTTCGAAGTAGGTAAGGTTGAATTTGAACTTAAAAACAGCTCATACTGCAGAATTTCATTCCAAAATTATATGATCGTGTCGTTATAGCAACACATTACAAAATGTTCCATAATATTAACATTTAAAAATTAAAAATATGTTTTTACTTTTCCATTTTTCGTAAGAGTTCATCTATTCGCTTATTTCAATCGATTATCCATCCGACACACTTAATCCGAAAAATTTATACAAGACGCATCCGATTATTCTATATGATACAACTGAACGGTATTTGAAACTCGTTCGATTATTTTATTCAATTCTTTATTCGATTACTAAAATTATCCGATTATCCCATCACCATCTAGCACCCTGTGTGGAAGACGCTACACACCAACTCTCCTCCCTGAACAACACAGCAGCTGAATCGGCATTTATGATCATCAGAAACAAAACATTTTTTTTACTACTTACTTTACGTCGCACCGACACAGATAGGTCTTACGGCGACGATGGGACAGGCAAGGGCTAGGAGTAAGAAGGAAGTGGCCGTGGCCTTAATTAAGGTACAGCCCCAGCATTTGCCTGGTGTGAAAATGGGAAACCACGTAAAACCATCTTCAGGGCTGCCGACAGTGGGGCTCGAACCCATTATCTCCCGAATACTGGATACTGGCCGCACTTAAGCGACTGCAGCTATCGAGCTCGGTAGAAACAAAACAGAGCTCATCACCAGCATCAGAGTTGTACCCCTTCAATCATCCTTACGAACATAGTAATACTATTAACTAAACTATTTATGATATGTAAATATTGTTCCTGAAACATGAATAAATGAAAATAAATTTTCAACCATTAAAAGTGTATTGACAAGGTGGACCCAACACAAACGTTTTTAATTAGTTTCTTTAATAAATTTATACAGGTCAATACATGATCAAATCAAAAACCTATTATGGTTAAGTTTATCAACACAGTAGTACTGACAAACTCCTTCAAATACCTGAACATCAGCGAGGATCTGGCCATGAACAGCAGGTGTAGCCTATCGAGCTGGGGAGATCCTACCATCTCTGTAAGAACATTTAGAGAACTAAATCTCTCTCCTTTAACCTCAAACTCAGTAGTGAATAGTGAGACCAGCAGCGCTGCACGCCTGAGAATGTCAGAACATGGTCAGAAAAGAAGAACTCAGAAAACCTCAAGATCGAAAGAGCCTGAGAAAATAAATTGCCCCCTCAAAGAGAAAGGTAAATAAAGAATCAGGCACAGGGAACTGTACCAACAACTAAAGAGCATTTCAGCAGCTATGAGGAGTCTCATCTTCTACGGTCTCGTAAACAAGATGGACAAACAGAGCCAACTAAGACGAACTGGACAGGACTAGTTAGAAACGATTTAGAACAACTAGAAAGTGAGATGTGCAAGAGATATATGTACAGAATACAGATCAGAAAATCAGTATCTCTCCCGTAACTTTCTGCCAAAACACTGCGCCCTCGAATAGGGGTGAAATGGACGCAGGAACGAAAAGACGCTCACAGCGTGAGGATGGGAGAGTCCTGGGCTAAGGAAACGGTCCGCCAGAGATGAGAACCACGCGATCCATAGTCATCCTAAGCTAACCAAAATATAATTTATATGTACTGTATACAGCAAATGAATTCATCACGAGTAGGTTAGTGGGTGTATTAAAATAAATGCCTCGTGTCGGCTGCACCACGGCCATTGTGAACACTCCGTATTGCTTGCGAAGGGAGCGATTTACAGAAATGCCTCAGTATAGTTTTCCGACAAATTACAGATCACGGCACCTAGCGCGAGCTTGATTTTTCCTTTTCTGTGTCTGAGGAGCACAAGTCGAAACGTACATCTAAGAAAAATATGCCTCTGCCTTCCTAAGAACCGTGCTTCACACCGTGGATTCCACCGAGCTCGATAGCTGCAGTCGCTTAAGTGCGTCCAGTATCCAGTATTCGGGGGGTAGTGGGTTAGAACCCCACTGTCGGCAGCCCTGCAAATAATTTTCCCTGGTTTCCCCATTTTCACACCAGACAAATGCTGGGGTTGTAATTTAATTAAGGCCACGGCCGCTTCTTTCCCACTCCTAGCCCTTCTCTGTCATATCGTGGTAACAAGACCTATCTGTGTCGGTGCGACATAAAGCAACTTGTAAAAAAGTCATTTCTGTGGATCGGATTCTACACAGGACTGGAGCTCATGTGCTTATGATTAAGTTACAATATAAACTGACGTAAAGTTACAATTCCACACCCTATGATTATGGGTGATAAAGGGCTGATAACTGCGATTAGTAATCACAAGTAGCTACTCTAGAATCATTCCAAATTGCCTTGGTGTGGTGAATGCAACTCGTTGAGAGCTACAACTAAACTGGGCTACAGATTTTGAAGTGCCACGGGGACAACGTCGCGCCATCATAAACCATGTTACGTGACTTGCTTAACCGAGTTGCGTGTGTCACGTAACAAGAAAGCTCCTCAGTTGGCCCCACGAGGCTGAACCAAACTTGTTCCAGCTTACAGTCCTGAATTAAGTCCCTGGACGAGCCGGGTTACAGGATAACCCCACGGAACGGGCCTAGATTCATTACAAAATGGCAGCCATCACAAGAGTTCCTTCATTCCACGAGTTGTTAACTAATAAATTTACAAACACGGAAAATCAAATCAATTAAAAGCTTAAAAATAAAACAGTAGGCTACTCACAAAATACTTGGATAAAACAATGATTCGCAATGCGACACTTTACAATCCTTGAGTTTTCTTTCCCTCTGCAGGCTGAACGTGTAGCGTACCCACGAGACAGATTACTTGTGAGAGGAGTGTCACTTACCGTACTTACTGTTCCCACCAGCACAAGAGATAGGCCTACTCGGCGTATGAATACTTCTCTGGCCCTGCGCTCTGTCTACGTGTAATAAACAGCAGCTGGTGTAACTACGGAAGGGGTAGGGGTATATCCCACTCTCTTGGAGGATGAATATGGCGTCTACCAGAAAAAATACGAAAACTACTTTAACTCTGCTTTTCAATCATATACTTTGTACTTCGTACTGGTTAAATCAATGATCTATGACTATGTAAGTAACACGTAGCTATCTTCAGAGTCTTGCGAGCTCGGAGGTTTGAGCTATGAAAATGATAAAAAGATAACGGGAAATTATCTTTTCTTTCTTTTTTTACAATGTGTTTTGCGTCGCTCCAAACCCGATAGGTCTTACAGCGGCGATGGATTAGGAATAGGCTAGGAGTGGGAAGGAAGTGGCCATGGCCAAATTGAGGCACAGCCCTTGCATTTGCGTGCTGTGAAAATGGGACACCACGGAAAACCGTCTTCAGTGCTGACGAAAGTGGGGTTCGAACTCACTCTCTACCGAATAGAAGCTCACAGCAGCGCGCCCCTAACCGCACGGCCAACGCGCCACTCTTTTAATGCGCCTTGACGTACCAAGAGACCGCTTCTCAGCCCGAAAAAATACAGATTACCAGGTGACGCTTGGTCAGCGCGGAGAAATTCGCATGGCTTCCTACACTGGGGTCGCTATAAGCATTAATCCCCGGACAAGCTGAGTAAAATAAAGATGCCCTATCTCTATACCACGGTGCTGGTCTAGGTCAGTTACTATATGACAACAATTTCATATCCCTGGATTAGTCTATATCGTGCAAACCATTACAAAATTTACTTCTCTTCATGAAGAATTGTAGGCAAATAAATATAAAAACACAAAATCACACTAAATAAAATCTCCAGAATCAGTACTTACCAGTTACAAATAGTTCACACTACAACAGCTAGCAGTCCTGCACTTTTCTACCTCTCTTTAGGCTGATGAGTACTGAACGTGCGGCGCCTTCACGGGACAGCTGACGTGTGAGAACACCGCCTGTTGCTCCCACCCGAGGTACTTAGCGTATGAATACTTCTTTATTGTGCAGCACGTTTTCTGGTATCGAGTAACTGGTCAAACTATGGGAAGGGCAATGGGGGATGTTCCATTCAGGGAGGAGCTATGTGGTGCCTACTAGCAGAAGCAAGGAATGTATTTTAACACTCAGTCTGAGTTTTAAGTGGAAGAATGAGAGATTTCAACCCAAAAATTGTCCGAAATATTTTGTTTGCTGAGGATTATTTCAAGCTTCAAAATTCAACTTGGGTTCAGCATGTCAGATTTACCAATAATTCTTAACACTCGTATGTAAGGAATGGAATGTAATATTTTGAAAACTAGTGAATACATTTTTAAGATATGTCAGAAACTGACCAGCCATGACCCCACGTCTCAGTTCAACCCAACATGAGTAAGTGATGCAAGTAGGGCAATAATTCGCTAAGATAGGGCTCACAAGATCAGAAACACCGGTCGAGTTGGCCGTGCGGTTAGGAGCGCGCAGCTGTGAGCTTGTATCCGGGAGATAGTGGGTTCGAACCCCACTGTCGGCAGCCCTGAAGATGGTTTTCCGTGGTTTCCCATTTTCACACCAGGCAAATGCTGGGTCTGTACCTTAATTAAGGCCACGGACGTTTCCTTCCCATTCCTAGGCCTTTTCTGTCCCATCGTCGCCATAAGACTATCTGTGTCGGTGCGACGTAAAGCAAATAGAAAAAAAGATCAGAAACGGTCGACAGGCCACAATATTCGCGGTTTTCTGGGTGAGTCATTTTATCTACTAATAATAAGATTAGAATTTGTTGCTGAGGATAGGAAAAATTCCAAGTTCTAGTCCAACTACTGTGATCTTATACAATATTGTTTTTATCTCAAAACTTCATTTTTCAGTAACTTATTCAAAATTGAGTTAGTGCAACGGTTTTTGCCTGATTGACTTCAGCCTGGGCGTATCTGTACTAACATGTCAGATGCATAAAAGTTGCTATCCATTTTGAAAAATATATCTGACAGAGATATCTCGAGTCAAAATTGAACATTTCAGAATTTATAAGAGGAATGGAAAAGAGTGAGAGAAAAGTACTTTAATAAATTCAACAATGTAACTTGTCAAATAATAATACCAATAATTCGCCGCTGTTCGGGCGAAAGGTCATATCTCACAACGCTCTTCCTATCCATTATTTTCCTTAAGACCGTTCACGCCTCCCAGCCACATATAGATATGTAGTCTATCAGAAAACATTTCGTTCTGTTCATTTTCGTATACGAACGTGTCAAGGAAAATGAACCTTAACTCATTATAATGGAGGAGTGTGTAAATAAGTCGTGCAAACTCATTCCTAGAATGCGGTACGGTAAGGTTCATTATACTTTACACGTAAGCGTAGGAAAACGAACACAACTTATATTGTTCTGATGGACTAAATATCCAACCTATTTGGTTGGGAGGCGTGACCGGCCTTGAAAAAGTAATGGATAGGAAGACCATTACCGAGCTCGATAGCTGCAGTCGCTTAAGTGCGGCCAGTATCCAGTATTCGGGAGATAGTAGGTTCGAACCCCACTGTCGGCAGCCCTGAAAATGGTTTTCCGTGGTTTCCCATTTTCACACCAGGCAAATGCTGGGGCTGTACCTTAATTAAGGCCACGGCCGCTTCCTCCCCACTCCTCGCCCTTTCCTGTCCCATCGTCGCCGTAAGACCTATCTGTGTCGGTGCGACGTAAAACAACTAGCAAAAAAAAAAAAAAAGGAAGACCATTGTGAGGTATGACCTATAGCCCGAACAGCGACAAATTATTCACATACCACTGAGAATTATGACAGCTGTGAGCTTGCATTCGGGAGAGAGTGGGTTCGAACCCAATGTCGGCAAACCTGGAGATGGTTTTCTGTGGTTTTCCAATTTCACACCAGGCGAATGCTAGGGCTGTAACTTAATTAAGGCCATAAAAGACAAGAATTACCACAAACAAGTTTTAAAATGAAAATTCAAAAATTGATACCCGAGAGATGTTTTCAAATATTCAAATTATTTTTATAAACTGTGTTATAAATCTGAAACTATTTTACAAAGCTGTTCCAAATTTGAAACTGATATCAATTTTGACAACTCCCCAAAATATGGTCAGTATCGGATGAAAATTGCGAAACTCAAAAAACTCAGTAGTGGCCGCCCTCCTCCCCCTCAACCATCTCCCATTCAAGTTTTGAACTTGAAAACAATGAAAAATAGCAAATAGGTCTATCCACAGTACGATCAATGAATGAAAGGGCTATAAGGATATCATTGGATGATTCTATCCCTCGACACAATGAAATTCGGTGTCTGTCGTGGAATATTACCTTCCCTACTTTTCCCTTTACTCAACGATGATATTGATAGGGTACCTTGTCTTGAATTTGAAGCATACCTTTTAATCCTATTGCCCAGGCCGCGTGCTGTTCGCTAGAGGAGAACTGGAAGGCAATTCTCCCCTCTACCACAAATAAGTCTGAATGACAAGGGCCCTTCGCCGACCCCGTGGTGTAGGGGTGGCGTGCCTGCCTCTTACCCGGAGGCCCCGGGTTCGATTTCCGGCCAGGTAAGGGATTTTTACCTGTATCTGAGGGCTGGTTCGAGGTCCACTCAGCCTACGTGATTAGAATTAAGGTGCTATCTGACGGTGAGATAGCGGGCACGGTCTAGAAAGCCAAGACTAAGGACTAACGGCCGAGAAGACTCGTCGTACTGACCACACTGTTGTATGTCCGGCGCTCCCTTCTCGCTCCGACAGCCAGCTGCACGCGCGCCTGTGTATCATTCTGCTAGCTTCGACGCGCAGCCCTCAGTGCGCGTGCCTGACCATCGAGTGTACTATAAATAGGAGCTCCCGGCCTGCTCACTTGCCCACTTGCCCCGGTGTCCAGCTCCAGAATACACCCTACGTCGAGCACGGAGGCTACTCCTCTTGAAAATGTGCTTCGACCAGGTGGACTGAATTTCTGGCAGTGCGAGGTTTCACCTCTGGTCACCGCTCCCTTACCTGTTTCCGCTGCCTAAGTCCCGTAATTCTTTTACGAGCCATTTTCATTCCCTAATTTATGCAAGCTCCCTTAGTTTCGCTAGGTGGAATTTCTTCAATCAATTGAACTTGCTTTTTAGGAATTCAGGCACTTCAACAAACAAGGACTCTCATGAACATTTATATTAGTGTGCCAGATAGTTCTCGACTATCAACGTGTCAATTCACAAAGACTATCTTTTCAAGATAGAAGTGTATATAAAGACTGCAAACCTGTACATATTGTATAAAGACAGACTTTTCTCAAGATCCAATATTCCTTTTTGCTTCAAAATAAATTTCAGTTATTTGTGTAAATATCATAAAGTGAAGCAAATAAAAGTTGTGTTTGTAAACTTCAACCTTGGTTACAACACAACTCTATGGCGACGAGGTAAAAAAGCGACACTCAAATTCATCGGCCCCAGTCGCCAACTCTATGGCGACGAGGTAAAAAAGCAACAAAACTACAATTCTTCAGCCCCAGTTGCCAACTCTATAGCGACGAGGTACACACGAAACCAACACTACAATTCAACGGGCCCAGTTGTCAACTCTACGGCGACGTGCTAAACAACAACGACACTCCAACCAGTTCTGACACACAGCTTACCTTACTCTTTCTTGCACGCATCTCGCAATGGCTACTGCGGAACAACTCGCTACGGTCTTCCAAGCCTTACAGCAGCAACAACAACAGTTTATGCAACAACAACAGGCAGCATTACTTCAGGCTATTCAAGCTATTTCTGTCTCTACACAGCCATCAGCTATTCCTCCGTTCTCTGCTTTTGATCCGGCTAAGGAAGAATGGTCAGTTTATTTAGCCCGCTTGCAACAGCATTTCATCTGCCATTCTGTCACAGATGATCAACGCCGCCGCGCACTATTTCTTAGTTCGGTTGGCAATGCTACGTGTGAATTACTACGTAAATTAAGTCCAGAAGAACACTTATCTGAGGTACCCTTCACGCAGCTCTTGGCCCGTCTCACGGAACACTATGCCAAAGCTCCTCACATAGTGGCTGCTCGCTATAAATTTTTTCAGAGCAGAAAGCAACCCCATCAGACACATACTGAATGGATAACTGAATTGCGTGGTCTAGCTAAACCCTGCCAGTTCATCTGCTCCAAGGACGGTTGTGGTTCATCCTACACTGATTCTCTCATTCGGGACATGATAATTTTACATACTCCTGAAGACAAAATACGTTTTGACGCTGTCAAGCAGAGTAACCCTTCTTTAGAAGACGTCCAGTGTATTGCTACGGTTTATGAGCTTACTACCAAGACTGCCGCAGCCATAGCTTCTCCACACGAAGTTGCACAAGTCTCGCCTCAAGCCCGCAAGTCCTCTGCTACAGTGAACCGTACGGATAAGGCGCTCTCCACCAAGCATTCTCGCCAGGTTCCCTCTCGTAATGCTACACGGAAGCCCAATTCTAAAAGCACCTCGAAACTCCTGCCTTCCTGCCGAGGTTGTTTCAAGCATCATGAACGTCGTGACTGTCGTTTTTTCAAAGCTACTTGTAAACGATGTAATAAACTTGGACACATTCAGACTGTCTGTCAAAGTTCGCTCCGCCCTGCTAAACCTACTGCAGCGCGCCGGAAGCATATACAGCCCCGCCAAGACATGGAAGTTGATCAGATCAATCTTATTCTTCCCACAAAGGATGCTCACAAAATCATCATTCCTCTCTCATTCTCTGATCGATCTGTCGATTTTCAATTAGACACTGGCTCACCTGTCTCTATTATTAACCTGACTACCTACCACGACTTAGGTTCACCTTCATGCTCTCCAGCTGACATCCAGCTCGTGACATTTAACAAGAAGAAAATTGACATCAAAGGTCAAATTAAGCTTCAGGCTAGTTATAAAGGAATTCAGAAGGCCATTCCTCTTCTCGTAGTTAACAACTACACTGCATCAAACATTATGGGCATGGATCTATTTAACTTATTTGGTTTCCAGATACATGACAACATTAACGTCGTATCTACATTGCATCCTACTTCTGACGTTACCGCTCTCCTAGCGCAGTTTCCTGAAGTCTTCGACTCTCAGCTCGGAACAGCAAAAGACTATACAGCTCACATACAGCTGAAATCCGGAGCTAAGCCTCGCTTCCTCAAAGCACGGTCAGTACCCCTAGCACTTCAAGACCAGGTCACGAAAGAATTAGAAAGATGGATACAAACTGGCATTGTAGTACCAGTTACTTCTAGTCAATGGGCTACTCCACTCGTGGTAATCAAGAAACCTGATGGTAATGTTCGACTTTGTGGCGATTTTCGATCTACAGTCAACGCACAACTCGAAACCGATATCTTTCCTATTCCACGTCCAGAAGACTTATTCCGTCGTCTCTCTGGTGGACAATTCTTCTCTCGAGTTGATCTTAAAGAAGCATATCTCCAGCTACTTTTAGACGAAGAATCTAAGAAATTTCTCACACTCAACACTCCTCTCGGACTGCTCCAGCTCCAGCGGCTCCCATTTGGTGTTTCATCCTCAGCGGCTATTTTTCAGCGCTATTTGGCTCAACTCACCGCCTCAATTCCCGGTTGTGCTAACTACCTGGATGATATTATTGTTACTGGAAAAGATCATCAGGAACATCTAACCAATCTCCGCCTTCTTCTCCAGAAATTGAAAGACAATGGCCTACGAGCGAATCTCGCTAAATGTACCTTCTTTCAGCCTCAAGTTCACTACCTCGGACATATACTTGATAAGACTGGAATTCGTCCTAGTATGCAGAATGTCTCCGCGATAGTAAACATGCCAGCACCTCAGAACCTCAAGCAGCTTCAGTCCTTCATAGGCAAAGCGAACTATTATAATAAATTCATTCCACACTTCGCTACAGTAGCAGCTCCATTAAACGCTCTACGTAAAAAAGGTGTTAAGTTTCAGTGGACTCCGCAATGCCAACAGGCCTGGAAAACAATCAACAACGCCTTAATTCAAGCTATACAACTCACTCATTTTCAGCCCGACAAGATCATCACGCTAGCTACTGACGCTTCAGACTATGGTGTCGGTGCCGTTCTCTCCCAGAAGGATCGTCATGGACAAGAACGCCCCATCGCCTTCGCTTCGAAAACACTTAATGACCATCAACGTCGATACTCACAGATAGAGAAAGAAGCTTTAGCCATCATCTTTGGTATTCGCCGTTTCAATGAATATCTTTATGGCAACCATTTCCTGATCATTACCGATCATAAGCCTCTCGTACACTTATTCCATCCTGGTAATAAGATCCCAGAGAATTCCCTCAGAAAGCTTCAAAGATGGTCCATGTTCCTTTCTGATTATTCCTATCAGATTGTATATCGAGCCACATCCCAGCATTGTAATGCTGATGCCCTCTCCCGCTTACCCGTTGGTCCTGATACTGCCTTCGATTCTCAAGAATCTGAATGTCTTCAGTTGGACATAGAACTTGAAGATACTGTATCCAGTTTTCCTATTGATGCTACCTGCATAGCTAAAGCTACGGATAAGGACAGTACACTTGCTACTGTACGTACTTACATCCGCAACGGTTGGCCTCTTCAGAGCACACTTCCTGCCCACCTGGCACCTTATCATCGTATGCAGCATCGTCTCACGACTCGTGCCGGAGTTGTACTACTAGAAGCAGGCACCATCTTCCGAGTGGTTATCCCACTTAGCCTACAGACAAAAGTTCTCGAATTATTACACCAAAGCCATTGGGGTATCTCCAGAACAAAGCAACTCGCCCGTCAACACTGCTACTGGCCCGGTATTGATGCCGCCATCGAAAAGCTAATACGTCATTGTGAGCAATGTCAAACGAATCAGAACGCCCCGTCTTCTGATCTTGCTTCATGGCCTCCTGCTACTACTCCATGGGAACGAGTTCACATCGATTTCGCAGGTCCTTTTCTCAATTCCATGTGGTTAATAGTCATCGATTCACTGTCAAACTTTCCATATGTCGTGGATATGCATTCGACTACTACAACCGAAGCTACCATTCGTGCTCTCCAGAAAATCTTTACTACAGAAGGTTTACCGCAAGTACTCATTTCGGACAACGGACCTCAATTTACAGCTACTGCTTTTCAGAACTTTTGTACACATAATGGCATTCGTCATATCCTAGCACCACCTTTTCACCCTCAATCTAATGGTGAAGCTGAACGCTTCGTACAAACATTTAAAAGAAGTATGAAGAAAGCTGTCTCTTCAGGCTTAACTAAAGACCAAGCCTTGCTCCAACTCTTAAACAACTACAGAACTCTACCCGGCGCTGATAATATCACTCCTGCACAGAAGCTCCATGGACGACCTCACAGAACTTTACTTTCTCTGTTACAGCCTCTTCCGGCCCAGCATAAGACCTCACCAACGAAGTTCTCCCTCAACGACAAGGTTTACACCAGGACATTCAAATCCAACCCACTCTGGATACCTGGAGTCATCTGCAGATCTTTGGGTCATCGTCTCTACGAGATACAGACTACGGAGAAACGTATCTGCCGCCATCAAGATCAGATACGTCTGCGCTACCGCCCCTGTCCAGCTATTGATGCTATTGCTAAACCAGATAAATCTATTGCTGAAAGAGCTTTAGATCATTTAATAACAATGGGTTCCTTTCAGGACGAGACAGCGCCACTCCGCCCAGTTCCAGCTCCGGACAATACAACAGAGACATCAGCAGCTCCGCCCCAGCATCGTAGTCGCCGCCAGCGCCGCCGCCGTTTCACGCCGTACCGGCGCATTTAGGAGGGGAGGGTGTTGTATGTCCGGCGCTCCCTTCTCGCTCCGACAGCCAGCTGCACGCGCGCCTGTGTATCATTCTGCTAGCTTCGACGCGCAGCCCTCAGTGCGCGTGCCTGACCATCGAGTGTACTATAAATAGGAGCTCCCGGCCTGCTCACTTGCCCACTTGCCCCGGTGTCCAGCTCCAGAATACACCCTACGTCGAGCACGGAGGCTACTCCTCTTGAAAATGTGCTTCGACCAGGTGGACTGAATTTCTGGCAGTGCGAGGTTTCACCTCTGGTCACCGCTCCCTTACCTGTTTCCGCTGCCTAAGTCCCGTAATTCTTTTACGAGCCATTTTCATTCCCTAATTTATGCAAGCTCCCTTAGTTTCGCTAGGTGGAATTTCTTCAATCAATTGAACTTGCTTTTTAGGAATTCAGGCACTTCAACAAACAAGGACTCTCATGAACATTTATATTAGTGTGCCAGATAGTTCTCGACTATCAACGTGTCAATTCACAAAGACTATCTTTTCAAGATAGAAGTGTATATAAAGACTGCAAACCTGTACATATTGTATAAAGACAGACTTTTCTCAAGATCCAATATTCCTTTTTGCTTCAAAATAAATTTCAGTTATTTGTGTAAATATCATAAAGTGAAGCAAATAAAAGTTGTGTTTGTAAACTTCAACCTTGGTTACAACACACACGACACCTCGTAATTTGCAAGACTTCGGGCTGAGCAGCGGTCACTTGGTACGCCGAGGCCCTTTAAGGCTGTAGTGCCATGGGGTTAGTTAGTTTAGACAGGGGCGCTTCACTAGTGCCATAGCTTTGTTGAAGGGAATGGATTTTCTTCCTTTTCCTCCGCTAGATTTCTCACATCGTGGAGAGATAGTAGGGGCAGCCTCTGTCGCACACGTAAGCTCGGCTCAGTTCTACGGCATTTCAGCGATTTCCGATTTAGGGTTAAAGCACTTTCTTTCTTTCTTCCCTTTTTCCAACGGCTAGGAATATTCGATTTCTCGAGAAGTCCGAAGTTTAGCAACATTACTTATGGTCAGGCCTTGGATGGGTTGTGGTGGCGGCGGGATGTAGAATGGAGAGGAACTAACCATCCTACGCAAATAACGTCGGTTCCGAATTCCTAATCAGATGACCACTGCCTTAGTAGCGACACTAATTTGTTACTAACATCTAGGTTTGGATAACACACTATCCTAAATGTTATCCACAATATTAATAATTTCGTGTGACTATTTCTAGCCGACCGCAGCCCTTGAAAGGCAGACCCTCCGATGAGGGTGGGCGGCGTCTGCCATGTGTAGGTAACTACTTTATATTGTGGTGGAGGATAGTGTTATGTGTGGTGTGTGACATGCAGGGATGTTGGGGCAGCTCTAACATCCAGCCCCCGGGCCATTGAAATTAACCAATGAAGGTTAAAATCACCGACCCGGCCTGGAATCGAACCCGGGACGCTCTGAAGCAAAGGCCAGTACGCTGACCATTCAGCCAACGAGTCGGACTTATCCACAGTTAACTGTCGTTACATAATGTATAACACTAAAAAAGACGGTACAATAGGTTATGTTCTCGTAGTAGGCCTACGTGGAATGGATGACTACACTATTGTTAGCCTACTTCTTTCTGTCTCATGAATGAATATTGAGGACTAGACTAACAAGGATTGTCAGATAAGTGGTATTAGAACTAGACCATCGATATTCAATCCATTAGAAAAAATTTCGTTCCGTTCATTTTCCTATGCTTATGTGTAGGGCCTAAATAAAATTGAACCTTAAGTATATTATACACTGCATTAATACGTCACGCAAACATATCACCACTGCGCGATATGGCCTAAGTACCGCGTGTCTGACAACGATCTTCGTATCCATGATTTTCCTTAAGACTGGTCACGCCTCCCAGCCACATATGGATATGCAGTCGATCAGAACATTTTTCGTTGTCTTCATTTTCCGATGTTTATGTTCAAGTGGACTTTTACTTGCGAATATTTCGAGATTAAATGATAGTTGTGAATATTAAAAAATAATTAGTTTGTTGGAACTACGACGATGTGTGTACGACAAGGAGTCAGAATTCTTCGTGTCTGCAACTGATATAATAAGCACAGGGACTTCGAGAAAACTGCGAGGAGTAGGACTGTCAGATTTAGAGGGACGATCCTTAAATAGACTCCGTGAATAGCCATTACGTTGAGCTGATGACAGATAGTAACCTAGTTGAAAAGCCAATATGCGGCTACGTAAGTTAATGCATGAGGAAGGGACGTCAAACTTGAGTGTTGAAATGAAATGGCGTGTGGCTTTTAGTGCCGGGAGTGTCCGAGGAAAAATTCGGCTCGCCAGATGCAAGTCTTTCGATTTGACACCCGTAGGTGACCTGCGCGTCGTGATGAGGATGAAAATGATGATGAAGACAACACATACACCCAGCCCCCGTGCCATTGGAATTAACCAATTAAGGTTAAAATCCCAGACCCGGCCGGGAATCGAACCCGGGACCCTCTGAACCGAAGGCCAGTACGCTGGCCGTTCAGCCAACGAGTCGGACAACTTGAGTGTTAATATCGTCTGACAATATTCATTCAAGTGCATTCTCGTGGTATATTCCGTAGTCTAGATTTCTTTTACAGGTATCCGGAGACCGTGATGCAGGAAGAGGTTCGTCGAAATTGTATTAGTATAATTTAATTTGATTCACTGGTATGTTCGTTTGGGGAGTGCATCTTCTATTACAATTGCATACATTGTGATGTGTATGCTTATGTCCATACAATATTATTTGCTCACACGGAACATTTGCCACTCTCACGTAGGCCTGTATACCGGTTTTAAGATACGATGTTGTATACAGACCACATTTTGTTTATGTTAATGCCCATTGTTTTTTAGTGGTGTCCTTGGCATCAAACTTGAGTCTTATTTGTGTCTGAACTTGCTGTTATTGTGGTCTGTTGCCGAATTATATAGCGACATTGATGCCATGAAAATGAAATGGCGTATGGCTTTTAGTGCCGGGAGTGTCCGAGGACAAGTTCGGCTCGCCAAGTGCAGATCTTTTGAATCGACTCCCGTAGGCGACCTGCGCGTCGTGATGAGGATGAAATGATGATGAAGACGACATATACACCCAGCCCCCGTGCCAGCGAAATTAACCAACCATGGTTAAAATTCCCGACCCTGCCGGGAATCGAACCCGGGACCCCTGTGACCAAAGGCCAGAATGCTAACCATTTAGCCATGGAGCATTGATGCCATGTTCATAGTTGACTTTCAAATAGGAATTTTTCCTTTATGTAGGACTATATTTTAATTGCTTATTATTTTTATTAATTAACCATGCACAGAGGACATACACACACTGGCGGAGTTATCTTTACTAAAAGTGAATAAATGCAACGAATTGCAACTTCGAAACGAATTGACAAGGATTTATGTTAAAACTAGCGAATGTACCCGTGCTTCGCTACGGTATTCTACATTGTATTCGGTTATCGAAGTAAATAGTGTACATGCAGTAAATAAGATTGTTTTAAAATTGCATGTCTCTTAGCGTTATCCGAGAAAGAGCATGGGGAGTTCCCCGTACGTTGTTTCCAATGTAAAGTGTTTGTTACGGATTTGTGATATAGCGGCAGACTCACTTGCCTACTGCCATTCACAATCGAGTTGGGATGATTACGTAATAATTGCAGGCCCCATTGCCTACTACGCGGACAAAATCGATTTGGGGAGTTTTCGTTAATATGGCAGCCCCCTTCCTACTTCCAGACAGATTTCAGTTGAGGAGTTTTTATTATAATGGCAGGCAATTACCCTACTATCACTCGAAATTGAGTTGTGCAGTTATCATTATAATGCCAGGCCCATTTTCCTACTGCCAGCCAGCTTACTGCCAGTCACACCAAGTTGGTGAGTTTCCATCAAAATAGCAGGCCACTATGCCTAATGCCAGTCACATTTTAGATGAGGACATTTCTTTATAATGATAGGCACCCTTGCCTACTGCCAAACACAATCGGGTAGGGGAGTTTTAAAAAAAACTGCATGCTCACTTGCCTTCTGCAAGTCAAATCGAGAAGGGAACTATTCATTATACTTGTAGGCTTTCCTTACTAATGACAGTTACACAGGAGTTGGAGAAGGAACCCTTTCCTACTGCCAGTCAAAGTCGGTGTGGGGAGTACTTATTACAATAGCAGACCCACCTTTTCTCGATCGCTAAAAATCGACATCAGTGAATATATATAGATCGACATACGAAAGTATATGCGTATTTACAATATTGAAGACCTTCATTTACAGATTAACTGCTACTAAACGTACGTCATATCGACAAAGGATTATACCATAAGACACGCCGGATTTAGTGGCCTAAATGGCTGGTCCTATGATATGTCATCTATTCTTGGGTCAGATTGAATTAGAAACGTGGAACAGGGTAAAGGTTTTGTAAGATTATCTCACATTACATTACTTTTCGGATACATACATAGCATTTGGCTCACATATGGCTACTGGGTGGGCCAATTTTCGTGAAGAGTTTAATTATTCTGTATTTCATACAAGTAATTGAAAGTATGAATTATGCATGTGAAAATTCCAAATTGACTTAACATCGATTAAAGAGAAAAATCAAACGTAAAAGGGATACAGATACGGCAAAAAGTCATAAGACCACGGTTGTAGATCATTCCAAATTGAACGGAGATTGTGCAATCCGTTATAGGATAGGAATTTCCGAAGGTATGCACCATCATTAAAATTGCCTGCGTATTTCGATATTCTTCGGGGATTCAAAGTGAAAAATTTAATGATCTAGGAAGTTTTCCGTTCGTTACAGGCTTAAACGTATAATTTTGTCAAATTTCAATTATCTTCTTTTTCTTCTGGCAGATTATGGCGCAATTTGGATTTTGGGCGAGGCGGGTAAAAATTAGTACTTTCAGGAAACTAAACCAAAAATTATGGAGATGGTCATTATTACCCCTTAAACGGAAAGCTGTACGAAAATTTCGCCAAAATAGTCAGTGTAGAGGCACACAGTCGTTACGATTTGATTTATATAGATAAGGAATCTGCTCCATGTAAAACACCTTTTGGGCTATGTCCGCTGGACTTAACCTGCAAAAGTGACCATTCATGATATCTCCCTTAGTAATCCTCCTGACGAAAGAATGCACATGAAAAAAAGGTTTAGAGGTGGAATTCCATCACGTTTGGTGGATTTCCAGTCAGGTTGGTCTTGTTCTGTATATGTTGTGGAAGAGTAAAATCACCATTTCGGTTCCCTATAAACCGCCAGTCCATTCCGGAACATGAAATGTTATTTACGTTTAAAACCTACCTATGGACAGGTGGATACTAAATATAAATTTTGGTTCGAATGACTTCAGTAGTTTTCAAATTGTAAGGAGTACGCTTTACACGCACCCGCTCGGGAGTTAAGTCCGATGGGACTTGTACAGAAAAACGGTCCGTTAATGATATCTCCCTTATTAATCCTCGTATCGAAATGATGCACATGAGAAAAAAGGTTTAGAAATTATTATCTACCAAGGTAGGTAGATTTCCATTAAGTTTGGTTGTGTATATTTTGTGGAAGTGCAAAATCACTGTTTCGGTTTCGTATAAACCCCCAGTCAGTTCAGGGATTTAGAAACAATATTTGCCCAAAACCTATCAAGGACAGGTGTATTCTAAATATGAGTATTGGTGGAAATACATCCAGTAGTTTGTAGCACTCGCGTACATACGGCGTAATTAAGGAAGAAATAATACAGTTAAGAAAGTTGAAAGTAATAGAAAATGGATTATAACTCCGGACAGCCGGATAACGACAAATATGTAAATGCCAAGTGAATGTATTGGAAAATCAAATGCCCCTCAATAAATTATGCTAGTGTGAGTAATGGATATAATAAAGCGGTAACAGAGGAGAAATTTAGGTCAGTGATTCTTAGGTAAACAAATAATAAGAAGATGACTAATGGTGTTATTACTTAATCTATTCGAGGGCGGTTATAATATCCAACGATATTCCGCCAATATCCCGCAGATAGGCCGATTGACGCCTCTCTTGCCTTCTACCCAAGGAACAACCACGAATTTAAAAGCATGATGAGGAAAATGGCAATACGTTACTTTCCTGCTGGCATGCAGTCAGAGACGTTGCCATGGTAACCTGTAGTTTCGTTGTCGGTCTGTCGGTCACTCAATGCAGAGCATGATACCAGCGGAAAATTGTAAATTTCTCCGTCATGTGAAGAGTAAGGTAAATTATGAACATAACGAAAGTTGTTTATAATGAAGAGACGTTTCACGTGCGGTAAACGAAGTTTACAGAAAATCAATAGTAAAATAATATGCATACAGAAACCTTCCCCGAGATGAGTATTCTCTAAATATGAAGTTTGGTTGAGATCTATCCAGCCGTTTCGAAGTGATGGTGGGAAAACCATTCAGGTTTTCCTATAAACCCCCGTCTATTGAAAGATTTTAAAATGATATGCATATCGAAACCTTCCCCGGGATGAGTATACTCTAAATATGAAGTTTGGTTGAGATCTATCCAGCCGTTTCGAAGTGATGGTGGAAAAACCATTCTGGTTTTCCTATAAACCCCCGGTCTATTCAAAGATTTTAAAATAATATGCATATCGAAACCTTCCCCGAGATGAGTATACTCTAGATATGAAGTTAAGTTGAGATCTATCCAGCCGTTTCAACGTGATGGTGGAAAAACCATTCTGGTTTTCCTATAAACCCCCCGAGTATTGAAAGATTTTAAAATGATATGCATATCGAAACCATCCCCGGGATGAGTTTACTCTAAATATGAAGTTTGGTTGAGATCTATCCAGCCGTTTCGACGTGATGGTGGAACAGACAAACAAACAGACAAACAGACAAACAGACAAACAGAAAAACAGACAAACAAACAGACACGAAACGTAAAAACCACCGATTCGGTCTTGAGTTGACCTAAAACGGATAAATATCTGAAAAATTGGCAAAACAAAAGAAATTACAGACAGCGGACCCCCTACAATTTTATTTATATAGATACTAGCGAATGTACCCGTGCTTCGCTACGGTATTCTACATTGTATTCGAATATCGAAGTAAATAGTGTACATGCAGCAAATAAGATTGTTTTAAAATTGCATGTCTCTTAGCGTTATCCGAGAAAGAGCATGGGGAGGTCCCCGTACGTTGTTTCCAATGTAAAGTGTTTGTTACGGAATTGTGATATAACGGCAGGCTCACTTGCCTACTGCCATTCACAATCGAGTTGAGAAGTTTATATTATAATTGCAGGCCCCATTGCCTACTACGCGGACAGAATCGATTTGGGGAGTTTTCGTTAAAATGGCAGCCCCCCGTTCCTACTTCCAGACAGATTACAGTTGAGGAGTTTCTATTATAATGGTAAGCAATTACCCTACTATCACTCGAAATTGAGTTGTGCAGTTATCATTATAATGCCAGGCCCATTTTCCTACTGCCAGCCAGCTTACTGCCAGTCACGCCAAGTTGGTGAGTTTCCATCAATATAGCAGGCCACTATGCCTAATGCCAGTCACATTTTAGATGAGGACATTTGTTTCTAATTGCGGGCACCCTTGCCTACTGCCAAACACAATCGGGTAGGGGAGTTTTAAACAAAACTGCATGCTCACTTGCCTTCTTCAAGTCAAATCGAGAAGGGAACTTTTCATTACAATTGTAGGCGTTCCTTACTAATGACAGTTACACAGGAGTTGGAGAAGGAACCCGTTCCTACTGCCAGTCAAAGTCGGTGTGGGGAGTACTGATTACAATATCAGACCCACCCTTTCTCGATCGCTAAAAATCGACATCAGTGAATATATATAGATCGACATACAAAAGTATATGCGTATTTACAATATTGAAGACCTTCATTTACAGATAAACTGCTACTAAACGTACGTCATATCGACAAAAGATCATACCATAAGACACGCGGGATTTAGTGGCCTAAATGGCTGGTCCTATGATATGTCATCTATCCTTGGGTCAGATTGAGTTAGAAACGTGGAACAGGGTAAAGGTTTTGTAAGATTATCTCACATTACATTACTTTTCGGATAATTATGTGACAGCTACATACATAGCATTTGGCTCACATATGCCTACTGGGTGGGACAATTTTTGTGAAGAGTATGATGATTCTGTATTTCATATAAGTAATTGAAAGTATGAATTATGCATGTGAAAATTCCAAATTGACTTAACATCGATTAATAGAGAAAAATCAAACGTAAAAGGGATACAGATACGGCAAAAAGTCATAAGACCAAGGTTGTAGATCATTCCAAATTGAACGGAGATTGTGCAATCCGTTATGTGATAGGAATTTCCGAAGGTGTGCACCATCATTAAAATTGCCTGCATATTTCGATATTCTTCGGGGATAAAAAGTGAAAAATTTAATGATCTAGGATGTTTTCCGTTCGTTACAGGCTAAAACGTATAATTTTGTCAAATTTCAATTATCTTCTTTTTCTTCTGGCAGATTATGCCGCAATCTGGATTTTGGGCGAGGCGGGTAAAAATTAGGACTTTCAGCAAACTAAACCAAAAATTATGGATATGGTCATTATTACCCCTTAAACGGAAAGCTGTACGAAAATATCGCCAAAATAGTCAGTGTAGAGGCACACAGTCGTTACGATTTGATTTATATAGTTAAGGAATCTGCTCCATGTAAACCACCTTTTGGGCTATGTCCGCTGGACTTAACCTGCAAAACTGACCATTCATGATATCTCCCTTATTAATCCTCCTGACGAAAAAATGCACATGAAAAGACAGGTTTAGAGGTGGAATTCCATCACGTTTGTTCGATTTCCAGTCAGGTTGGTCTTGTTCTGTATATACTGTGGAAGAGTAAAATCACCATTTGTGTTCCCTATAAACCGCTAGTCGATTCCGGAACATGAAATGTTATTTACGTTTAAAACCTACCTTTGGACAGGTGGATGCTAAATATAGATTTTGGTTCGAATGTCTTCAGTAGTTTTCAAGTTGTAAGGAATACGCTTTACACGCACCCGCTCGTGAGTCAAGTCCGATGGAACTTGTACAGAAAAACGGTCCGTTAATGATATCTCCCTTATTAATCCTCGTATCGAAATGATGCACATGAGAAAAAAGATTTAGAAATTAATTTCTACCAAGGTAGGTAGATTTCCATTAAGTTTGGTTGTGTATATTTTGTGGAAGTGCAAAATCACTGTTTCGGTTTCGTATAAACCCCTAGTCAGTTCAGGGATTTAGAAACAATATTTGCCCTAAAACCTATCAAGGACAGGTGTATTCTAAATATGAGTCTTGGTGGAAATACATCCAGTAGTTTGTAGCACTCGCGTACATACGGCGTAATTAAGGAAGAAAATAATACAGTTAAGAAAGTTGAAAGTAATAGAAAATGGGTTATAACTGAGGACAGCCGGATAACGACAAATATGTAAATGCCAAGTGAATATATTGGAATATCAAATGCCTCTCAATAAATTATGCTAGTGCGAGTTATGGATATAATAAAGCGGTAACAGAGGACAAATTTAGGTCCAGTGATTCTTAGGTAAACAAATAAGAAGAAGATGACTAATGGTGTTATTACTTAATCTATTCGAGGGCGGTTATAACATCCAACGATATTCCGCCAATATCCCTCGGATAGGCCGATTGACGCCTCTCTTGCCATCTACCCAAGGAACAACCACGAATTTAAAAGCATGATGAGGAAAATGGCAATACGTTACTTCCCTACTGGCATGCAGTCAGAGACGTTGCCATGGTAACCTGTAGGTTCGTTGTCAGTCTGTCGGTCACTAAATGGAGAGCATGATACCAGCAAAAAATTGTAAATTTCTCCGTCATGTGAAGAGTAAGGCAAATTATGAACATAACGAAAGTTGTTTATAATGCAGAGACGTTTCACGTACGGTAAACGAAGTTTACAGAAAATCAATAGTATAAGAGAAAATGGAGGAAAACCATTCTGGTTTTCCTATAAACACCCCGTGTATTCAATGATTTTAAAATGATATGCATATCGATACCTTCCCGGGATGAGTATACTCTAAATATGAAGTTTGGCTGAGATCTATCCAGCCGTTTCGACGTGATGGTGGAAAAATCATTCTGGTTTTCCTATAAACCCCCCGCCTATTCAGAGATTTTAAAATGATTTGCATATCGAAACCTTCCTCGGGATGAGTATACTCTAAATATGAAGTTTGGCTGAGATCTATCCAGCCGTTTCGACGTGATGGTTGAAAAACCATTATGGTTTTCCTATAAATCCCCCGTCTATTCAAAGATTTTAAAATGATATGCATATCGAAACCTTCCGCGGGATGAGTATACTCTAAATATGAAGTTTGGTTGAGATCTATCCAGCCGTTTCGATGTGATGGTGGAAAAACCATTCTGGTTTTCCTATAAACACCCCATGTATTCAAAGATTTTAAAATGATATGCATATAGAAACCTTCCCCGGGATGAGTATACCCTAAATATGAAGTTTGGTTGAGATCTATCCAGCCGTTTCGACGTGATGGTGGAACAGACAAACAAACAGACAGACAAACAGACAGACAAACAGACAAACAGACAAACAGACAAACAAACAGACACGAAACGTAAAAAACACCGATTCGGTCTTGAGTTGACCTAAAACGGATAAATATCTGAAAAATTGGCAAAACAAAAGAAATTACAGACAGCGGACCCCCTACAATTTTATTTATATAGATAATATGTTGACGCCAGAAATGAAATGTATTCCAGAACGCCGTATTGTGAGATTAAATTATAATTCGTGAATATTTAAAAAAGAATGAGTTTGTAGGAATCTACGATGATGTATGTACAACGAGGAGCCAAGATTGTATCTCCTTCAAATATTATTATATTATTACTGTGCGGTTTTGGCCACGTATCTATCAGCTTGCATTCGAGAGATAGTGGGATCGAACTCCACTGTCGGCAGCCCTGAAGACGATTTTCCATGATTTCCCATTTGATACCAGGCATATGCTGTACCTCAATTAAGGCCACGGTCGCTTCTTTCCTACATCTACCCCTTTCCTACCCCTTCGTCGCCATAAGAACTATGTGTGTCTGTGCGGCGTAAAGCGAATTCTAAAAAAATGTAGCCTATATTCCAGAGCAAATGTTGTTGAATTCTGTATTGCGAATTTGTTAGTCGATTACTTCAGATATGATTTTGATTTCGATTGTAAATTTAACCTAACATTTGGAGAAGATATGTTAATTTGTGGCATTTGAATTATGGTGTATAATCATCAATGTTAATTACCTAGTTGGCACTGCATAGTTAGCGTCTATTGTAAGGCACCTATGGGACATTATCTCGCCAGATAAAAATTTATTCGTAATTCACGTCCTGAACCTTAATGTCCACCCACATTTTGCAATGTTTTAAAGTAAATATGAACAAAGTCATACATTTAGTACACTCAGTTTACAAATTCATGACGCAATTAGCTTCCCTTCTCTTGCCTGATTCTGACATAACTTACATGTTATTGCACGAGACGCTCTTGCATGTCTCTGGCCACGTATATCTTTCTCACCTACCCATTTTATATGCTCATCTGAAAACTGGCAATTCCTTAATCCTGCCTGAACCTGGAAGAGCATTGAATCCAAGAGAGAAGAAATTGAAGGAGGAGATTCTCCGTTGATTAATCGACGTATTATTTTAATATGTCACCATTTATCTCAGGACGGCCGCAGTATGTGGCTGGGAGAAGTTACCAGTCTTAAGGAAAATAATGGATAGGAAGTGTATCGTCAGATAAGCGATATTGCTCGCGCTGTGACTACATGTGTCTGGGAGGTGTGACTAGCCGTATCCCTCTCAAGCTCAGCGGATGGCTATTCTTTGTTGATATTAACCTTCATTTTAAGAGGGTTAACTAAAATAATGTATAGCATCATCATTGTTAAATACGTCGTATTGCTTCCTCAGCGAGGACTTACTCATTAATTTGTCTGAACTTAATTAGACAACGAGAGTGAACATTTAACTGACTGATGGTGGAGCGCGGTATCTTCGCTACGATGAATTCTCCGCCATGCCGTCTTGAACGCGGCATGGCCGATAGTCTCATCTTTCTACATTAGAGGAGACGAGAATCTATCTTCGGTGCGCCGAGGATAACGAAAGCACGTCCATATCTCCCAAATAAATAAGAATACAAATAGTATTAATAATAATAGTAATAATAATAATAAATAGAAGAAGCCACGAGCCTACTACGTTGGCGTAGCGGGGGTATAGGTGATACTCCCACCTGGCACGTCAGAGGTGGCGGATGGTGGGTTCCTAACCGGCTTGCCGGCGGACTTGAGAAGAATAAAATACCTCTCGCGGACCAAACACATATTAGAGGCAGCTGACGAGCAGAAGCCGTAGAACAGCCAGAAACCGTATTGAGGCAACCTCTAAGGCTCATTACCTTAGTAGTAACTTCGAGATCGACAACTGGCGGTCTCTCCATTACTTTCAACCTTTTAGCATGATGCTAATGTCAGCTGACAAAGAAACTACCCCGTGTCCTAGTGATTGCACTAGGTTTTTCGGTCATCGGATTCTGGTGAACCGAGAACAGCATGCGGGAATGTACCGGAGCTTCCCAAATCTCTTCGTCCCAAACGCAAGCATTTTCTTGGCACCATCATCATCAATACACTTCTCAAAACTGGCGAATTGAAGCAATTAACAGGCATGTTGGACAGACTAAATGTCCAAATCTTAACTCTTCAAGAAACTAGGTATACGGATGAAAACCACTTCGAATCAGGCAACTACAGAATATACAAAGGTAAACCAGCAATTCCAGTCCTTAACACACCACTGCAGTTTGGCACCGGGTTTGCAGTAAGAATGAATACCATAAAGTAAGTTATGGCTTTCACATCTCCCTCTGAAATAAATTCAGAGCTAACAATCAAATCAGGAAACTAAGACTATTCACTAATCAATGCTCGTGTACCTACAAATAATTAGAACCAAAAAAAAGAAGAATTATGTGAACTTCTAGAAGAAACAGTAGCCCAATAGTAATAATAATAAGTAGAAGAAGCCACGAGCCTACTACGTTGTCGTAGAAGATGGATAGGTGATACTCCTATGTGGCGCGTCTGAGGTGACGGATGGTGGGGTCCTAACCTGCTTGCCGGCGGACTTGAGAAAAATAAAATAGCTCTCGCGGACCAAACACATATTAGAGGCAGCTGACGAGCAGAAGCCGTAGAACAGCCAGAAACCATCTTGAGGCAATGGACAAATAGGCAAAGAAAAGAAATACAAAGCCACTGTAGAAATCTACCCTGCCCATTAAAGAACCAATAAAAATGGAGAATGATTAATCAACTTCTGTGAAACCTTTGATCTGAAGTTATTGTCAACTCATGTTCTATCACTCCCGCAGTTTCCGGCTCCATGGCTAAATGGTTAGCGGGCTGGCCTTTGGCCAAAGGGGTCCCGGGTTCGATTCCCGGCAGGGTCGGGAATTTTAAACTTAATTGGTTAATTTCGCTGGCACTGGGGCTGGATGTATGTGTCGTCTTCATCATCATTTCATTCTCATCACGACGCGTAGTCGCCTACGGGCGTCAAATCAAAAGTCCTGCATCTAGCGAGCCGAACTTGTCCTTGGATACTCCCGGCACTAAAAGCCATACGCCATTTCATTACTCCCGCAGAAGAAAACAGCCTGGAGGTCCCCGAACATCCATTTAAGAGAATTTCAAATAGACCATGTGGCTATTACAAAGAGAAACCAGAAGGTGATCATGAATGTAAAAATCAGGAAGGGTATCGTTGACTCTGAGAAAAATAAAATAGCTCTCGCGGACCAAACACATATTAGAGGCAGCTGACGAGCAGAAGCCGTAGAACAGCTAGAAACCATCTTGAGGCATCAAAGTGAAGTTTCAACCTAACAGACCCAAATGTAGATCACAGCGAAACACGCGAATCGACCCAGAGATTCTGAAGCAAAACTCAAGCTCTTTCCTGGCCAATATCTCCGAACGAAATACTACTTGTTGTCCAGAACTGAAAGATGAACTTGTAAAAGCAGCCAAGTGCACTAACATACACAGAGGAAACGTAAACATCAGTGGTGGAACGATATCTGTGGTAAGGCGTTAGAACTTTGCATGAAAGTATGGAGATGCTGGAATTCACAGAAAACCACAGAGAAATGGCACGCCTTCATTAAAATCCAGGAGGAGACATCATAGATTACAAGATTCCAATTCCAAAAACTCACTATGGTCATAACAGACTGGCATAAATAAAAATCGAGCAAGATTTCAAGAAGAACGATACTAGAAACTTTTACAGAACCGTTAAAGAAGAACTGACAGGGCACCCACTCTATGTTTTAAACTACCGGATGGGACTTTAGATGCAAATAATGAAGAATACTGAAAACGCTTGGCAGATCATTTCAAAGACCTTCTAAATTTTGAACCTCCTGCTGACCAACTCGCTTTTGAAACATCAGAACCAAATACAGATGCAGAGCCTCCAACAGTAGAAGTTCAACAAATAATACATGAGTTAAAAACAACAAAGCTCCAGGAGAAGAAGGTATAATTGCCGAAATGTGGAAAGTAGGTGGCAGAAATCTCGCTCAGAAAATCCATAAAATTCTTACAGACACGTGGACCATTGAAATAATTCCTGAAGACTGGAAGTGTGCAATAATTCACCTATTACATAAGAAAGGGGATAAAACTTATATAGGCTAATTAATCACAAAGGTATTTCCCTTTTAGCAGTCACCTACAAAGTTTTCAAAACTCCTGCTCAAGAGACTTGAAATGCAAACAGATCATTGGATTGAAGAATATCAGGCAGGGTTCGGAAAAGGCAGGTCGTGGGCAGAACAGATTCATAACCTCAAGATCATCCTACAAATTCGTAAAAGCAAGTAAACGGTGATTACTTTTGTGAACTTCAGAAAGGCATACTATTCTATAGATAGACCGACACTTTTCTGTGTACTGGAAGAATTCAAAGTAGACAGGAAAACTAGACAATTAACCATGCAAACACTAACAGGCACCACTTCCAAGGTTAAATTCTTAGGGGAATTGTCTGAACCATTTGATGTTAAAACAGGAGTCCAACAAGGAGATGGGTTGTCCGCTTTATTATTTAGGCCTAATCTTGTTTTGGAAAAAAGTGACTAGGACTTGGGGAAAAAAGAAGTTAAAGGAATAACCCTTGGCAGATTACGTGAAAACAAAGTTAATTTACAGTGTTTGGCCTTCGCTGATGACTTAGCAGTGTTATCCAATAACAGACAGGAAGTGACTGCATCCATTGAAAAACTCCACGAAATTCCATCCAGAATAGTACTCCGGATCTCATATCAGAAAGCTCACTACATTTGTGTGTTTCTGTGATGGTTGGTAGTGTGGTATGTTGTCTGAATATGAAGAGAATAATGTTGGGACAAACACACGTATCCCCGAGCTAGAAGAATTAATCACACGCGATTTATATCCCTCGTACCCTTGACCATTCAGAGAAGGAGTCGGATAATAATAATAATAGTAATAATAAGTGTGGCACTAATACGGCCTCTCCCTAGTTGTAAGAAAACCTTCGAACACCTGAAAGTGGTGAAGTCTCACGGTGACAAGTTAACCGCACTATGTCCACTTAAATTAGTGGATCATTACTGGGTGTCACTACTGTTGGTTCTGAGTACAAACTATTAACTGGAATTTTATTTAACTTAGTGGAGAATTGCTTCTGTATTGGGTTGCACATACTGGGATGCAGTCTTTTGTTTCCAAGTTGCCAATAGTGGCTGGTTATGTAATGACTCATTACTCGTTACTGCATTGACCGATTTGCCTGCTTCCTTTTTATGTCATCATCAACCTATCAACACCCATGCCCCTCACGTATCTATCTTGATCTGATCTTTGAGTGTGCGACGTAAGGGAGGCTTTTCTTCCAGGAGACGACGAGACTGGGGCAGGTAGCAGTAAGGCAGGCAGAACTTTGAACAAACATGTGAACTTACCTGCGTGTGCAGGCACACAGCTCCGCGCCCCTGAACACACGACCTACTCGCTCGGTCTGCTTCTCCTCATCACGGCCTTCTCTGTCACTCAACAAAGCTGAAATACATCTTATCAGCTGATTAAAGCTTCATCAGGGGATTGCTTTATTGAGCAAAGCATTTCTGTGGTGATTACTACCGAATCTTTATGACCGGTAGTTGTTCTCTATCAGCCATTGCCATTTGCCATACTTATCATATGCTTATGTACACCATTTCTTGATTATACCTAACAACTTTATTATTTTTTATTTTGTCAGTCTGTTAGGTCGTCAGCCCAGAGGCTGGTTGGATCATCAAATAGCACCACCAAAGGTTATGTGGTTAAGGGGAAACCGCAACAACCCATGGCGGCACCAAATTGAGGAGTATTATGCAAGGTGAGGAGTGAGGTAATTTGCCATTGGTTTCCTCACTGAGCCAGAAAGTGCTATTGCAGCACGATTGACCCTATGAGCAACACCTTTTATAATGTCGTTACTCAGTACCGCCCATACCCCAGCAGCTTCCATATTGTCACAGCCATGGGTGAGACTGGGACTTCGGGGGAAGCTCCATTTTGATCTGATTACTATAATAATTATTTATTTTCCTTAATTGCACATGTAAAATCCAGGAGTAGAAGATGGAGAAAGCCGCACATACACCCAAGTGTCTCCATCCCCACATAAATATGTGTACATAAACTCTACTGTAACTTATATTTACACATCTACAGACAATTTCAAATATAAGGTAGAGTTGCCGTACTTTTTATCTCTTTTGTTATATCTCGGTAGATATACTTTAATAATTGTTGCAAATTGATGGAGCATAATTTGAAAATATGTACATTTGATCAGACATGAGCAAAACTGGTAACTGAAAGTAAATGGGAGAAAGGAGAGAACAAAAGAATTGTTGCATCAGTGGCATCTCTCCCTGGAACCCGGTATAGATGCCGACTTTGCTCGGGTGAAATGCCGCAAGTAACTTAAAATGATTAACAAAATCAAATTTAAGCGAATTTCTTCAACTTTATTATAACTGAACATTTAAACCATACTACAAGACAATTATATCTATATAATTTAATCATTCAATGGTAAAGAATCTGACTCCTAACTTCTTCTTCTCCTTCTTCTTCTTCTTCTTAATCTGTTTATCCTCCAGGTTCGGTTTTTCCCTCGGACTCAGCGAGGGATCCCACCTTTACCGCCTCAAGGGCATTGTCCTGGAGCTTCAGACTTTGGGTCGGGGATACAACTGGGGAGAATGACCAGTACCTCGCCCAGGCGGCCTCACCTGCTATGCTGAACAGGGGCCTTGTGGAGGGATGGGGGGATTGGATGGGACAGGCAAGGAAGAGGGAAGGAAGCGGCCGAGGCCGTAAGTTAGGTACCATCCCGGCATTTGCCTGGAGAAGAAGTGGGAAACCACGGAAAACCACTTCCAGGATGGCTGAGGAGGGAATAGAACCCACCTCTACTCAATTGACCTCCCGAGGCTGAGTGGACCCCGTTCCAGCCCTCGTACCACTTTTCAAATTTTGTGGCAGAGCAGGGAATCGAACCCGGACCTCCGGGGGTGGCAGCTAATCACGCTAACCACTACACCACAGAGGCGGACGACTCCTAACTTACAACATTAAATGAATCATATATCAATTTCGATTTAATATGAATGTGCATGTGGAATGGATTCTTCCCTGTGTTATACAAAAAAAAAACTTCAAAATGAAATTCTGTCCTGAGACAGTAATTTTAAAACATGCCTGAGAGAGAATTCTTGAAACAAAAACTGATGTTTATCCTCTTACAAGTTACAAATGTATACAGATTGTTTCTTAGGACTTTGTTCTCTAGCAATTTCGCTGCTACAGTCTGCACATCTGTCGTTATATGTAGAGCAACATTCGTGCAGCCACTGGTTGCAATTCAAACATTGGATTCAGTCATCCTTATTGATTATGAATTTGACTTCGATGATTATTGAAGTAGCTGTACCTGCTGGACCTAGTGAGCCTTTTTCCAGATTTAATAACTTCATTCTTCGTTTCAGTGCTCGTGCAGGAATTCTATAGTATCATTCTGCCTCTCTGATCAGTTTTCCATTTGCTTTCAGTTTTTTAAGAGCCTCTCTTAAAATTTGCTCTGTCTATTGAGGTCTTTTAACAGTACCCTTAATTTTATACTGGTTAGATATGCCATATTTTTTATTTCTGAAAATAATATAATTTTATATAATAAAATAATGTTACCAATTAAAGCAATAACAATAAATTATGTATTTTAAGAATCGTGAGACGATAAAATATTCGAAAAAATACCAGTACCCTCTGAATAGTATTGACTGCTTCCAGAGCGCTTCTAGAATCTGATAGCAATGAGGCATCTCAGCCGGATTATTCTGCGGCAACTCTCCCAAATATCAGGTAGAGAAGCCGCACCCTCCTGTTGTCGTACCTCAAGTCTATCATGGCCCAACATAAGCTTACTGTCAACTACAGTTATGCTTATGACTTCTACTGTACTAAAAACGGCTGATTTAAGCATTTGAAACGAATTTAATATATAATAAATGAACATAAGGAAAAACTTTGTCAGGAGGAAACGTACTTGTCTTAAGATATCGGCTATAATTGGCGTGATATAGGAGCAACATTCATCACACCCGCACATAGTAGTCTGTCTTAGAGACTGAAAAACCATACACACTGCATCTAGCTGTAACGATGGGAACGTTTGGCTACAGTGTATGCGGCATCTGTACCGGATTTACCTTACACTACCATCACTCTACTCTTAGAATAATAATTATGTTATTTTATACTGTACATATTGAGAGCAACATGATCAAGTCATTCATACCCTCAATTACACGCCTGTATACGTGCACTTCCGAGCTCATGCTCGTTCATAACCACTCGTATAAGCACAGACATTCACATTCGCCCAAATTCAACCATATGCCTCATCATTTTTGAAATAATCATTAATACAAGTTACATCATTACATACCGTCGCTGCTGTGCCAAAACCGCGAATGTGACAATGCTCTTCCTTACATTATTTCCCTTAAGTCTGGTCACGCATCCCCAAATGATACCTTCCTTAAAATCTATCCTATTGAAAAGAGTAAAATGGCGCTGTGGTTTTTCTCTTTACCCACCTTGAAGTGACAAGCACATGTCCCACGGGACTTGGACGAAAAATCCAAATTTTAGTACTCATCTGCGTTATCCAATACTTACATGGCATAAAGGAAATTACATATTCTTAAACGTTTGTTGTATACAGTCTTTTGATAGACCTAAATGTTAACGAAAATATTTGAGAACTAGAATTTGCACTCGTTCTTCGCACGGGAATTTGCAGTGGGTTACATGTTTCCTGCAGGATTTTATAGGAAGTAACATGGTGTATTCACACGTTTAATGCGACCCGTTGAAATTATATTTTCCTACGACATCCCGAGACAGTAACGAAAATATGATGAAGCTGACAAAGTCAAGAGAGAATGAGGATGATTTCCGAATTTATTGTACGCTACAATTCCTGGTCCGAAGTTATGCGAAATTCTCCGTGGTTCTCAGGTTTCTTATTGTGTCTCTGACCACTTGCGTGGCGCTCTGACGTTGATGATACCTCTCTTAACATCTGCCCTACCAAAAAGAGTAAAATGGCTCTTTAGTGTTTCCCCGTTGTCCACCTTGAAGTGACATTCACAACATGCCCCTCGGGCCTTGGACTAAAAATCCAATTTTTCGTAAACATCTCCCTATTATCCGTCGTACGATGAATACGTACATGGCATAAAGGAACGGAAATAACATAAATACTTAAACGTTTGTTATATACAGTATTTTGATAGAACTAATGACAACTAAAATATTTGAGAAAATCTTCCTATAAACACCAACTCCCTGTGGTTACTATGACATCATATGCACCTGATAATACAATCCGGTGTGAGCAGATTCCAAATAAATAGTTCGGTTGAAATAAGTCCACCAGTTTTTCACGTTTAGAAATATACAAACAGATAGATAGACAGACAGACACCAAAGGAAAGATTCTACCTCATGTTTCTTTGGTGTTCAGACATATTAGGTGGGGTAAATTTTCAAGCCGAGAGAAATATTATGCATGCTCTGATTTTCTCCTATTATGGATCCTTCAAATAACTGAAGGTGTGCGAGGGTGTCCGTCACTGGCTGCAAAGTATGAAGCCCGTAGGCAATAGTAATTTTCTCTGCCATTTGAAGAGCAAGCGAAATTATGTACATAACGAAAGTCATTTAAAATGAAAGGGCGTTTCACATATCGTCGATCCTATGCCAAAACCACGAATGTGACAATGCTCTTCCTAACCATTATTTGACTAAGGACTGGTCACGCTTTCCAGCCACATATTGATGTGCAGTCCATCAGACAATTTTCGTTGAGCTCATTTTCCTATGCAGATGTGTAAAGGTAAATGAACCTTAAATACATCATACTCCAGGAGTGGGTAAATATTTCATGCAAACATATCTTCCTACAGTACGGTGCGGTAAGGTTCATTTTCCTGTTCTGATGGACTGCATATAAATATATGGCTGAGGGGCGTGACCAGTCTTAAGGAATATAATGGGTAGAAAGAGCATTGAGACATACGAGGTTTTAAAAGAAAGCCATCGATATAAACAAATTTTAGTGAATATTTTAAATAAATAATAGTAATAATATTATAGCTCTTAAGTCCCACTATTTTTGACGACTTTCAGATAGGCCTACTCCGAGGTGCCGGAATTTTGTCCCGCAGTAGTTCTTTTACGTGACAGTGAATCTAACGACACGAAGATCACATATTTGTGCACCTTCAAATACCACCGGCTGAGATAGGATAGAACCTGCCAAGTTGGGATCAGAAGGCCAGCTTCTCAACCTCCACTATCCACTATTTGCAACTAGTTAAACAACCTGCAACGAAAGAAACCTGAGTTTAACAATCAGCGTCTTGGCCTCCTTTTGCTTCTCTTACCCTCCGTGGCCGATAGCATTACTCTTCTAAGTGACCTGTCCTTCTCCATTCGCCTCACATGACGCTACCACTACAGTTAGTTTACGCGTACAGATTCATCCGTCGCGATTATTCTTAAATCAGGTAGCCTTTATCTCCTCGACCAATAGTCTTTCACTAGAATTGGAATTAATCCCACCTAATGCAACTGAATACCGAGGAATTTTGATGATGACATTAATAATAATAATAATAATAATAATAATAATAATAATGACTTTACGTCCCAACAACTACTTTTTATGGTTTTCGTAAATGCCGATGTGCCGGAATGTAGTCAAGCAGGAGATCTTTTACGTGCCAGTAAATCTACCGACACGAGACTGAAGAAATTGAATGCCTTCAAATACCATCGGAATAAGCCAGGATCGAACCTGCCAAGTTGGGGTCAGAAGGCCAGCACCTCAAACGTCTGGGTCACTCAGCCCGACAGGGAAATCTGTAAAAACCTTAATACAAATAATAATAATAATAATAATAATAATAATAATAGTAATAATAATAATAATAGTAATAATAATAATAACATTAACTGCTCGAAATTGAGATGTCTGTTATTGCGGAAAAAATGCAGTTTTTTTCCAAATTCTTAGTGATGGGAGAGAAGATGGCTGCTCAGAAACAATCAGTAACGTGCTGAAAAATCGTGACGATACTTTGCCTAATATCAATCGAAATTTTTAATAACGAAGTCGTTCTCAGGAATCTAACACCAATTCAAATGCCTCAGGATCGTCGAAGGTCAAATAGTACCATACATTATCACATTCCCTTTAATACGACAGTGGGATATAAAAACGGAGTATATTTTCACAGTTAGATTGGATTATACATCAAATGAATGTGAGTAATCGATCCTTCTGTAACTCATGAAAATAAATATCTTGTGTAGAAAACAACTACGATATTTTGCTTTGTTTTTGTATTCTGCTAACATATTTTCATTATCCTTCGAAAAATAGTGCAACAGTACGGCCAGCAGATCTATTCTTTGTAACCTACAATAGCCAATCTCCACTCCTCTCATTATAATAAGCAGGGAAGGACCCTTAGAGACTGCAATAAAATTATTTTCTGAATTTATGCGAAGATATTATAAGTTGCATCGTAATTTAATACATGACACCTCGGGTAAAGAAATGGAGTTAGTGTTTGAATGTAGATTTGAATCAGTTGAGCATCGTTCATTTCACTTAATACTCCAAACAAAAAACTGTCCTCAAAAAATCACTCGTCACTTGATTTTATAAAGAGAGTTGATTCCCTTTTTGGCCCCTAAACTCTGGTCATCACATTCCAAAGCAATTACGAATTACCATCATAATTTTTTCCAAAGATAGCACATAAGTAATAAAGGGATATATTTGCCACCTACAAGCTAAAAGTCCAAGGACAAAGTGTGTATCAAGTATACTGAGAAATTTCACAATGTTTTTTTATATTATCGACATCAACGTATCGACGTAGTGTGCACATAATATACCATTAAACTACCAGTTTCAAAACATACAGGAATTTTGAAGTTTGGCCTTGTAAAAGTAGTCTTTAATGTGTCAGTAACTCCACTGTTACAATTTTTCACATTTAACCTCTCATAATTGCTAACCGGATGCGATTAAACGACCCTGAATATTGTTGGCAGGTGGGTAACAAACTTCGCTACACATGCAGGAGCACGCAACATGTTTAAGTCACCTGCGTAGTCGTGATCGTTGCCAATGGAGATAACATTCCTTTAACATAAAACATAAAAGTCAGCTGTCTTCCTCACAATATTATTGCATTCCGTTGTAGTGTTCAGTATCATCCTAATCTGTTGATAACTGTTATTTATCACGTGGATTGCCAAGCAGTTCCTATTTCAGCTGCATTCATATGTCTGTAGATGAATCATCCATATCAAGTCTGATAATATTATTTATTCGTGTCAGAGGTACCAATATATACAAGAAAGAGATACTGAATATGAAAAATATACATGAAAAAATTAATCGTATATAGTTATAAATGAAGCACTCGAAAAATTTGCATATGAAAGATATGAAAGACATGAAAGATCATACATAAAAATAAAAAAAGAGAAACCAAGTATTACATGAAAATATTTACACTATGTATCGTCGCTGCCGGGACAAAACCTCCTATGTGAAAAATTTTAGCTTAGAACATGGGCCAGTAAGGTTCTATCATATAAGGTGAGATATTGTGCGAATATTGTCAAGGCATTCTCGCTCTTCATAATGTATGTGCCGCGGGTCAGTATATCTCCAAAAATATTGTCACCTAGGAGGTTTTATCCCGGCAACGACGATATCAATATTTACACAAGCTGTAACCAGTATTTGGCTACATTGATGACATTGCTTCCAGCCAGTGCCAGTTCCAACCCTGTACATGAATCTGGGCTTAGACGACAGTCTAAGAGATGCCTGGAAGTTTGTTCCTCTCCAAATTCACACAATGAATCCCCACCATGCACGATGCCCCATTTCATAAGATTGTCCTTAGATCTTGCAACGCCGGTCCGCAGTCTGTTTAAGGACTTACATATACACCATCTCTCTTCGTGACAGGTGGCAACTTTTCTTCAATTTCAACACGTTCCGGATGATTTGGGTACCTTTGTTTCCATAGGTTAACCCTGGCCTTTTTTTGGGTCAGAATCAAGTGGAGCAGAAGACAGTAGAAAACTCCTCCTGGACTTCAGTCGAGTTGGTGGTGGCTGATGTTCAAGAAGGGGATGGGCTGAGATGTTGCAAACCTTTTGTCTCTCGATATTAGCGGCTACTTGACATCTAATATCAGGTGGGGCTATACCTGCAAGTGAATACAGCTTCTATGTGGGTGTTCGTTTTAAACAGCCTGTGATTAGCCTGCAGGTTTCATTCAAGGCATATCGACTTTCTTTGCGTGAGCTGATTTGTACCACATGGGTCTAGCATATTCAGCAGCAGAGTAGCAGAGTACTAGGGATATTGTCCTTACTGTCTGTGGATGGGCATCCCATCCAGAAACCTTACGCAGTAGGCAGTTTTGTGATGAAACTTTTGCCTTGAGTTTGGTGCAGTGTGTGATGAATGTCAGCGAACGATCCAGGGTGACACCAAGGTAAACTGGGGTATTGCTGTGTTCCAGCTCCATTCCTTTCCAGTTAACACGCAGCTTCCGTGAGGCTTCTTTTTTTTTAAATGAAAGGTGCACACATTAGTTTTCGATGAGTTTGGCTTGAGGTGATTTTCCTCACAATAATCTGAGAGCATCTTCAAAGCAGCAGTAAGGTTTTGTTCCACTGGCTCGAAGTTTTTACTCTGAGTTGCCAGGGCCAGAGGAAGCTCCTTGTGTGAGGTGGACGAGGTTGGTCGTTGGTATATATGTTAAATAGCATTGATGCTAGGACACTGCCTTGTGGGAGACCGTTCTTCTGTATTCTCCATCTACTCCACTGTCCTCGGAATTCAACAAAGAAACGTCGGTTCTGCAACAGCGTGGCAATAATCGATGTGAGCCTGAAATCCATAATAAGATGGTAAAACTTCCTTAGAACTATGTGTTGTACAGTGTCATTAGCTGAAGAGAGATCAACAAAAGCCACTCAACTCCACCACGCTGAAATCCGTCTTCTATGTGCTGTGTCAGATAAAGGATCTGTGTACAGCAGTTCCTTCCTGGTCTAAATCCAGCCTGCTCTGGGATTAGAAGAGGTTCGACCACTGGTGTTATACGGTACGGTTCAGAAATGAAAATGAAAACCTACAACCTGTTTTCCAGTCATTGACCGGGTCAGGGAACGGTTCAGAAATATTATTTCAAAAATGTTATATAGATGGCACAGGAGTGATATTGGTCTGAAATTATTTGGATCCGTACGCTGCTTACCAGGTTTCAGGACTTCAAACGACCTTAGTCTTCCTCCAAATTTTAGGGATTTGACATCGTCCCAGACAATTATTGAAAAGCTGTAGGATCCATTGTTTGGTAGCATTCCCAAAGTGTTGAATCTGCTCCATATACATGTCATCTAGGCCGGCTGCCTTGCCAGTTTTGCTCATTTTTATGGCACTTTCCAGCTCGTTTATGGCGAAGGGATTGGACAGACTGGATGTTTCTTGTTCGATATCTCTTTGAAATTTTGGTGTTTTTTTACTTATCTGTTTTGCCACTTATTAGGAGTTGATGAGCAATCTGGTTAGGGGTAATGTCGCTATGTAGAGGATTTTTCGTGGAGTCATTGTTCAGACGTCTAAGTAGCTTCCAAGCTTCTCTGATGTTTTTTGGCATATCTAGTTCTTCCATCAACTTAACCCAATGTTCTCTCTTTATTTCACCCGTGGACTGGATTAGTTGTTGACCAGACTGAATAGTGTCCTCACTGAAGGGATTTTCTTCGTAGAGCAGTAGGTATTGATTTAATTTATCTACTGTACTGGCGTCTAGATCCTGTATGTACTGACACCTACAGCCTCTTGGGATTGACGTACGAGAGCATTCTTGCACGGCATCGATGAATACATCATATACCCCTGGAACAGGTTCGATGTCTGCTACCATTTCATCGAAGCGCTTTGTGAATTTCAACCAGTCAGCTTTCTTAAAGTTGTACCGCCTTCTAAATGGCACAGATTGTGGATGAACTGCTGAGAAATCTTGGCACATAATGGTCCTGTGCTGTGTGTTGGGTATAGGTTCGCAGAGAAACTTCACACACTGCTGTGATATAGCATCGCTGACAAAAATGAGATCTGGATTGTATCCATGTCTCCACCGACGACTGTTGAAAGAAGCGGCAAGTTTACTGTCATGTGTTAAGGACAGTTGACTAGACTCTGACCACGTAAGCACACCTTCACCGTCTTCATTGTCTTCTCTAAATACCCACAGGCCCTACAGCTGAATCAGTAAAGTGGAAAGGAACGTTCGGTGGTTTATAGACAGATGTTATGAAACGGTTCGATAGCTTCACTGTTAAGAATTCTATATCATTGCTGTCTTTAAATTACGTTCAGCTTTGGTCTTGTGACTATAGCACTACCATAGTTTTCATGCGGTATTTCGGCTACCAAACACATTCCTAATACTCTTGGTCATCTTTGGTCCCTACTCCTGTGAGTTCCTCAAGGAACACAGAGAACACAGGAACACAGAGAACGTCACACTTGTGTGTTTAGCAAAGTCGTTGTTACAGGGTTTCCTTGTTTAATGTTATGCCTTCTATGTTAACTGACACAACTGTCAGCTTTGGTCCTGAGAAGGACCATTTGTGGGGTTTATTAACCACTGAAATTGATCTTAGTACTGATTACAAATTCTAACACTCTTTCTTGGACTTGAAATATTAACTCGCGTCTTTTTATCCGGTGAAATTGAATCAAAGTCTAGAGTTGATTTAGGAAAAGTTCAGATTCCTGAACATTAAATAACATTTGCTAGATAGAAATATAAAATAACGGTCTTTATTTTTTCAATGCTCTTTCCGTCGGACGACGTAGATATGTTTTATGGCGAGAATGGGATAGGAAAGGGCTAGGAGCGGAAAGGAAGTGACTGTGGCTTTAATTATGGTACAGTCCGATCATTTGCCTGATGTGAAAATGGGAATCCACGAACAAACATTTTCAGGCAGCCGACAGTGGGGTTCGAAGTCACTATTTCACGAATGCTAGTTCACAGCAACGTGACACAAACCACGCAACCACTCACTCGGTTTATAAAGAAAGGTAAAGGGAAACGCAAAGCTATCTCCATATGGGCCATATAGGCGCCAGGACGAGTGGAAGGCAAAGACTTCCATTATCCATAACCTAGGATAGATTGAGCAGTATGGTTAGTTCTATGTCCGGCCACCATGACCCGTTCTCCTGTATAGGAGGTTATCTCCACGCACATTTGTTCTCCCTCCCCGACTGGATCGATCAGATTCAGTTTGGGACTTCAGGATGCCCACTCCTTTCGTTGTCCGTAGTGCTCTTGCACGAATTTCCGAACGATATTAGCCTCATGAGCACTAGCGTTACCATGTCCTAATATGAAGTACCCTTTCGTGAGGAATCACGTATGGCACTAAGCTCTCGTCAATATACCGTCCAGCATTCCAGGATCCATTGCGAGTGACAGCAGATCAGTTTTCGTGTCAAGACGTATGCCTTCCCACACCATAACAGATCCAGCTCTATGACCAACGGCAGCTTGTACAGCTTTCGGATGAAACTGCAAACTGCAGTCTCCTGCCACGATGTCGTCTGACCAGTACAGGTACTGCAGCAGGTCGTCGGGATATTAAAATGGACTTTCGAAGCCGGAGTCTGACTCTTGGGTCAATGGCTCATACTCCGCAAGGCTAGTGTAGGTCCCCCTGTAGTGCTCGTGCTGCAACTTCGCGCTTTCACATGGCGCTTTTAGACGCACAAAACGATTCTGCCATGGGAATATCTTCCTTTGGCTGCCCGTGCCAGGTCATTTGCCCACACTTCCAATCTCATGAATACGTTTCCACAAATACCAAATGGTATTTTGAGCAACCCTCAGATTTCTGGAAACGTAAGCTCTACCTCTACGAGTGACCTTCTTGAGCCTGTGTAAGTATACCAGTGGCTTCAAACGAAAGCAACTGTTCGTACCATTGTCTTCCTCGGTCCACATGATCAGCCATGACTTATAAACACTCCACACAGACTAAACTTCGCACACACGCACACACTCACACTTTGCTGTGAAGCACTCATAAGTATCAACTGACACTAATCCCTCCCAAACATCCGGATGACAGTGGTGTAAGCAGGACATGTTATTGCTGTAATAACATAGTCCAATCCCCATCCCACTATGCATTCATATAATGTAGTTAGGAACTTCTAAAGACGTAATCGAATCTGTTTATGGAGCAATGTAAAATTATAATCGATTGAATATTTGATGAGACATTCGTTTCGTATATTTATATTCATTGCTTGACAATTTTGAATTACCATTGTGAGAATGAGTGCTCGCAAAAACGGGGTAACCAACATTTCCTTTTATAATGAGTTACACGCTGCCATCCATAGCGGGAAGGTCAAACTATCACTTGTGAGTTGGGTTAACGTGAGGGAATCCAGTGTGTTGATATGAAAATCTTTTAATTTTAAGCCAATTTATTGAGAAAAATTTTGTTTTTTGCAAAATAGGAATAACAGATTCTTACCCAGGGCACAAAAATATCAAGTTCCTGGTCATACATACCTTCCTTGCGACAGGTATTTTGGTTTGAGTGAAAAATGAAAAGGCCTATTTCTCGTGCTTTTCTGCTGGATGTTTGTATGAATTTAGTAAAAAAAAGCTTGAGTAAAAAGACATTTCAAGCAGTGAAAATGACACGTGAGCACTGAACATTTGCTAGACAATGTAACAAAGGGAAGAGTATGTCTAAATAAGCAAAGAGTACTAATTAGTAATATTTCAAGCATTCTATTAAAAAAGTGACCCATTTATGTATTTTTAAAATATTCATACATCATTGTTGATGAATATGTTTGTGTTGGCTGATATTAATAAAAGGTACAGTATTGGTGGTCGGCCATCACTCGCTGGTATCGAGCTGCCACAAAACTACAATGGTACTGTGACCGTTCGCAACGTCACATATAGTATTCATGATACCCAGGAGATGAAATATGCCGTTTTCCACGTCATTCTGCGGTAAAAACTGTCCAAGTTAGGATTTATCCACCCGCTCCAGGATGCGATTTGCAGTATGCCGGCTCGCGTGACCCAACTCTAGTTGTTGGTAATTAGCAGCGAGGCACTGCAGGAGCGCTGGTACTCGAAGTTTTCTCACTCCAACCACGAGCGAGATGGAAAGAGACGCATTATCACGTGACAGAGAATTTAGGTCACTAGCAGAGCTCAGGGAGTACATCCAACGTGAGAACTAACATTATACCCTATTTCCCTCATTCATTCACCACTGCCAACTCATCGAGTTCAATTGTTTTTCCCCTGATAATTATTATAAATCACGAAATATTCAACGGAGAGTCACGTCCAAACATTCATTTGAATCAGAGAATTTTACACATAATTATGAGACCGAGAAGTGTTCTACATAATTGAAAGAACGGTAGCTACACCGTAACAAGGGCTCGTCTTAATGGTTACCAGATGTTGGGTCTCAACCGTGGCAGCCAGCTCAAGGATTCCCCTGGCTCTCGTCATCATTCTCTGACAGAGACAAAAGGACGCTTTTAAGATTGTTTGAGAATCCACGAAGATATTTTAATAATATTCACTCAGTAAAAATGGGAATACGGGAGCTACAATTTGATATCCTGTTCGTCACTCTACGTTGCGTATTACCGGAGCACATTTTGAGAAGGGGGTGTGTTTTACCCCCCACTGCAAGCACCAGGTCATCTCGCCTATAGAGTAAGGAGCTGAGGAACGAACACAACCAGTTCATTTTCAGTTCAACGCCAGTTCGTTACCAGTTCGTCGTGATTTGTGTGTGAGTCTTTAATGAAGAAATCATTCTGTAATGTGAGCAGTGTAATGCAGTGATTTATTAAAGTCTGTGAATGTATGTGGAAACAACCACAATCTGAGTAAGTTGCTTGCGCGTACAGTGTGCCGTTAACAAATATAGTAGGAACGGTACGAAACCGTGATGACCGCTGTCCGTGTGTCGAAGAGGTCGTGCATCGAGCCTCATATATGCCTAAACTAATACGGCTCAATTAACATAAATAGGCACGGATTTAACTAAGTCCGTGGAGCGAGTGTACTCGATATGAATGTGAAATATAAGGAAAGGGAAAGAACGGCTCAGTGTCTGCATGATTACGGGCAGTGCCACGTTAGATCGATCCCTAACGCAGTAGAGAGATCGACTTACGTATGACTAAGTGCAGTAGAGTATGCCTGAATTATTGTTGTGTAATACGAGAGTGCTAACACATTAGTGGCCGAGCCAGTGACGTTTCTAGGTGAACCAGTGAAGCTTCAGGACTTAGAGTAGCTGTCAATAAAAAGGATAGGTGGATGAGAAGGGAATAATGTCGGGTTTCAGAGACACAACCGACGTTAGGTTGGGATGCTTGTGTCATTAAGCAGACCAAACCATATATATATAATCTGTGGTGTGTAATATAAACTAACGTATTCACATGAGATAACTCCCCTCATTTACACAAGGAGTCTACAAGAACGTCGGAGTGAACGAGGTATCTAGCTGCCTGCCGGAATTTCGCCTGGTGTAGCAGAGATCGTCTGGAACTTCGCACGAGATCAAGCCGTCATGTTCGTGACTTGCCAGTTGGTCATCAAAGGACTTCACATCGCTGATGGCATCATGAGGGCAGAGTAAATACATGGGCGTGCCCTCCTGTAATGCTGTGTTCGTGGTTTTTCGGAGGATGAGTACATTTCCAACTATTTGAAGCTTTGAAAGTCATATCCTATTGTAAATATAGAGTAAATTTGCATATAGATGTATCGTAGATCGCCAATATGCCATTTCAAAGGGATAATAATAATTTCATTTTATTTTGGTTTTTTTATGGAATACATTCATCATGGTTTGGAACAACCACATTTTACTTCCGTTTTTATAAGTGTTTTTGGTATTACATGACGTAATTCTAAGGACCTCAGATTAATTAAGTGTGAAGCGCTGTCAAGTAAAGAGGGCTTAAATATTCTGTAAAAATGACACCAGTTATCGTCTTCTCTATAGCAAATATGAGTCATCAAAGTTCTTTCATTAATTGACTTTTACTTCTTTTGCACTTCACACTGGTAGGGAGTCCTCCTAACTAGTAATTAATGCTGCTGAAACAACGGATGGAGATATGACATTGGGGTATATATCGTTGAATTATTTAGCTCGTGAGTGCGTGATGTAATTCTGACCCGTGTAGCAGGGGTTCATCATTAAATAGCATTGTATTCGAGGTACCGAGAGGAAGAACGGGGTGGCTAGGCAGGCTGTAGCCCTAATAAATATTGTGAAGTAGAAATGTAAAGTTCCCCTGGAATCTGTTATTACTATGCGCGAAGTGAATACCGTGCTACGAAGATGACGATTACGGCCGGATTTAGAGCCAATATTTAATGTGCTGCCATTGTGGCCAGGAAAGAAAGAAGTGAGATTATTTGCCGTGAAGCAATTGTATGAGAGGACCCAGTGGCCCGCTATTTGGAAGTGGGTCGTGGGCGACTCACAGCTGGGTGATTTACGAGCCCGTCAAAGGGGACGAAGTAAAGTGTTTGCTCCAATGAAAGGGAACAGAATACAAGTAGTTGGTTCACTCCTCTCGGCACAGCGATTACGTGCGTCAATTTAAATATTACCAACGTCGCATAGATTCCAATGTGCATTAAAGCAAGGATCCGTCCAGTTTCTTTCCTTGATTATTTACAGCGTGCAGGGAATTCCAGGTTAAATATACCCCGTCTCAGAAGATCCAGAGTTCATTCCAGGAGACAGTGAAAGCTTCTACTCACTGTCACCGGAAGTGCTATGATACTCGGTTTATGATGTTTGGATATTTGAGTTGCTTTATGATTGTCCACGTTGTGTAAATAATGTCGTGTTATGTGTATTGATAAAAATCCTATTGAAACGAGCGTGTGTATTATATTGCATATTCAGCAATGATCAATTTCGGGAAGTGTTGTGATACGACTTTCAAAGGTTCAGAAATGTATTCATAGAAACATACATTCACTTCAGTTCGTAGTGAACCATATCACCCGGTCACGGTTCAATTAATATACCTATTATAAGACAAATGGGATCTACAGTATATTTCATTTTATTCACCAGTTTCCATCATCCTGAAAAGTGAAGAGAGGCTGGGTAAGACTTGCATTGTGTGAATTAGGGAGTGCCACCTACGCAGGTACAGGCTAACGGTACAAGATAGGTGTGGTAGACCAACGTCTCCGAGAACGTTAAGTTCAAACTTTTGAACCAGGCTAGTTAAACAGAAAATATAGCGGTGATATGACAGAGAGCTTCGACAGCAGTGACGCAGAAGAGAGACTACCAACCTTGCGCACGGAAATATGAGAGGTCCAGGACCGATATACTGTCCTTTGTTCTACTCTTTTTATTAATCAGGAGCAATAGTTAATGCCGATCTGACCAGATGCTGCATGCTGGTAATTAAGGATTTTGATAAAATATCACCTCGATATCATGCGAATAATTTAAGCATCATGAAATTCAAACGAAAGAGCGGTTGAAGAGGCAACGGTGATACTACAAAGAAGTTTCAAACGAACCTAACGGAACTTATAGGTGAGGCGTCCCAAGCCTGATTTGAGAAGAGTACAGAGCCGCGAACCTCAGGGCAGTCTGCTGTAGCTACTTGTTGTTGTCGGTCGAAGTGATAGTCGCGCCGCGATTGTACTCTCCATTGTGTGATATCCAGTGTGCCGCGCGAACTGTCCTTATAATATAAGACAGCGTGCTTTCGTGCAACAACTCAAGATGAACATTTATATAAGCGTCATAGATATGATCCATTCAGGCAGAAATTAGACTGTGATTCGTTAATTAATTAATAAACTGTGACATTAATTAACAGAGTGTTAGGAGCTCATCCGAGAAACAGTGATAGGTGGAGACATAAAGGAAGCCGTGTTAAAGGGAATTCAAGTGCGGTTTGCGCATAAATTATTGCCTTCATAAACTAAACTATAATCAAATGTCTCTAATTAACGTGAGCACTACGAGTGATAGCCAGTCCATTATGTCAGACCGAGTATAACAATCTCGTAAAGATCAGTGCGCAATAGGCAAATTATATCACTGTGTTCATGTTCCAGTCAGCTGTACCTGTTATCTATGTTCAAGAAAGAAGAACTTCCTGGGTTAGTGCAAGAAAGAAAACCCAGAACATGAACCAGATCGTAACATTCCAGACCAGACGTCTCCAGCAATATGATGGGCTAAGCGAGACACGAGTCCCGGCTATTGAGCTGGAAGTGATGGTGCAGAAGTTGGTTGAGTTTTATCCACACTTTTTTGCATGATAAATAAGATCATTCGGATTGTGCCCTATCTTGTATTAAGTTAGTTTGTAAATATGCATGATTAGTTTGTTTTACTTTGGTGCCTTACGCATAATATGATTTTCTTCATCAATTAATTAGTACTTGGGGCTGACAATCCATTTCTTAATATTATACTTAGTTTTGTTTATCATTGGTTAAAGGGAACGATAGTCTAGTCAGTTATCGTGTTTGTTATAAATATTCCTATGGCACCGTGTTGCTGGTGCAAGATTATACCGAAGTCATGATCATTTTAAGGTGTGGAGGTGCTATGACCTCAGATCTTGTGCAGGGAATGAAGCCAGAACAAGAGATAGTTAAAGATTAGGAAGGGTTGTGTTGCATGCTTTTACAGTTGGTACTTCGAGCAGAGTGTATTGAACTGTTTAACACCGTTGTAGCAAGATCTTCCATACGATTAAGCGAGGAAACTAACCGTAGCTAGGGATATGAGATGTGATTGGTAGTGACATATTAGATGGCCAGGGTGCGCCATGTTATATTTGCACTGCCGTGGAGATACGGATATTGAGTTGCGTGGCAACGAGGTGAAAAGCCGTGATATGGCCAAGTTGTGAACCGGCATACTGTTGTTGTGAAAGCCGAGAGCGCTGATAGAGATTTTGTGTTGGCCGTGAGTGCTAATAAGACATAAAATAAGGAGCCCAGAAGATGGCTGATATTTCCGGAATGGATAATTTCCGAGGAATATTTCTTTATTGTAATTTGCTTCTGCCTGTGAGCAGGAAGTCGAGGTTATTTGGCAGCCATGAAAGGTGGTTTGTTCGGGAATAAAGTGCAAGGTGCGACCAGATGAACCCAGGCAGGTCCCGTTAACTTATCCCAAAGCAGAGGGGAGGTTCTGACAGCTGATCGCTTTCACTTTCGCCATTCATTTACGCTCTCCAGCTGAGACCTTGTTTTGGTTACTACAGAGACACACCGAGGGGGCGTGCCCGCATACAGTCGGGCATCCTGGAGGATGACTGAGGAACGCGCCAATTGTTATTTAAGTGTATATTTACATGTGTGTTCTTTTCAGATATTTGTGATGTTGAAGTGTATGTTTTGTTTTGTGATGTTGTCATAGTGTGTGTTCAGCGTTGTGTTAACTTATGGGAAACAGTACGGGCTGTTTTGCCGGGGTGGAAGTTCTGACTTCTCATTTGCATACGGGCGGTCCGTATTTAGCTTCTGTGTTATTGTGGAGTTAGTGCTGTCAGTCCCAAGACTGCATTGCATATTCATGTTTATCGATGTGATTCGGTTTTTATTCATGTAAATATTTGGGCGTTACAATACGAATGGTATCTTGTTTGCGTGCGTTTTGTTGTATAACTTTCTTAAGGCTTTACGCCACTTGCGGATCGAATTCAACTAGCATAAATCTGAACAGGCATATTGAGTCAGCTGATTCACCACTTGTAAAGACTGTCACTTTGAGTCTTATACTCACATCGAAGGGTCACGCTTCATGATACCGTGTTATATTTTGCGCATATTCTTGTAAAGTTTGTACGTTGACGTAATTTTTCTCTTGCATTTTCATAATTAAAGTTTTTGTGTGATCCTTAAACCCAAGTTTCTCATTTAAATACTATGTATTTCTTAGACCTGTCCTATTTGGTGTGTATATTTGCCTTTAATAGAATTTTGAACCCATTTTCTTTTTTTTTCGGACGAACCACGCGTCTCTCCGTTGAGCTAGGCCTTAGGCACAAGGACAGGATCGGGTACAATAGGATAGCGTAACTTGATATAATTTAAATATATTAATTCCCAACAGGTAAACAGAATTATATCAGGGTATGCCCATACTAATTAAATGTGCGCGCAAAGTGATAAGTGTAAATAATTCGAGGGGAAACGCCTCTCTAAGTTTGAAATAGTGTAAATAATTCAAGAGGAAAGGTATCGTTGAATTTGAAATAATTTAACGTCGAATGAGGTGTAGAGAGAGAGTAACGAACACTCACGACGTCAAGATCAATCTAAATAATATTTGTAAAGTGCATTGTATGGCATATCCATGTTAATAAGATGTGTTTCACTAGTATAGTAAAATTGTTATACAAGATATTGTTTCTCTTCTCATTAGTAATGAACTAGTGTTCCTCTCGTAATTAATATTCCCCTACTATAGAGATTATTAGAAGATTATAGCCCCATCGTTCGCTCCAGTCAGACCCGAAACGTTATACCGACTCAGCTAGCGAATCGTTCTAGTAGGGGAAGGTGAGACTTCGATAACCGGGCTGAGTTCGAAGCTCATCGGACGTGCTCCATTCTAATATCATATTCATGAACCACGGTAACTTGTTCATGTACTGAAGCCTTGGACAGGTACAGTACAAATCCAGCAAAGATTAAGCACTTGCTTGAACTACTTGAATATGTCGCTCCAAATATTACAGAGAAATGGCAGTTGACAATAGCCAAGATGTTGCTGACCCACTGAACCCATAATTCTACCTTGATAAAAATTTCAACTACAAGATGGAGTGCAACCATATTTTTACTGCAAGCTCATCTCGTGTGGGGAGCGAGCCACCAAACATTCGAATGAGGTCGGAACCTTTCGGAAGACCTCGGGGTAATTAATAATTAAATTCTGGATAATAACCCTCATTGCGAGATATTTCGGCCCTGTCATTAACAAAGAAGTAAGTAAGAATTTTGGGAAATAAATGATGAAAGTCCACAGAGTGGAAATGTATTTAATTAGGCCTGTAGAGAAGTTGGCATCCATACTGGCAGAGTAGTGACAGGTCTCAAGGATATGCTGTCAAAATGCGCGGGAATTCTCCTGCAGGAAATTAATTATGCCTAATTACCCCCTTAATATAACAGAAACAATTAGCAAATAACAGCATCATGACTGGAAAAATAGGTGGAATTTCTGGAATGAGTCCCGAAAAAATCGGCCCAATGGTCATCAATTGGAATGATTGCACCACAGTAGATAACGCCAAGCAGAGCGTCCCTAGAAAGGACTTAAATACCCCCTCCTCAACCAGGAGCGTCAGTCGTCATTCTGTGTTCCGAGAAGGTGAACCTACGTCAGGGAACATTAAGAAGAAGACTTAAAGTGGGCGAAATAGAATTGTAGAATCGCTAAAGCCAGTTGGCTAGAGGGATGAATATTTTACCAAGTAGTAAATGGTGAATATCGTGATGGTAGTGATTACTGTTTCCAGTGATATTACGAAATATCAAACGAGAGTTGAGTTTATTTTTAATTAGCGACCTTCACTGCATGTGTTTAGATTGTATTGTATGTTGCTTAAGTTCGATTTCACGTTTTATTGTAGGAAATGGACACAGTAACATTTCAATGTTCGAGTTCATTTTCTTGTAGTGAATTTCACTTCATTTGTTAGAGTTTCAACGAGAATCAGATTTAAATATCCGTACATTGTGTTAAAAGTTTCGTCGGGATTCGGGGATGTTCCAATACCCGATAGGCTAGTAGACTGGTGGATAACCTTCATTAAATGTAAACCTGGAATTCTACTTGTTGAATGTCAGATTTTCCACGGATCGTGTGGATTAACTCTCAGTTATCGTTTGGATCAATGGTGCACGATTTTCACGAGATGACGATACATAGTGGAGTTTTATGTTTAGATATCATAACGTTGGCGTCTGGCTCCATGGCTAAATGGTTAGCGCGCTGGTCTTTGGTCACAGGGGTCCCGGGTTCGATTCCCGGCAGGGTCGGGAATTTTAACCATCATTGGTTAATTTCACTGGCACTGGGGCTGGGTGTATGTGTCGTCTTCATCATCATTTCATCCTCATCACGACGCGCAGGTCACCTACGGGTGTCAAATCGAAAGACCTGCACCTGGCGAGCCGAACATGTCCTCGGACACTCCCGGCACTAAAAGCCATACGCCATTTCATTTCATAACGTTGGCTCAACGATAGATTTAGGATGTAGGTGTATTATATAACTTACGGATGAGTAGACACAGTAACGCTGACTCAACGACAGGACTCGACTTGAACGATGTTAGTGTTTGCAGTAGTGGATACGAATGTGAAAGATATTAGCAGGTAGGCCCTACTATTCAGGCCATGTTTCGGTATACTTCTTACTAACCAGAAGGTACTCCCATAATAGTAGTTTCATCAGTAGTGGCACGAATGTAAGGGTTGTCCCACGTGGAAACCGGGCTAATGGAGACTGATCATTAGTTGCGCGTGTTCAAGTTGGATGAACTTTTGTTCATATTTATTTAATTTTCTTTACTTCAAGATTTATTGTTCGGGTATCCGGTATATTATGATAGTGCAGTGTGTTGACATTTGGTTGATTTTTGGAGGATTTTCACGACGAATGCGATTTCGATTCGTCAGCTGTTAAAATATTTTATTTTCATTTTCATTATTCACATTATGTATGTAAGACGTTGATCTACCGATCACTTGTACCTTAGTTTAATGGGACAAGTGTAGGTAGACCGACTTGTAATTGTAGTCGTAGTTATAGAAAATTGGAAATATTACCTTTTATTTGTCATATTGTGGACTTGTAATTTAACAAATTTAACGATATAATTGTTTCATAACCTGCAAGTTGGTTTAGTAAGAATATTTTCAGGTGACTTACACTTTTCTATAACTTCAATGTTTGAGATTTCTTCTAAATGCAAAATGAATTAATGTTTTGCTGCATTTCGCAGTTTTGTTTCTTCAGGACGACGTAGTATAAGATTCCCCTCTGATCAAGTGTTGGCGGTTCATTCTGAACATATGTTTGGGGTGATGTATGTGTCAGTATCGGGATTCCTCTGTAACGTAAGGGTGTCACGAAATGACGATACATGGTGGAGTTTTATTTTTGATTTTGGCAATTGCTGTTAACTTGTAATGAACTCCATGCTTTCAAGTAACCTCTCGCAACCTATCCAAAGCAGCTGATAGTCGATTTGGTTCGATTACGAGTTCATTCGGGGGATGTTCCAATACCCGATAGGCTAGTAGACTGGTGGATAACCTTCATTAAATGTAAATCTGGAATTCTACTTGTTGAATGTCAGATTTTCCACGGATCGTGTGGATTAACTCTCAGATATCGTTTGGATCAATGGTGCCCGATTTTCAGGTTTTATTATCGTTTTCTGGTTTTTGCTGTCCACGAATTTTACACTACGTTTTCATTCTTTGAAAGACAATAATAAATATTTCAATAAAACTTAACCACTCACGTTATGCATGGTGACTGCGCTAAAACATGTGTAAATGTTAAGTGACTGATCTAATTAATAAATTATCGTTATCCACATTAATAATAATAATAATAATAATAATAATAATAATAATAATAATAATAATAATAATAATAATCATTTCGTGTGGCTATATCTATCTGAGTGCAGCCCTTGTAAGGCAGACCCTCCGATGAGGGTGGGCGGCATCTGCCATGTGAGGTAACTGCGTGTAATTGTGGTGGAGGATGGTGTTATGTGTGGTGTGTGAGTTGCAGGGATGTTGGGGACAGCACAAACACCCAGCCCCCGGGCCATTGGAATTAACCAATTTCAATTAACCCGGCAATCGAACCCGGGACTCTCTGAACCGAAGGCCAGTACGCTGACCAGTCAGCCAACGAGTCGGACGTTATTTACATTGAATACATATTTTAGTAAGCACAGTTTTGCTCCTCATTTGAAGTAGCTATGCTCTCCTCTGAACCCTATTGTTTGATCGATAATAATTTCGTGTGGCTATTTCTAGCCGAGTGCAGCCCTTGTAAGGCAGACCCTCCGACGAGGGTGGGCGGCATCTGCCATGTGTAGGTAACTGCGTGTTATTGTGGTGGAGGATAGTGTTATGTGTGGTGTGTGAGTTGCAGGGATGTTGGGGACAGCACAAACACCCAGCCTCCGGGCCATTGGAATTAACCAATTAAGGTTAAAATCCCCGACCCGGCCGGGAATCGAACCCGGGACCCTCTGAACCGAAGGCCAGTACGCTGACCATTCAGCTAACGTGTCGGACGTTTGGTCGATGAAGTGACAGAAAGAAACTCGCAACAACCCCAAGATCCAAGAGTACGATATTGCTTTACCGAAGCAGCCAGGCAGACGACCAGCGATGGAATAAGTTCAAGGGTTCACCATATGTCCCATGTGATGGACGATTGCCCCATGAGGGAAAGTCATGTCCCATGTGACCCATATGACTGACGATTATCCAGTGAGGGAAAATAATGTCATATTCCAAAATAATGTAGCAGCACCTTTATATATAGCCTACTGTATATAAAACGTTTCCTTGTATTGTATTATCAGAAATAACAAATCTAGGGTAAACTTCTATCTATAGCAAGGACAATGCAAAAGGGCATTTCTCTTCAATTTTTGTTAATCCTGATTTTCCAAACACATTTTATTTTTAAAACATTAGTATTATATGGTACTAATAATTTAAAGGTACAACATTCAGGTAAAATAATGAAAAAATACGTATATTTTGGTACACATTTCTTTCTTGCCTATTGCAGAAGTTGCTTAATCTCTGTTCTGACAAAATGATGCTTAGCCCGTTTTTGTGAGCATCCATTCGCCAGTGAGACAGAGATAGGCTGATTTGCTTCTGTCGTTATTGGTGACGTTGTCATTTCTAGAGGTAAGATTGCTTCAGTCATCCTTCAACTATTATAATAATTACAAGATATCTAATTATATTGCAGTATAAGGTGAATTAAACCTCAATCAATCAATCAATCAATCAATCAATCAATCAATCAATCAATCAATCAATCAATCAATCAATCAATCAATCAATCAATCAATCAATCAACCAATCAATCAATCAATCAATCACTACTGATCTACATTTATGGCAGTCGCTCAGGTGGCAGATTCCCTATCTGTTGTTTTCCTAGCCTTTTCTTGAATGATTTCAAAAAAAATTGGAAATTTATTGAACATCTCCCTTGGTAAGTTATTCCAATACCTAACTCCCCTTCCTATAAACGAATATTTGACCCAATTTGTCCTCTTGAATTCCAACTTTATCTTCATACTGTGATCTTTCCTACTTTTAAAGACATCGCTCAAACTTATTCGTCTCCTAATGTCATTCCACGCCATCTCTCCACTTACAGCTCGGAACATATCACTTAGACGAGCAGCTCAGTAGGTGTAAACCCCGGGTTCTGGACCATGCCAGATCATACCCCGCCGCACCGGCTCTGGACCAACATCAACTTTTAACCATTCACACAGAATTTTGTATAACTTTTCTCAGAATTCCATACCTTTTTTCCCCCAAAAATCACCCATTTTTAGAGAAAAATATCAATATTAATTTTTTTTTGCTACTTGCTTTACGTCGCACCGACACAGATATGTCTTATGGCGACGATGGGATAGGAAAGGCCTAGGAAGTGGAAGGAAGCGGCCGTGTCCTTAATTAAGGTACAGCCCCAGCATTTGCCTGGTGTGAAAATGGGAAACCACGGAAAACCATCTTCAGGGCTGCCGACAGTGGGGCTCGAACCCACGATCTCCCGATTACTGGATACTGGCCGCACTTAAGCGACTGCAGCTATCGAGCTCGGTAATATTAATATTTCTATCAAATAAAAAGCATCAAAAATGTTAGTACAAATAATACAAAAATTACCTATCTAGTAAAAAATTACAAAAGTTAATATTTCTATAAAATAAAAAAATAAAATGCAAATCAGTTTTTTCCAAAGGTAGTTGAAACGTTGGTATATGATTGCATAGTGCTGTGCTTTTCTTACCTATATGAAAGCATAGCAATGTGCTTTTCTTACCTATATGACTCATTTGTGCAGATAAAAATTCTATTCAGTTTATTTTATAGTGACCCCAAGGTAATGTATTAATTCCATTTTCTAGTACATATCTTTTACCATCATCAGGACTAAAACTACTTTGTTACATTCATATAGGTAAGAAAAACACCTTACTTTACTTTCAACTATCCCAGTTTCAACTACCTCTATTTTTGCAGGTTTCTTAATAATTCTAATGCAAACAAGTTAATAAAAATTTCTAAAAGTATTCCATCTATTTTTCTCCGTAATAAATTTATAAATTCATGTATACATTTTATTAACAAAACTATTTATTAACTGATATTACCTCAATATAGTCCGCCTCCGTAGCGTAACGGTTAGCGTTATTAGCTCCCGTCCTTGGAAGCCCGGGATCGATTCCCGGTACTGCCAGAAATTTAAGAATGGCAGGAGGGCTGGTATGTGGTTGAAATGGTACACGCAGCTCACCTCCAATGGTGGTGTGCCTGAAAAGAGCTGCACCACCTCAGGATGAGGACACGAGTTCACTTCATTTATTATTATTATTATTATTATTATTACCTAAATATACAGCTCCTAGAAGTTCCCATGTTGAAATACATATAACTAAAGATAACATAGAAGATAAATTATGGTTATTATTCTTTACTTATTTAGATTATAATGTTTACCAAATCTATGATAAAGAAGAAGTGAGAGGTTTAGTTCCTTGGTATCCGAGTGGAAAACATTGTATTAAAAATTACATTACGATGGTTTTCTTTTATAACCTCGTATGTCTGAATTCGTCCGCCTCTGTGGTGTAGTGGTTAGCGTGATTAGCTGCCACCCCCGGAGGTCCGGGTTCTATTCCCGGCTCTGCCACGAAATTTGAAAAGTGGTACGAGGGCTGGAACGGGGTCCACTCAGCCTCGTGAGGTCAACTGAGTAGAGGTGGGTTCGATTACCACCTCAGCCATCCTGGAAGTGGTTTTCCGTGGTTTCCCACTTCTCCTCCAGGCGAATGCCGGGATGGTACCTAACTTAAGGCCACGGCCGCTTCCTTCCCTCCTCCTTGCCTACCCCTTCCAATCGTCCCATCCCTCCACAAGGCCCCTGTTCAGCTTAGCAGGTGAGGCTGCCTGGGCGAGGTACTGGTCATTCTCCCCAGTTGTATCCCCGACCAAAAGTTTGACGCTCCAGGACACTGCCCTTGAGGCGGTAGAGGTGGGATCCCTCGCCGAGTCCGAGGGAAAAGCCGAACCTGGAGGGTAAACAGATGATGATGATGATGATGATGATGTCTGAATTCTCTTCCTACTAATTATATTCCTTAAGACTGGTCACGCCTCCCAGCCACATATTTATATGCAGTCCATCAGAATAATTTTCGTTGTGTTCATTTTCCGATGCCGATGTTAAAGGAAAAAAGGAAAAATACCGTATTGTAGTGTTGTTGTTTGCATGGATAAGTTACGCACTCCTACAGTATAGAGTATTTAAGGTTCATTTTTCTTTACACATCGGCATAGAAAAATGAACACAACGAAAATTATTCTGATGGACTTCATATAAATATGTGGCTGAGAGGCGTGGCCAGTCTTAAGGAATATAATGGGTAGAAAGAGCATCGGGACATACGAGGTTTTAAAAGAAAGCCATCGATAAGGTCTTTACATAGGCTTGCTACATATTATTCAAAAGGGCTTTTAAACTATTTTAAAGAAAACAATATAACTATTTCAGAATTCGAAGTTGTAAAAATCTAAACGAAAAATACTAACATTTCTTTATTTTTATTTGAAGTTGCTTTTATTTTAACTTTAATCTTATAATTTAAATCTATTTTTCTATCCTGCATTTCTTTCTCTAACCAATAATCAGATACATAACAACTTTCTATATTTTCGAATTTAATTATATCCCTTTCTTTGCCTCTATAATCTATTTTAGATAAACTAGGTATAATTAATTCTTTTCCTTCTTCTAAACTTTCTAATCTTTTACACTCAGTTACTTTTACTTTTCCTACTATTTCCCCCCATTCTTGCGTCCTTGTTCTTTTATTTCTTTGCTATACAAATTATTTTCTTTATTTTCGAGTGCGTCTTCTATATTAGGATAAGAATTTCCATTATAATATTTAGTACCGCTTACTTTTATTTCCATAAAAGGTTTTTCGGCTGGGAAATATTGCCGTTGCCGGGACGAAATCTCCTATGTGTTAATATGTTTGGAGATATACTGACCCGCAGCACATACATTATGGAGAGCGAGAATGCCTTGACAACTGTCACACAATATTGCACCTTAGATGACAGAACCTTACCGGCCAAAGTTCTAAGCTAAAATATTTCGCATAGGAGGTTTCGTCCCGGCAACGACGATATTCTTTCTATCCCATTATAAGAGATAAAAACAAATCCACCTTTTTTAATCTTCTCTGTTTTTACTTATATTTATTAGTTTATTTTTAAGTTCACCTTTAATAAAATAAACAGATATAAATTCATCTTTTTCGCATAATGTTCCAACATATGGAAACTTATTTTTATTATTCATTACAAAAGCAATATACACTGACTGAGCAAATGCCATGGGATAGCGGAGCGCTGATGCGCAGGAGTGTTGTCTGCGCACCACACGCTCCCTGTGCCAGCGGCAGTTGTATAGGAGACCTTGTGAGCAGTGGCTGTGCATGTGACAGGTGTAACATGGAACGTCGTCGTGATCTGACACCGTTCGAACGGGGTATGATGGTCGGTGCCCGACGGATGGGAATTGCGATTTCGGAAGTGGTGCGGGAATTCGGCTTCACAAGATCAACCGTGTCCAGGGTGTATCGTGAATGGTTGAATGGTTGTTATTCCATTCTCTTTAGCTAAAGGGGAACAAAACGTTCCTCTTAATCTTTTATCTGGGCATTTAAAAAAATCTATTATATGGTTTTCAAGCTGTTTGTTAACTCCTGGGCTTGTTAATTGGAAAATTCATTTATTGTATATTTTTACTCTAGAATTAGAATTTAACCAAGTTAGAAAATCTTTACCAACATAATTGTTATTAATAATTATTGTATTACAATCTTCTTTATATTCTACTTGCTTTCGAAAATTAAATTATTTCTTAAATATTTGCTCATTTCTTCTTTGTTAAAATTACCTCGAAAATCTTGTGCTATATCTAAATCTAAGAGATAATAATGTCCTTTTTAAGTTCTTTTAAAATATCTATTAATTCTTTTAATAGTGTATCGAGTTTAACATCGGCCAATTCTATTTTATATCGTCGCTTCACCGGTAAAAGGTTGTAATCCACAAAGCTCTTCCTATCGATTATTCTCCTTAAGACTGGCCACGCCTCCCAGCCACATATGGATATGCAGCCCATCAGAACAATGTCCGTTGTGTTCGTTTTCCTATGCCGCCGAGTAACCGAAAATGAACCTAACATGCATTATACAATAGGAGTGCGTAAATACGTAATGCAAGCATACATTCGTATAGTACGGTACAGTAAGGTTAATTTTCCTTTACACATGGGCATAGGAAAATGAACACAAGAAAATTTGTTCTCATGGACTGCATAACCATATGTGTCTGGGAGGCGTGACCAGTCTTAAGGAGAATAATCGATAGGAAGAACTTTATGGATTACAACCTTTTACCGGTGAAGCGACGATATAGAATAGTGACAGGATTCGAGTATTTTAGCTTAATCATTCCTATATCTTAATTAACAATTTGTTCAACGCCTTTAACTGTTTGTACATCAGAATCTAATATATACGGTATTTTTGCTGTAACTCAATGCCCTGCTAAATTAAATTTAGAAAATCTAGATCTTAAAATACTATTAAAATCGCCGCATGCTTCCTTTTTTACAAGAAATTTCCTATTTTTCATTTCCCCTTCGCAATCTGCAAAATCTGATTTTTACAACAACCATAATATTATCGGAAAAGGGTTCTGTAATTGGTTTAAATTCTTGTAATGTTTGTTCTCCATTTGCGTAATTAATATCTCACATATTTGTAATAAGACTGTTATTATTTAAAATTTCTGTTAGTAGCCAGGTAATTGAAAAATGCTACGAGAGGAATAGGCAGTTGTGTTTATGTTTCATAGATCTAGAGAAGGCATATGACAGGGTACCGAGGGAAAATATGTTCGCCTTACTGGGGGACTATGGAATTAAAGGCAGATTATTAAAATCAATCAAAGGCATTTATGTTGACAATTGGGCTTCAGTGAGAATTGATGGTAGAATGAGTTCTTGGTTCAGGGTACTTACAGGGGTTAGACAAGGCTGTAACCTTTCACCTTTGCTGTTCGTAGTTTACATGGATCATCTGCTGAAAGGTATAAAATGGCGGGGAGGGATTCCGTTAGGTGGAAATGTAGTAAGTAGTCTGGCCTATGCTGACTACTTGGTCTTAATGGCAGACTGTGCCGAAAGGCTGCAGTCTAATATCTTGGAACTTGAAAATAGGTGCAATGAGTATGGTATGAAAATTAGCCTCTCGAAGACTAAATTGATGTTAGTAGGTAAGTAATCCAAGAGAATTGAATGTGAGATTGGTGATACAAAGCTAGTACAGGTAGATAATTTCAAGTATTTAGGATGTGTGTTCTCCAAGGATGATAATATAGTAAGTGAGATTGAATCAAGGTGCAGTAAAGCTAATGCAGTGAGCTCGCATTTGCGATCAACAGTATTCTGTAAGAAGGAAGTTGCTCCCGAACGAAATTATCTTTACATCGGTCTGTTTTCAGACCAACTTTGTTTTACGGGAGCGAAATCTGGGTGGACTCAGGATATCTTATTCATAAGTTAGAAGTAACAGACATGAAAGTAGCAAGAATGATTGCTGATACAAACAGGTGAGAACAATGGCAGGATAGTGCTCGGAATGAGGAGATAAAGGCTAATTTAGGAATGAACTCGATGGATGAAACTGTGCGCATAAACCGGCTTCGGTGGTGGGGTCATGTGAGACGAATGGAGGAGGATAGGTTACCTAGGAGAATATTGGACTCTGCTATGGAGGGTAAGAGAAGTAGAGGTAGACCAAGACGACAATGGTTAGACTCGGTTTCTAACGATTTAAAGATAAGAGGTATAGTACTAAATGAGGCCACAACACTAGTTGCAAATCGAGGATTGTGGCGACGTTTAGTAAATTCACAGAAGCTTGCAGACTGAACGCTGAAAGGTATAACAGTCTATAATGATAATGTATGTATGTATGTATGTATGTATGTATGTATGTATGTATGTATGTATGTAGCCATAATCCAAATCTTTCGTTGGTTGTTTTTTTATTGCCTAATAACTCTGTATTAGAATATTTATTTGTTGCAGTAGAATTTCTGTTTTCAACTCCCATTTATGAAGGAAATGGGGTATGGCTTTTAGTGCTGGGAGTGTCCGAGGACAAGTTCGGCTCGCCAGGTGCAGGTCTTTTGATTTGACACCCGAAGGCGACGTGCGCGTCGAGATGAGGATGAAATGATGATGAAGACGACACCTACAGCCAGCCCCCGTGCCCGCGAAATTAACCAATGATGGTTGAAATTCCCGACCCTGCCGGGAATCGAAGCCGGGGCCCCAGTGCCCAAAGGCCAGCATGCTAATCATTTAGCCATTGAGCCGGATATTTATTACGGAGAAAAAGTAGTTGGAATATTTTTAGAAATTTTTATTAACTTGTTTGCTTTAGAATTTTTAAGACACCTGAAAAATTAGAGGTAGCTGAAATTGGGGCAGTCGAAAGTAAATTCAGGTGCTTTCCTTACCTATATGAATGTAATAAAATAGTTCTATGTCCTGATGATGATAAAGGATATATATTAGAAAATGGAATTGATACATTACCTCGGGGTCGTTATAAAATAAGAGAAATTGAATAGAATTTGTATCCATATAAATGAGTCATATAGGCCTAGGTAAGAAAAGCACCTTATATGCTTTCATATGGGTAAGAAAAACACTGCACTATGCTATCAAATACCAAGGTTTCAACTACCTTTGGGAAAAACTGATTTGTATTTTATTAATTTTATAAAAATATTAACTTTTGTGACTTTTTACTAAAATATGTATTTTTTATTATTTTTACTAAAATGTTTGATGATTTTATAGAAATATTAATAGTCATATTTTGCCCTAAAATGGGTGATATTTTTAGGGGGGGTGGAGATATGAAATTCTGAGAAAAATACGCAAAATTATGTGTGAATTGTCAAAAGTTGATGTTGGTCCAGCGCCAGCGCGGCGGGGTATGATCTGGCCTGGTCCAGAACCCGGGGTTTACACCTACACTGCTCGTCGTCTTTCTCCCAAGTCTTCCCAGCCCAAATTTTGCAACTTTTTGTAACGCTACTCTTTTGTCGTAAATCACCCACAACAAATCGAGCTGCTTTGGATTTTTTCCAGTACTTGAATCAAGTGATCCTGGTGATGTTCCCATACCCTGGAACCATACTCTGTTTGGGGGTCTTACAAGAGACTTGTATGCCCTCTTCTTTACTTTATTATACTACAACCCCTAAACACCCTCATAACCACGTGCAGAGATCTGAACCCTTTATTTACAATCCCATTTATGTGATAACCCCAATGAAGATCTTTCCTTCTATAAACATCTAGGTACTTACAATGATCCCCATAAGCAAATTTCACCCCCATCAACACAGTAATTAAAACTGAGAGGACATTTAGTATTTGTGAAACTCACAACCTGACATTTAACTCCGCTTATAACCGTACCATTGCCCGCTGTTCATCTCACAACATTATCGAGGTCATTTTGCAGTTGCTCACAATGTTGTAACTTATTTATTACTCTGTACAGAATAATATCATCCGAAAAATGCCTCATCTGTGATTCCACTTCTTTACTCATATCATTTATATACATAATAAAATATAAAGCTCCCATAAAACTGCCTTGAGGAATTCCCCTTTTAATTATTACAGGGTCAGATAAAGCTTCGCCTCCTCTAATTCTCTGAGATCTAGAAATATAACAACCCACTCAGTCACTCTTTTGTCTAGTCCAATTGCACTCATTTTTGCCAGTAGTATCCCATGATCCACCCTATGAAATGCCTTACACAGGCCAATCTCTATACAGTTCATTTGACCTCCTGATTCCAAGATATCTGTATATCTTGCTGGAATCCTACAAGTTGAGCTTCAGTGGAATAACCATTTCTAACCCCGAATTGCCTTCTGTCGAACCAGTTACTAATTTCGCAAACATGTCCAATATAATCAGAAAGAATTCTTCCCCAAAGCTTACATGCAATGCATGTCAAACTGACTGGCCTGTAACTTTCAGCGTTTTGTCTATCACCCTTTCCTATGTTCACAGGGGCTACTGTACAGCTCTCCATTCATTTGGTATAGCTCCTTCATGCAAATAATAATCAAATAAGTACTCCAGATAGGGTACTATACCCAAACGCATTATCTTTAGTATATCCCCAGAAATGTTATCAATTCCAGCCGTTCTTGACCTACAACACTCGTTCTTAACTTTCCTGGCGGGAAATCATACCGATGTTCACCTAGACACGTCAGTACATAATAATAGGATGTAGTGAAATAAAGTAGTACATTAAATATACTAGACAGCGATTCAATTATTAAAGGTATAGGCCTGTGTTTCAATTAACTTCAATGTGAGAGGAAAGGTAGTGTAAATTTCTTTTCTTTTTACGTCGCACCGACACAGATAGGTCTTATGGCGAAGATGGGATAGGAAAGGCCTAGGAATTGGAAGGAAGCGGCCGTGGCCTTAATTAAGGTACAGCCCCAGCATTTTCCTGGTGTGAAAATGGGAAACCACGGAAAACCATCTTCAGGGCTGCCTACAGTGGGGCTCGAACCCACTATCTCCCGATTACTGGATACTGGCCGCATTTAAGCGACTGCAGAGTGTAAATTTCAAATGTGCCGACTTGTTAAACATTCTTTGGAAGGCAGGATTGTGCAATAAAGTTAGATGTTACAAAATATTTTCAAGGTTAGTACAACCATTAGAGTAGAATGCAATAATGATGTTAGTACACTACAGCAGCTTTTGATTACCTGAGAAGTAAACAAATACCGTAGGTGATTAATTAAACATTTGAAGAAAAATGATTTTAAGTCTGATTCTTACCTTTTCCGGCAAAAGTGTTGGATCTCAGCTCGTTCTTGCTAAGGAACTTGTCTACATTCATGACTTCTTCACGATGACTTTAAAAATTACTTCTGTCATCCGCGTGTCCACGGATTGAATTTCCTTGTATTGCACTTAAAATAATGTAGAGATTGATTTGATGAGGCAAGCGCGATTTTCTTCCATTTGCTGACATTTTCATTTGTGAGCTGACAGCTAATATTATGCTTTTGTTTTGAAGCAGCAACTTTAACTACTGATTCCCTGTGGCAGGCCGAATTTTCATTATTTTTCAGATTTTCAGCTCCTTTTCTTCCAGTTGGGGAAACCTAACTATGAAAGTTATTTTCATTTTATGAGAAAATTTATGATGTTGCGAAGTGCAAGATGGCTGAAAATTATGTAACATTTACAAGTATTTTTGAGTAGAGCTACTGCACTGCCAAAATTTAAAATAAAACCGCAGCACTGCTACGGTGTTAATCAAACAACTCAATAAATGATCACTAACATGCAGTGTGCTGCTTAATGTACAAATAGAGTAATGATCGCACTAAAATTCAAGTTTTGTAGTAAGTCAAGGATAATTCATTAAATAAATAAATAGCATTAGTGTTAATAGGTGTTAACTAAACTAGACCTTTACCGTATTTACTTGTACATATGTTAAGAAGACTTTATTAAATAAATTATTTATAATAAGTTACAATTGACCGACTCGACTGCAACACTTCATAGATTTGAACTGTAAAGTGAGGCCATCTGCGCTTTGCATCATGATGGACGAACGATAATCTTTTAAAGAAAATTGTGGCGGGTCAGCCGCCTGCAATGTGATTTTTTCGCCTTATTTGATACATTTATCCGTTTTAGGTCAACTCAAGAATATATAATTAGATTTTGTGTTTGTTTGTTTGTTTGTTGGTTCGTTCGTTTGTTTGTTTGTTTGTTTGCTTGTTTGATTACCTGTTTGTTCCTCCATACCGGGTAAACGGCTGAATATATCTCGACCAAACTTCATATTTAGAATCTACTATTCCAGGAGCAGGTTTTGATATGCATATCGTTTAAAAATAACAGAATTTTCTGCGGGTTTGTAGGAAGACCGGAAGTGTTTTCTCAATTGTCTTTTACACTATTTATTATATCGATGGTTCTCTTTTAAAACCTCGTATATCCTGATGCTCTTTCTCCCCAATTATATTCCTTAAGGCTGGCCACGCCTCTCAGCCACATATTTATATGAAGTCCATCAGAATAATTTTCGTTGTGTTCATTTTCCTATGCCGTTGTGTAAAGAAAAATGAACCTTAAATACTCTATACTGTAGGAGTACGTAACTTATCCATGCAAACAACAAACCTACAATGCGGAATGGTAAGGTCTATTTACACATCGGCATCGGAAAATGAACACAACGAAAATTATTCTGATGGACTGCATATAAATATGTGGCTGGGAGGCGTGACCACTCTTAAGGAATATAATTAGTAGGAAGAGAATTCAGACATACGAGGTTTTAAAAGAAAACCATCGAAATGCTAGTCTTAATGGGTAAGTGCCTTGAGGAGTATGAAGGAAGTGAGGAGAGGGAGATGACGACACAGCAACTATTCTCCTGAACTTTATTTGCATTTCTTATAGTGGTAACCATTTTCAAAATACGTTCGGTCTATTTAAAGAGAAATATGAATTTGTAAGCATTAAAATGTTTTCTTAGAATGTATAGGGGAGCCAGGCCCCTTCTGTAAAATTCTTCGGGGAGCTATGCCCCAGATATTTTAAGTTGGGGGAGGGGGAAACTACCTTTGCTCCCCTTCCCCACCCCAAGTCGGTGCTTATGATAAATTTAAATCGGTCTTAAACGGGTAGATAACGGGATTATTATACACATTGAAATAAAACATCCCAGATTGATAAAAAAAAGTTTTTATTTTCTTCTCCCTGTCTCATAAAATACACAGACAGTAATATAATTTCACCACATCAGTTCAACTAAAAGTTTCCAGGCTTAAATTTTATGATATAGAGAATTCTAAATGTAAATGACAACAATAATTAAGCTTAACACTGTTGACTGCAATATTTTACTGAAAAGCATTGCTAAAATCTAAGGGTATTATAGACTTAAATAACCAGTTATATGTTGCAGTCTCGCGTTACAGAGCGAAAGCTAACACAACAAAATTATTCAAGGCTATGATTTCAATGAAAATGTATCAATTCAATAAAATAACACAAGCCTATACAAAGATATAAATATCTCTGAAGTAATAGCAAGTCACAAGAACATAAACTTAAGACACTCTCACCATTTTTCATTTCACAGATTACTTGAGTTTTTCATACGAGGGCTGTTAATAAAGTAGTGGCAACGCATTCCAAATACTCGCAGGAGGTCGGGCATGCGCAAATAGGATACGGGAGTGTTCAGGTGGCCCTGTTGCCGATTTGTAGCGTGCATTTGACGGGCATCCATTGCTGTGTGGCGTTGAAGTGAGACGTTTGGCAGAAGGTAATATACTTTGCTCGTGACTCTATTGAAGGAATGTAATGCAATTGTTCTGTACTTCTTAGTTCATTAAATACAGAGTTCTCCCAATATTGCCACGACTTTATATCGTCGGCTTACTTCTGAAACATCGTATGTTACTATGTTCTTCCTACCGATTATATTCCTTAACAGTGGTCACACCTCCCAGCCATATATTTATATGCAATCCATCATAAGCTTTTTCGTAGTACTCATTTTCCTGTGCAGACGTGCAAAGGAAAATTTACATTACCATACAGTATTGTAGGGATATTGTTTTCATGGCGAATTTTATCACTCCTACAGTTTAACGTATTTAAGGTTCATTTTCCTTTACACGTACCCACAAGAACATGAACACAACGAAAATTGTTCTGATGGACTTTACATCCATATGTGGCTGGGAGGCGTGACCAGTCTCAAGGAAGAAAATGGATAGGAAGTGCATTGGGAGATACGATGCTTTAGAAGTAAGCCATCGATGTACAGCTTTCGTAGGTAACTCTTAACTTGAAGTCTTGAACGTTTCAAAGAATCTGTTCAACATTAATATAGTAATATAATAGCCAAGAATAACCATCTGATAATTAATACAGGATAAGAAGAATATTAACAAATCGTCGGCAAAATTCCAGAAAATCGTATGTTACAATGTCCTTCCTGCCCATTATATTCCTTAACACTGGTCACGCCTCCCAGCCATATATTTATATGCAGTTCAGCAGAACCTTCTTCGTAGTGTTCATTTTCCTGTGCAGAGGTGTAAAGGAAAATGGACCTCACCATACAGTATTGTAGGGATGTTGTTTTCATGGCAAATTTAATCACTCCCACAGTTTAACGTATTTAAGGTTCATTTTCCTTTACACGTACCTACAAGAACGTGAACGCAACGAAAATTGTTTTGATGGACTTTACATCCATATGTGACTTGGAGGCGTGACCAGTCTTAAGGAAGGAAATGGATAGGACGTGCATTGGGAGATACGAGGTTTTAGAAGTAAGCCATCGATATACAGCTTTCATATGTAACTCTTCACTGGAAGTCTTGAATATTTCAATGAATCTGTTCAACATTAATATATTGTATTAATAAAATAGCCAAGAATAACCGTCTGATAACTAAGATAATATGAGCAGAACACTAACAAATCGTCGGCTTATTTCTAAAACCTCGTATGTTACTATGTTCTTACTACCCATTATATACCTTTACACTGGTCACGCCTCCCAGCCATATACAGTATTTATATGCAATCCATCATAACCTTTTTCGTAGTGTTCATTTTCCTGTGCAGACCTATAAAGGAAAATGGACCTTACCATACGGTGTTGTAGGGATGTTGTTTTCATGGCGAATTTAATCACTCCCACAGTTTAACATATTTAAGGTTCATTTTCCTTTACACGCACCTACAAGAACATGAACACAACGAAAATTGTTTTGATGGACTTTACATCCATATGTGACTTGGAGGCGTGACCAGTCTTAAGGAAGGAAATGGATAGGACGTGCATTGGGAGATACGAAGTTTTAGAAGTAAGCCATCGATATACAACTTTCATATATAACTCTTAACTAGAAGTCTTGAACATTTCAAGGAATCTGTTGAACATTAATATATTGTATTAATAAAATAACCAAGAATAACCGTCTGATAACTAAGATAGTATGAGCAGAACATTAACAAATCGTCGGCATACTTCTAAAACCTCGTATGTTACTATGTTCTTCCTACCCATTATATACCTTACACTGGTCACGCCTCCCAGACATATATTTATATGCAATCCATCATAACCTTTTTCGTAGTGCTCATTTTCCTGTGCTAACGTGTAAAGGAAAATGGACCTTACCATACAGTATTGTAGGGATGTGTTTTTCATGGCGAATTTAATCACTCCTACAGTTTAACGTATTTAAGGTTCATTATCCTTTACACGTACCCACAAGAACATGAACACAACGAAAATTGTTCTGATGGACTTTACATCCATATGTGGCTTGGAGGCGTGACCAGTCTTAAGAAAGAAAATGGATAGGAAGTGCATTGGGAGATACGAGGTTTTAGAAGTAAGCCATCGATGTACAGCTTTCGTAGGTAACTCTTAACTTAAAGTCTTGAACGTTTCAAAGAATCTGTTCAACATTAATATATTGTATTAATATAATAGCCACGAATAACCATCTGATAACTAATACAGGATAAGAAGAATAATAACAAATCGTCGGCATAATTCCAGAAATTTGTATGTTACAATGTTCTTCCTACCCACTATATACCTTAACACTGGCCACGCCTCCCAGACATATATTTATATGCAATCCATCATAACCTTTTTCGTAGTGCTCATTTTCCTGTGCTAACGTGTAAAGGAAAATGGACCTTACCATACAGTATTGTAGGGATGTGTTTTTCATGGCGAATTTAATCACTCCTACAGTTTAACGTATTTAAGGTTCATTTTCCTTTACACGTACCCACAAGAACGTGAACGCAACGAAAATTGTTTTGATGGACTTTACATCCATATGTGACTTGGAGGCGTGACCAGTCTTAAGGAAGGAAATGGATAGGAAGTGCATTGGGAGATACGATGCTTTAGAAGTAAGCCATCGATGTACAGCTTTCGTAGGTAACTCTTAACTTAAAGTCTTGAACGTTTCAAAGAATCTGTTCAACATTAATATATTGTATTAATATAATAGCCACGAATAACCATCTGATAACTAATACAGGATAAGAAGAATAATAACAAATCGTCGGCATAATTCCAGAAATTTGTATGTTACAATGTTCTTCCTACCCACTATATACCTTAACACTGGCCACGCCTCCCAGCCATATATATATATGCAATCCTCAGAACCTTTTTCGTAGTGTTCATTTTCCTGTGCTGACGTGTAAAGGAAAATGTACCTTACCATACAGTATTGTAGGGATGTTGTTTTCATGGCGAATTTAATCACTCCCACAGTTTAACATATTTAAGGTTCATTTTCCTTTACACGTACCCACAAGAACATGAACACAACGAAAATTGTTTTGATGGACTTTACATCCATATGTGGCTTGGGGGCGTGACCAGTCTTAAGGAAGGAAATGGATAGGACGTGCATTGGGAGATACGAAGTTTTAGAAGTAAGCCATCGATATACAACTTTCATATATAACTCTTAACTAGAAGTCTTGAACATTTCAAGGAATCTGTTGAACATTAATATATTGTATTAATAAAATAACCAAGAATAACCGTCTGATAACTAAGATAGTATGAGCAGAACATTAACAAATCGTCGGCATACTTCTAAAACCTCGTATGTTACTATGTTCTTCCTACCCATTATATACCTTACACTGGTCACGCCTCCCAGACATATATTTATATGCAATCCATCATAACCTTTTTCGTAGTGCTCATTTTCCTGTGCTAACGTGTAAAGGAAAATGGACCTTACCATACAGTATTGTAGGGATGTGTTTTTCATGGCGAATTTAATCACTCCTACAGTTTAACGTATTTAAGGTTCATTATCCTTTACACGTACCCACAAGAACATGAACACAACGAAAATTGTTCTGATGGACTTTACATCCATATGTGGCTTGGAGGCGTGACCAGTCTTAAGAAAGAAAATGGATAGGAAGTGCATTGGGAGATACGAGGTTTTAGAAGTAAGCCATCGAAATACAGTTACATTTTCATGTTGTCTGCCCAAAATTCAGTGTTCATTGTTGTAAATAATGAATGTGTTCTCGGGAATAAGAAATTTTCAAATGGAGTCGATGTGTTCTTCAATATCTATGTCAACGACAATGTCCGCATCTACGCCACGTCCATGCACAAGTTCATGGTCACGTGTGCTATCGAGGGTCATCAAATTTGGTGTTATATCACGCCCAAATATAAGTTGATGCACACGTCTATCGTAAAGTCTACGTCCTATTTTAAATCCACATTTGAGTCTTCATGTACGTGCACCTTCACTTGCCTTTTTTCAACGGTTACGTCATGTTGAAATTCTTGTCCACGTCGTTATAGTTCAAGTGTAAGTCTATCGTCTGGTGTACTTTAATACACAATTCCGTTTGAAGGTCCACTGCTAGTTTCAGGTCTAATATTAGGAAAAATGTTCACGTTCAGGCTCAACTTCGTCACCATGTTAAGTTATTTCTTCATGTTAAAGTCAGCATTTTCTACTTGTCTACGTCTGTACGTCCACCAAGCTGTAAATGTCCGTCTCCTCCATATTATACAGCTCACGTCCATCGTGTTTACACTTCAGTAGTGTCGTTCTTGTTCTCGTTCTCGTGGAAACCCATGCCTCAGTCCACGTCCGCCATAGCGGTTCAATACACCACCCCGCTCACCAATGCGTACTGGTGGAAAGCCGCCATCATTTCCATACACGGGTACTAGAGGAATTCTATTGACGTGCACGTAAGTATTTAGCATGGCAGGACCACCTCGATTCGTAAATGTTGGAGATGGCATTAATCCAACACCACATACCAATGACTGTCTCCGTCCTGTAATGTTTTGCCGTGGAGCTCTTGGTCCTACAAATGGTCTATGTGGAATCCCTGGACCTCCAATGGATGTACATGGCAGTCCTTGCCCTCCAATCGGTGAAAATATACCACGTGCTCCATTAGAGGCACCAGATGCTCTACATGGTAATGTTTGCCTTCCAAAAAGTCTATATGGGCATCCTGGCCCACCATTACATGTGTATGCGAATCTTGGTGCAGCAATAGGAGCACGTGGAAGTGATCCTGAAACAAATCTCGGCGGAAGTCCTGGTCGACTAGCATTTCCATATCGTCCTGGGATATTTGGATATAAAATTCCTGCTCCTCCACTAAATGATGGTGATCCACCAGGTCTGTGTGTACGTTCCTGCCTTTCACGCTGCTGAGATGGATGTTCTAGTGCGTTAACATCTCTACGTGACTGTACTGGCCCTTCACAACGAGGATATCCCTGTTCCTTTTTGTCATGGTTTAGAGATCTCATAGTGCTTCCTGGATTACACAGAAGTTTACCTTTAATTGTAGCTACTTTGGAAGCTCCAGAGACTCCTGGACCTGCTTCGAATAACCCAGTAACTGGTCGTAACCTAGAAGCGGCACCGATTCTCTGTGAAAATTCGGCTCGATCTCCCGGCTTGAAGCTCTGTGAAGTTCTGGCATATTCCGTAGACTTTGGTTCCAACTTCTCTGTGGTTGCTGCAGGCTTAATAGCATTATCTGCAATTGCTACCTTCTTAAACGCTGTGGTAATAGGCCTAGTTGGGGATTTAGTAGTTTTACGAGGGTGCTTCCCCTTCCCGCAACCTAATGGGACTCTTTCCTGAATGTTGGGTTGGCCAGCAGCATTGTACTGGTTAAACGGTCGAGCATTTTCCTGAGAGGGTTTGATTTGCTCTGGGGCCCTGGATTGCCTGCAGCCAAAAGCACTTTCAGAATTACTTTCTGGTGGATCTTTTCTGAAAGGTGGTTTCGTAACTGCTCGTCTCTCATGAGGATTTTCACGTCCAACTTGTTCAGGAATACATTTTTGGGTATTCTGACACTTCTTCCCACTTAGTGGGACATGCGGACCATGGCGGCTTCGCTCAACAGCATAGTGCTGTTCAGGAGTTTCAGGGTTTTTCGAAAAGCGGCTAATTTCCTGTGTTGATTTGGATTGCTTAAGAAATCCTGACGTTTCTGAAGCACGCAATTTGACAAATGCATTGATTTCTGGGGGATTCACATCCGTCGCTTGTTTAGGAATGCCAGATATAGTTTGAAAATTCCCTTCACGGCCTCCTGACGTGGACGGTAGCAGACGTGTGTAAGTACCTCTAGTGGCCCCTGGAATTTGCTGAATCTGCCGGTTCGACGACCTGTCTGCAGGTGGAGGTGATGGTGTTGAATCCACATCGCCTTCATCCGAAGAAGATATACCTGTAATGAAAGAGATACTTGTTGTAAATTTTGATACATCGAACCAATATTGATTTGATTTTTTTTCAATCTGCTTTACGTCACATCGACACAGATAGGTCTTATGGCGAAGATAGGACAGGAAAGGGATAGGAGTAGGAAGGAAACGGCCGTGGTCTTAATTAAGGTACAGCTCCAGCATTTGCCTGGTGTGAAAATGGGAAACAACGGAAAATCATCTTCAAGCCTGCCGATAGTGGGATTCGAACCCACTATCTCCCGAATACTGGATACGGGCCGTACTTAAGCGACTGCAGCTATCGAGCTCGGTGAAATTAATTTCTTCACACTCCGAATGGCATTCCGTATTATTATGTACCGGGTGATTCAGATACGTACTCCGCAGTAGAATAGGTAGTCTACGTGGTTCGCTGTATGTGGAAATGGCTACACGCTACAACGCAAGGGCGGAGAAGATGTGAGTTGCAGGGGCTGCAGTTTGACTGGAAGCTCAGTTTGCTGAAATGCCACGACTATGCTGTTGTGAATTCTCAGGGTATAAACAGCTCTAGCGCGTAAACATTGTCTAGTTACATGAACAATGGAATAGCCACGTTATACGAAATTGTTTAATACGGAGACATGTTAAGGAGGACGAAAATGGTATGGCAACAAAAGATGCTACAGACAAATAAAAATATTGTAAGTACAGTGACAGCAGGAAAGTATGGAATAAAATAAATCAGATAACCAAGAAGAACTCGGGTTCTGTGGGGGAAAATATAAGTCATAGTACATGGGTTCATCGAGCGAGCGCCGGGCTGAGTGGCTCAGACGGTTGAGGCGCTGGCACTCTGACCCCAACTTGGCAGGTTCAATCCTGGCTCAGTCCGGTGATATTTGAAGGTGCTCAAATACGTCAGCCTCGTGTCGGTAGATTTACTGGCACGTAAAATAACTCCTGCGGGACTAAATTCCGGCACCTCAAGGAATAAGGAACCTGTTACAAGGTGCCAAAATTGAAATATCAGGAGGTATTTTGGGTACCACATATTCATTTTTTGAAAAGAAGAAAACGGCGTGATGGGAATTTTGACGAGGGTATTGAATAAAATCTCCGAGAAAGGACTATTCCGGAAAGCTTGGAAAGAGGGTATATTATGCCCTATATAGGCTACAAAAAAAAGGGAACAGGTGGAATCCAGTTAACGGGCATGTGAATGAATCGTATCTATGAAATGTCATTAAAATTATTGTCTTAAATGGAAGATAAAAAAATGTACGCAAAACAAGAGTAAATGAATAAATAGCGTTATTACTAGAGAAATATATACACACATGCTTTGCTACTTTACGACTAAGAATTCTACTACGTCACAGCGTTTCTGTATGTCTTTTGTTCATGTAACACTTTTGTGTATGAAGTATTTGTTCACTTAACTTCTTTGAACTTCCTTGCCTTGATTTGCTTGAATGTTGCATAGTGGGGCGAGTTGTTGACTTGTGCCCATAACTCACTAATTAAAATAATTATTCGTCCAGGGATAATGCTGTTTTTCCTTCAACAAAAATAATTTTTGTGTTATTTATGACGTACTTTTCACCTCCATTTTCCCATTTGAACTGCCCGCGCTAGTCATGATGAACAAAGCTATTGAGAATTCACAGACATAGCACTCCCATTCGTCAGTGCTAAATTATTAATTAATGTATTTATTGGTCGAGGGATCATGCTATATTTCTCTCAACAAAAATCATTTTCATGTTACGATAAACTTTTCACCTCCATTTTACCGTTTGAACTAAAAAAAGTAAACTCGTGTCTTCATCCCGAGGTGGTGCAGCTCTCTTCAGGCACACTCCCAATGGATGTGAACTGCATGTGCCATTTCAACCACATAACAGCCCTCCTGCCAGTTTTTAAATTTCTGGCAGTACCGGGAATCGAACCCGGGCCCCTGAGGACAGCAGCGAATAAAACTGACCGTTACGCTACGGAGGTGGACCGCGTTTGAACTGCCCGCGCTGCACAAAAATATTGAGAATTCACAGACATAGCACTTCCATTCGTCGGTGCTAACACTGGAAACAAAAGACGGTACGATGACGTGGAGTGCCACGTAAGAAAATTCGTGTCTACAGCGAAATAGTCGCCGTAATTACGTATCTATATTTCTCTAGTAATAATGGTATTTATCAATTTACGGCTAAGTTGACTGTTGATTTGCGTGGAAGCAATTATTTTCCTCCATTTAGGTTAAAAATTGCAATGAAATTTATTGGGTACGAATCGTTCACACAACCCCAGGTATTTTTTTTTTTGCTAGCGGCTTTACGTCGCACCGACACAGATAGGTCTTATGGCGACGATGGGATAGGAAAGGCCTAAGAGTTGGAAGGAAGCGGCCGTGGCCTTAATTAAGGTACAGCCCCAGCATTTGCCTGGTGTGAAAATGAGAAACCACGGAAAACCATCTTCAGGGCTGCCGATAGTGGGATTCGAACCTACTATCTCCCGGATGCAAGCTCACAGCCAACCCCAGGTATCTATAGGGGGTTAACCTTATTACTGTTTAGATGCACTGGGTAAAGTATATAGTCTACTGGTATACTCGCAAGTAGACTAAGGAACTGAACAGAGAGATAATTAATCCTGTCGTCCTTTGGAAGTAGTTTCAGAAGACGGAGAAGAATTACGAGCCGTTACTAGGTTAAGACAAGTTGGAGTATCGTGTAAAATGGTACGAGCGATAGAAGAGTTTAGTTAACTGTAGGCTACAGTGAGAGTAAAAGAAGGAGAGCTTATCTCTAAAATGGGACTGAGTCGGGAGTGTAAATTGTCACCGATTTTATTTCTATTGTTTATTAATAATATACTGGAGTTTGAAGGAGAGGAGGGATTTCCACTGCAATATTTAGAAAATCAGGATATTCCTAGTCTTGTGTTTGCTGACGACATACTCCTGTTCACACTAATGTCAGCTGCAATGCAATAACGTATTGATGGTATCGATGAGTACAGTAAGGAGTGGAAAATTAAAATTAACGCAAACGAAACCAGAGTAGGAGTGGAAAATTAAAATTAACGCAAAAGAAACCAGAGTAACGATGTGTAAAAACGGAACAAATTAGAAAAATGGAAGAAAAATAGTAAATCTGGAAGTAGTTAACAAGTTAGAACATTGAGGAATTATAATATTAGGAAATTAAAAATGGTTTGAACACGTAAAGAGGGCAAGAATGATAGGTGGAGCACCTCTAGTTTCTATACGAACATTACAGTAGATAACAGAATGACTAACATTGATTTTAGAGTGCAACGAAATGTATTCAATGCTGTGATTAAATCTAAAATGTTGTACGGATCAGAGCATGGGGCACAAAAAAATAAATTGCAGTGCATGGTTCAGTCACTAATAGATTTATTAAAGTAATTACAGGTTTACCAAGATGTACAGCGAATAGTGGTGCAAGATCACTGTGTACGGATATTAGTGTAAAGGTGGTTATAATTAATAGAGTAATAAAATATTGGTTTAGGTACAAAGAGAGGAGCAGGAAGAGCTTAACGGCACCAAATAATAATAATAATAATTATTATTATTATAATTTCGTGTGGCTATTTCTAGCCGAGTGCAGCCCTTGTAAGGCAGACCCTCCGATGAGGGGGGGCGGCATCTGCCATTGGTAGGTAACTGCGTGTTATTGTGGTGGAAGATTGTGATATGTGTGGTGTGTGAGTTGCAGGGATGTTGGGGACAACACAAACACCCAGCTCCCGGGCCATTGGAATTAAACAATGAAGGTTAAAATCCCCGACCCGGCTGGGAATCGAACCCGGCAGCCTCTGAAGCGAAGGCCAGTAAGCTGACCATTCAGCCAACGAGTCGGACACGGCACCAAATGATGTACCAGGACGGGCAACGTAAATAAATTACTAGAAGGAATTGAATTGGGAATTGTTGAGACGAAAATTTAGAAATATAGGCCTTTGTACAAACAGAAAAGTGGCATAGAGAGTGGCAGATATACGAACACAAACGCTAAGAGTTGAGGGTAATAATAGGAGAACTCTGGAGGAATTCATGAAAATATATGTAGGCATGAGCTTAACGCTTAAACAAATTAACAAAAAGAGAATACAGGGGAATGATGTGGAGTCTGACGGGGACTGATAAAAATAAGGCATGTAAAAAGTTGCGAATACATGTTTATTGTGCGAGAAGGAGTTAGGAAATGCACATTACTTGAGACAGTGTGAAAGTACAAATGCATTGCGGGTTAAATATTTGGAATCAGAAGAAAGAAATAAAATGCAGAGACATTTTGAATATTATCTACTGTCAAAATAATGAACAGGTAATGGAGAAGGCCAGGGAGACTATCGAAATTATTGATAATTTAAAAACAGCTTGTGGGAGATCAAATGAAAATGGTGAATGAAAGAATGGTACACTCAGTTTAAGGTGTGAATAATTATGGACTTAACCTTCACTAGTAACAACTTGTAAACAGGGGATCAGCAAGAGTGCACGTGGTTAAATATATCATTGGACACTTAAACTACACACACAAAAGTGCATGCTAATGTTTCACGATGAACCAAAGTCTCGGCTCTACTGCCTCGGAGAACCGAAGTTGAAAGAGTATTGATCCAGTATATTAAATAAACTGTTAAAAATGTGTCATATTTAAGAAAACATTGTATGGAATATTATCAATCTCTTAAGTATTATCTATGTATGAGGCAATAATAATGAGGTTTTGCAACCATGCATGTAAGTTATCAAACACAAATTTTGATTCACAAAGTATAGAACAGTACAGAGTCAAAGTAAATATTGAGTAAGGTCGACAGTAAATATAATTTTAGTAACTTGTTCTGTTGTAATATTTGTTCATTTTTGTTAGTGTTCATTAGATATTGGACCCATAACCTTTGAGCTAGGAAGAACCAGAGTCTTGAACGCGAGAGTTGAACCAGAGTTCGTAACCGAGATGTTCGGAAACTTTGAGTCAGGCGGGCAAACAGAATGAGGAGTTCGAGTCATATTTTTCTCTTGGTCAGCCTAGACACGTGGAAAGGCAAAGGAGTATTTTGTTTCCCACGAATGAAGAAATGACGTCAGGTAGACGCGGGGACAGTGTGTAAGTATACACTATGTTTGGCGGGAGTTTATGCCAGTCGTATTTGAGCTGCAGAGGAATTAGGACGAAATTGACCGAAGGAAAGTTCCAAAGACTACAAGTGCAATTAATTCATTGTTAATGACGAAGGTTTGAAGTCTGTAGTTGCTTACATAAGGGGTGTCATCAAAAGATGTGCCTGGTTTTTAAAAGTCTGCGACATCGTCGGAAGCATAGTGCCTGAGTGAACTTTCAGTTTGAAAGGTAAAGACTTCAAAATTAAATCTTTTAATCCTTGGAAGAATGGAACAAATAACAGTGTATTTTTCCAATACCGTATGACGAGTGCCGATTACAATTTGTCACTGTCTAGTCTATGGCATCGTCACGATGCATTAAAACAGCTCCCGCCATCTTAATTTTGGCCATTTTCCCTTGATAACTCAGAGTGAATCCACGTCGCTTTGCATCCGCTCCAAATCAACGTTTTAGAGACTAAGTCCGAAAACGGGACTTAGGTTTTGGCCGTGTATGCTAGCCTGAAACATAGCCTAGAGCAGTACAGATGAAAGTATTTCTGTAACACTAATGAACTGTCTTCGATAATTGCTAGTCAGTCAGATTGCATTTGGAAGTAGCCAAAGAGTTAGAAAAACACTTCGAATCGCAAAACCAGGTTATCAATTATAGCAGTTAAAATTATTGTTGGTAGTATTCCAAATGTGGAATAATGTTAAAATTAATAGACGATAAAAAAGACGATCGTACTTACGCCTAAGTTCCGAACTGAATTATAATAGAAGGTATTCTTGAACGTACAGTTGAAGCGTGTGAAACAATCGCTAATAATCACTCTACTAGGACGTATAGAACAATAAATGTCAAATGGTCTCACTTCCAAAAGCCTGACCAAAGAAATCTACCAAGGATATCAGAAGAAATAACTTCTTGCAACACTGCTGCGGAATTAGATGACGTAGTAGAGAAATTAACTGACACCATAAACAATCTGGCAGCAGAAAATCTACCAAGAATTTCTCAAAAATCGTGTAAAAACTTCTGGTGGAATGAAGAACTGACAATTATGCGAAAACGTGCACTGGCCTGTGATAGGCGATATAAACGAAACCGCTGCCCAATCCTACATCAGAGATACTACGACTTGTATCTAGCAGTCAAAGAGGAATACAAAAACTTAATCCTTAAATGAAAATCCGAATGCTGGAAAGAATTCTGTTCAATCCCTACAAAAGCTAAACCTTGGTAATTTGTTCAGAAGCTAACAAGGAATATAACCTGAACAGATAATGAAATGGATATGTTACAACCGCAAATGCTCTACTGAACACGTTTTTCCACGTGAAACATAGGTTACAGAATCACAAAGAGATGTGAGTATCTCATCCACTATCCCCTCCCTGACGTATTGTTCTCACATGAATTTGAGCGAATCATTCTACAACAACATACATACATACATTATCATTATAGACTGTTATGCCTTTCAGCGTTCAGTCTGCAAGCCTCTGAGAATTTAATAAATGTCGCCACAATCCTCGATTTGCAACTAGTGTTGTGGCCTCATTTAGTTCTATACCTCTTATCTTTAAATCGTTAGAAACCGAGTCTAACCATCGTCGTCTTGGTCTACCTCTACTTCTCTTACCCTCCATAACAGAGTCCATTATTCTCCTAGGTAACCTATCCTCCTCCATTCGCCTCACATGACCCCACCACCGAAGCCGGTTTATGCGTACAGCTTCATCCATCGAGTTCATTCCTAAATTAGCCTTTATCTCCTCATTCCGAGTACCATCCTGCCATTGTTCCCACCTGTTTGTACCAGCAATCATTCTTGCTACTTTCATGTCTGTTACTTCTAACTTATGAATAAGATATCCTGAGTCCACCCAGCTTTCGCTCCCGTAAAGCAAAGTTGGTCTGAAAACAGACCGATTTAAAGATAGTTTCGTCTGGGAGCTGACTTCCTTCTTACAGAATACTGCTGATCGCAACTGCGAGCTCACTGCATTAGCTTTATTACACCTTGATTCAATCTCGCTTACTATATTACCATCCTGGGAAAAAACACAACCTAAACACTTGAAATTATCGACCTGTTCTAGCTTTGTATCACCAATCTGACATTCAATTCTGTTGAATTTCTTACCTACTGACATCAATTTAGTCTTCGAGAGGCTAATTTTCATACCATACTCATTGCACCTATTTTCAAGTTCTAAGATGTTAGACTGCAGGCTTTCGGCACAGTCTGCCATTAAGACCAAGTCGTCAGCATAGGCCAAACTATTTACTACATTTCCACCTAACTGAATCCCTCCCTGAGATTTTATACCTTTCAGCAGATGATCCATGTAAACTACAAACAGCAAAGGTGAAAGATTACAGCCTTGTCTAACTCCTGTAAGTACCCTGAACCAAGAACTCATTCTACCATCAATTCTCACTGAAGCCCAATTGTCAACATAAATGCCTTTGATTGATTTTAATAATCTACCTTTAATTCCATAGTCCCCCAGTATAGCGAACATCTTTTCCCTCGGTACCCTGTCATATGCTTTCTCTAGATCTAGACATAAACACAACTGCCTATTCCTCTCGTAGCATTTTTCAATTACCTGGCGCATACTGAAAATCTGATCCTGACAGCCTCTCTGTGGTCTGAAACCACACTGGTTTTCATCCAACTTCCTCTCAACGACTGATCGCACCCTCCCTTCCAAGATGCCAGTGAATACTTTGCATGGTATACTAATCAATGAGATACCTTGATAGTTATTGCAATCCTTCCTGTTGCCTTGCTTATAGATAGGTGCAATTACTGCTTTTGTCCAATCTGAAGGTACCTTACCAACACTCCACGCTAATTTTACTACTCTATGAAGCCATTTCATCCATGCCTTCCCACTACACTTCACCATTTCATGTCTAATTTCATCTATTCCTGCTGCCTTATGACAATGGAGTTTATTTACTATCCTTTCCACTTCCTCAAGCATAATTTCACCAACATCCTTTTCCTCCTCCCCATGAGCTTGGCTGTTTGCAACACCACCATGATGATTTCCTTTTACATTGAGAAGATGTTCAAAATATTCCCTCCACCTCTCCAGTGATTCCCTGGGATCTATTATGAGTTCACCTGAATTACTCAAAACACTGCTCATTTCCTTTTTCCCTCCCTTCCTAAGATTCTTTATTACTGTCCAGAAAGGTTTCCCTGCTGCTTGACCTAGCCTTTCCAGGTTATTACCAAAATCTTCCCATGACTTCTTTTTGGATTCAACAACTATTTGTTTCGCTCTGTTTCTTTCATCTACGTACAAATCCCTGTCTGCCTCGGCCCTTGTTTGGAGCCATTTCTGATAAGCCTTCTTTTTACGTTTACAGGCTGCTCTCACTTCATCATTCCACCAAGATGTTCGCCTTTTCCCATCTTTACACACAGTTGTTCCTAGGCATTCCCTTGCTGTTTCTACTACAGCATCCCTGTATGCCACCCATTCACTTTCTATATCCTGAACCTGCTTGCTGTCTACTGTTCGAAACTTCTCACTAATCATATCCATGTACTTCTGTCTAATTTCCTCGTCCTGGAGATTTTCTACCCTTATTCGTTTGCAGACAGATTTCACTTTCTCTACCCTAGGCCTAGAGATACTTAGTTCACTACAGATCAGATAGTGGTCTGTATCATCGAAAAATCCCCGAAAAACTCGTACATTCCTAAAAGATTTCCTGAATTCAAAGTCTGTTAAGATATAGTCTATTATGGATCTGGTACCCCTAGCCTCCCATGTGTAGCGGTGAATAGCCTTATGTTTGAAGAATGTATTCGTAACAGCTAAACCCATACTAACACAGAAGTCCAGCGAACGCTTCCCATTCCCATTAGCTTCCATATCTTCCCCACATTTACCAATCACCCTTTCGTATCCTTCAGTTCTATTCCCAACTCTCGCATTGAAATCGCCCATTAGCACTATTCTATCCTTGCTGTTGACCCTGACCACAGTGTCACTCAATGCTTCATAAAACTTGTCAACTTCATCCTCATCTGCACCCTCACATGGTGAATACACGGACACAATCCTTGTCCTAATTCCTCCCACTGACAAATCTACCCACATCATTCGCTCATTTACGTGCCTAACCGAAACTATGTTGCGTGCAATGGTATTCCTCATAAAGAGCCCTACCCCAGACTCTGCCCTTTCCTTTCTAACACCCGTCAAGTACACTTTATAATCTCCTATCTCTTCCTCATTATCTCCCCTTACCCGAATATCACTTACTTCTAGCACATCCAGATGCATCCTCTTTGCTGACTCAGCCAGTTCTACCTTCTTTCTTCCATAAGCCCCATTAATATTGATAGCTCCCCATCGAATTCCATTTCGTTCGCCAAGTTGTTTCCAAGGAGTCCCTCGCCTGTCAAATGGGAGTGGGACTCCATTACTCCCATAGGTCCGAGGCTTGCTTAAAGTGTTCTGAGCTCGGTAAATTCATGAAGCAGGATGCTGCCCTACTTGCACATAGTCCAAGTGAGGATCTCTCCTCTAACGGGTTATGGACCACCGGTGAATTGTATAGTCCTAGCCGCCTGAGCACAAGGAGGGCCACGACTCAGAATATGTCCGAGATGCCCACTCCCATTCCAGAGCAACTGGTATCCCGACTCTCAGGACCACTTACTAGGCCACTCAGCCGTTGCCCATGGTTCACGAACTAGGACGTGACTACAGTAACCCACAAAATTAAAAAAATATACACCGGCTGGGATGGCATGTCCGCCAACATAATCAAAAATATCCATTTCGGTCTTCCGTCCTTATTTGTCACACTGTTCAATAAGTGCCCATCTTTGAACCATTTCCCCACCTCGTGGAAAATTGCCGTAGTGAAGGTGATTCCTAGAGAAAGCACCTTAACAAAGTTTACAGCTAAGTCTTTAAGACCTATCTGCCTCCTGTCAGTTCTAGGAAAGATTATGGAGAAGCTATTAATCGACAGAATTATGTACCACATGAATCGTCACGGCCTATTATCCTAATTTCAGTACGGCTTTACCTCGCAAAAATCTACTGAAGATGCTGTTCTCTATGCAACTGAATGGATTCGACATCTTCTCAAGGCGAAAAATAGGCTTATTAATCCCTTTAGACATAAATAGTGCGTTTGACAACGCCTGGGGGCCGAAAAGTTTGTATCAATAAAGGAAAAGCCCATGTAATCGGTACAAAATCACTAAAGCGAAATTAAGCAACAGAAAAGTGAAGCGTCAAGTCGGAACAGCAATTTCAACTAAATACATCAACAAAGGATTCCCCCAGGGATCTGCATGCAGTCCAGGATTTTGGAATATCTTGTATGATGACGTCCTCAAAGTACCTCTTCCCACGGACTGCAAGACTTTTGCTTACGCTGACGACGCACCTTTGTTAATCGTAGCTGACAATGACGCTGACTTAAACACTCGAGCGGACATAGCACTACATACTCTGTTCGACTGAGTGATGTTAAGTTATGTTTTTCTTCATTAACTTGAGTTCGGCCGTTCCGATGAAATGTCGTATGGCTTTTAGTGCCGGGATATCCCAGGACGGGTTTGGCTCGCCAGGTGCAGGTCTTTCTATTTGACTCCCGTAGGCGACCTGCGCGTCGTGATGAGGATGAAATGATGATGAAGACAACACATACACCCAGCCCCCGTGCCATTGGAATTAACCAATTAAGGTTAAAATCCCCGACCCGGCCGGGAATCGAACCCGGGACCCTCTGAACAGAAGGCCAGTACGCTGACCCTTCAGCCAACGAGTCGGACGGCCGTTCCGATGGCAGTAAAGAACAGGGCTTCTATTCGAGCGATGACAAGGGCTGCTTCTGCAGATATTGTGCGATATGCGCCAGAAATTCGAAGGACGATTCCTCTCTGAATCTGCAGAAGTTTTCCCTTAGCTCACTGCTTTTCGAGTGTAGAACGGAACGATGAAGCACAATAAAGTATTAGTGGAACAAAGGTTGTGCAGTATATAATGCCGCGTAATTCTGAGTAGTTTATTCCCCATGACGGCCTGCATGCAGTAGCAATGGCCTGAAAGAATTTATCTGATTTAAGCTTTAGCTGCAGTTTAATCCAATGCAAAATAAGGCTATGTTTGTGACGAGAAGAAGAAATCTGATAAAGCCACAACTCAAGATGGACGGACAGGAAATCGCACTAAAAGAACAACTTTTATATATGGGGTTCCTACTGGAAAGACATTTAACGTTTAGGCACATTTCAGTAAACTAAAGCTTAAATCAGATGCATTTATTCAGTCCATTACCGCTGCATATAGGCTGTCATGGGGAATAAACTCAGAAGCACTCCGCATTATATACTACAAAACCTTTATCCCACTAATACTTAAATTTGCTTTATCGTTTGTTCTACACTTGAAAAGCAGTGGGCTCAGGAAGAACTCTGCAGATTCAGAGAGGAATCGTCCTTCGAATTTCTCGTGCCTATCGAACAATATCAATCAATCAATCAATCAATCAATCAATCAATCAATCAATACTGATCTGCATTTAGGGCAGTCGCCCAGGTGGCAGATTCCCTATCTGTTGTTTTCCTAGCCTTTTCCTAAATGATTTCAAAGAAATTGGAAATTTATTGAACGTCTCCCTTGGTAAGTTATTCCAATCCCTAACTCCCCTTCCTATAAATGAATATTTGCCCCAATTTGTCCTCCTGTATTCCAACTTCATCTTCATATTCTGATCTTTCCTACTTTTATAAACGCCACTCAAACTTATTCGTCTACTAATGTCATTCCACGTCATCTCTCCGCTGACAGCTCGGAACATACCACTTAGTCGAGCAGCTCTTCTTTCTCTCAATTCCTCCCAACCCAAACTTTGCAACATTTTTGTAACGCTACTCTTTTGTCCGAAATCACCCAGAACAAATCGAGCTGCTTTTCTTTGGATTTTTTCCAGTTCCTGAATCAGGTAATCCTGGTGAGGGTCCCATACACTGGAACCATACTCTAGTTGGGGTCTTACCAGAGACTTATATGCCCTCTCCTTTACATCCTTACTACAACCCTTAAACACCATCATAACCATGTGCAGAGATCTTTATTTACAATCCCATTTATGTGATTACCACAATGAAGATCTCAAAATATCTACACAAGCAGCTCTTGTCATCGGTGGAATAGAACCCCTGTTCTTTACAGCCATCGGAACGGCCGAACTCACGTTAATGAAGAAAAACATAACACCACCTGCACCAATTTTTGAAGCTACAGTGGAGAAGAACTGTCACTTCCTAGAATCCGGTCACCCTACAGTAGTAACTTCAAGATTTATGTTTGCAATTGCTGCTCGCTCAACCATGACTACTACTGTACATCTATGCAGACGGCTCTCGCACAACTAATAACACTGAATCTGAAAAATTGGGATGCGCAATCGTTGTCTACGATAATAACAGGGAAATGTTTTCAGCACAATACAAATCGTCACCCAACCGCTCGGTATTTCAAGCCGAACTATGGGCCATCGAGTCTGCTGTGGAGTTGTGTGAACAGCGCTCGGATACTAAGTGACTCGCAGGCTTCGTTGAACGCAATCAACGACAATCACAATGTCAGTCCAATAGCTGCTACTATAAGATCTAGAGCACTGCAGTGCCCCCACGTCTGTCTCTCCTGGATCCGAGGACACACATGTTCTCCAGGAAGTGATAAGGAAGACATCCTCGCAAAAGCAGCCTCCTCATCCAACACAGAAATCACCTACAAGAAATCACTCCCAAGCTATGCAAAAAAGCCAAATCAAAATAAGTCTAATAAGACAGTGGAACAACCTCTGGACATCAAGTACCCTTTTGGGTCTGTCACAAGGGAACTATTTTTTCCAGACATATACAGCGACTCCAGTGCAAAATATTAGTGCCCTAATTCATTCTCACCCAGTTTTTCTCCGGCCATGGAAAGTTTAAGTGCTACTTTGAACTCTTCAAAATTAAAATTGCAAGCGATTGCTTGTGCTTTTGTGGATCTTCACAAACGGTGGACTGTGCCATGTTTGGACGGACAAGATTTGAACTGGAATGTCACCTAATCAATTGTAATGTGGAACTTTCAAAGCCAGTATACCATCTGTTTAGGAAATCCTACTCCTACAATCAGTTACTTAAATTCATTCATCACATCTTCAATAATTTAGTTTCCTAATTTTGTGTCAATGATCAGTAATTAAAAAACTGATCACAACTACAGTATAACCCTAATATACTCATGTACACTAGGGTTCAAACCGTCAGGATATTTAATAAATAAATAAACGACTGCGTATTTGTAAAAGTAAATTTGCGTGTGAGGGTATGAATATTATATAGGGCTATTTAACGTGTGTTCACTATGGTATATATTTGCATGTAGATGAGGTAGGTAATGTGACTTACCCCTTTCATAAAGTGCTTGTTTCATTCTGTCACCGTGCCCTGTAATTTTTGTGACGAATTCTTGTCACCCATTTATTTGTGCTGCATCGTCAAGAACGTATGACGTGACTTTGTACTTCGTGGGTAATCATTGCGGGAAGCAATGTTGCGTGTGCGTGTATAATTTGATTATTTCATGAGGGCAGAATGATATTTGTAAAAGGGCCAAGTTATTCCCGTTGTTTAAACATTCATTTACAGGGAGAAGTCGGCGAAATGATATTACGTGAAATTTCAAAGGCCTTTGTTAGAGTTAGGAATCATTTAGTGACGTCCGTTGGAAGATTTGACGTGTTTTTGATTCCCATAGTGTCGATTGGGAAATAAAAATGTATTATGTTTATAAAAAATGTTCTGGTATTTGTCACGTATGACGTGAGTTGTGCAATAATGCCGTGCCATCTGTGTTTACAATCACGTGAACCTCGTATGTCGTTGTAAATGCTGTCTAGCGTGGGCTTCTGGAAGGGAAATACACTTTTGAGTTTCAAGGAAGTATGGTGTAAAAATTTTGTATCTTAAATTCCGAAATTACGTAGTTGTCAGGGAGTCTAAACTCCAGTTCTCGATTCGTAAATTTATTGTCATACTGAGATGTACGTGGGAGGTGAGGCTAGGTCATCTGAAGTGTATTTTATTATAGCGGAACAAGATCACGCAAGTCAGATGTTCCATGCCAGTGTCGTGTAAAATGAAATGTCGTATGGCTTTTAGTGCCGGGATATCCCAGGACGGGTTCGGCTCGCCAGGTGCAGGTCTTTCTGTTTGACGCCCGTAGGAGACCTGCGCGTCTTGATAAGGATGAAATGATGCAGACAACACATACAACCAGCCCCCGTGCCATTGGAATTAACCAATTAAGGTTAAACTCACCGACCCGGCCGGGAATCGAACCCCGGACCCTCTGAACCGAAGGCCAGTACGCTGACCGTTCAGCCAACGAGTCGGACAGTGTCGTGTAGAAAAGTGTGTTATAGCTCAGGCAGTTTAAGTGCTGTATTCGTCATGTTAAGGATGTCAGGAGGTTCTTGATGTATTTTTGAAGTGATATTTACGCCGATCCACTGTGTTAGAGAGATGTCCGAGGAATTATTCGCATTTTTTTATTTGGCAAGAGAATATTGCATCATTCCATAGTAATAAAATGAAATAGCGTATGGCTTTTAGTGCCGGGAGTGTCCGAGGACATGTTCGGCTCGCCAGGTGCAGGTCTTTCGATTTGACGCCCTTAGGCGAACTGCGCGTCATGATGAGGATGAAATGATGATGAAGACGAAACATACACCCAGCCCCCGTGCCAGAGAAATTAACCAATGATGGTTAAAATTCCCGACCCTGCCGGGAATCGAAGCCGGGACCCCTGTGACCAAAGGTCAGCACGTTAACCATTTAGTCATGGAGCCGGACATTCCATAGTGAGTTTCACGTAGATCCGTAGGCCCCATTGAATAAAAATTGGTAGAACACTTTCATGAGACGTGTCGATTTAAATCCTTTCGCCTTTCGCATACGTGTTGGTTTCTTGTTAATTTCTGTCACGCAAAGATATTTAAGACATAAGTTTCATCGAAAGGGGGGTAGCAGCCTTTCGGTAGTTGCAAGGGCGGCAGTCTAGATAATTGACTGATACGGCCTTGTAATAATACTCAACATGGCTTAGCTGTGTTGATACTGCTACACGGCTGAAAGCAACGGGAAACTACAGCCGTAACTACCTCCCGAGGACATGCAGCTCTCTCTGTATGAATGATGTACTGATGATGGCTTCCTCCCGGGTAAAATATTCCGGAGGTAAACTAGTCCCCCATTCGGATCTCCGGGTGGGGACTGCACGAGAGGGGGCGATCATCAGGAAGATGGATACTGACATTCTGCGTGTCAGAGTGTGGAATGTTAGAAGTTTGAATCGTTGTGGTAGGTTAGAGAATCTGAAAAGGGAGATGGATAGGCTAAAGTTAGATGTAGTTGGTATAAGTGAAGTACGTTGGCAGGAAGAACAAGATTTTTGGTCAGGTGACTACCGAATTATCAACACAAAATCAAACAGGGGAAATGCAGGGGTTGGTTTAATAATGAATAAGAAAATAGGGCAGCGGGTAAGCTACTACGACCAACATAGTGAAAGAATTATTGTCGTCAAGATAGACACCAAACCAATGCCCACCACAATAGTGCAGGTCTATATGCCTACTAGTTCAGCGGATGATGAAGAAATCGAAAGAATATATGAGGAGATAGAAGATTTAATACAATATGTAAAAGGTGACGAGAATCTAATTGTGATGGGAGACTGGAATGCAGTGGTAGGCCAAGGAAGAGAAGGTAGTACAGTAGGAGAATTTGGATTGGGACAAAGGAACGAAAGAGGAAGTCGGCTGGTTGATTCTGCACTGATCATAATTTAGTGCTTGCTAATACTTGGTTCAAACACCACAAACGACGGCTGTATACGTGGACGAGACCTGGAGACACTGGAAGGTATCAAATAGACTTCATTATGATTAGGCAGAGATTCAGAAACCAGGTGTTGGATTGCAAAACTTTCCCAGGAGCAGACGTGGACTCTGACCACAACTTGTTGATCATGAAATGCCATCTGAAGTTGAAGAAATTGAAGAAAGGAAAGAATGCAAAAAGATGGGACCTAGACAAGTTGAAAGAAAATAGTGTGAGGGATCGCTTCAAGGAACATGTTGCACAAGGACTAAATGAAAAGGCTGAAGGAAACACTATAGAGGAAGAGTGGAGAGTCATGAAAAATGAAGTCGGTAGGGCTGCTGAAGAAATGTTAGGAAGGAAGAAAAGATCAACTAAGAATCAGTGGATAACTCAGGAGATACTAGACCTGATTGATGAACGACGAAAATACAAGAATGCTAGAAATGAAGAGGGCAGAAAAGAATACAGGCGATTAAAGAATCAAGTGGATAGAAAGTGCAAGGTAGCTAAGGAAGAATAGCTGAAGGAGAAGTGCAAGGATGTTGAAGGCTGTATGGTTCTGGGAAAGGTAGATGCTGCATACAGAAAAATCAAGGAAACCTTTGGAGAAAGGAAATCTAGGTGGATGAATATTAAGAGCTCAAATGGAAAGCCACTTCTAGGGAAAGAAGACAAAGCAGAAAGATGGCAGGAGCATATCCAACAGTTGTATCAAGATAAAGATGTAGATAATTTGGTTCTGGAACATGAAGAGGCTGTTAATGCTGATGAAATGGGAGACACAATTTTGAGGTCAGAGTTTGACAGAGCTGTGAGTGACCTCAATGGGAACAAGGCACCTGGAATTGATGACATTCCCTCTGAATTACTGACTGCCTTAGGAGAAACCAGCATGGCAAGGTTATTTCATTTAGTGTGTAAGATGTATGTGACAGGAGAAGTCCCATCCGATTTTCGGAAGAATGTTGTTATACCTATTCCCAAGAAAGCCGGTGCTGACAGGTGTGAAAACTACCGCACCATTAGTTTAGTATCTCATGCCTGCAAAATTTTAACACGTATTATTTACAGAAGAATGGAAAAACAAGTTGAAGCTGAATTGGGAGAAGATCAATTTGGCTTCAGAAGAAATGTAGGAACACGTGAAGCAATCCTGACTTTACGTCTGATCTTAGAGGATCGAATCAAGAAGGACAAGCCCACGTACATGGCATTCGTAGATCTAGAAAAAGCATTCGATAATGTTGATTGGACCAAGCTATTTATGATTCTGAAGACGGTAGGGATCAGATACCGAGAACGAAGAATTATCTACAATCTGTATAAAAATCAGTCTGCTGTGGTAAGAATCGAGGGCTTTGAAAAAGAAGCAGCAATCCAGAAAGGAGTGAGGCAAGGCTGCAGTTTGTCCCCTCTCCTTTTCAATGTTTACATAGAACAGGCAGTAAAGGAAATCAAAGAGAAATTTGGAAAGGGAATCATAGTCCAAGGAGAGGAAATCAAAACCTTGAGATTTGCCGATGATATTGTTATTTTATCTGAGACTGCAGAAGATCTCGAGAAGTTGCTGAATGGTATGGATGAAGTGTTGGGTAAGGAGTACAAGATAAAAATAAATAAGTCCAAAACAAAAGTAAAGTAAGAAAAGAAATTTGCTCACTTCAAACATTGATATCGGAATTAGAAAGATGTTTTTGAAGACTTTTGTGTGGAGCGTGGCATTGTATGGAAGTGAAACATGGACGATAACTAGCTCAGAAAGAAAGAGAATAGAGGCTTTTGAAATGTGGTGTTACAGAAGAATGCTGAAGGTGAGATGGATAGATCGAATCACGAATGAAGAGATACTGAATCGAATTGGCGAGAGGAGATCGATTTGGCTAAATTTGACGAGAAGAAGAGATAGAATGATAGGACACATCTTAAGACACCCAGGACTTGTTCAGTTGGTTTTTGAAGGAAGTGTAGAAATAGAAATAGAAATATATTTATTTAAAGTTAATTACAAGTAGGACCAGAGGTCCCTTTGGCTGTAACTAACTGCCACTTTAACTTAAATGTATCACCTAACATACAAAATCTAATGAAAGAATACATAAAAAGCGTAAGATACATTTTCCTACTGAGGATATAAGAATAAGATTAAAAACTAAACATCTAGGAGGTTACAATAATACTTTAACATTTCATAAGCATACACTATACTAACAAGGAACAGAAGACGAAACAGAAACCTAAGATTTTTAAAGCCGAGGATGAATTAAGAATAAGACTGAGCATCTAAAATGTATCTAGGGGATTATGATATTTCGTACTATTTAATTAATTTGGTGAAAATTCATTTACATGGCTTAATAAGTGGAAAGGTAGCGGTATTTAAGATATTTTTTCTGAGTTCCAACACTACTTTGCTGAATTTCATATAGTTTAAGATCGTTGTATAATTGAGAGGCAGTGACAATGAACGACTTACTGCACTTTACCGTACGATGCTGTGGAACCTGAAGGGTGTTAGCTGTAAACCTATTGTCCCGGTCGTGCACTTGACTCATCTGAACAAAGGACTTGGTCAAATATGAGGGAGCATTAGATTTTAAAATTCTCAGAAGTAAACAAGCAGCTGAGTATGATCGTCTATCCCTGAGTTTCAACCACTCTGCGGCTTTGTAGTAAGATGTTACGTGACAGTCTTTACGAATATTGAAGACGAATCGAACACAGGTGGTAAGAACGGTAGGGGTAGACCAAGGTATGAATATGACAAGCAGATTAGAGCAGATGTAGGATGCAACAGTTACGTAGAAATGAAAAGGTTAGCACAGGATAGGGTGGCATGGAAGGCTGCATCAAACCAGTCTATGGACTGATGACTCAAACAACAACAACAAGTTTCATTCTGAGGTTCTGAAGTATTTAAAAGAGTTTATCACCGAGCTCGATAGCTGCAGTCGCTTAAGTGCGGCCAGTATCCAGTATTCGGGAGATAGTAGGTTCGAACCGCACTGTCGGCAGCCCTGAAAATGGTTATCCGTGGTTTCCCATTTTTACACCAAGCAAATGCTGGGGCTGAACCTTAATTAAGGCCACGGACGCTTCCTTCTCACTCCTAGCCCTTCCTTGTCCCATCGTCGCCATAAGACCTATCGGTGTCGGTGCGACGTAAACCTACTAGCAAAAAGAAAAAAAGAGTTTATCGGGTATAGAGGAGACAGAATTGTTTTCCCGCTTGAAAGCTGAGAGGAATAAGAAAGGTTATTCAAGTGGTAGACCATACGTCCTTTCATTACTGGTCGGGTCTAGCTAGCAGTCGAGATCACATATTTCGTTAAAAGGGAACTGAAGTCAAAATTATAATTAACTGTCAGGATTTGAGGAACGTTCTTTGGTAGTTTATCAAGATAATTAAAACTAATTTAGAGGATCTTTATTTCTGTACTTTCGACGACAGGAATAACAGTATGATAGCTTTTATTCAAGTGACCATTTTAAAAGGTGTCAAGACTTGATACCACCCTTGCGTTGTTGAGGTTGTCAAGAAAGGCCCACATTTGCGGTGTTGGCTAGTTGAAGGATGTGCCACTTGAGTTGTTTGTGTTATTGAGGGGTGCCCAAGGAACTTTCTGAGATTATTTATTTCTTTATTATTTTAATGTGAGTTTCGGTGATTGCACTTTTCATGGCGTGAAGTTATGTCTTTGTTTTGTCATGAATTATTCCAAGGGGTTTCGAAAATTTTGTAAATAATTTATAAGGTTATTTTAACGTTCGTTTACTATGGTATACATTTGAATGCACATGTAGATGAGGAAGGATTATATTAGGATAGGGATTACCCAAGCTTCAGATTTATTTAATAATAATAATAATAATAATAATAATAATAATAATAATAATAATAATAATAATAATGTTATTTGCTTTACGTCCCACTAACTACTCTTTTACGGTTTTCGGAGACGCCTATGTGCCGGAATTTATTCCCGCAGGAGATCTTTTACGTGCCAGTAAATCTACCGACACGAGGCTGCCGTATTTGAGCACCTTCAAATACCACCGGACTGAGCCAGGATCGAACCTGCCAAGTTGGGGTCAGAAGGCCAGCGCCTCAACCGTCTGAGCCACACAGCCCGGCTTCAGATTTATTTAGGATGTAATGTAAATAACTTAGAGTTAGGATCAGGTGGTTGACAAAATGAAGTAGACAAAATATTCCTGGTAGTTTGTGATAAATATGTTCTTATCTCCAATACAGGAATATCATAACGTGGCTGTGAACAAAAGTAATTAATACATTATTCTCCGTAAATTGAAAGCGTGTGTTTGAGAAACCATTTCTTCGGTGTAGGTTAAATTTATTTTGTCATAATGAGATGATGAATTAATTACGTAATCAATTAGTTTATCAATATCATCAAAACAGTATTTCGAAATCGACTCAAAATTAATTTTGGTAGTCTTAATTTTATTTGCTGGAGAAGTTAACTTGTCAACATATCGATTAAGGGAACATGTCCGAATGTAAGGGATTTTACCGCCACATGTGATGTGAGCATTTTGTTGGTGTTGTTTTGATTTTTTGAATTGTTGGCACCAAATGTGCTGGGGATTAAATAAATGGAAACCTTAGCCATCAGCCACCTAACTTAACTGTGTTATGGCCATCAGGAACATTTACTCAGATTTCTTTCGGGCCATAAGCCTCAGTGATATTATATTAGGGCTTTCGGCCACATTAGCTAATTTCCTTCGGTCATCAACCACATTGACTTGTGTAAATTATGTTTAATAAGTTATGCCGACTCAGTTAAGGATCCATGACGTACAAATCCTGCGTGGTCTATATTGATTGGATTACCTTAATTATATTTAGAATCCATAACTCGGGTCACGTGTACTGCATCATCACGAGTCACTATGGCATCACAAGTTGACTTACATGGAAGTCGATGATAGGTATTCCCAGGACTCTTTAAAATTAAAGTAATTTAGAGATTGATTTCTCAGATAGAATGCCCTTCAGGAAGGCAAGTCACGAATACTGCCACAGTGCCAAATCCATTTCAGTGAACAGTTATGTAAAAATAATAATTTGTCAAAGTCATCAAGTTTGTTCATCAAACAAAAATTTCATTTAAAGAAATTTCATTATGTTTCTTAGTCAATCAACTTTGAATCAAAGGGTAGCCAATCTTAGAATTCTGTTATTCAGTTGTAATTGGATAGTAGATTAATAGAACCCCGCCCAATACCTTCATTAAGTGACTAAAGATCCCAAAATGACCCTGAAGAAAGAAACTCATGCTGATGCTGATAGGTAAGAGCGTTGAAAGTGTCGATATTGTACTGTACATTTTCTAGTTTGTAGTATTTATGTTCACTTGAACTATATGTACTCCGTAGTGCATTCCTTTAAAATTTGGTTTGTAGTTTGATTATTTTGGCTATACTAGGTATATGACTTATTGCCTGTAAAGTGAATACTCTCTCCTCAGTATCTGGAGATCCGGAACTATTCTGTTCTAAAGTGCATAGAATTATTAAACATGATATGCACTAGCACCCATTCAAATATCACACAACTGAGTGCTTGTAATCTGACTATCATCCTTGTAAAGTTTCTGCGAGTGGATCGCTGGACAGGTGCGTAGCTCACACTTGAGCATAAATGGTTTACTTAAATGGCATTAATATAGGGGTATATAGTGACTGATAGGTTGGTTAACTAGATTCCGCCTTCTAGATAGCCTGACGTGATCCCCATGGACTCTGTGGACGGATATGAGTGATTAAATTTAAGGGACTTCGCCTGCAAGGAGGTTGATCTTGTGCGTAAGCTTCGTACAGAAACAGCAAATGTTAACAAGAGTGTGAGAGAGCCTAATGGGAGGAGTAGCATTGCGTGCAGAACAGGGAGTGGGATATTTTGAACATTTGTTATGATGAACCGTTCAACATTATTCATACTAAGTGTGAATTGTTTCCTTTCACATTCCTTTCCACAGAGTGCTCCTGCTTGGCGCATCATTAGCGGAGTATGACCCTGACCGGTGCGACAGCAAAACATACCGCGGAATATGCATCTGAAGCATTCTATGCATAGTTTCATGTGGTTTCAATGTTGTCAGTAGATTGATGTTATAATATCGTAGCTCGACCGGTAAAAGGTTGTATTCCACAAAGCTCTTCCTATCAATTATTCTCCTTAAGACTGGTCACGCCTCCCAGCCACGTATGGATATGCAGTCCATCAGAACAAATTTTGTTGTGTTCATTTTCCTATGCCCATGTGTAAAGGAAAATGAACCTTACAGTACCGTACTGTAGGAATGTACGTTTGCATTACGTATTTACGCACTCCTAGTGTACAATGCATGTAAGGTTCATTTTCGTTTAATCGTCCACATAGGAAAACGAACACAACGGGCATTGTTCTGATGGACTGCGTATCCATATGTGGCTGGGAGGCGTGACCAGTCTTAAGGAGAATAATGGATGGGAAGAGTATTATGGGATACAACGTTTTACCGGTGAAGCGACGATATGGGTTGTCAGTCAATACTCAGGTTTGATGCAAATCCTCTCTGGCACTATATCCATTTTATTGTTATGTAACTACTACCTCTGTTTGTCGTATTCATGCCTTCGTCTACTCCTACTGTTCGTACCACCTGCATTTCCATAAAAAACAAACTTAAAAAGCCCTAGGTGACACAAGATTTGCCCTAGTAATGTAACTTATCTCTTCGTTTGGTCAATTTTTTTTTAAATAGCACCCTCCCCCTCCTCACACCAACTCGATTCATTATATCGTCGCTCGACCGGTAAAAGGTTGTAATCCACAAAGCTCTTCCTATCAATTATTCTCCTTAAGACTGGTCACGCCTCCCAGCCACATTTGGGTATAGCCTAGAGTCCATCAGAACAATGTTCGTTGGATTTATTTCCCTGTGCTAACGAGTAAGCCTAAAGGAAAATGAACCTTATAAAAATTATACTCGAGGAATTAGTAAATACGTCACGCAAACATACTTTCCTATATTACGCTACGGAAAGGTTCATTTTCATTCATACATCGGCATAGGAAAAATGAACACAACGAACATTGTTCTGATGGACCGCATATCCATGTGTGGCTGGGAGGCGTAACCAGTCTTAAGGGAAATATCGGATAGGAAGAACTTTGTGAGATACGAGGTATTCAATCTAGGCCATCGATATATTCATTCGCGGTCTGACCTATTTTGTGTATTCATGTGTAGGTCCACATTTCAAAAGGTTCTATTCTCTATCTTTATGAGGTAGTTACTGTCCGTGCTTCACTTCCATGCAATGTCACGCTACAAAGGAATGTCTCCTAAACCTTATTTATAAAATTCGTATTTGTGTATGACGTAAACCAAGAACCAAGCAAAAATCTTTAACATCGTAGAATGAGGGGGGGGGGGGAGATTGAATATGTATTTTCCAACTAAACATAAGTCAATATATTATTTTACATATAAGCTGGCTATTATTACTATATAATGTATTTTAAAGCACACAAACGTTTCGAATTCGACAATGACCGATTTCCCTATACACCAATACGCCCTAGAGAATTATCTTACAAACGATCACAGCAAATGTGAGATTAATGTATTTTTTTAGTATTATAACCTGAAAATTTGGAATCATTCACACATTTAAAACCACATTGCCTCTCTCACTATGTTTTTTGCAGCCTATGTATTATTGCTGCATTTGCTGTATACAATCATTGTTTTTGAAAATGTATTTTTATTTCCCTTCTTCAAGCATGTCTCTTCACAGCATACATAAAATCGGCCTTTTCGTCGCGTTGCATTGGACTGGGGTTTTTGTGATTTTGGAGATTGTGCTTCGAGTAACATTTTCCATTGCTGCAACTATATGCTTCTGGAGCCCTGTGATATCACCAGCACGTTCTTCAATCTGGCGTTTGATTATTTCCAGGCCTAACTCATTCAAGAAAATAGGCGCCCGTTAGTTATAATTTTATTCTCTTAGTTGAGTATTTGCTAGTAATTCGGTCTATCAAATCAACATCCCTTTACTTCAAATTATAAAACAGATTTATCTCGGACTACTCCTTTTCTATGTTTGAAACACAGCCATCAGAATGCTAAACATTCAATATAATTAGGATCCTTTCAGATTTCTCCATTCGCCAATTAACGTGACCGTTTGTTTTCCTGAACTGGGATCAATAAATGCAGAGAGACTTGAAAGTAATTCTGTGCGTATGGAACACTTCAGTTCTTGTGGAATGTTTTCGATTAGTTTGAAACGATTCAACTAGAGTGAGATCGAAATCAGTATAGAATTGCTCTTGGAAGTGTAGTAACGGTTGGTAGGTACATTTCGTTCCGAATTGTTAATAGGAGTGACGAGTTGTTTTTCAAATTCGTTGGCCCTCGTGATGCAGCGGGTGAACCAGTCATTTTCCCAGCAATCATCTCCATGTTGAGAACATAACGTTGCACACTATCAGACAAAACACGAAGAAACACTCCGTATTTTCCAGCTTCAGTTTCATTAACAACTTAAGTATTCGCCTACCACAGAAAAGTTAAAAAGCTCTCAATCGATCACTGTGTTCTCGTAAGACATGCATTGAAAAATACTATTCAAAATTTGAAATATTTTGCGAAATGGAGCAAACGTTTCTTCCATTCTTCGTTCCAAACTTTTTGTTATGTCATCAAACCTAATGCTGCCAAGGAGACTACGAAATAGATTCCTACTAATGGCTGCTCTATAGACTGGTCTCCTTTTGCATTAGACATAAGATCATGGTAGTAATGATCTTACTACACTAAAAGTGAGTGGTATTGTTGGCATCCATTACAATGTAGCGGAAGGACACGAAGTAGCGATCTAATTTCTCACCTATCTGGACCCAAAGGTGAAGCGGGCATTGTTCACTCTCCAATAAAATCCTGGAGTATTTATTTTCCAGACTCCAAAATAGAAAATTTGTGAGCGTTACAAATATGTGGATTGAACGAACCAGAGCAAAAGTGACGCGTAAAAGTGATGCTCTTCCTACACAGGTTCGAGAAATGAAATCCGTGTTTGGGATGTTTTTCCTCACAGGTGTTTTTAGATCATCCAATGAAAACCATGATAAAACATGGTCAACAGATAGGACGGTTGGGACAGGTGGAGACATTTTCCGAACGAAAGTGAATTTGCGTCACTTCAAGTTCTTGCTTAGAACTCTGAGATTGGGTAAAGTTCATGACAGAGGTGAGATAACTCTGTCAGATCATCTTTCTAAAATCCGTGAGATAATTTAGGCTTTTGACGAATGATTGCCGAAACTGTCCAAAAGCTAAATTGCGATGCCTCCAATATTCAATGCTCCAAAGAAGCCAGACAACAGTAGTCCTTTTGGATTTAGAGATGACCGTATCGTTGCTGCCTTATGCTTACACCGTGACACAGTCAGTGACCTGAAAGGGACCTATTCGGTTTCAAAGACTAAGTGTCTGACTGACTGCTTTCTATGGGTTACTGAAGGTTGCTGGGATAAACGCGTTCATTGTGCTCAGGGAAGATACACAATTTTTGAAGAAGCTCCCATGGCAACTGTGCCTTGAATATTCCAATATCAATAAATATTTTATTAAGGGGAAATACGCAATTGTTAAAGGAGCTCTCCTGGTAACCGTGCCTTGAATCTTCCAGTATCGAGAAAAAATTTATTAAGGGAAATTACACAGTTTTTGGAGAAGACCTCCTGACAAGTATGCCTTGAATATTCCAGTATTGGGAAACAATTTATTACGTATCCAGGTAGATGAAAATGAGAACACCCATCCTAAATGAGCGCAGCGAGCTAAGTGAGGTGGGATGTGAACAGCCTGCACTTAATGTGATTGACACAAACACACAAGAACCAAGACCCAGTGTAGCACATGTAAGTCGTTCATCTGCAAGGAGCACACAGTTTCAACTTGTATCTCATGCACAAGGTAAAACGAATGAGTAGGCTTAACAGCAACAATATGGCTGCCAATGACATAGTTAATAATAAGTCCTGTTTTAAGCTTATATTCTAAGTGTAAAAACTGTTTGAGAGCGGTAAATGAAATGGCGTATGGCTTTTAGTGCCGGGAGTGTCCGAGGACAAGTTCGGCTCACCAGATGCAGGTCTTTTAATTTGACACCCGTAGGTGACCTTCGCGTCTTGATGAAGATGAAATGATGATGAAGACAACACATACACCCAGTCCCCGTTCCGGAGAAATTAACCAATCATGGTTAAAATTCCCGAGCCTGCCGGAAATCGAACCCGGGAGCCCTGTGACCAAAGGCCAGCACGCTAACCATTTAGCCATGGAGCCGGACTTTAGAGCGGTGATTACTAATTACACATCACGTTTAATGAACTCATAACTAGTGTAACCGTTAGTGTTGAATGGGAGTGAAAAACCTCAAAAATATTGACTGACAGAATTACATGAATCACGGCACGGAGTCAGGAAGTGATCAAGTTTTCGATGTCGTTGTTCAATATGGAAATATTTCCAGAGAAGCATTGTCCAAACGATGTATTCTTGAAGAAGATACCGAATCAAGTTTGTGTTCTGCATGTGCAGTAAGAATCATGAACGCAAATGTTATTGTAACTAGGTCAAAGACGAGACAGCATGCTATTACGGAGACTGTTATAGAAGCTGACTGTATTAGTATCTGTGACTAATTAATTCAAGAGGAATTGTTGTCTAAAGATGAAATTATAATATTGTTCAATGATGATTTAGCAAAGTTAGTGGAAGAAAATGAGAGGCTGATGGATGCAAGGCTGAAAAGAACGGGGGGTGAAAACTCAAAAACGTGGTCAAAAGCAGTAAAAGATGCTATGATAACATATTATAGTCTAGGCCTACAAAGGAATAGTAGATGTGCCAATTTTAAATTCGTTTAATGTTCTCCGGGAAGTTATAGATGAACTTATACAGTTAAACAAGGGTAATGGTAATCATAAAGAAAAAATAAATAAAAGTAGAAAGATGAAAAAGTGCGTATTAATTCGGACAGTGACTGATAGGAAATTGCGTCAGGTGTGTTATAGGGATGGGAAGACATGGTGGTCACTTCGACAGTAAAGCAGGGAGCTCCAGCTGCAGCGGTTGGGAGTGGGATGAAGGAAGAATGTGCGTTGTTTGCTTCAGAAGACTTGGCTCTTATCAAACGTCGTGTAGAGAAATGGTAATAAGAGAATTAAAGGGAACGTTACCATTTTTAACTAACATGAATGAGATTGTAGTAAATATTCCAGGTAGACATGATCTAAGGCAGGAAAATTGTGTACATTTAGAAATAGAGTACCAATATAAAGTTTTCAAATATCTGTAAACATTTTTACAACGTCACTTATGGGATATATACAACTTAGATATAGAATTACACACAGGACATGTTCTCATTTCAACAACTTGGGAAATGTATTCTTAAGTAATGAATTTTGTAACATTTTAAATTTAAACAGTAAGAGTAGGCTAATGGAAAAATCTATACCCTTACAATGGAAGTGCGGAGAAGTGTAAATAGCATTTTCTCTTTAAACAGTAAGTATAAAAAGTAACAGAACTTGTGCTTGCATAACAAAACTCATTTAGAAAGAAACATTTACTATTTAGAAAGCTCCTGATTTCCACACATATCACAAAAATACACCAGCATATTAAGGAAAGTAATAAGACTAGCAAAGAAAATGCATAATGATAAACACATTGCCATATCACCCATTAAGAACAGGGCTGTGAGCTATAATAAGGAGGAAAACTCGTAATACTGCCAGAATACTTCAAAATACCATATAGTCACATGATAATGAAGTGATTAACACTTACATACATGTTATGGCAGAAATAAACCCACAAACCTGGGAAGCACTTGCCAAGGATCGTTTACTTTGACGGCGAAGTGTCTGTCCCGCTGTTCAACACTTCGAACAAGAACGCCGCAAACATGAAGATATTAAGTGACAGGAACGCAATCTTTGCCAAACCCAGCCAAGATCTGCCCCGTCCCTCAGCTGCGCGATGTGTGGATGTATGTTCTACGCAAGAATTGGCCGGTACAGTCACCGGAAATTTAAACATGAACTGCTGTGAATTGAAGTGAGCTATTAGCCAGGAAGTCTGTAAAGTCGGAAACGACGATGACAACATATTATAGACTGTTATGCCTTTAAGCATTCAGTCTGCAAGCCTCTGTGATCTTACAAAACTCCACCGTAATCCTCTATTTGTAACTAAATATATGGCCTCGCTTAGATCCATACCTCCTATATTTAAATCACAAAAAAATTGAGTCTTATCATCGCCGGTGTTATCTCCCTCTACTTCTCTTACCAAACATGACCGAGCTCATTAAACTCCTACGTAACCTATCCATCTCAAGTTACCACATATGACCCCATCACCGAAGCCGGTTAATGCGTACAGCCTCATCAATCGAGTTGATTCATAACTTAGCCTTCATTTCTTCATTTCGACTCCCCTCCTGCCACGTTCCCGCCTGTTTGTACCAGCAATCATTCTCGATATTTTCATGTCTGTTGCTTCTAATATATGAATAAGATATCCAGAGTACCCCCCAGTTTTCACTACCGTACGGCAAAGTTGGTCCGAAAAGAGACCAGTGTAAAGATAGTTTCGTCTGGGAGTTGACTTTTTTTTTTAACAGAATACTGTTGACCACAACTGCAAACACATTGCATAAGCTTTGTTGCACCTTGATTCAATATCACTTAATATAGGCCCTACAATAAGGGGCAGCCAAATGAAAATACTGTAGACCACCCGCCATAACACATATTCCGCGCGAAAGGTGGCAACACTGTTGTTTCGTATCGATACTGCCATCGCTGTGGCAGAAGAACCGCCTAGTCAATCAATCAATACTGATCTGCATTTAGGGCAGTCGCCCAGGTGGCAGATTCCCTATCTGTTGCTTTCCTAGCCTTTTCCGAAATGATTGCAAAGAAATTGGAAATTTATTGAACATCTCCCTTGGTAAGTTATTCCAATCCCTAACTCCCCTTCCTATAAATGAATATTTGCCCCAGTTTGTCCTCTTGAATTCCAACTTTATCTTCATATTGTGATCTTTCCTACTTTTATAGATGCCATTCAAACCTATTCGTCTACTAATGTCATTCCACGCCATCTCTCCGCTGACAGCCCGGAACATACCACTTAGTCGAGCAGCTCTTCTTCTTTCTCTCAATTCTTCCCAACCCGAACATTGCAACATTTTTGTAACGCTACTCTTTTGTCGGAAATCACCCAGAACAAATCGAGCTGCTTTTCTTTGGATTTTTTCCAGTTCTTGAATGAGGTAATCCTGGTGAGGGTCCCATACACTGGAACCATACTCTAGTTGGGGTCTTACCAGAGACTTATATGCACTCTCCTTTACATCCTTACTACAACCCCTAAACACCCTCATAACCATGTGCAGAGATCGGTACCCTTTATTTACAATCCCATTTATGTGATTACCCCAGTGAAGATCTTTCCTTATATTAACACCTAGATACTTACAATGATCTCCAAAAGGAACTTTCACCCCATCAACGCAGTAATTAAAACTGAGAGGACTTTTCCTACTTGTGAAACTCACAACCTGACTTTTAGCCCCGTTTATCAACATACCATTGCCTGCTGTCCATCTCACAATATTTTCGAGGTCACGTTGCAGTTGCTCACAATCTTGTAACTTATTTATCACTCTATAGAGAATAACATCATCCGCAAAAAGCCTTACCTCCGATTCCACTCCTTTACTCATATCATTTATATATATAAGGAAACATAAAGGTCCGATAACACTGCCCTGAGGAACTCCCCTCTCAACTATTACAGGGTCAGACAAAGCTTCACCTACTCTAACTCTCCGAGATCTATTTTCTAGAAATATAGCAACCCATTCAGTCACTCTTTTGTCTAGTCCAATTGCACTCATTTTTTCCCGGTAGTCTCCCATGATCCACCCTATCAAATGCTTTAGACATGTCAATCGCGATACAGTCCATTTGACCTCCAGAATCCAAGATATCTGCTATATCTTGCTGGAATCCTACAAGTTGAGCTTCAGTGGAATAACCTTTCCTAAAACCGAATTGCCTTCTATCGAACCAGTTATTAATTTCACCAACATGTCTAATATAATCAGAAAGAATGCCTTCCCAAAGCTTACATACAATGCATGTCAAACTTACTGGCCTGTAATTTTCAGCTTTATGTCTATCACCCTTTCCTTTATACACAGGGGCTACTATAGCAACTCTCCATTCATCTGGTATAGCTCCTCCGGCCAAACAATAATCAAATAAGTACTTCAGATATGGTACTATATCCCAACCCATTGTCTTTAGTATATCCCCAGAAATCTGATCAATTCCAGCCGCTTTTCTAGTTTTCAACTTTTGTATCTTATTTTAAATGTCATTGTTATCATATGTAAATTTTATTACTTCTTTGGCCTTAGTCTCTTCCTCTATCTCGACATTATCCTTGTAACCAACAATCTTTACATACTGCTGACTGAATACTTCTGCCTTTTGAAGATCCTCACATACACACTCCCCTTGTTCATTAATTATTCCTGGAATGTCCTTTTTGGAACCTGTTTCTGCCTTAAAATACCTATACATACCCTTCCATTTTTCACTAAAATTTGTTTGACTGCCAATTATGCTTGCCATCATGTTATCTTTAGCTGCCTTCTTTGCTAGATTCAATTTTCTAGTAAGTTCCTTCAATTTCTCCTTACTTCCACAGCCATTTCTAACTCTATTTCTTTCCAGTCTGCACCTCCTTCTTAGTCTCTTTATTTCTCTATTATAATAAGGTGGGTCTTTACCATTCCTTACCACCCTTAAAGGTACAAACCTGTTTTCGCATTCCTCAACAATTTCTTTAAACCCATCCCAGAGTCTGTTTACATTTTTATTTACCGTTTTCCACCGATCATAGTTACTTTTTAGAAACTGCCTCATACCTGCTTTATCAGCCATATGGTACTGCCTAACAGTCCTACTTTTAAGACCTTCCTTTCTATCACATTTATTTTTAACTACCACAAAAACAGCTTCATGATCACTAATACCATCTATTACTTCAGTTTCCCTATAGAGCTCATCTGGTTTTATCAGCACCACATCCAAAATATTTTTCCCTCTGGTTGGTTCCATCACTTTCTGAATCAGCTGTCCTTCCCATATTAACTTATTTGCCATTTGTTGGTCATGCTTCCTAGTGGCAACTCACAGATGCACACAGTTGTTGGTTATGTCTTTGTTGGTGCGCGGACTGATCTAGGATGTTCGTCCAGCAGTAGGAATAGAGTCAAGCAAAGAAGGGCAGAGGAGTGTGGTTCGTTTTCTGGTGGCACAACGCTATGAAAACACTTGAAAGAAACTGCGAAGCGCTATAAAATCAAAACATCCGGGAATGCTATCGGACAGAGTCATCCTGATGCATGATAATGCTCGCCCCCATATTTTCAAACTGGCGAAGTCTACGATCCAGCGATTTGGTTGGAAAACACTTCAACATCCTACGTGCAGCCGGATCTTTCGCCTTGTGATTTTTCACACTTATGGCGACCTGAAGAAAGTCATTCGTAGACGTCGGTTTCATTCGGACGAGGAAGTGCAAGAGTGGGTGTGGTTTTAGATCCGTCAGCGACCTACCTCTTTCTACAAAACTGGAATTGATCGTCTCGTCTCCCAGTTGGATGAATATTTAACACTTTTGGTAATTACTTTTGAATAGAACCATTCCATGGCCACGATGTAGCGGGTGTTCAGCTTTCATTTGACTGCCCTTATACCATCCTGAGAAAACACACATCTCAAATACTTGAAATGATCTACCTGTTCCAGGTTTGTATTCCCAGCATGGTATTCAATTCCCTTAGGTTTCTTACTTCCTGACATCAGTTTAGTCTTTGTAAGTCTTATTTCCATACCATACTCATTGCACCTATTTTCAAGATCCAAGATATTAATTTGCAGGCTTTTAGCAGACTCTGCTATTAACACCAAGTCGTCGGTATAGGCCAAACTGCTTACTACATTTCCACCTAACTGAATCCCTCCCTGCCACTTTATATCTTTCAGTACGTTAAAGATTTTCAGATAATATTTTAGTGCAATACCAAGGAACGATTAATTTTATCAGATTACAAAATCCTCGCGAGCGAAGCCGCGGGTAACAGATTATTGGTAGTCTTGCAACAAATAATTTCTTAGACAGGACTTAAGCCCTACTAAATGAGGCTTCAGATATTCTGTTTTTCGATCAAGGTGCTCTTAATACACTCTAAAACACTTATGGAGAGTAAAATGAAATGTCGTATGGCTTTTAGTGCCGGGATATCCCAGGACGGGTTCGGCTCGCCAGGTGCAGGTCTTTCTATTTGACTCCTGTGGGTGATCTGCGCGTCGTGATGAGGATGAAATGATGATGAAGACAACACATACACCCAGCCCCCGTGCCATTGGAATTAACCAATTAAGGTTAAAATCCCCGACCCGGCCGGGAATCGAAGCCGGGACCCTCGGAACCGAAGGCCAGTACGCTGACCGTTCAGCCAACGAGTCGGACAATGGAGAGTAAGAGTAGTAATAGACCTATAAAACACCATTACTGCATGTGTGATAAGTTAGTCTGGAGATACACTGTAAATACTGCATTATTTAATATGATAATGAAATTCGGCACAGGCCAGAGTAAAGTGTAGCTTTCACCGAAGTCCCAGTCTCATCCATGGCTGTGACAATATGGAAGCTGCTGGGGTATGGGTGGTACTGAGTAATGGCATTCGCAGCACGACTAGTGCATCTGAGTGTTATGAAAGGCGTTGCTCATAGGGTTAGTCGTGCTGCAATAGCACTTTCTGACCCAGTGAGGAAAGCAATGGCAAACTACCTCACTCCTCGTCTTGCCTAGTACGCCTCATTTTGGTGCTGCCATTGGTTTTTGCGGTTTCCTTATAACCGCATAACCTTTGGTGGTGCTGTTTGAGGATCCAACCAACCTCTGGGCTGATGACCTAACAGACAATGAAATTCGCATGCAAATTTTTAACATCTGTGCCATACGTTGAAGTATTTATTTGTGTTCCTACGGATTTTTGTGAAAAATAATTTATTTCTTTTTTATTGCTATTTGCTTTACGTCGCACCGACACAGATAAGTTAGGTCTTATGGCAACGATGGGAAAGGAAAGGCCTAGGAGTGGGAAGGAAGCAGCAGTGGCCTTAATTAAGGTACAGCCCCATCATTTGCCTGGTGTGAAAATGGGAAATCACGGAAAACCATCTTCAGGGCTGTCTACAGTGGGGTTCGAACCCACTATCTCCTGGATGCAAGCTCACAGATGAGCAACCCTAACCGCACGGCCAACTCGCCCGGTATCTTATTTCTAAGTGATCACTGCGGTGTATAGAAATACGTAATTTTCTCGAAAATGACGAGGAGATATTTCACAAAAGTTAAAAGAAGCAAATCCTGAATCGAACTGTAGGCACAGAAACCTGAAGTCGGAATGTGATCCTGACCCATCTTCTCACTACATCGCGAAGAGGTAAATCAATAAAACGTTGTTTTTGTTTTTTTGTTTTGCTTTACTTCGCACCGACACAGGTAGGTTTGCAAGGAAGCGGCCGTGGCCTTAATTGAGGTACAGCCCCGGCAATTGCCTGGTGTGAAAATGGGAAACCACAGAATACCATAGCCTACGTAGGGCTGCCGACAGTGGGGCTCGAACACACTATCTCCCGATTACTGGATACTGGCCGCACATAAGCGACTGCAGCTATCGAGCTCGGTAAATCAATGAAACGAACTACAGATGGAGACTTCTGGAATTTCCCCCGTCCCTGGGATAACAGAGAAGTGGTGCCAGAGGACGGAGGTGAACTGAGCTTTGGCGTTCATTTTCGCAGAACCGCCAACCAATGTGAGTGAAACGAACGGGCAACGTATCAAATCAAGTTCTCTGTGAAAAATATATATTTCATTAATGCACGTATACTTTGTAAAAGAATGGAAGTGGAAATTACAAGAAAATATGAAGAAATTCTGTACGGTACAGTAGATAGGCCTATCTGTTCCCGTCTTTTCTGCCGTCCCGAGTAGCGCGACAATATTGTTCGTAGGTCATCATAATGAAAAATGAAATGGCGTAGGCTATGGCTTTTAGTGCCGGGAGTGTGCGAGGACAAGTTCGGCTCGCCAGATGCAGGTCTTTTGATTTGACCCTTGAAAGCGACCTGCGCGTCGTGATGAGGATGAGATGATGATGAAGACGACACACACACCCAGCCCCCGTGTCAGTGAAATTAACCAATTAAGGTTAAAATTCCTGACCCTGCCTGGAATCGAACCCGGGACCCCTGTGACCAAAGGCCAGCACGCTAACCACTTAGCCATGGAGCCGGACAGTCATCATAATTATGTGATACATTACTTCTTCTCCTTTAAAATATCAGACTCCTAAGAGTATTAACAAATAAAGATAGGCCTAAAAGTAGGGCCTACGTATACTAGGCGAATTATTATTATTATTATTATTATTATTATTATTATTATTATTATTATTATTATTATTATTATTATTATTATTATTATTATTATTATTGCTATTTGCATTACGTCGCACCGACACAAATAGGTCTTATGGCGACGATGGGATAGGAAAGGCCTAGGAAGGGGAAGGAAAGGACCGTGGCCTTAATTAAGGTAGGCCTATAGCCCCAGCATTTGCCTGGTGTGAAAATGGGAAACCACGGGAAACCATCTTCAGAACTACCGACAGTGGGATTCGAACCCACTATCTCCCGGATGCAGGCTCACAGCTGCGCGCTCCTGACCGCACGGCCAACTCGCCCGGTGGGAGAATTAATAATAAGAAAACTATACAATGACGTAAGCCTACTGTTTAGGAAAGTGAAGCTTTTTGTACCAACACGACACACTCATACTTCACCCTTCTATATGTTTTTTCTTTATTTAACAAGCATGTTGCTTTTACAACTTACCGACTATCTAAAAACCAAACCCCATGGCACTACAGCCCGTGAAGGGCCTTGGCCTACCAAGCGACCGCTAATCAGCCCGAAGGCCTGCAGATCACTAGGTGTCGTGTGGTCAGCACGACGAATCCTCTCGCCGTTATTCTTGGCTTTCGAGACCGGGGCTGCTATCTCACCATCAGATAGCTCCTCAATTCTAATCACGTAGCCTGAGTGGACCTCGAACCAGCTCTCAGGTCCAGGTAAAAATCCCTGACCCGGCCTGGAATCGAACCCGGGGCCTCCGGGTAAGAGGCAGGCACTCTACTCCTACACCACGGGGCCAGCACCGACTATGTATGGTATTGAAACAACATGGTTTCGTTAGTAATGGGAAATAACAAACTAACAAATGGTAGCATTGCTCAGTCATTATTCCCGGGGGAATAGGACCTACATGAAATGTTGGGGCAGCAGAGTACGTTCCACTTTTCAATGTTGCTAGCTCCACGTACAATGTTGACCGAAATCTACAAGGAAAAGGGTGCCGAGCCCCCAAGAAAATTTGCACGTAGGCCTATAGCAGTAACCTCAGTGGCGTACGTAGCAAGTCGTTTATTCTCCTGCTCCTAATGTAACGGGTTCGTTCTGGGCCGTAGTCGATCATATTTGAAAGAGTTAAATACGTTGTCGTCGTCTTCCACGATGTATATAAAATCTCAGGGACAAAAACACTGCATCACACAAAATGTACAACAACCAAACGGGCTTTAAACGAATTTAATCACGAAATCTATTACCATACCAACAGAACGTCTTCACTTACCTTCGCGATCATGACACTTATACAGGGTGTTAGGTGTATACGTGCAGATATTTATTGTAGCAATAGAGAACGATGTGACGAACCACTATATATCAAACTTTTAGTAATCCTCGGAAGTTATTTTCGAGAGCAAAGGGGTACGATGTTTTTAGAATAGGTAGTATGCCTTGTTCTTGTGAATGAATAGCTTTCCTTTGATAACAGGCAAGTCACGCGCCATCCCTGCCAAACTGGTTTCTGTTCTGTTTATGTTTAAGAGCAAATCTACTACTGTGACAGCTGAGCGCTCCCTATTCAATGCCACGAGATGTTACATAATATACTTGCCAAACTGGTTTTATGTTTACGAGCAACTGACCTACGGTAACAGCTGAAGGCTACCAGTCTACAACATGTTACGTTACATTATCGCCAGACTGGTTTGTTGTTGTTAGTATTTAGTTTTCGTCTTAGGGGTTTCAGACAACACTAATTATCGGTTTCGGACCCTGGAGATGTATTGAATTCTCAGCGTTAATACTGGTTCATTTGCTGTTACGTCCTTTAGGGGATAGGGATATCTGTGGTCGTCAGCCCTGTGATCTAGTGAGTATGGAAATGACCTGAAAACCTGTGTCGGTGCGCGACCTGTACGAGCGTGTGATATAATTATTGGTTGGGATACGCACGCCGGGACGTGAAATGCGGTACGATCCCCGTTGTGCATTGCGTAAAGGTAGAAGAAGGAAGACAGTTCCTTGCGCCAACGAACAAATGCATGGCATAGGATATCCATATGAGTAGAATCAGAATTGAATTATCGAAGCACATCGAACGTTTTGTTTCAAACGAAAAATGGACATATTATACAACTAAGTAAATTAAACGTACTTGCATTTCGTGCTTCCTGCCTGGTTGAGTGGCTAAAACGGTTGAGGTGCCAGCCTTTTGACTCCAACTTCGCATGTTCGAACCTGGCCCCGTGCAGTGGTATTTGAAGGTGCTCAAATACGTCAGCCTCGTGTCGGTATATTTACTGGTACACCGAGCTCGATAGCTGCAGTCGCTTAAGTGCTACCAGTATCCAGTATTCGGGAGATAGTGGGTTCGTACCCCACTGTCGGTAGCCCTGAAGATAGTTTTCCGTGGTTTCCCATTTTCACACGAGGCAAATGCTGGGGCTGTACCTTAATTAAGGCTATGGTTGCTTCCTTCCCACCCCTAACCCTTACCTGCCCCGTCATCGCTATAATACCTATCTGTGTCGGTGCGACGTAAAGCAACTTGTCATTCGAGCCAAGACACCACTGTGGTTCAGAATATCCTCTGGTGCTTAAACATACGTTCACGGAGGTCATCCGAAGTGGTTACCTCAGTTCGGTATACTTTGTTTCTCATGTCCCCCCAGGCATAACAATCCACTGGAATAAGGGCTGGCCAATTGATAGTTCCACATCGTCCTGTCTACCGTTGAGGAAATGTCTGCACCATCGTGTAAAATCCACGTGGTTCGGCGTAGTCGAAGCGACACGTCCTCTGAAAGCTCCAGTAACGTACTGTATCTACTGTACAGGAGCAAGATAACATTAATAAAAAGATGTAACCGACCTCCAACTACACCCATCCTGATATTAATTAGAACCGGTGCTGGAAACTGCCTTGTCCTATTGAATGGGGATATTCCACAGCTCATGAGTGGAATATAGTGGGTTCCAACCCCTCTGTCGGCAGCCCTAAAGGTGGTTTACCGTGGTTTTCCATGTTCACACCAGGCAAATGCTGGGGCTGTAACGTCATGAATGCCACGATCACTTCCTTTCCGATACTAGCCCTTTCCCGTCCCATCGTCACCATAAGGAAAGCTACACCGATCAAATTTATGCAAGTAAGGTGATTGGTACCGGTCTGAGTGTCTGAGACCGTTGAGGTCCTTATCTTCCGACCTCCAACTTGGCAGGTTCAATCTTGGCTCAGTCTGATGATATTTGATGGGGCACACATACGTCAGTCTCGTGTCGTAGAAATACTGGCACGTAAATGAACTCCTGCGATATGAAATTTCGTCACCTCAGCGTCTCAGAAAACGGTATAAATAGTATGTGGGACGTAAAGCAAAATAACGCTAATAAAAAGACGATTGGTCAAAGAGACAGACTTCCCACTGCATCCATCCAGATATTAATTGAGAGCCGGTGCTAGAGGTTGCCTTGGTATACTAAATATTAAACACTCCTTCTATAAAAATTGCCTCATGTGTCACTAATACACTTGACAGAAATTCTGGATTGAGTGCTTGATCAATTAACCAGCGGCAGAAATCCAATCTTAAATCATCACCGAGCTTGATAGTAGCAGTCGCTAAAGTTCGAACAGTATCCAATATTCGGGATGTACTGGCTTCGAATCCCTCTGTCGGCAGCTTTAAAGATGATTTTCCGTGGTTTTTCATGTTCACACCAGGCAAATGCTGGGCTGTACCTTAATTAAGACCACGGTTGCTTCCTTCCCGATCCTAGTCCTTAGTTATATCTGTCGCCATAAAACCTATCTGTGTCGGTGCGACGCACCGATACAGATAGGTCTTATAGGACGATGGGATAGCAAAGGCCTAGGAGTTGGAAGGAGGCGGCCGTGGCCTTAATTAAGGTACAGCCCTAGCATTTGCCTGGTGTGAACATGAAAAACCACGGAAAACCATCTTCTGGGCTGCCGACAGTGGGATTCGAACCCATCGTCTCCGGGATGCAAGCTCTCAGCCATGCTTCTCTAACCGCACGGCCAACTCGCACGGTAATAATAATAATAATAATAATAATAATAATAATAATAATAATAATAATAATAATAATAATAATAATAATATTTTTTGCTGCCGGGCAGAGTGGCTCAGACGGTTGAGGCGCTGGCCTTCTGACCCCAACTTGGCAGGCTCGATCTTGGCTCAGTCCGATGGTATTCGAAGATGCTCAAATAAGTCAGCCTCGTGTCGGTAGATTTACTGGCGCGTAAAAAGAACTCCTGCGATTCTAAATTACAGCACCTCAGCGCCTCCAGAAACAGTAAGAGTAGTTAGTGGGACGTAAAGCAAATAACATTACCGGTATTATTATTATCAGGTCATTAGGAGCTGAAAGGCAGGGAAGAAAATAGTAAAATATGCGTGGTGTAGGAGGAAACAAAATGAAATGTACTTCACCCGTGCCTACATCGCTCGCAGTAGTTTACTACAGGATAGTATGCGTAAGACAAGAACCAGGTCTCTTTGCGATGAGTCAGGTGTATCTTCGTTTTGTGGTTAGCACTAGAGGACAAAGTGTGACAAACAGGTTTTGTGTATAAACATCAAACATGCACAGCAACAGACACACACACGCAATGTACCCAAACCAGTACAGTGTAGAATGAAGAACTGCCATGCTGTGTTCAAGGTCAATATCTAGCGTTTTAACAAGCACGTCTTCCGTGTGTTGTGTTCAGCTTGCGCCACGTACAAGGCAATCGCGAACTGACACTCTAGATTTATAATTTTTGTTACCGGTACTTCAATTTTTCTGCTCGGATTTATGAGAATATCGAACTATCGAGACTCAAAAGACTACATCGATTGAGAACTGAATTCCCAACTCAATACGCTGCAGAAATGGTGTATCATCTGACATACCAATGTGAAACACGTAGCAATTGTTCAAGTGACCTCCCTGGACTACTCTGCAGGCTTCACTTCTCCGTACCCGGCGAGTTGGCCATGCGGTTAGGAGCGCACAGCTGTGAGCTCGCATCCGGGAGATTGGGGCTTCGAACCCCAATGTCGGCAGCCGTGAAGATGGTTTTCCGTGGTTTCCCAAGTTCACACTAGGCATTGCGGGGGTTGAACCTTCATTAAGGCCACGACCACTTTCTTACCATTCCTAGGCCTTTCTTGTCCGATTGTCGCCATAAGACCTCTCTGTGTTGGTGGGACGTAAAGCAACTAACAAAAGAAAATCACTTCTCCGAATCCAGTCTTCCGTAATATCCATTGGAGATCTGGCGGGCCATTTGATGGGTCCATGTAGTACTATTCGCCATAGACCAAAGGACTGATCCAAATGATCACGCAGTAAGCGGCTTATATCAGGTGGTGGACCATCGTGTAAAAACCACATGTTTCGGCGTAGTCGAAACGGAGCGTCCTCTGAAAGCTCTAATAACGTACCTATGAGGAACTCCAGGTAAGATACCCCTATGAACTGTGCAGGTAAGATGATGATAATAATGTCATTGGCTTTACGTCCCACTAACTACTTTTCACGGTTTTCGGAGACGCGGATTTGCAGGAATTTAGTACCATAGGAGTTCTTCACGTACCAGTAAATCTACTGACACACGGCTGACGTATTTGAGCACCTTCTCAAGTCTGGACTCAGAAGGCCAGTGCCTCAACCGTCTGAGCCACTCAGCCCGGCAAGATGATTGGTGCAGCACTGCGTAAAGTGCTGGCCTTCTGAACCCAACTTGGGAGGCTTGGTCTTGGCTCAGTCCGGTGGTATTTGAAGGTGCTCAAATACGTCAGTCTCGTGTCTGTAGATTTATTTGCATTAAAAGATACTGCGATAACAAAAAATTCTGGCATTTCAGCGTCTCCGAAAACCGTGAAAATTAGTTAGTGGAACGTAAAAATATTATTATTATTATTATTATTATTATTAGTAGTAGTAGTAGTAGTAGTAGTAGTAGTAGTAGTAGTAGTAGTAGTAGTATTTTTACGGAAGTTCTAATTAAACGGGTCCATTACAGTCATCATTTTACCTATCGGTACTTGCTGTTCAGTAATAAGCCTTCCGTCCGCCTCTGTGGTGCAGTGGTTAGTGTGATTAGCTGCCACCCCCGAAGCTCGGGTTCGATTTCCAGCTCTGACAAGAAATTTGAAAAGTGGTACGAGGGCTGGAACGGGGTCCACTTAGCCCCGGGAGGTGAAATGAGTAGAGGTGGTCCGATTCCCACCTCAGCCATCCTGAAAGTTGTTTCCCGTAGTTCCCCCCTTCTCCAGGCAAATGCCGGGATGGTACCTAACTTAAGGCCACGGCCGCTTCCTTCCCTCTTCCTTGTCTATCCTTTCCAATCTTCCCATACCCCCGCAAGGCCCCTGTTCAGCATAGCAGGTGAGGCCGCCTGGGTGAGGTACTGGTCATTCTCCCCAGTTGTATCCCCGATCCAATGTCTCACGCTCCAGGACACTACCCTTGAGGCGGTAGAGGTGGGATCCCTTGCTGAGTCCCATGAAAAACCAACCCTGGAGGGTAAACAGATTAGGAAAAAGAAGAATAAGCCTTCTATTAGAAATGCCCGGCGGCAATTCCACAGTAGGTCTTTTTCCTTCGAGCAATGTTCACGATGGATGCAACTACGGTTTTTGAAATTTGTCTCATTAATAACAATTTCACTGAATACTTATAGCCTTTTCTTTCAGTGTCCACCGTCCTTTCAATGACCTAAAAAGTTTATGAATAAGCATCGACAACCCGCATTGTCTATTGTCAGAAATTCATCGTAGACTGTCGCAATAACAGCACAGAAATGTTGCGCCCATATTTCATTTACTTATTAACCATTTCCTTTCATTTTGTCAGCTTGGATCACTGAGTAATGCCATTGACGTTTAAAAATCGCACACAAATACACAACACTTGATTCGCACGTATGTGCTTGTACGGATCTTCGACGTCACTGTAAGGATTCTGTGTACTTTTCACACAGAGTACCCTACACCGGTTTTCGAGTACAGCAAGTGACCTGGCACGTGAGTCATCCTCTTCTACTTGCCAAGCCTTTAGGGGAAGTGCACAACAACATGTGTTGGCCTGCGATAAGAAACAGGTTCAACAAGCTCTATACTCGGCTACTGTACTTCCGCTACGCGTGGACAGAATGACATCACCGGCGTATCCTGCTACGGCCGTTCAAAACACATTTGGTCCTGAAATATTTGGCTCAGTTATGGGCAAACTAATAGGACAAGGTAAAAAGTACATAGCATATATTATGAGATGTATTTTTCTTAGCCGACTAGCTTAATATCTGCACGTATACACCTAACACCCTGTATAAGTTACGATCTGTTTATCTGTTTAACTCTCTTGGCCAGAGAGTACGTGTTCCCTACTAGGTGGTCCGCCTCCCCCGTCAGGGGAGGAATGAAAGCTTAGTTAGTTAGTTAGTTAGTTAGTTAGTTAGTTAGTTAGTTAGTTAGTTATCTGTTTACCCTCCAGGGTCGGTTTTTCCCACGGACTCAGCGAGGGATCCCACCTCTATCGCCTCAAGGGCAGTGTCCTGGAGCCTCAGACTCTCGGTCGGGGTATACAACTGGGGAGGATGACCAGTACCTCGCCCAGGCGGCCTCACCTGCTATGCTGAACAGGAGCCCTGCCGGGGAATGAGAAGATAGGAAGGGATAGACAAGGAAGAGGGAAGGAAGCGGTCGTGGCCTTAAGTTAGGTACCATCCCGGCATTTGCCTGAAGGAGCAGTGGGAAATCACGGAAAACCACTTCCAGGATGGCTGAGGTGGGAATCTAACCCACCTCTACTCAGTTGACATCCCAATGCTGAGTGGACCCCGTTCCAGCCCTCGTACAACTTTTCAAATTTCGTGGCTGAACCGGGGATCGAACCCGGACCTTCGGGGGTGTCAGCTAATCACACGAACCACTACGCCACACAGGCGGACCTATGTGAGATTATCACCGCCGTAATCTAGCAAAATGCTATGTTTCGTATAAAGACTTAACACGAGTAGATAAACTACAGTGAACACGAGTAATTTACAATGTAAGAAGCATTGATAAATTGTTATCTTACCTTTAGGCTTAGCCATTTTCTCGCTCAGCTTTAAAAACGCCTTCTGATAGCAGCCAACAGTCTGCGCAAGTCTGAAGCTGGGTGACTTCTTTTAAGCTGCAATAAGAAGGGATAAACCATATCAAGCACAGTTTTATCCAGAAGTTTTAAACTACAAAGCTAGAAGTTCCTCATGCAAACTAGAATGTGACAGTTTCATTCTAAGGTTGAAAAGGCGAAAGTGAAATACCAAATTCCTCGTTGAAATATGAAAAGTGATCTATTGTAAAGAGAAAAGGTCAGGAACAGGAAGTACTGTTTCTTTAAATTATTTTAATTAACAGGACGCACGACCAAGCATTGAGTTCAGTTCCGTGAATGAGTTCTGTTCCCATGACTTCAAGATATTCTCCAACACGGCACACTGGCTACCTGTGCTTCAACGTAAAACATTGAAACCGGACTCATTCGACAGTTGGAAGGAATGTTTGAAAATCTTTTCATCGTAAAAGGAAATCTTCCTGGTGACGTCGCGAAGGAGGACAGTGATGTATATAAAGGTAAGGTAAGTGTGTATTCTGCCTGAAGGCAGGTCCGAACCTCCACAGAGGTGTGCCTGAGTCAGAGTTTACGTACGCTAGGGTGGCCAATTCCTTTCCGCTCCTCCATCCCCTCCTCCATTGTGTATAAAACGGTACATGATGCTGGATTTAGAATGTTAAACTAGTAGTATTTCTCGTAATATTTTTTTCCGTGGAATTGCTTTTTGTACTCGAGTTGTAGCTGTTGCGTAGTTATGTTTTTAACTTGACTTTATTATCGCTTGTAGTGTTAAGCAAGTAGTATTGCAATTCGTAGTACTAAGTACTAGAAATACTTAACCTGTGCGTGAATTTGTATATGATGATGCTGGATTTAGAATGTTAAACTAGTAGCAATTATTCTAATATTTTCTTTCCATGGATTTGCTTGTTGCGCTCTTGTTGTTTGTTTGTTTGTTTGTTGTTGAGTAATTATGTTAACGTTACTTTATTATTACGTTACTGTAAGTGACCATTGCCACCGGGATATTTCCCATTTGTAATGTATTTGTTAATAATAATAATAATAATAATAATAATAATAATAATAATAATAATAATAATAATAATAATAATGCACACGGTGTTTCGAAATCCAGATTGCCTTTCACCATTATGATCTTCGCATTTTTGACTTTTATGTAGAATATGCATAGGCCTATGTCACATGAGACTAATCATTCTTTAGCCCTGTTCGTCGCGGTATTCGACAGCTGATGGGTTTTGCAACACGGCGAAGTTTAACAACACCTCATTTTGCCTGTCTTTGTTTCGGTATTTTTTTTTTTTTTTTCGTTTCACGTCGCACCCGTATAGACCGATATTAAGGTGACTGTGGGATGGTGCAGGGCTGGGACTAGGAAGGAAGCGACCATGGCCTTAGTTAGAGTACAGCCCCATCATTTGCCTGGTGTAAAATTGGGAAACCCAGGAAAAACACCTGGAGAGCTGCTGATAGTGGGGTTCGAATCCACCATCTCCCGAATGCAAGCTGAGAGCTACGTTAATCAAACCGCGCAGTCAACGCCTTCGTTTCAATATTTCTTGCGAATATCATCGGACCCACTTGCCTTTCCGTTTTTAGACAAATGGAGAGGTCTTATAATTTCACTCTTTGTCATTGGTAGACCTGTAGCGACTTCGGTCAGGTTCAGTGATACCGAAGCAGCTATACCAAATTGCTTTGTAAGAATGAAACACAACCAATTTCCGTCACGTAGGCCTACATGGTTTACGGCACCAGCATTCTGAACGTTGAAGGCATGGTGGATATGGTGCGTCACAGATTGCTTGTAGGCAATTGACTTGTAGGCAATATACAAGTCTCCCCGGCGGCATCAACACGTTATCCGTGTCGTCTCGTCAAGTCTGACGGCTCCACATTTGAAAACGTTCACAACTCAATATTCATTTTCGCCATTACCACATGTTTGACTTTGGAAATAATAGTCTAATAATAATAATAATAATAATAATAATAATAATAATAATAATAATAATAATAATAATAATAATGGTTTTTCGTGCCACTAAGTAATTTTGACGGTTTTAGGAGAAGCCGACGTGCCGGAATTTTGAGCCGCAGTAGTTCTAAAACGTGCCAGAAAATACGACACGAGGCTGACGTATTTGAGTAGGTCTACCTTCGAATAGACCTACCACCGGACTGAGCCTGGATCGAACCTGCCAAGTTGGTCTCAGAAGGCTAGTACAAAGAGCTAGGCCTACTACAATTGTGGCGATGGGTATCGGAATGCGGTCGCTCGCTGAACCCGAATTTTACACGCTTCGCCATACTGGTCAGATCACCAGTTCCAGTTAATTCCTATGAAAATCATTCATTTCATAGGCATTTCGGTGTTGTTACTTCGTCATTTTGCCAATTTGATGTAGATAATAGGAAAGCATATCAGTGATACGCACTCGAGCATCCAGAACACTTTTAAAATCGCAGTAGCTTAATGATTCGGAATTAGCATACTAACTTACTATATCGTCGCTCCTATGCCAAAACCGTGAACGTAACAATACTCTCCCTGTCCATTTTTACCCTTAAGACTGGTCACGCCTCTCAGCCATATATAGATATGCAGTCCATGAAAAAAATTTGTTGAGTTCATTTTCCTATGCGGGTGTGTAAAGGAAAATGAACTTTACTGTACCGTGCTGTAGGAATGTATGTTTTGCATTATATTTTTACCCGCACCTAGAGTGTGATGTATTTAATAGCCTAATATACAACCGTTAAAACAAGACGGATAAACAAGTTGTTGTTTGCATCATCAGCCCATAGTTTTGTTTAATGCAGCCCTGAATGCCACCCTATCCTGAGTTAACGTCTTCATTTGTAGACTTACACAACTACTACATCCTACATCTACAATGCAATCATCTCTTTTTCATATTCAGACCTTGATCTACCCCTGGCGTTCTTACCGCCTAAATTTTCCTCAGAAACCAACTGGGCCTAAGTGTCTTAGATGTGTCCTATCATTCTATCTCTTCTTCTGGTCATGTTTCACCAACTCGTTCTCCTCTCACAAATCCAATTCAGTACATCTTCATTCGTGATTCGATCTACCTAACTTATCTCACCTTCACCATTCCTCAGTAACACCACAGTTCGAAATATTCTATTCTCTTTCTTACTGAGCTTGTTATCATCCCTGTTTCACCTCCATAAAATGCCACGCTCCACACAAAAGACTTCGAAATGATCTTTCTAATTCCTATATCAGTGTTCGAAGTGAGCAAATTTCATTTCTTCAGTAGCACCTTTGCTTGTGCTAGTCTGCATTTTATGTCTTTATTTCTACCATCACCAGTTATTCTAACCAAATAGCAATATTCATCTATTATAGTCCTACTTCCTTTAAGACTTAATTTCCTTTTTTCTCTAGTTGCTTTACGTCGCACTGACACAAATAGGTCTTATGGCGACGATAGGACTGGAAAGGGCTAGGACTGGGAAGGAAGCGGCCGTGGTCTTAATTAAGGTACAGCCCCAGCATTTGCCTGGTGTGAAAATGGGAAACCACGGGAAACAATTTTCAGGGCTGCCGATAGTGGGGATCGAACCTACTATCTCCCGAATACTGGATAAACCTACTGGCTACACTTAAGCGACTGCAGCTATCGAGCTCGGTACTTAATTTCCTAAAACTGTATAACATTCCCTACATCACCTCACATCGTTTGACTGCACTCCATTACTTTTGTTTTCGATTCATTTATTTCCACCTAGTACTTCTCCAAGACTGTAGAATTCAGTAGTTTCTCCAGAGCTTCTGCCGACTCAGGTAAAATAAAAATCTTCTTCTTCTTTTCCTTCCACTTTTCACACACCTGTGGGGTCGCGGATGCGAACTGAGTCGCACGTGTGGATATGGCTCTGTTTTACGGCTGGATGCCCTTCCTGACACCAACCCTATATGCGTGTTTCTGTGGTGATTGGTAGTGTGGTGTATTGTGTAAATTTGAAGAGGAGAGTGTTGGGACGGACACAAACACCCAGTCCCCGAGGCAGAAGAATTAATCAGAAGCGATTGAAATCACCGACCCGGTCGGGAATCGAACCCGGGACCCTCTGAACCGAAGGCCAGTACGCTGACCATTCAGCCAACGCATCAGACTCGGGTAAAATAACAATGCCTTCGGCAAGTCTCTTTTGGATTGTGATACCCTTTCTAATTCCTCTTTGATTTCCTTTAGCGTCTATTCTATATAAACACTGAAAAGGAGAGGGAGACAAACTGCAGCCTGGCCTGACTCCTTTCTTAATCACTTCTTTTTCATAGCCCTCGATTTTTACCACTGCAGACTGATTTTTGTTTAGAGATTTTAGATAATTTTTCTTTCTCGGTATCGATCGCGATCACATTCAGTATCTCAATTATCGAATGCCCTTTCTAGATAAATTCGATCCTGTATGATCAGACGTAGATAATGTCAGGCTTCTTTACGTGTTCCTACATTTCTTCTGAAGCCAAACTGATCTTATCCCAACTCAGTTCAAATTGTATTTCCACTCTTCTTTAAATAAAATTTTGGAGGTGAGAGATGCTAAACTACCCGGAGGCCCCGGGTTCGATTGCCGGCCAGGTCAGGGATTTTTACCTGGACCTGAGGGCTGGTTCGAGGTCCACTCAGCCTACGTGATTACAATTGAGGAGCTATCTGACGGCGAGATAGCGGCCCTGGTCTTGAAAGCCAAGAATAACGGCCGAGAGGATTCGTCGTGCTGACCACACGACACCTCGTAATCTGCAGGCCTTCGGGCTGAGCAGCGGTCGCTTGGTAGGCCAAGGCACTTCATGGGCTCTAGTGCCGTGGCGTTTGGTTTGGTTTTTGAAATGCTAAACTGATATTGCTGCAGATTTTACATTTATCAGCACCTGTTCTCTTGGAAATTGGTATAGGCCGTAACAACAATCTCTCTAAACTCGGGTGGCGCTTCCCCTGTAGGCCTATCATACATCTTACACACTAAATGGAATAACCTCGCAATGCTAGTTTTTCCTACAGCAGGCAGTAAATCATCTGTTCTAGGTAGGCCTACCTTGTTAATATTTAGGTCCCTCAAAGCTGTATCGGATTCGTGGGTCTTCCATTTCATCAGCATCAACAGCCTCCTCTAGTTCCAGAATCTCATCATCTGCTTCATTCATTTGATACAACTGTTGGAAATGCTCCTGTCATCTTTCTGTCTTATTTCGCTTGAAGTGGTTTTCAATCTGAGCTCTTTACATTCATACCCCTAGTTTTCTTTTCTCCAAATTTTTTCTTGATTTTCCTTTAGACTATGCATTATCTACTTTTCCTACCACAATACAACCTTCAACATCCTAGCATTTCTCTTACAGCCATTCTTCCTTAAATGTCGTGCCCTTTCTCTCTAATTAATGCTTCAATCACCTGTATCATTTACCGCCCTCCTCATTTTTTGCATTCTTGTATATTCGCCGTTCGTCAGTCAGGTCTAGTATCTCCTGTGTTATCCATTGATTATAACCTGATCTTTTATTTCATCCTAACATTTCTTCAGCAGCCCTACTGATCTCGTATTCACGACTGTTCGTTCTTCGCCTATTATGTTTCCTTCAGCCTCTTTATTTAGTCCTTGTGCAACTAGTTCCTTGAAACAATCCTTCCCACAAGTTTATTTCTACTTATCAAGATCCCATCCCCTTGCGTACCATCCTTTGTTCAATTTCAACTTCAGATGGCATTTCATGACCAACAAGCTCCCGTTAGAGTCCACGTCTTCTCCTCGGAAAGTCTTGCAATCTCACATCTGTTTTATGAATCTCTGCCTAATTGTAATAAGGTCTCCAGGCCTTGTCCACGTAAGTTATAGGCCTACAGCCGTCGTTTGTGGTGTTTGGACCAAGTATTAGGAAGGACTAAATTATGATTAGAGCAGAATTCAACCAGTCAACTTCCTCTTTCATTCTATTGTCCCTGTCCAAATTCTCCTACTGCATTGCCTCATCTTCCTTAACCTATCACTACTATCACCTACCTCCTCTTCCTTGGCCTACTACTGCATTCCAGTCCCCCCTCACAATTAGATACTCGTTACCTTTTAAAAATTCTTTAAATCATATATCTCTACATAAATTCTTTCGTTTTCTTCATTATCCCCTAAACTTGCAGGCATGCAGACCTGCACTATTGTGGTAGGCAGTGGCTTTGTATTTATCTTGACAACATTAATCCTTTCATGCTGCTGGTCCTAGTAGCTTACGGCTGCCCTATTTTCTTATTCATTATTAAACAAACTTCTAAATTTCCCCTTTTTCATTTTGTGTTGATAATTGTGTAGTCACCTGACCCAAAATCCTGCCTTTCCCGCCAATGTACTATCCTTATACTAACTACATACTAACTTTACTTTAACCGAGCGAGTTGGCAGTACGGTTAGGGGCGCGCAGCTGTGAGCTTGCATCCGGGAGATAGTGGGTTCAAACCCCACTATCGGCAGCCCTGAATATGGTCTTCCGTGGTTTCCCATTTTCACACCAGGCAAATGCTAGGACTGTACCTTAATTAAGACCACTGCCGCTTCCTTCCCATTCCTAGGCCTTTCCTATCCCATCGTCGCCATAAGACCAATCTGTGTCGGTGCCACGTAAACCAAATAGCAAAAACTTTATTTTATCCATACATAGACTACTCCTTGTCAAATTCTCTAGCCTACCACAACGATTCGTACTTTTAACATTCCAAGCTCCGACTAGCAGAATGCCAGTATCCACCTTCCTGTTGATTGCCTGTTGATGCGAATTGGGAAATACTTTACCTCCGGAATATTTTACCCAGGAGGATGGAATCATCAGTACATCATTAATGAAGAGAGAGAGAGCTGCATGTCCTCGGGATTTAGTTACGGCTGGAGTTTCCAGTTGCTTTCAGCAGCGTAGCAGTATCAACATATAGTAATTTCCACGTAAGGAAATACCCCAGAAAGTAAATATCGCCACCCGATGCTCTTCTTTTCTCTTTTTTGTAATGGCTGATCACTGCTGCCAACCTGCCTGGTTACATATTAAAATCACCAGACATAACCATAACAAACTAACCTCAATGTAGAAAACACCGATAATCAATGTTTCCCTACCCTAGTAAATGATAAAAGATAAGATCAAATAAATCAAGATAATTATGAATATCTCGTCGATTTCCACGCTCAATGAGGAATTAAGGAAATAAACACACTTTCTCACTCAAATTATCCGTCTTTATTTTGATATACACTAGGCGTACTATAACCATATTCTTGACAAGAGGGGCGTGTTAAACGATGCAGTTTATTTAATAAGTCTTTGCAGTTTGATTTTAGAAAGTTCCAGACATCCAATGACTTCCCTTTCTTTTGCGCGAACATTTCCTTCTCTCTTCAACATCGGTAACCAGTAAGGAGAGAAATTATTGGGCATATTTTCAGCCTGCAGGCTGGTTATATCTTCAAGCTTATCAGGAAACATATAGGAATACTAATGTGCCAAGCTCCGTGAACGGAAATTAGGTCAGGTTTCAAGTTCACTGCGGATTTGAAAATAATAATGTTATAAGTTCTACTGCCAAAATTTCGTCCCGCAAAAGTTATTTCGTGTACCGGTAGATCTAGACATGAGACTGACGTACTTGAGCACTTTAATCATTTCACGCAAACAATGTTAATAAATGCATTATCCGAACATGCCACAATTCTACTTACTTGGTATTAGCCAAATAGATTTACAATCCCACAGAAAAAGAAAATATGCTTTAAATATTCTCGCAAATGTATCACTAGTGACTTTAACGGCGATGCGGTGGCAACACGCAATTCATGCTAGAACAGTGATTGAACGTTGCCAACGTGCCAGATTAACGGTTAATGTAAGACGTCGTATCGGCAAGTAGGGTCCCTAAACTGTATGGTTACCGACACTGAAAAAGACCTGCAAAATACCCAACAGCAAGAAAAGTAACTATAAATCGATACCTTAATATTATAGGGGAGAAAGGGTAAGGTTGCACCCTTAGGGTACGTCCTTACACGGAGAGGACTATAGCTAAGTGATGTTAAATATCACTACAAGGCGATATCAGTCAATCATCCAGACTGCCGCCCTTGAACTTCCGAAAGGCTCCCTCTTTCGTTGAACCATTCATTAGTCTTGTCCCTCGACAGAGAGGCCTTCCCATGCGACATGGTCGCACCTACGGCTCGGCCACGTGTTTCATTAGGACGCACAAGCTACTCCACCGCGGCATGGTCGCATAGTTCGCAGGGGACGGAGAACGAGCTATTTAAAGCGAATTCGTAGCAATAGAATGACGGATCACAAATTGTATTTCTTGGATGAGACTTGGGTAAATGAAGGCTGCACAACTGAGAAAGCATGGGTAGACAGAATGGTGAAGTCAGGAGAAACCATTTTATTCGGCTTATATCCGACTCTAAAAAAAGCAAGTTGGAAAAGGGAGAATCGATTAATTTTATTGCATATTGGAACTGATAGTGGTTTCCTATGTGGTGCTCTCCTGTTGGTGAAAAGCGGCTTATTTCGGGACAGGTTAAACAAAATAATCTTTCCAAATTAGAACCCAGGAGTTTTGTAGTAAAGGAAAATGTGTAACACCACAGTGTGAAGGTTGAATGATTTACGATAAAAGGACTTGCATGATTTAGTGAACCCTCGCCTTGCACATGTAACAACTGACAAGTTTTTAATTTCGCTTGGCTATTTCTAGCCGGGTGTAGCCCTTGTAAGGCAGACCCTCCGGTGAGGGTGGGCGGCATCTGCCATGTGTAGGTAACTGCGTGTTATTGTGGTGGAGGATAGTGTTATGTGTGGTGTGTGAGTTGCAGGGAAGCTGACAAGTGGTGGGTGTGTTTAGACTGTGTTAAAATGGGATGGAAAACATTCGAATTAGAAGGGATCACGGACTCTGAGGTGGCTCAGTTGGAGGACTATGGCCTGGATATAGAGGGATTCGAACCCCTGGTGGAAGACGACTAACGAGGGTGTGTAAGTACACCGTACCTTGAAGAAAGTGTTGATTCATGAGACATTTCAGCCTATTCGTGTGTTATTTCGTTTTGATTTTTATGGACAATAGAAATATCGTGGCGTGGCTTCGTGCTCCCTTCTTATGTACTTATACTGAAGGGGTGGAGCTGGTCTCATAGAGTGTAATGCCCTCAATCAGGGCACCGATGATTTATTTTTTAAGTTATTTAGTTCCACTGTAGGCCCTACAGTTATCCAAGTAGTGAGGCATTTTTAGCCAATCTGGGGGTTTTCTAAAGTACTCTGGTTGTGTTTACATCTGGCCACGGGTTAAGCACCATGAGACAAAACCGCGAATGTGACAATGCTTTTCCTATAGGCTATATTATTTTCCTAAGACTGGTCACTGCAGTTCATCAGAACAATTTTTGTTGAGTTCATTTTCCTATGTGCACTTGTAAAGGAAAATTAACCTTAAATAGGCTACAACGTACTCTAGGAGTGGGTAAATATGTCATGCAAGCACACATTCCTACAAAACATGCGAAATGGCCGTGCATTTAGGGCCGTGCAGCTGTGAGCTTACATCCAAGAGATAGTGGGTTCGAACCCCATTGTCGGCAGCCCTGAAGATGGTTTTCCATAGTTTCCTCCTATCACACCAGGCAAATACTGGGGCTGTACCTTAATTAAGGCAGCTGCCGCTTCCTTCCCACTCCTAGGCCTTTCCTATCCCGTCGTCACTGTACGACCCATCTGTGTCGGGGAGACGTAAAGAAACTTGTAAAAAGTAAAATAGAACGATAGGCTACTGTAAGGTTCATTTTCATTTTCACATTAGCATAAGAAAATGAACTCAACGAAAATTGTTATGATTAATTTTTAATTTCGTGTGGCCATTTATAGCCGGGTGCAGCCCTTGTAAGGCAGACCCTCCGATGAGAGTGGGCGGCATCTGCCATGTGTACGTAACTGCGTGTTACTGTGGTGGAGGATAGTGTTATGTGTGGTGTGTGAGTTGCAGGGGTGTTGGGGACAGCACAAACACCCAGCCCCCGAGCCACTGGAATTAACCAATGAAGGTTAAAATCCCCGACCCGGCCGGGAATCGAACACGGGACCCTCTGAACCGAAGGCCAGTACGCTGACCATTCAGCCAACGAGTCGGACATTGTTATGATGGACTAACTGCATACCAATATGGGCCTGGGAGACGTGACCAGCCATAAGGGAAATAATCGGTAGGAAGAGCACTGCCACATTTCCAGAGTTGTCACAGCAGCGACGATACTGCCCGGCTCCAAGGCTAAATGGTTAGTGTGCTGGCCTTTGGTCACAGGGGTCCCGGGTAATTCCCGGCAGGGTCGGAATTTCAACCATAACTGGTTAATTTCGCTGGCACGGGGACTGTGTGTATGTGTCGTCTTCATCATCATTTCATCCTCATCACGACGCGCAGGTCGCCTACGGGGGTTAAATCAAATGACCTGCACCTGGCGAGCCGAACATGCCCTCGGACACTCCCATCACTAAAAGTTGTGCTTTCACTTCTGTGGGAGAGAAGTGGGAACTGTGAACCAATCAAAGTCGGCCATTTACCAGTCGGCCAGCCAACCCGGTTAATATGCTGGCTGGAAGTGCGGTACTGGCTGAGCACTGCACGGAGGGGAGGGAGGCCAGGCCAATAACAAGCGCATATCAACCCAACTGTGTTCCCGTTGGCCGCCAACAAGGCACAAGTGAGCCTGAGCATCGTAATAGAGCCTGCCGTACGGAATAGAAGTAGCAGATGACATGCTGGAAAAGTTATTAGACAGCTGTGAGTGACGTAAATGGGAACAAGGCACCTGGAATTGATGACATTCCCTCTGAATAACTGATTGCCTTCGGAGAAAACAGCATGGCGAGGTTATTCCAATAGTGTGTAAGATGTACGAGACAGGAGAAGTGCCATCCGATTTTCGGCAGAATGTTGTTATAGTTACCTATTGCCAAGAAGGCCGATGAAACTACGGCACCATTAGTTTAGTATCTCCGCCTGCAAAGTTTTAACACGTATTATTTACAGAAGAATGGAAAGGCAAGTTGAAACTCAGTTGGGAGAAGATCAATTGTAGGGACACTTGAAGCAATCATGACTTTACGTCTGATCTTAGAGGATCGAATTGAGTAGGACAAGCCTACATATTCTATATGGCGTTCGTACCTAGATCTTGAAAACGCATTTGATAATGTTCATTGGATCAAGCTATTTGAGATTCTGAAGTGATCGGGATAAGGTAGGCTACTGAGAACGAAGAATTATCTAAAATCTGCATAAAAATCAGCCTGGGGTGATAAGAATCGAGGGCTCTGAAAAAGAAGCAGCAACCCAGAAAGGAGTGAGACAAGGCTGCAGTTTGTCCATCCTCTTTTTCATTTATACTGTAGGTCCCATAGAACAGGCGGTAAAGGAAATCAAAGAGCAATTTGGGAAGAGAATCACAATCCAAGGAGAGGAAATCAAAACCCTGAGATGAAAATAAATAACTCCAAACTAAAGTAATGGAGTGCAGTCGAACGAATTCAGGTGATGCGGGAAATATTAGATTAGCAAATGAAGTCTTGAAGGAAGTAGACGAATATTGTTACTTGGGTAGTAAAATAACTAACGATGGCAGAATTAAGGAAAACATAACAGGCAGACTAGCACAAGCAAAGAAGGCCTTTCTTAAAAAAGAAATTGGCTCACTTCGAACATTGATAGGCCTAGAGGAATTAGAATGTTTTCTTGAAAACGTTTGCCTGGAGCGTGGCATTGTATGGAAGTAAAACATGGACGATAACTAGCTCAGAAGGAAAGAGCATACAAGCTTTTGAAATGTGGTGTTACAGAAGAAGGCTGCAGGTGGGATAGAATGATCGAATGACGAATGAAGGGATACTGAATCGAATTGGTGAGAGGAGATCGATTTTGCTAAATTTGACCGGAAGAAGGGATAATGATAGGACACATCTTAAAACACCCAGAATTTGTGCAGTTGGTTTTTTAGGAAAGTGTAGGTGGTAAGAACGGTAGACCAAGGTATGACTATGACAAGCAGATTAGTGCAGATGTAGGATGCAGCAGTTACGTAGAAATGAAAAGGTTAGCACACGATATGTTGGCGTGAAAGGCCACATCAAACCAGCCTATGGACAGATGACTCGAACAACATCAACAACAATATTGCAGATGGGAGTGAGAGTGCTGCTTCATCTTCTAAAGTATTTTTGTTTGCAAGGGAGAAGGCCTAAGTGAGTTAATGGTTTTGATGAAATAAGAGTAGGGAATTGAATTAAATATTTTCTTGTAACACATTCTTGCTAGTATTAAGTTAGACCCTAATAATAAGGGTGTGTGGACTCCGAAGAGGCCTGGTGCAGGTCATTAGAGTTGGCGTCTGCGTGTCTGTGAGGATGGGGCTCAACCTGTGATTAATTATAATGCTAAAGACGGCACACACACCCAGACCCCGAGCTATCGGAATTAACCAGTGAAGGTTAAAATTTTCAACCCGGCCGGGAATCGAACCCGGGACTCTCTGGACCAAAGGCCAGCACGCTAACCATTTAGCCATGGAGCCGGACATTCTTTTTATAGCCTACCGGTAATATTAAAAGAAGCATTTGACAGTTAGGGCTGGAGGAAGGAGCCTTGCACGATGTTGCCACATTCCTGCATTCCGTCCTCCTTCCTTTCGTTTCGGGCTCACTTGTTCGTTCGTTCAGACCGCTCAGAACCGAGCTCGATAGCTGCAGTCGCTTAAGTGCGGCCAGTATCCAGTAATCGGGAGATAGTGGGTTCGAACCCCACTGTCGGCAGCCCTGAAAATGGTTTTCCGTGGTTTCCCCATTTTCACACCAGGCAAATGCTGGGGCTGTACCTTAATTAAGGCTTCGGCTGCTTCCTTCCCACTCCTAGGCCTTTCCTGTCCCATCGTCGCCATAAGACCTATCTGTGTCGGTGCGACGTAAAGCATATACCTATAGTCTAGCAAAAATAAAGAAGAAGGTCTTGTACAGTTGGTTTTTGAGAGAAGTGTAGGTGGTAAGAACGGTAGTGGTAGACCAAGGTACGAATATGACAAGCAGATTAGAACAGATATAGGATGTAGTAGTTATGTAGAAATGAAAAGTTTAGCACAGGATAGGGTGGCATGGAGCGCTGTATCACACCATTCTATGGACTGATGACTCAAACAACTACATTCCACCACCAGTACGTTTTTCCGAATCTTGCATTGTCAGCTTCATTACGTTGTCAGTCAAACACGAGGATTTCGAACATTTTGTTCGTCATGAAATTCTGACAGAAGTCGCAGAAATTGAAGAGAGGAAAGGTTCAAGGGATAAGAAGGAAACAGGCCTATGTCTAATGAAATGGAAATGAGGTAAAGTTTCGAGGACCGTAGCCTATTACACTAGAATTAGGCCCTAAATGAAAAGTGTGAAAGAGAACACGAAGGCTGAGATTGGTTAGTTGTAAGGAAGAGATCACTAAGCCTGCTGAATAGAAGATAAGACGGGAAATAATATGAAATCGAAAAACAGTTGATAACTCATGTGATGCTGGACCTGAATAATGAACGATGAAAGTACAATAATATCTTACGCAAAACGATGAGTAGGCCTACATCTGAAGGCCAGATGTAGACCCTAAATATCATAACACATATTATTGTGATGGAGGATAGTGTTTTGGTGGTGTGTGAACTTCAGGAATATTCTATAGCAAAGCAAAGCCATGAAGGCCCTTGGAGGAATGGAAGGTAAAGGCTTCCACCATTGTTAACCTCGGTACGTGATGGGGTAGAGTGGTTAGCTCTACGCCCGGCTGCCTTTGCCCCCAGGAATTAACCTGGTACTCATTTTTGGTGCAGGCTGAGTGAACCTCAGGGCCATATGCACCTCCGGAAGTGGAAATCTCGTTTCTTAAATTTTACGACTTCCTGACGGGGATTCGAACCCACGTCCTTCCGGGCAAACCGAGCACGCCTTTACCGCCTCGGCCAGGCAGCCCCTTCAGGAATATAGGGGCCAGCATAAATACCCAGTTCCCGAGCCAAGGGAATTAACAATTTAATGTTACAATTTCCGACACGACATGGAATCGAACTCGGGACCCGCTCAACCGAAGAGCACGACGCATAGCCTACCATTCAACCAAGGAGCCGGTCGAAGCCGAAGATACTGAGCTCGATAGCTGCAGTCGCTTAAGTGCAGCCAGTATCCAGTATTCGGGAGATAGTAGGTTCGAACACCACTATCGTCAGCCCTGAAGATGGTTTTCCGTGGTTTCCCATTTTCACACCAGGCAAATGCTGGGGCTGTACCTTAATTAAGGCCACGGACACTTCCTTCCCACTCCTAGCCCTTCCCTGCCCCATCATCGCCATAAGACCTATCTGTGTCGGTGCGACGTAAAGCAAAAAGAAGACGCCGAAGATGAACCTGACTTCGAAAAAATGTAGGAAAAACCTGAACGTCGTACTGAGTAGCCTATAGACTATTGAATTAAGAAGGGCAGTTCGACGAATAAGACATTTTGCAGAACTCTACAAGGTGTTTGATTGATTGAAGATGTTCTAGATTCTGAAGGTGATCTGGATCAAATACCGAGCAATGAGGATTATCTGTATACAATTACGAACTAGGCTGATAAGAATTGAGAGTATGAAAGAGGAGCAATTATCCAGAATAGAAATTGTTCCAGTGAGTCACCAACTCAATTCATTAAATGTTATACTATACAAAATAACAAAAGAAATTTATAAATTTTTTGAACACTGAAGGAGGAGAGTGAAACAAATCCTTAGGATTTGGTTATGATACTTTTAACTGCAAGTGTATAAGACCTGAAGAAACTTCTACACAAACTTGGAGAAGGAGAACGAGATGAAAATAATCTAAAGCAAATCTTATAACCTAGAATAGAGTGGACGTTGGTCAGGTGATGCACGAAATATCAGACTGGGAAACAAAGTTCTAAAGGGTGTGGACAGTTACTGTAGCACAGAACATGGGCAGATGTAGCCTACGGAAGAAATGAAATAAGCATTATAGACTGGTCCAAGCAAGGACCTGTTCCCTAACCAATGGAGTTTGGTTACTTCAAACGTAGAAATATGTGTTAGAGGTTCCTGAATATCTTCTTTTGGAGCGTGTGGAAGTAAATATAGGTAGGCCTACTAACTGGAGTAGAAGGCGATTAGAACCATGGATAGCCTATATGGCTTTAAGGAGGAACTCTGAAGGCCAGATGTAGACCCTAAATATCATAACATAAATTAAGAGAGTAGACTTTGTTATAGGGGAATGATTTGGCGAAACTTGACCAAGCAAGAAATATATTTTATAGACACACATTTGACACCGACATCTGGTTCAGTTGGTGTTGGAGTGGAGTCTGTGTGGTAAGAATGGCAGGGATCAACCAGGCCACTAATATGAAGAAGAGATTCGAGTAGCTGTAGGATGCAGTAGATATGTAGTAATGATGAGTTTTGTTCAGGATCGGGTAGCATGGAGCGCTGCATCAAAACAGTAAGTTTTAGAGAATATAATAATTTCGTGTGGCTTTTTCTAGCCGAGTGCAGCCCTTATAAGACAGACCCTCCGATGAGGTTGGGCGGCATCTGCCATGTGTAGGTTACTGCGTGTTGTTGTGGTGTAGGATAGTGTTATGTGTAGTGTGTGAGTTGCAGGGATGTTGGGGACAGCACAATCACCCAGCCCCCGGGCCACTGGAATTAACCAATGAAGGTTAAAGTCCCCGACCCGGCCGGGAATCGAATCCGGGACCCTCTGAACCGAAGGCCTGTACGCTGACCATTCAGCGAACGAGTCGGACAGTTTTAGAGAATGATGATAAAGGAACAAGAGCCTTGGGATCTCCAACGACACGTGGAATCTGAACCAGCCGGTCATGCGCGTATGCATTTCTCAAACCCCTCGTGCATTGCCACGATTTGAACCACATTCGCACTGGTGGGAAAGCGATGATGGTGTCACTCGGCTGTTATGTCCTGCTTAACTTTCACAAGAGCAACGTGGGCATATCATCAGACGTACCGTATTCCCTAGTTAATACCTAAGTACAATTCAAGGAATCAAGTAATTTTACTCTACTGTTGATATCGTGATCCTTCTCACGGACATTCAGTTTTACGTGGAATCTGAACAATTTCACTTAAAAATCCTATTTTCATTGACCGTGATTAGAACTGTGGCCAGCTTGATGAAAAACGAGTGGCAAAGCTACTCGACTATCAGGCCCTCACTATCACAATTCCACTAGATTTGACCGACAGAGAACTCTTTAACTTATACGCTTTCTTTTTGTGCGATTTCCATGCTGGCGAACATTCCCAATTCTATATTTCTATATTTGCGGAGTGTTTAACTAAAGTCTCATCAAAGTGAGAAGGTCGATGTTCTGGCGAATACGGAGTTTTCTAAACATAATATAAAATCCATTTCACTTCCAACAAAGAGGAGGGTGTGATCCACGAGTCTCGCTGAGGGGCCGCTGCATGAGACAATAAATTTTGATATGACCAGTCATTAGATTCTACGCCTAACTGGAGGTTCTGTGGCTATCATAACGATTTCACAGTCACATAAACCTGTAAAATTGCTTACTCTTAATATTAACGAAGAAAAATCTGAGACATGTCATACTTAACTTATTTCTCATAACAAAAGAGATGATTTATAGTATGAAAGTAGAAACTGAATTAGAGCATTCGGGTGGTTTTCTACAACATATCCTCTATTAAAAAAACAAGTAGCTTCAGACCGGACAGTATACATCATAAAATACTTCATCTGAAAGCAATAGACCACCTATCAATATAATGCCTGTTGTACACCATATAAAAAAAATTCTTTAAATTCAGTAGGCTACTTCACTTGTCAAAACTTGTTGTACATCGCTGAAGGTTTGACAAGTTTTGAAAAGATTTGGCAAGGTTTGATAGCATTTTGTTTTAACATGGAGGAAAGGAAAACTGTTGTTGCGGTTCTTGGACCAGCAGTGGGGCACATTCTTAAAGAGAAGAGAAACCGCAATATACCATAATTTACATGGGAAATATATTAAAGAGGTTATCTTCGACGTAATTTTTGCAGTGTATTTACTGCCATAGGCCTATCATTAATTGCAGAGGTTATGTTTTATTGCATTTACTCATATTTACGATACATAAAAGCCGTCCACTTCCTTGAGATTTATTTCTCTTGCAAAATCCTTGTACTCTGCCATTTTAATAATTTTATTTTTGTACTCCGCGGAGTCCACTGAATATAAACAGGGATGTGATTCATAGTTAGCAAGTAATACACATACAACATTCCTCGGTCATGGAGAATAATACACATACAACATCCCTCGGTCATGGAGAAGCCATTTTTGTGATTTTGATTTCCGTCTCGGCAATCCCAGCATGCCTAGCGGCATAATGCGCACCGTATAGGATACTCGAATCCCACTGATCAATTCTGCCAAAGACTTGGCAATTCTTTCATCAATTAGAACATGTTCTAATTCACTTTCAAGACTTCTGAAGACTTCTCAAGACTTGCCAGGAATTGAAGGTGATTTGACAAGAAAACTTGTGAAATATTGACAATTCTTGTCAAGTCTTGTGAAGTCTTGAATTTGACAAGAATGTGATCGTGTAAAACAGGCTTAAAGTTAGCAAATAGTATTAAGTGATGAAACACCATAGTTTCTGACAGCAATTATGGATTTTACAGCGATTTATAATTTCAGAAAGTTCATCACACTGGGGCGCATAAGATAGAAGTGCACACCACTACTCGACAACAGTACACCGAGTAGGAATACATTGCATTAGGCCTACAGTCACAAACATGACAAAATACTATTTCCAAGAGCAAGTGAATGCCAAACGTCGGGCAAATGGTACTCCAGTCATAACCCGTATATACACAATATCACGTCATTAGGCATATGCACTGTTAGGCTGTGGTTACGTTATATGTAACACATGCCAACTAAGCTCATTGCATCTTACCTTGTAGAATAGCCTACATATCACAAAGTGGATAATTATCAAAGAGTATAGGTATATTTTAAAGAAGGAATAAGGAAATTAGCAATAGTTCATACAATATAGAGTCGCAGGTAGAATGAAATCAAGAAGGTGAATGCGGATGCAATGAATTTATAAAAATCTAGGAGAATCTTCCTTGTCTAAACAATGTTGCTCAGTGGGCTTTATTTAAAGGAAAAATTCTTAACTTTCAATCTTACCGAAGAAATTCCCCTCTTCACCTTATGAGTATCACTCTTGGGCGTGGCAGTCATGCAAATCGAACACTGTATTGCACAATACTTACATCGAGTTCAGAAGCTCAAATCCAGTACAGAATAGATGTTCGTCTGCAAGTGAGTCCAAAAGCGGTAACAGCTCTCTAGATCACACAAACCAGTGGTTCTTTTACTGATTTCTCCTTTTAGCACAAAGAACAAGAAAGTAGCAAAGCAATCGTAACACGTCTAGTCGCTAATGGTGCAGACCAGAAACTGCCACGAGTGACGCTCGCTCAGAGCCTCCGGGGCGGTAGTTAACTTGCAGCGCTGTCAAGCGACACTTCCCGAAGTTACCACCCAGTGCTGCCAACACTTAATAACCGGAAGTAAATCACGCATTAGGTCAGTTCGGCTACAACTTCAAATTCATTTTCTATTAAATCCTCAGCAGAGTAGCATCTCTAAACCAAATTAACTATTTCTTACATTTTACACCTTATAAACCAAACTTTAAGCTGGTTATGTTCTTCGCGTTGTCTCAAACTCATATTCAGAGCAGGCGGGAGCAATACACATTAAGTTTAACACACTGATCACTCTCCTCTTTCTCCCACCTCTTATCCGTCCTGAACCCTGCATGAAGAGAGTCTAATGGTGGTTACACTAAGTACGTCCATAGAAATCTGCACGTACGAATTGTATCAAGCTAATGGATAATTTTATCCAGGCTAATATTAAAGACATTCACCCCTTAAGACACTGCTAAACGAATGTGTTAATAATACCACTCCTAGGCCTTTCATATCCCGACGTCACTGTACGACCCATCTGTGTCGGGGGGGGGGCGTAAAGAAAGTTCTAAAACGTAAACGTAAAATAGAACGATACTGTAAGGTTCATTTTCATTTTCACATTAGCATAAGAAAATGAACTCAACGAAAATTGTTATGATTAATTTTCAATTTCGTGTGGCTGTTTCTAGCCGGGTGCAGCCCTTGTAAGGCAGACCCTCCGATGAGGGTGGGCGGTATCTGCCATGTCTAGGAACTGCGTGTTACTGTGGTGGAGCATAGTGTTATGTGTGGTGTGTGAGTTGCAGGGGTGTTGGGGACAGCACAAACACCCAGCTCCCGAGCCACTGGAATTAACCAATGAAGGTTAAAATCCCCGACCCGGCCGGGAATCGAACCCGGGACCCTCTGAACCGAAGGCCAGTACGCTGACCATTCATCCAATGAGTCGGACATTGTTATGATGGACTGACTGCATACCAATATGGGCCTGGGAGGCGTGACCAGCCTTAAGGGAAATAATCGGTAGGAAGAGCACTGCCACATTTCCAGAGTTGTCACAGCCGCGACGATATTGCCCGGCTCTATGGCTAAATGGTTAGTGTGCTGGCCTTTGGCCACAGGGTTCCCGGTTTCGATACACGGCTGGGTCGGAAATTTCAACCATAATTGGTTAAATTCGCTGGCACGGGGACTGTGCGTATGTGTCGTCTTCATCATCATTTCATCCTCATCACGGCGCGCAGGTCGCCTACGGGGGTCAAATCAAAAGACCTGCACCTGGCGAGCCGAACATGTCCTCGGACACTCCCATCACTAAAAGCCATACGCCATTTCATTTCAGCGACGATATTACAAAGTGTTGTACTTTCACTTCTGTGGGAGAGAAGTGGGAAGTGTGAACTAATCAAAGTCGACCATTTACTAGCCGGCCAGCCAACCCGGTTAATATGTTGGCTGGAAGTGCGGTACTGGCTTAGCACTATATAGAGAGGAGAGAGGCCAGGCCAATAGCAAGCGCATATGAAACCAACTGTGTTCCCGTTGGTCGCCAACAAGGCACAAGTGACCCTGAGCATCATAATAGAGTATGCTGTACGGAATAGAAGTAGCAGATGACATACTGGAAAAGTTAATAGACAGAAGCAGTTATCTTAGTGTCCGGCTCCATGGCTAAATGGTTAGCATGCTGGCCATTGGTCCAGAGGTCCTGGGTTCGATTCCCGACCGGGTCAGAAAATTTAACCTTCACTGGTTAATTTCAATGGCTCGGGGGCTGGGTGTGCGTGCTGTCCCCAACATCCCTGCAACTCACACACACCACACATAACACTATCCTCCACCACAATAACACGCAGTTACCTACACATAGCAGATGACGCCCACCCTCATCGGAGGGTCTGCCATACAAGGGCTGAACCCGGTTAGAAACAGCCACACGAAATTATTATTATAGTTGTCTTACGTTAGTGTAGAAAAGAACCTTACTCTACTGTAGGAATGTAGCCTATGTTTGCATGACATATTTACCAACTCCGCCTGTCTTAAGAGAAATTATGGCTAGTATGAGCACTGTCACATTCGCGGTTTTGGCATAGGAGAGACGATATGACCTTTTTCCCGAACAACGATTTAATATAGTTTCAAACCACTTTTAGAACTTCCTGTATGTGAATACTGTATTAATCCGAAACACATGAAAATAATGACTACGAGCGAGTTGACCGTGTGGTTAGGTTCGCGTAGCTATGAACTTGCATTCGGGAGTTGGTGGGTTTATATTCCGCTGTCGGTATCCCTCAAGTTGGCTTTCCGTGCTTTCCCATTTTCACACCAGTTAAATGCCGGGGCTCTACCTAAATTAAGGCCACGCCCTTTCCCATGCTTGCGTCTCCGAAAACCTACGATGTGTTAGTGCGACGTTACCATTAGGGAAAAACCTCTCCATTAATCATACTTCCGAGATGATTTCTCCTTTAGTTATGATCATCCTTCATAGATAGCCTAAATTCTTCACAGGTCATGATCATGTCGAATTTTGCATTCATCACTTGTTCCAGCGTAGACACCAGCTTTTGACTTGAGTGATTACGACTTACATTGAGGCATGGCCGCACAAGTTCCAATTGAATTACCTCTAGCACTTCTGAATTTATCCATATTTTGTTGTTAAGAAACAGTCTAACTAACTCAGATCAGGAAATGAAGAAAACCGGACGTGTAATTTTTATTTCATGCATGTGTTTTAACAGAAAATTCTTTTCGACACTCCAAGCAGAACGTTTTGCAATTACTCTATCGTTATTTTATGACTTTTTAAATGCGACCTGGGCGTCGTGATGAGGATGAAATGATTATGGATAAAATTCCCGTCTTTAAAAACCCTGTAGTACTTACAAAGTTGTTCACGACATTGTGGTAAATGTAAAGCTAAGCACACTGTCAACAAGAATTTCACCACCACTCAACTTTCACACTGGACTCCCTCCATTGATAACTGCCTCATCAAGTGATGCCTAACCCTTGGAAAGGAAAATCTCTGTAAGGGCATTGAAAAATTCCTATTAGGCTAATGCCAAGATAACCCTCGCCGGTATCTCAAATTTCATAACTGATTAGAGTGTCCGGCTCCACGGCTAAATGGTTAGCGTGCTGGCCTTTGGCCCAGAGGATCTCCGGTTCGATTCCCGGCCGAGTCGGAGATTTTAACCTTAATTGGTTAATTCCAATGGCTCGGGGGCTGGGTGTGTGTGGCGTAGGCTATTCAGCATGCAGGCAAACTAACTCTGTCTCGCGCAAAGGGGCTTGAATGTAGGGGTCGAGTGGATTGATGTGCGCATTGACTCAGTACATTGGAGAACCTCCCCTGCGAACCGTGTGACCTTGCCACGGTAGGGAGGCTTGCGTGTCCCAATGAAGCAGATAGCAGAGTCGCAGGTGGAACTATATCGGATGGGTATATGTTGAGAGACCAGAAAGGGGGGGGGGGCAGCCTTTCGGAAGTTGCAAAGGCGGCAGTCTAAATGATTGACTGATATGGCCTTGCAGTAATACTCAACGTGGCTTAGCTGCGTTGAAAATGGAAATGGCGTGTGGGTTTTAGTGCCGGCAGTGTCCAAGGACAAGTTAGGCTCGCCAGATGCAGGTCTTTCGTTTGACGTCCGTAGGCGACCTGCGCGTCGTGATGAGGATGAAATGATGATGAAGATGACACACACACCCCCAGCCCCATGTCAGAGGAATTAACCAATTATTGTTCAAATTTCCGTCCCTGCCGGGAATCTAACCCGGGGCCTTGTGACCAAAGGCCAGCACGCTAGATATTTAGCCGTGGAGCCGGACGCTTGTTACTGCTACACGGCTGAAAGCAATGGGAAAATACAGCCGTAACTATTTCCCGAGGACATGCAACTCTCTCTGTATGAGTGATGTAGGCTACTGATGATGGCCTCCTCCCGAGTAACATATTCGGAGGTAAAACAGTCCCCCTTTCGGATCTCCGGGTGGGAACTACACGAGAGAGGACATTCATCCGAAAGATGGATACTAACTTTCTGCGAGTCGGAGCGTGGAATGCAACACGTTTGAATCGTTGTGGTAGGTTAGCGAATCTGAAGAAGGAGATGAATTGAAATGGCGTATGGCTTTTAGTGCCGGGAGTGTCCGAGGACAAGTTCGGCTCGCCAGGTGCAGGTCTTTCGATTTGACACCCGTAGGCGACCTGCGCGTCGTGATGAGGATGAAATAATGATGAAGACAACACATACACCCAGCCCCCGTGCCAGCGAAATTAACCAATGATGGTTAAAATTCCCGATCTGCCAGGAATCGAACCGGGGACCCCTGTGACCAATGGCCAGCACGCAAACCATTTAGCCATGGAGCAGGACTGAAGAAGAAGATGGACAGAGTAAAGTTAGATGTAGTTGGTATAAGTGAAGTAAGCTACGTTGGCTGGAAGAGCAAGATTTTTGGTCAGGTTACTACAGAATTATCAACAAAAAACAAACAGTTGAAATGCAAGAGTTGGTTTAATAATGAATAAGAAAACACGGCAGCGGGTAAGCTACTACGACCAAACCAAAGTCCACCACAATAGTGCAGGTCTATTTGCCAACTAGTTAAGCAGATGATGAAGAAATAGAAGATTTAATACAATATGTGAAAGGTGACGAGAATCTAATTGCGATGGGAGACAGAAATACAGTGACAGGCCTGGGAAGAGAAGGTAATACAGTAGGAGAATTCGGATTCAGACAAAGGAATGAATGAGGAATTCGGTTGGTTGAATTCTGCAACGATCCTAATTAATTCCTTGCTAGTAGCCTACTTGGTTCAAACACCACAAACGACAGCTGTATTCGTGGACAAATCCTGGAGACACTGGAAGGACCTGATTCATGAACGATGAAAGTACAAGAATGCAAAAAGAAAAAAATTTTTAAAAAATGAAGAGGCTGGGAGGAATACAGGCGATTAAAGAATGAAGTGGATAGGAGGTGCAGGAGCTAAGAAAGAATGGCAGAAGGAGAAGTGCAAGGATATTGAATGTTGTATGGTCCTAGGAAAGGTAGATGCTGCATACAGGAAAATCAAGGAAACCTTTGGGGAAAGGAAAACTAGATGTATGAACATTAAGAGCTCAGATGGAAAACCACTTCTAGGGAAAGAAGACAAAGCAGAAATATGGCAGGAACATATCCAGCAGTTGTATCAAGGTAAAGAAAGGTAAAGATATAGATAATTTGGTTCTGGAACATGAAGAGGCTGTTGATGCTGATGAAATGGGATACCCAATTTTGAGGTCAGAGTTTGACAGAGCTGTGAGTGACCTAAATGGGAACAAGGCACCTGGAATTGATGACATTCCCTCTGAATAACTGATTGCCTTCGGAGAAAACAGCATGGCGAGGTTATTCCAATAGTGTGTAAGATGTACGAGAAAGGAGAAGTGCCATCCGATTTTCGGCAGAATGTTGTTATAGTTACCTATTGCCAAGAATGCCGATGAAACTATGGCACCATTAGTTCAGTATCTCACGCCTGTAAGGATTTAACACGTATTATTTACAGAAGAATGAAAAGGCAAGTTGAAACTGAGTTGGAAGAAGATCAATTTGGCTTCAAAAGAAATGTAGGGACACTTGAAGCAATCATGACTTTACGCCTGATCTTAGAGGATCGAATTAAGTAGGATAAGCCTACATATTCTATATGACGTTCGTACCTAGATCTTGAAAACGCATTTGATAATGTTCATTGGACCAAGCTATTTGAGATTCTGAAGGTGATCGGGATAAGGTAGGCTACTGAGAACGAAGAATAATCTAAAATCAGCATAAAAATCAGTCTGGGGTGATAAGAATCGAGGGCTTTGAAAAAGAAGCAGCAACCCAGGAAGGAGTGAGGCAAGGCTGCAGTTTGTCCATCCTCTTTTTCATTTATATTGTAGACCCTATAGAACAGACGGTAAAGGAAATCAAAGAGGAATTTGGGAAGGGAATCAAAATCCAAGGAGAGGAAATCAAAACCCTGAGATGAAAATAAATAACTCCAAACTAAAGTAATGGAGTGCAGTCGAACGAATTCAGGTGATGCAGGAAATATTAGATTAGCAAATGAAGTCTTGAAGGAAGTAGACGAATATTGTTACTTGGGTAGTAAAATAACTAACGATGGCAGAATTAAGGAAAACATAACAGGCAGACTAGCACAAGCAAAGAAGGCCTTTCTTAAAAAAGAAATTGGCTCACTTCGAACATTGATAGGCCTATAGGAATTAGAATGTTTTCTTGAAAACGTTTGTCTGGAGCGTGGCATTGTATGGAAGTAAAACATGGACGATAACTAGCTCAGAAGGAAAGAGCATACAAGCTTTTGAAATGAGGTGTTACAGAAGAAGGTTGAAGGTGAGATGGAATGATCGAATCACGAATGAAGGGATACTGAATCGAATTGGTGAGAGGAGATCGATTTTGCTAAATTTGACCGGAAGAAGGGATAATGATATTACACATCTTAAAACACCCAGGATTTGTGCAGTTGGTTTTTGAGGAAAGTGTAGGTGGTAAGAACGGTAGACCAAGGTATGACTATGACAAGCAGATTAGTGCAGATGTAGGATGCAGCAGTTACGTAGAAATGAAAAGGTTAGCACATGATATGCTGGCGTGAAAGGCCACATCAAACCAGCCTATGGACTGATGACTCAAACAACATCAACAACAATATTGCAGATGGGTGTGGGAGTGCTGCTTCATCTTCTAAGGTATTTTTGTTAACAAGGGAGTAGGCCTAAGTGAGTTAATGGTTTTGATGAAATAAGAGTAGGGAATGGAATTAAATATTTTCTTGTAACACATTCTTGCTAGTATTAGACCCTGATAATAATGGTATGTGGCCTCCGAAGAGGCCTGGCGCAGGTCTTTAGAGTTGGCGCCTGCGTGTCTGTGAGAATGGGGCTCACCCTGTGATTAATTCTAATGCTGAAGACGGCAAACAAACCCATACCCCAAGCCATCGGAATTAACCAGTGAAGGTTAAAATTTCCAACCCGGCCGGGAATCGAACCCGGGACCCTCTGGACCAAAGGCCAGCACGCTAACCATTCAGCCATGGAGCTGGACATTCTTTTTTATACCTGTAATATTGAGAGAAACATTCTGTCAGTTAGGGCTGGAGGAAGGAGCCTTGCACTATGTTACCATATTCCTGCATTCCGTTCTCCTTCCCCTCGTTTCGGGCTCACTTGTTCGTTCGTTCACACCGCTCAGAACCGAGCTCGATAGCTGCAGTCGCTTAAGTGCGGCCAGTATCAGTAATCGGGAGATAGTGGGTTCGAGCCCCCACTGTCGGCAGCCCTGAAGATGGTTTTCCGTCGTTTCCCATTTTCACACCACGCAAACGCCGGGGCTGTACCTTAATTAAGGCCACGGCCGCTTCCTTCCAATTCCTAGGCCTTTCCTATCTCATCGTCGCCGTAAGACATATCTGTGTCGGTGCGACGTAACGCAAATAGCAAAAAAAAAAAGAAAAAGAAAACCGCTCAAAAGTGAGAGGTTTGGTAACTCCAAGCAACTCGACCTGACCAGCAGGCTCATCACCATGGCAACCGCAGTGGACACGCCCACCTTTCCATGGCAACCATACTACCTACTCCGTTCTTCCCACTCAGGTGGGCCTAAACGAACGTCTCTCTATGAACTGTCAGAATACATCTTTCGATATTACGACCATAGTGATAAATAATGACATGGCTCGTGGTGTGGGTTACTGTAGTCATGTCCTAGTTCGTGAACCATGGGCAACGGCTGAGTGACCTAGTAAGTGGTCGTGAGAGTCGGGATACCAGTTGCAATAGAATAGGAGTGGGCATCTCGGACATATTCTCAGTCACTGCTCCCGATGTGCTCAGTCGGCTGGCATTATAAAATCCACCGGTGGTCCCTGACACGTTTCAAGACGAATCCTCACTGGGACTGTATTCATAGAATTTACAGAGCTCAGAACATGTTAAGCAAGCCTCGGACCTATGGGAGTAACGGAGTCCCACTTCCATTTGACAGGCGATGGGCTCCATGTATAGGCTACAACTTGGCGAACGAAATATAATTCGACTGAGAGCTATCAATATTAATGGGGCTTGTGGAAGAAGGAAAGTAGAACTGCCTGAGTCAGGAAAGAGGATGCGTCTGGATAACGTATGTTAATAGCAGAGAGCAAAAAGAGCAAAGTCATCTCCGTACATGCCATGAAGGCCCTTGGAGGGAATGAAGCTAAGTAAATGCTTCCAACTGTGCGTAACCTCGGCATTTGAATGGGTAGAGTGGTTAGCTTTACGCTCAGCCGCCTTTGCCCCCAGGAATTAACCTGGTACACATTTTCGGTGTAGGCTGAGAGAACCTGAGGACCATATGCACCTCCAGAAGTGGAAATTCGTTTCTAAACTTTTTCTATTTCCTGATGGGAAAACGAATCCACATCCTTCCTGGTGAACAGAGCGCTCCTTTATACCTAATACCGTCGTAAGAAACGAACAAGAGTTGACCATTTAAGGTCGGGCAGGATAGATAAAAGTGAAGATCCTGGCATTAGTAAGTAGAAACAATATCAGGACTCAGCTAAAGGTCCTGAAGTAGCCAACCTACATTCCCATGTTAAGAGCAATTGAGACACATTTTAGTCACCTGATACAACAGGCAGGGGTTACTGTAAATAGATATACTCTATGAAGAGATAGAAGATTTAATACGTTAGTATGTAAAAGGTGATGAGGATCTAATTGTGTTGGGAGACTGGAGTGCAGTGGTAGGCCAAGGAAGAGAAGGTAATACAGTAGGAGAATTCGGATTGGGACAAAGGAATGAAAGAGGATGCCAGTTGGTTGAATTCTGCACCGATCACAATTTAATAAAAATGTTATTTGTTTTACGTCCCGCTAACTACTTTTTAAGGTGTTCGGAGACGCCGAGGTGCCGGAATTGTGTCCCGCAGGAGTTCATTTACGTGCCAGTAAAGCTACCGACACGTGGCTGTCGTATTTGAGCACCCTCATATACCACAGGACTGAGCCAGGTTCGAACCTGCCAAGTTGGGGTTAGAAAGCCAGCGCCTTAACCGTCTGAGCTACTCAGCCCGGCGATCAAAATTTAGTCCCGGCTAACACTTCGTTCAAACACTACAAACGACGGCTTTACACATGGACGAGACCTTGAGACACTGTAAGGTATGAAATAGATATCATTATGATTAGGCAGAGATTTAGAACCCAGGTGTTGGATTGCAAGACTTCCCACGAGCAGATGTGGACTATGACAACAACCTGTTGGTCATGAAATGCCATCTGAAGTTGAAGAGATTGAAGAAGGAGGAATGAAAGGAAGTGGGATCTAGACAAATTGAAAGAAAATAATGCGAGGGATTGTTTCAAGGAACATATAACACAGGGATTAAATGAAAAAACTGAAGGAAACACAGTAGAGGAAGAATGGACAGTCATGCAGAATGAGATCTGTAAGGCTGCTGAAGAAAAGTTAGGAAGAAAGGAAAGATCACCTAAGAAACAATGGATTACTGAAGAGATAGCCTACTAGACCTGATTGACGAACGACGAAAGTACAAGAATGCAAAAAAAAATGAGAAGTGCAGAAAAGGTTACAGGCGAATAATGAATTAAGTAAACTTAGGCCTATATAGAAATTACAGGACAGCTAAGGAAGAACGGCTGAAAGAGAAGTGCAAGGATGATGAATTTTGTATTGCCCTAGGAAAGGTAGATGCTGCTTACAAGAAAATCAAGAAAACCTTTTGAGAAAGGAAAACTAGGTGTATGAACATTAAAACTCAGATGGAAAACCAATTCTAGGGAAAGAAGACAAGTCAGAAGGATAGCAGGAACATATCCAACAGTTGTATTAAGGTAAAGAAGTAGATGAAAAGTTTCTGGAACAAGAAGAGACAGTTGATGCTGATGACATGGGAGACCCAATTTTGAGGTAGGAATTCGACAGAGCTTTAAGAGCCCTAAGTAGGAATAAGGCACCGGAAATTGATCTCATGCCCTCAGAATTACTGACTGCCTTAGGATAAACCAGTATGGAGAGTTTGTTCCGTTTAGTGTGTAAGATGTATGATACAGGAGAAGTGCCATATGATAATCGGCATAATGTAGTTATACCTACTGTATTCCCAAGAAAGCCGGCGCTGACAATTGTGAAAACTACCGCATCATTAGTTTAGTATCTCACGCCTGCAAAATTTTAACACGTAGACCTATTAGATTTATAGAGGAGCAGCCTCCGTGGCTCAGGCGGCAGCGCGTCGGCCTCTCACCGCTGGATTCCGTGGTTCAAATCACGGTCACTCCATGTGAGATTTGTGCTGGACAAAGCGGAGGCGGTACAGGTTTTTCTCCGGGCACTCCTGTTTTCCTTGTCACCTTTCATTCCAGCAACGCTCTCCATTATCATTTCATTTCATCTGTCAGTCATTAATAATGGCCCCAGGGGAGTGCGACAGGCCTCGGCAGCCGGCACAATTCCTATCCTCGCCGCAGGAGGGGGGCTTCATTCATTCCATCCCAGACCCGGTCAATGACTGAAAAACTGGTTGTAGGTTTTCATTTTCATTTACAGAAGAATGGAATGACAAGTTGAAACTGAGTTGGGAGAAGAATTTTTGGCTTCAGAAGAAATGTGGAAACACGGGAAGAAATCCTGACTTTACGTCTGATCTTAGAGGACCGAATTAAGAAAGACAAGCCCACGTATATCGCTTTCGTAGATCTAGAAAATGCATTCGATAATGTTGATTGGACCAAGCTGTTTGAGATTCTGAAGGTGATCGGTATCAGATACCGAGAAAGGAGAAATATAGATTGTACAATCTCTACAAAAATCAGTCTGCAGGGATAAGAATCGAGGACTTTGGAAAAGGGGCAGCAATCCAGAAAGGAGCGAGGCAAGGCTGCAGTTTATCCCCTCTCCTTTTCAATGTTTAGGGCTACATAGAACAGGCAATAGAGGAAATCAATGAGGAATTTGGAAAGGGTTTCAAAGTTCAAGGAGACGAAATCAAAACCCGGAGATTTGCCGATGGTATTGTTATTTTACCTGACTCTGCAAAAGATCCGGAGAAATTGCTGAATGGTATGGGCAGAATCTTGGGGAAGGAATACAAGATGAAAATTTATAAGTCCAAAATAAAAGTAATGGAGTGCGGTCGAACGAAGTCAGGTGATGCAGGAAATATTGCATTAGTAAGAGAAGTCTTAAAGGAAGTAGATAGCTATGGTTACTTCGTTAGCAAAATAACTCATAAAGGCAGAAGTGTGGAGGACATAAAATGCAGACTAGCACAAGCAAGGGAGGCCTTTCTTGTATGTTGTATGTTGGGTATTCAGCCCGAAGGCTGGTTTGATCCTCTGCAGCTCCACCATCAGCTGCCATAAATAGCCTAGGCGTCACTGAAGAGGCGTACTAGGGAAATGAGGAGTGAGGTAGTTTCCTGCTGCTTTCCTCACCGAGCCAGCCGCTGCTATTATGACCTACATATCAGTCTGCCAAGCCCACTGAAATGCATGCACCAACCGACCCTATGAGCGATATTTTCACACCTTTCATAACAGGGACTGGCTGCACAAGCAATAGAAATAAAACAGTAATGATGTTGGAGGTTCCAGGTAAGGTAGAAGCTGCGTGTAAAAAAAAAAAACAATCACTGGAGAAAAGAATTAAACCATATTATAAGCTCCACTTCTAGCGAATTAAGATGAGCCAGAAAGAGAGTAGTTTGCAACTGCACCAAGAGGATGGAGTGTCATCGATGTTGCTGGGATTGGAGAACTAATGTGTGTGTGTGTGTGTGTGTGTGTGTGTGTGTGTGTGTGTGTGTGTGTGTGTGTCAGGTCATCAGCCCAGAGGCTGGTTGGATCCTCAAATAGCACCACCAAAGGTTATGCGGTTATAAGGAAACCCCCAAAAAACCAATGGCAGCACCAAAATGAGGCGTACTAGGCAAGATGAGGAGTGAGGTACTTTGCCATTGCTTTCCTCACTGGGTCAGAAAGTACTATTGCAGCACGACTGACCCTATGAGCAGCACCTTTCATAACACTCAGATGCACTAGTCGTGCTCTGAATGCCGTTACTCAGCGCTACCCATACCCCAGCAACTTCCATATTGTCACAGCCAGGGATGTTGACTGGGACTTCGGTGGAAGCTACACTTTACTGTGGCCTGTGCCAAGAGATGGATGCAAAAGTACTGTATCCATCAAGAAATGACAGCAGGCAAGGAGAACTAATATACAGATCAAAATTTGACATAACATTCAATGACCTAAGTGAGAAGTCACCTGGAATTATCGGTACACTTTCAGAATTGCTGACAGGCGTGGGAAAAAATAACATAATGGCTACTTAGTGTGTGAACAATAAGTTACCACATCATTCATTTAGTATCCCATGCGAATACAATTGGTACGTGCGTTTTATTATTTACAGAAGAATGGAAAGAGAAGTAGAATTTTGTATTGACTAAAGCAGACCCTCCGGCGAGGGTGGGCGATATCTGCTGTTTATATGAAACTGCGTGTTATTGTGATGGAGGATAGTGTTTTTTGTGGTGTGTGAGCTTCAGGAATACAGGGGACAGCATAAATACCCAGTCCCTGAGCCAAGGGAATTAACCATTTAATGTTACAATTTCCGACACGACCTGGAATCGAACTCGGGTCCCTCTCAATCGAAGAGCACTACGCTTACCATTCAGCCAAGGAGCCGGGCAAAGCCGAAGATGAACCTGATTTCGAAAAACTTGTAGGAAAAACCTGAACGTCGTACTGAGTAGCCTATAGACTATTTAATTAAGAAGGGCAGTTCGACGAACAAGACAATTGCAGAACTGAACATGGTGTTTGATTGATTGAAGCTGTTCTAGATTCTGAAGGTGATCTGGATCAAATACCGAGCAATGAGGATTATCTGTATATAATTACGAACTAGGCTGATAAGAATTGAGGGATGAAAGTGGAGCGATTATCCAGAATAGAAATTGTTCCAGTGAGTCACCAACTCAATTCATTAAATGTTATACTATACAAAATAACAAAAGAAATTTATAAATTTTTTGAACACTGAAGGAGGAGAGTGAAACAACTCCTTAGGATTTGGTTATGATAATTTTAACTGCAAGTGTATAAGACCTGAAGAAACTTCTACACAAACTTGGAGAAGGAGAACGAGATGAAAATAATCAAAAGCAAATCTTATAACCTAGAATAGAGTGGACGTAAGTCAGGTGATGCACGAAATATCAGACTGGGAAACAAAGTTCTAAAGGATGTCGACAGTTACTGTAGCACAGAACATGGGCAGATGTACGGAAGAAATGAAATAAGCATTATAGACTAGTCCAAGCAAGGACCTGTTCCCTAACCAATGGAGTTTGGTTACTTCAAACGTAGAAAGATGTGTTAGAGGTTCATGAATATCTTCTTTTGGAGCGTGTGGAAGTAAATATAGGTAGGAGTACTAACTGGAGTAGAAGGCGATTAGAACCATGGATGGCCTATATGGCTTTAAGGAGGAACTCTGAAGGCCAGATGTAGACAATAAATATCATAACATAAATTAAGAGAGTAGACTTTGTTATAAGGGAATGATTTGGCGAAACTTGACCAAGCAAGAAATATATCTTATAGACATACATTTGACACCGACATCTGGTTCAGTGGGTGTTTGTGTGGAGTCTGTGTGGTAAGAATGGCATGGGTCAACCAGGCCACTAATATGAAGAAGAGATTCGAGTAGTTGTAAGATGTAGTAGATATGTAGTAATGATTAGTTTGGTTTAGGATCGGGTAGCATGGAGCGCTGCATCAAGACAGTAAGTTTTATAGAATGATAAAGGAACAAGAGCTATGAGATATTCAACGACACGCGGAATCTGAACCAGACGGTCATGCGCGTAAACATTTCTCAAACCCCTCGTGCCTTGCCACGATTTGAACCACCAAGCACTGGTGGGAAAGCGATGATGGTGTCACTCGGCTGTTATGTCCTGCTTAACTTTCACAAGAGCAACGTGGGCATATCACCAGATGTACCGCATTCCCTAGATAATACCTAAGTACAATTCAAGCAAGCAAGTAATTTTACTCTACTGTTGATATCGTGATCCTTCTCACGGACATTCAGTTTTACGTGGAATCTGAACAATTTCATTTAAAAATCCTATTCTCATTGACCGTGATTAGAATTGTGGCCAGCTTGATGAAAAACGAGTGGCAAAGCTACTCGACTATCAGGCCCTCACTATCACAATTCCACTAGATTTGACCGACAGAGAACTCTAACTTATAGCCTACGCTTTCTTTTTGTGCGATTTCCATGCTGGCGAACATTCCCAATTCTATATTTCTATATTTTCGGAGTGTTTAACTAAAATCTCATCAAAGGGAGAAGGTCGATGTTTTGACGAATACGGAGTTTTCTAAACATAATATAAAATCCATTTCACTTCCAACAAAGAGGAGGGTGTGATCTACGAGTCTCGCTGAGGGGCCGCTGCATGAGACAATAAATTTTGATATGACCAGTCATTACAGTAGATTCTACGCCTAACTGGAGATTCTGTGGCTATCATAACGATTTCACAGTCACAGAACCTTTAAAATTGCTTACTCTTAATTTTAACGAAGAAAAATCTGAGACATGTCATACTTAACTTATTTCACATAACAAAAGAGATTATTTATAGTATGAAAGTAGAAACTGAAGTAGCGTCAGACCGGACAGTATACATCATAAAATACTTCATCTGAAAGCAATAGACCACCTATCAATATAATGCCTGTTGTACACCATAAAAAAATTTCTTTAAATTCAGTAGGCTAATTCACTTGTCAAAACTTGTCAAAGATTGTTGAACATCGCTGAAAGTTTAAGCAGTTTTGAAAAGATTTGGCAAGGTTTGATAGCACTTTGTTATAACATGGAGGAAAGGAAAACTGTTGTTGCGGTTCTTGGACCAGCAGTGGGGCACATTCTTAAAGAGAAGAGAAACCGCAATATAGAATACCATAATTTACATGGGAAAAATATTAATGAGGTTATCTTCGACGTAATTTTTGCAGTGTATTTACTGCCATAGGCCTATCATTAATTGCAGAGGTTATGTTTTATTTTATTTACTCGTATTAATTGAATAAAAATTATAGAAATGCAACGGAAATTCCAAATATCTTATTACATAGAACATATTAGGAATTTGATAGACTAATAATAATAATAATAATAATAATAATAATAATAATAAAATAATAATAATAATAATAATAATAATATGCGAAGGGCATCATGAATCGTTCATGGCTGACAGTGTATACTTGTAGGTTATCGTACGGTACATAAAAGCCGTCCACTTCCTTGAGATTTATTTCTCTTGCAAAATCCTTGTACTCTGCCATTTTAATAATTTTATTTTTGTACTCCGCGGAGTTCACTGAATATAAGCAGGGATGTGATTCATAGTTAGCAATTAAATTAATAGCCTACACATACAACATTCCTCGGTCATGGAGAATAATACACATACAACATGCCTCGGTCATGGAGAAGCCATTTTTGTGATTTTGATTTCCGTCTCGGCAATCCCAGCATGCCTAGCGGCATAATGCGCACCGTATAGGATACTCGAATTCCACTGATCAATTCTGCCAAAGACTAGGCAATTCTTTGATCAATTAGAACATGTTCTAATTCACTTTCAAGACTTCTGAAAACTTCTCAAGTCTTGCCAAGTATTGAAGGTGATTTGACAAGAAAACTTGTGAAATATTGACAATTCTTGTCAAGTTTTGTGACGTCTTGAATTTGACAAAAATGTGATCGTGTAAAACAGGCTTAAAGTTAGCAAATAGTATTAAGTGATGAAACACCGTAGTTTCTGACAGCAATTATGGATTTTAAAGCGATTTATAATTTCAGAAAGTACATCACATTGGGGCGCATAAAATAGAAGTGCACACCACTACTCGACAACAGTACACCGAGTAGGAATACCTTGCATTGGGCCTACAGTCACAAACATGACAAAATACTATTTCCAAGAGCAAGTGAATGGTAAACGTCGGGTAAAATGTACTCCAGTCATATCCCGTACATACACAATGTCACGTCATTAGGCATATGCACTGTTAGGCTACATCAACCATAATGAAATCGATAGCAGGCTGTGGTTACATTATATTATGTATCACATGCCAACTAAGATCGTTGCATCTTACCTCGTAGAACATGAATACCTTCGTAGAATAGCCTACAATATTACAAAATGAATAATTATCAAAGAGTATAGGTATATTTTAAAGAAGGAATAAGGAAATTATCAATAGTTCATAGGGCCTACAAGATAGAGTCGCACGTAGAATGATATCAAGAAGGTGAATGCGAATGCAATGAATTTATACAAGTCTAGAAGAACCTTACTCGTATTAACAATGTTGCTCAATGGGCTTTATTTAAAGGAAAAATTCTTAACTTTCAATCTTACGGAAGAAATTCCCCTCTTCACCTTATGAGTATCACTCTTGGGCGTGGCAGTCATGCAAATCGAACACTGTATTGCACAATACTTACATTGAGTTCAGAAGCTCAAATCCAGTACAGAATAGATGTTCGTCTGCAAGTGAGTCCAAAAGCAGTAACAGCTCTTTAGATCACACAAAACAGTGGTTCTTTTACTGATTTCTCCTTTTAGCACAAAGAACAAGAAAGTAGCAAAGCAATCGTAACACGTCTAGTCGCTAATGGTACAGACCAGAAAGTGACACGAGTGACGCTCGCTCAGAGCCTCCGGGGCGGTAGTTAACTTGCAGCGCTGTCAAGCGACACGTCCCGAAGTTACCACCCAGTGCTGCCAACTCTTAGTAACCGGAAGTAAATCACGCATTAGGTCAGTTCGGCTACAACTTCAAATTCATTTTCTATTAAATCCTCGGCAGAGTAGCACCTCTAAACCAAATTAACTATTTCTTACATTTTACACCTTATAAACCATACTTTAAGCTGGTTATGTTCTTCGCGTAGTCTCAAACTCATATTCAGAGCAGGCGGGAGCATTACACATTAAGTTTAACACACTGATCCCTCTCCTCTTTCTCCCACCTCTTATCCTTCCTGAACCCTGCATGAAGAGAGTCTAATGGTGGTTACACTAAGTACGTACATAGAAATCTACACGTACGAATTGTATCAAGCTAATGGATAATTTTATCCAGGCTAATATTAAAGACATTCACCCCTTAAGACACAGCTAAACGAATGTGATAATAATTACACTCCTAGGCCCTTCCTATCCCGTCGTCACTGTACGACCCATCTGTGTCGGGGAGACGTAAATAAACTTGTAAAAAGTAAAATAGATAGGCTACTGTAAGGTTCATTTTCATTTTCACATTAGCATAAGAAAATGAACACAACGAAAATTGTTATGATTAATTTTTAATTTCGTGTGGCTATTTCTAGCCGGGTAATGCAGACCCTCCGATGAGGGTGGGTGGTATCTGCCATATGTAGGTCACTGCGTGTTACTGTGGTGGAGGATAGTGTTATGTGTGGTGTGTGAGTTACAGGGGTGTTGGGGACAGCACAAACACCCAGTCCCCGAGCCACTGGAATTAACCAATGAAGGTTAAAATCCCCGACCCGGCCGAGAATCGAACCCGGGACCCTCTGAACAGAAGGCCAGTACGCTGACCATTCAGCCAATGAGTCGGACATTGTTATGATGGACTGACTGCATACTAATATGGGCCTAGGAGACGTGACCAGCCTTAAGGGAAATAATCGGTAGGAAGAGCACTGCCACATTTCCAGAGTTGTCACAGCCGCGACGATATTGTCCGGCTCTATGGCTAAATGGTTAGTGTGCTGGCCTTTGGTCACAGGGCTCCCGGGTTCGATTCCCGGCAGGGTCGGAAATTTCAACCATAATTGGTTAATTTCGCTGGCACGGGGACTGTGTGTATGTGTCGTCTTCATCATCATTTCATCCTCATCACGGCACGCAGGTCGCCTACGGGGGTCAAATCAAAAGACCTGCACCTGGCGAGCCGAACATGTCTTCGGACACTCCCAAAACTAAAAGTCATACGCCATTTCATTTCAGCGACGATAGTACAAAGCGTTGTACTTTCACTTCTGTGGGAGAGAAGTGGGAACTGTGAACTAATCAAAGTCGACCATTTATCTGCCGGCCAGCCAACCCAGTTAATATGTTGGCTGGAAGTGCGGTACTGGCTGAGCACTATATAGAGAGGAGAGAGGCCAGGCCAATAGCAAGCGCATATGAAACCAACTGTGTTCCCGTTGGTCGCCAACAAGGCACAAGTGACCCTGAGCATCCCAATAGAGTCTGCCGTACGGAATAGAGGTAGCAGATGACATGCTGGAAAAGTTATTAGACAGAAGCAGTTATCTTAGTGTCCGGCTCCATGGCTAAATGGTTAGCATGCTGGCCATTGGTCCAGAGGTCCCGGGTTCGATTCCCGACCGGGTCAGGAATTTAAACATTAATTGGTTAATTTCAATGGCTCGGGGGCTGGGTGTTCGTGCTGTCCCCAACATCCCTGCAACTCACACACACCACACATAACACTATCCTCCACCACAATAGCACGCAGTTACCTACAGATAGCAGATGATGCCCACCCTCATCGGAGGGTCTGCCCTACAAGGGCTGAACCCGGTTAGAAACAGCTACACGAAATTATTATTGTAATTGTCTTACGTTAGTGTAGAAAAGAACCTTACTCTACTGTAGGAATGTAGCCTATGTTTGCATGACATATTTACCAACTCCGCCTGTCTTAAGAGAAATGATGGCTAGTATGAGCACTGTCACATTCGCGGTTTTGGCATAGGAGCGACGATATGACCTTTTTCCCAAACAACGATTAAATATAGTTTCAAACTACTTTTAGAACTTCCTGTATGTGAATACTGTATTAATCCGAAACACATGAAAATAATGACTACGAGAGAGTTGGCCGTGTGGTTAGGTTCGCGTAGCTATGAACTTGCATTTGGGAGCTGGTGGGTTTAAATTTCACTGTCCGTATCACTCAAGTTGGTTTTCTGTGGTTTCCTATTTTCACACCAGTCAAATGCCTGGGCTGTACCTGAATTAAGGCCACGCCCTTTCATATGCTTTTGTCTCCGAAAACCTACGATGTGTTAGTGCGACGTTACCATTAGGGAAAAACCTCTCCATTAATCATACTTCCGAGATGATTTCTCCTTTAGTTATGATCATTCTTTATAGATAGCCTAAATTCTTCACAGGTCATGATCATGTCGAATTTTGCATTCATCACTTGTTCCAGCGTAGACACCAGCTTTTGACTTGAGTGATTACGACTTACATTGAGGCATGGCCGCACAGGTTGGCTGAACGGTCAGCGTACTGGCCTTCGGTTCAGAGGGCCCCGGGTTCGATTCCCGGCCGGGTCGGAGATTTTAACCTTAATTGGTTAATTCCAATAGCACGGGGGCTGGGTGTATGTGTTGTCTTCATCATCATTTCATCCTCATCACGACGCGCAGGTCGCCTACGGGAGTCAAATAGAAAGACCTGCACCTGGCGAGCCGAACCCGTCCTGGGATATCCCGGCACTAAAAGCCATACGACAATTCATTCACCTCTAGCTCTTCTGAATTTATCCATATTTTGTTGTTAAGAAACAGTCTAACTAACTCAGCTCAGGAAATGAAGAAAACTGGATGTGTAATTTTTATTTCATTCATGTTTTTAACAGAAAATTCTTTTCGTCACTCCAAGCAAAACGTTTTGCAATTACTGTATCGTTATTTTATGACTTTTTAAATGCGACCTGCGCGTCGTGATGAGGATGAAATGATTATGGATAAAATTCCCGTCTTTAAAAACCCTGTAGTACTTACAAAGTTGTTCACGACATTGTGGTAAATGTAAAGCTAAGCACACTGTCAACAAGAATTTCACCACCACTCAACTTTCACACTGGACTCCATCCATTGATAACTGTCTCATCAAGTGATGCCAAGACCTTGGAAACGAAAACCTCCGCAAGGGCCTTGAAAAATTCGTCTTAATGACAAGATAACCCTGGCCGGTATCTAAATTTCATAACTAATTAGAGTGTCCGGCTCAATGGCTAAATGCTTAGCGTGCTGGCCTTTGGCCCAGAGGGTCCCGGGTTCGATTCCCGGCCGAGTCGGAGATTTTACCTTAATTGGTTAATTCCAATGGCTCGGGGGCTGGGTGTGTGTGGCGTAGGCTATTCAGCATTATTAATCATCCTTGGTAGTGCCCTCATCTTCACAGACATGCAGGTCGCCTAATAGGCCGTCTACGAGGAAAAGACAAACACCAGGCCTCTCTGGAGGCCATACGCCGTTAATTAAATAATTAATCAATTAAAAACCATGAATTAATTAATTCTTTACTGATTAGGGCCTACTCCACGGAAATGTTTTCGTTATTTACTTTAGCTGTTATCGTCCGTTCTCTTCAGCAACTGTGGCCTTTTTGGACTGAAGTCAGTTTCTTACTTTTGGTCTTAGTCTTGGTGGCTAAGTATTGCGGGCGAAGAGAAATTCTGCAGGCAAACTAACTCTGTCTCGCGGAAAGGGGCGGGAATGTAGGGGTCGAGTGGAATGATGTGCGCATTGACTCAGTACATTGGAGATCCTCCCCTGCGAACCATGTGACCTTGCCACGGTAGGGAGGCTTGCGTGTCCCAATGAAGCAGATAGCAGAGTCGCAGGTGGAACTATATCGGATGGGTATATGTTGAGAGACCTGACTAAGGAATGCTTCATAGAAAGGGGGGGCGGGGGGGGGGGGGGGTAGCAGCCTTTCGGAAGTTGCAAGGGCGGCAGTTTAGATGAGGGCCTCTCAGGGTGCATGCGCGTGGTGCACGGTGCAAAAGACGACTTGGCTTGGTTGACCAGAGTGCAGACCTCCCACTCCTCGATTTGGAGCAATAGCGCTTACTCTCTCTTTCCTCACGCCTCTGTCGCACGCTCCGCCTGTCTCTCTCTGCCCCACTTGCGCCGTAGCGCTCCAAATCCGGGCTGAGTTGAGGCGAGTATAGCCGAGTAGAGCCGAGCTTAGCCGAGTAGCCCAGAGATGAAGCGTTGATCCGAGCCATATCGAGCGGCACCGATGCACAGTGCACGGATCTCTTGCGCCTCGCTCTGCACACGTGCGTTTTTGGGCGTTTGAGAGGTCCTGGTCTAGATGATTGACTGATATGGCCTTGCAATAATACTCAACGTGGCTTAGCTGCGTTGAAAATAGAAATGGCGTGTGGGTTTTAGTGCCGGCAGTGTCCAAAGACAAGTTAGGTTCGCCAGATGCAGATCTTTCGTTTGACGTCTGTAGGCGACCTGCGCGTCGTGATGAGGATGAAATGATGATGAAGATGACACACACACCCAGCCCCATGCCAGAGGAATTAACCAATTATTGTTAAAATTTCCGTCCCTGCCGGGAATCTAACCCGGGACCCTTGTGACCAAAGGCCAGCACGCTAGATATTTAGCCGTGGAGCCGGACGCTTGTTACTGCTACACGGCTGAAAGCAATGGGAAAATACAGCCGTAACTATTTCCCGAGGACATGCAGCTCTCTCTGTATGAGTGATGTAGGCTACTGATGATGGCCTCCTCACGAGTAAAATATTCGGAGATAAAACAGTCCCCCTTTCGGATCTCCGGGTGGGAACTACACGAGAGAGGGCATTCATCCGAAAGATGGATACTAACATTCTGCGAGTCGGAGTTTGGAATGCAACACGTTTGAATCGTTGTGGTAGCTTAGCGAATCTGAAGAAGGAGTTGAATTGAAATGGCGTATGGCTTTTAGTGCCGGGAGTGTCCGAGGACAAGTTCGGCTCGCCAGGTGCAGGTCTTTCGATTTGACACCCGTAGGCGACCTGCGCGTCGTGATGAGGATGAAATAATGATGAAGACAACACATACACCCAGCCCCCGTGCCAGCGAAATTAACCAATGATGGTTAAAATTCCCGACCCTGCCAGGAATCGAACCCGGGACCCCTGTGACCAAAGGCCAGCACGCTAACCATTTAGCCGTGGAGCAGGACTGAAGAAGAAGATGGACAGACTAAAGTTAGATGTAGTTGGTAAAAGTGAAGTAAGCTACGTTGGCTGGAAGAGCGAGATTTTTAGTCAGGTTACTTCAGAATTATCAACAAAAAACAAACAGTTAAGGTGACGAGAATCTAATTGCGATGGGAGACAGAAATGCAGTGACAGGCCTAGGAAGAGAAGGTAATACAGTAGGAGAATTCGGATTCAGACAAAGGAATGAATGAGGAATTCGGTTGGTTGAATTCTGCAACGATCCTAATTTATTCCTTGCTAGTAGCCTACTTGGTTCAAACACCACAAACGACAGCTGTATTCGTGGACAAGACATGGAGACAATGGAAGGTATGGAATAGACTCCATTATGATTGGGCAGATATTCACAAACCAGGTGCTGGATTGCAAAACTTTCCCAGGAACAAACGTGGACGCTGACCACAACTTCTTGGTCATGAATAATGTCATCTGAAGTAGAAGAAATTGGAGACAGGAAGAAACGCAAGGTGATGGGATCTAAACGAAGTGAAAGAAAAGAGTGTGAGGACTGTTTCAAGTAACATGTTGCAAAAGGACTAAATGGAAAAGCTGTTGGAAACACAATAGGGGAAAAATGGACAGTCGTGTTGAATAAGAACAATAACGCTGCCGAAGAAATGTTAGGAAGAAAGGAAGAAACTACTAAAAATCAATGGATAGCTCAGAAATATTAGACCTGATTCATGAACGATGAAAGTACAAGAATGCAAAAAAAAAAAAAAAAAAAAAATGAAGAGGCTGGGAGGAATACAGGCGATTAAAGAATGAAGTGGATAGGAGGTGCAGGAGCTAAGAAAGAATGGCTGAAGGAGAAGTGCAAGGATATTGAATGTTGTATGGTCCTAGGAAAGGTAGATGCTGAATACAGGAAAATCAAGGAAACCTTTGGGGAAAGGAAAACTAGATGTTTGAATATTAAGAGCTCAGATGGAAAACCACTTCTAGGGAAAGAAGACAACGCAGAACGATGGCAGGAACATATCGAACAGTTTTATCAAGGTAAGGACGTAGATGATATGGTTCTGGAGCAGGAAGAGGCTGTTGATGCTGATGAAATGGGAGACCGATTTTGAGTTCATAATTCGACAGTGCTTTGAGAGACCTAAACGGGAACAAGGCACCTGGAGTTGATGACATTCCCTCTGAATAACTGATTGCCTTCGGAGAAACCAGCATGGCGAGGTTATTCCAATAGTGTGTAAGATGTACGAGACAGGAGAAGTGCCATCCGATTTTCGGCAGAATGTTGTTATAGTTACCTATTGCCAAGAACGCCGATGAAACTACGGCACCATTAGTTTAGTATCTCACGCCTGTAAGGTTTTAACACGTATTATTTACAGAAGAATGGAAAGGCAAGTTGAAACTGAGTTGGAAGAAGATCAATTTAGCTTCAAAAGAAATGTAGGGACACTTGAAGCAATCATGACTTTACGCCTGATCTTAAAGGATCGATTTAAGTAGGATAAGCATACATATTCTATATGACGTTCGTACCTAGATCTTGAAAACGCATTTGATAATGTTCATTGGACCAAGCTATTTGAGATTCTGAAGGTGATCGGGATAAAGTAGCCTACTGAGAACGAAGAATTATCTAAAATCTGTATAAAAATCAGTCTGGGGTGATAAGAATCGAGGGCTTTGAAAAAGAAGCAGCAACCCAGAAAGGAGTGAGACAAGGCTGCAGTTTGTCCATCCTCTTTTTCATTTATACTGTAGGTCCTATAGAACAGGCGGTAAAGGAAATCAAAGAGCAATTTGGGAAGGGAATCACAATCCAAGGAGAGGAAATCAAAACCCTGAGATGAAAATAAATAACTCCAAACTAAAGTAATGGAGTGCAGTCGAACGAATTTAGGTGTTGCGGGAAATATTAGATTAGCAAATGAAGTCTTGAAGGAAGTAGACGAATATTGTTACTTGGGTAGTAAAATAACTAACGATGGCAGAATTAAGGAAAACATAACAGGCAGACTAGCACAAGCAAAGAAGGCCATTCTTAAAAAAGAAATTGGCTCACTTCGAACATTGATAGGCCTATAGGAATTAGAATGATTTCTTGAAAACGTTTGTCTGGAGCGTGGCATTGTATGGAAGTAAAACATGGACGATAACTAGCTCAGAAGGAAAGAGCATAGAAGCTTTTGAAATGTGGTGTTACAGAAGAAGGCTGAAGGTGAGATGGAATGATCGAATCACGAATGAAGGGATACTGAATCGAATTGGTGAGAGGAGATCGATTTTGCTAAATTTGACCAGAAGAAGGGATAATGATAGGACACATCTTAAAACACCCAGGATTTGTGCAGTTGGTTTTTGAGGAAAGTGTAGGTGGTAAGAACGGTAGACCAAGGTATGACTATGACAAGCAGATTAGTGCAGATGTAGGATGCAGCAGTTACGTAGAAATGAAAAGGTTAGCACACGATATGTTGGCGTGAAAGGCCACATCAAACAGCCTATGGACAGATGACTCAAACAACATCAACAACAATATTGCAGATGGGTGTGGGAGTGCTGCTTCATCTTCTAAAGTATTTTTGTTAACAAGGGAGTAGGCCTAAGTGAGTTAATGGTTTTGATGAAATAAGAGTAGGGAATGGATTAATTATTTTCTTGTAACACATTCCTGCTGGTATTAGACCCTGATAATAATGGTGTGTGGCCTCCGAAGAGGCCTGGCGCAGGTCTTTAGAGTTGGCGCCTACGTGTCTGTGAGAATGGGGCTCATCCTGTGATTAATTCTAATGCTGAAGACGGCAAACAAACCCATACCCCAAGCCATCGGAATTAACCAGTGAAGGTTAAAATTTTCAACCCGGCCGGGAATCGAAGCCGGGACCCTCTGGACCAAAGGCCAGCACGCTAACCATTCAGCCATGGAGCCGGACATTCTTTTTTATACCTGTAATATTGAGAGAAACATTCTGTCAGTTAGGGCTGGAGGAAGGAGCCTTGCACAATGTTACCATATTCCTGCATTCCGTTCTCCTTCCCCTCGTTTCGGGCTCACTTGTTCGTTCGTTCACACCGCTCAGAACCGAGCTCGATAGCTGCAGTCGTTTAAGTGCGGCCAGTATCAGTAATCGGGAGATAGTGGGTTCGAGCCCCACTGTCGGCAGCCCTGAAGATGGTTTTCCGTCGTTTCCCATTTTCACACCACGCAAACGCCGGGGCTGTACCTGAATTAAGGCCACGGCCGCTTCCTTCCAATTCCTAGGCCTTTCCTATCTCATCGTCGCCGTAAGACATATCTGTGTCGGTGCGACGTAACGCAAATAGCAAAAAAAAAAAAAAAGAAAGAAAGCCGCTCAAAAGTGAGAGGTTTGGCAACTCCAAGCAACTCGACCTGACCAGCAGGCTTATCACCATGGCAACCGCAGTGGACACGCCCACCTTTCCATGGCAACCATACTCCCTACTCCGTTCCTCCCACCCAGGTGGGCATAAACGAACCTCTCTCTATGAACCGTCAGAATACATCTTTCAATATTACGACCATAGTGACAAATAATGACATGGTTCGTGGTGTGGCTTACTGTAGTCATGTCCTAGTTCGTGAACCATGGGCAACGGCTGAGTGACCTAGTAAGTGGTCGTGAGAGTTGGGATACCAGTTGCAATAGAATAGGAGTGGGCATCTCGGACATATTCTCAGTCACTGCTCCCCATGTGCTCAGGCGGCTGGCGTTATAAAATCCACCGGTGGTCCCTGATACGTTTCAAGACGAATCCTCACTTTGACTGTATTCATGGAATTTACAGAGCTCAGAACATGTTAAGCAAGCCTCGGACCTATGGGAGTAACGGAGTCCCACTTCCATTTGACAGGCGATGGGCTCCATGTATAGGCTACAACTTGGCGAACGAAATATAATTCGACTGAGAGCTATCAATAGACTATTAATGGGGCTTGTGGAAGAAGGAAAGTAGAACTGCCTGAGTCAGGAAAGAGGATGCGTCTGGATAACATATGTTAATAGCAGAGAGCAAAAAGAGCAAAGTCATCTCCGTACATGCCATGAAGGCCCTTGGAGGGAATGAAGCTAAGTAAATGCTTCCAACTGTGCGTAACCTCGGCATTTGAATGGGTAGAGTGGTTAGCTTTACGCTCAGCCGCCTTTGCCCCCAGGAATTAACCTGGTACACATTTTCGGTGTAGGCTGAGAGAACCTGAGGACCATATGCACCTCCAGAAGTGGAAATCTCGTTTCTAAACTTTTTCTATTTCCTGATGGGAAAACGAATCCACATCCTTCCTGGTGAACAGAGCGCTCCTTTATACCTAATACCGTCGTAAGAAACGAACAAGAGTTGACCATTTAAGGTCGGGCAGGATAGATAAAAGTGAAGATCCTGGCATTAGTAAGTAGAAACAATATCAGGACTCAGCTAAAGGTCCTGAGGTAGCCAACCTACATTCCCATGTTAAGAGCAATTGAGACACATTTTAGAGACCTGTTACAACAGGCAGGGGTTACTGTAAATAGATATACTCTATGAAGAGATAGAAGATTTAATACGTTAGTATGTAAAAGGTGATGAGGATATAATTGTGTTGGGAGACTGGAGTGCAGTGGTAGGCCAAGGAAGAGAAGGTAATACAGTAGGAGAATTCGGATTGGGACAAAGGAATGAAAGAGGATGCCAGTTGGTTGAATTCTGCACCGATCACAATTTAACAATAATGTTATTTGTTTTACGTCCCGCTAACTACTTTTTAAGGTGTTCGGAGACGCCGAGGTGCCGGAATTGTGTCCCGCAGGAGTTCATTTACGTGCCAGTAAAGTTACCGACACGGGGCTGTCGTATTTGAGCACCCTCAAATACCACAGGACTGAGCCAGGTTCGAACCTGCCAAGTTGGGGTTAGAAAGCCAGCGCCTTAACCGTCTGAGCCACTTTAGCCCGGCGATCACAATTTAGTCCCGGCTAACACTTGGTTCAAACACTACAAACGACGGCTGTACACATGGACGAGACCTTGAGACACTGGAAGGTATGAAATAGATTTCATTATGATTAGGCAGAGATTTAGAAACCAGGTGTTGGATTGCAAGACTTCCCACGAGCAGATGTGGACTATGACAACAACCTGTTGGTCATGAAATGCCATCTGAAGTTGAAGAGATTGAAGAAAGGAAGGAATGAAAGGAACTGGGATTTAGACAAATTGAAAGAAAATAATGCGAGGGATTGTTTCAAGGAACATATAACACAGGGATTAAATGAAAAAACTGAAGGAAACACAGTAGAGGAAGAATGGACAGTCATGCAGAATGATATCTGTAAGGCTGCTGAAGAAAAGTTAGGAAGAAATGAAAGATCACCTAATAAACAATGGATTACTGAAGAGTTAGCCTACTTGACCTGATTGACGAACGACGAAAGTACAAGAATGCAAAAAAAAAAAAAAAAATGATTGCAGAAAAGGTTACAGGCGAATAATGAATTAAGTAATCTTAGATAGAAAGTACAGGACAGCTAAGGAAGAACGGCTGAAAGAGAAGTGCAAGGATGTTGAATTTTGTATTGCCCTAGGAAAGGTAGATGCTGCTTACAGGAAAATCAAGAAAACCTTTTGAGAAAGGAAAACTAGGTGTATGAACATTAAAACTCAGATGGAAAACCAATTCTAGGGAAAGAAGACAAGTCACAAGGATGGCAGCAACATATCCAACAGTTGTATTAAGGTAAAGAAGTAGATGAAAAGTTTCTGGAACAAGAAGAGACTGTTAATGCTGATGACATGGGAGACCCAATTTTGAGGTCAGAATTCGACAGAGCTTTAAGAGCCCTAAGTAGGTATAAGGCACCGGAAATTGATCACATGCCCTCAGAATCACTGACTGCCTTAGGAGAAACCAGTATGGAGAGTTTGTTCCGTTTAGTGTGTAAGATGTATGATACAGGAGAAGTGCCATATGATATTCGGCAGAATGTAGTTATACCTACTGTATTCCCAAGAAAGCCGGCGCTGACAATTGTGAAAACTACCGCATCATTAGTTTAGTATCTCACGCCTGCACAATTTTAACACGTATTATTTACAGAGAAGCAGCCTCCGTGGCTCAGGCGGCAGCGCGTCGGCCCCTCACCGCTGGATTCCGTGATTCAAATTACGGTCACTCCATGTGAGATTTGTGCTGGACAAAGCGGAGGCGGTACAGGTTTTTCTCCGGGCACTCCTGTTTTCCTTGTCATCTTTCATTCCAGCAACGCTCTCCATTATCATTTCATTTCATCTGTCAGTCATCAATCATTGCCCCAGGGGAGTGCGACAGGCCTCGGCAGCCGGCACAATTCCTATCCTCGCCGCAGGATGGGGGCTTCATTCATTCCATCCCAGACCCGGTCAATGACTGAAAAACAGGTTGTAGGTTTTCATTTTCATTTACAGAAGAATGGAATGACAAGTTGAAACTGAGTTGGGAGAAGAATCTTTGGCTTCAGAAGAAATGTGGAAACACGGGAAGAAATCCTGACTTTACGTCTGATCTTAGAGAACCGAATTAAGAAAGATAAGCCCACGTATATCGCTTTCGTAGATCTAGAAATGCATTCGATAATGTTGATTGGACCAAGCTGTTTGAGATTCTGAAGGTGATCGGTATCAGATACCGAGAAAGGAGAAATATAGATTGTACAATCTCTACAAAAATCAGTCTGCAGGAATAAGAATCGAGGACTTTGAAAAAGGGGCAGCAATCCAGAAAGGAGCGAGGCAAGGCTGCAGTTTATCCCCTCTCCTTTTCAATGTTTAGGGCTACATAGAACAGGCAATAGAGGAAATCAATGAGGAATTTGGAAAGGGTTTCAAAGTTCAAGGAGACGAAATCAAAACCCTGAGATTTGCCGATGGTATTGTTATTTCATCTGACTCTGCAAAACATCTGGAGAAATTGCTGAATGGTATGGGCAGAATCTTGGGGAAGGAATATAGATGAAAATATATAAGTCCAAAATAAAAGTAATGGAGTGCGGTCGAACGAAGTCAGGTGATGCAGGAAATATTGCATTAGTAAGAGAAGTCCTAAAGGAAATAGATAGCTATGGTTACTTCGTTAGCAAAATAACTCATAAAGGCAGAAGTGTGGAGGACATAAAATGCAGACTAGCACAAGCAAGGAAGGCCTTTCTTGTATGTTGTATGTTGGGTATTCAGCCAGAAGGCTGGTTTGATCCTCTGCAGCTCCACCAACAGCTGCCATAAATAGCCTAGGCGTCACTGAAGAGGCGTACTAGGGAAATGAGGAGTGAGGTAGTTTCCTGCTGCTTTCCTCACCGAGCCAGCCGCTGCTATTATGACCTACATATCAGTCTGCCAAGCCCACTGAAATGCATGCACCAACCGACCCTATGAGCGATATTTTCACACCTTTCATAACGGGGACTGGCTGCATAAGCAAAAGAAATAAAACAGTAATGATGTTGGAGGTTCCAGTTTAGGTAGAAGCTGCGTGTAAAAAAAACCAAAACCAATCACTGGAGAAAAGAATTAAACCATATTATAAGCTCCACTTCTAGCGAATTAAGATGAGCCAGAAAGAGGGTAGTTTGCAACTGCAGCAAGAGGATGGAGTGTCCATCGATGCTGCTGGGATTGGAGAACTAATATAGAGATCAAAATTTGACATAACATTCAATGACCTAAGTGAGAATTCACCTGGAATTATCGGTACACTTTCAGAATTGCTGACTGGCGTGGAAAAAAATAACATAATGGCTACTTAGTGTGTGAACAATAAGTTACCACATCATTCATTTAGTATCCCATGTGAATAAAATTGGTACGTGCGTTTTATTATTTACAAAAGAATGGAAAGAGAAGTAGAATTTCGTATTGACTATATCTAGCCGTCGGCAGCCTTTTAAAGCAGACCCTCCGGCGAGGGTGGGCGGTATCTGCAGTTTATATGAAACTGCGTGTTATTGTGATGGAGGGTAGTGTTTTGGTGGTGTGTGAGCTTCAGGAATATAGGGGACAGCATAAATACCCAGTCCCTGAGCTAAGGGAATTAACCATTTAATGTTACAATTTCCGACACGACCTGGAATCGAACTCTGGTCCCTCTCAATCGAAGAGCACTACGCTTACCATTCAGCCAAGGAGCCGGTCGAAGCCGAAGATGAACCTGATTTCGAAAAAATGAAGGAAAAACCTGAACGTCGTACTGAGTAGCCTATAGACTATTGAATTAAGAAGGGCAGTTCGACGAATAAGACATTTGGAGAACTGGACATGGTGTTTGATTGATTGAAGCTGTTCTAGATTCTGAAGGTGATCTGGATCAAATACCGAGCAATGAGGATTATCTGTATATAATTACGAACTAGGCTGATAATAATTGAGGGATGAAAGTGGAGCGATTATCTATAATAGAAATTGTTCCAGTGAGTCACCAACTCATTTCATTAAATGTTATACTATACAAAATAACAAAAGAAATTTATAAATTTTTTGAACACTGAAGGAGGAGAGTGAAACAACTCCTTAGGATTTGGTTATGATAATTTTAACTGCAAGTGTATAAGACCTGAAGAAACTTCTACACAAACTTGGAGAAGGAGAACGAGATGAAAATAATCAAAAGCAAATCTTATAACCTAGAATAGAGTGGACGTAAGTCAGGTGATGCACGAAATATCAGACTGGGAAACAAAGTTCTAAAGGATGTCGACAGTTACTGTAGCACAGAACATGGGCAGATGTACGGAAGAAATGAAATAAGCATTATAGACTAGTCCAAGCAAGGACCTGTTCCCTAACCAATGGAGTTTGGTTACTTCAAACGTAGAAATATGTGTTAGAGGTTCATGAATATCTTCTTTTGGAGCGTGTGGAAGTAAATATAGGTAGGCCTACTAACTGGAGTAGAAGGCGATTAGAACCATGGATGGCCTATATGGCTTTAAGGAGGAACTCTGAAGGCCAGATGTAGACAATAAATATCATAACATAAATTAAGAGAGTAGACTTTGTTGTAGGGGAATGATTTGGCGAAACTTGACCAAGCAAGAAATATATTTTATAGACATACATTTGACACCGACATCTGGTTCAGTTGGTGTTTGAGAGGAGTCTGTGTGGTAAGAATGGCAGGGGTCAACCAGGCCACTAATATGAAGAAGAGATTCGAGTAGCTGTAGGAAGCAGTAGATATGTAGTAATGATTAGTTTGGTTTAGGATCGGGTAGTATGGAGCGCTGCATCAAAACAGTAAGTTTTATAGAATGATAAAGGAACAAGAGCTATGAGATATTCAACGACACGCGGAATCAGAACCAGACGGTCATGCGCGTAAACATTTCTCAAACCCCTCGTGCCTTGCCACGATTTGAACCACCAAGCACTGGTGGGAAAGCGATGATGGTGTCACTCGGCTGTTATGTCCTGCTTAACTTTCAACAAGAGCAACGTGGGCATATCACCAGATGTACCGCATTCCCTAGATAATACCTAAGTACAATTCAAGCAAGCAAGTAATTTTACTCTACTGTTGATATCGTGATCCTTCTCACGGACATTCAGTTTTACGTGGAATCTGAACAATTTCATTTAAAAATCCTATTCTCATTGACCGTGATTAGAATTGTGGCCAGCTTGATGAAAAACGAGTGGCAAAGCTACTCGACTATCAGGCCCTCACTATCACAATTCCACTAGATTTGACCGACAGAGAACTCTAACTTATAGCCTACGCTTTCTTTTTGTGCGATTTCCATGCTGGCGAACATTCCCAATTCTATATTTCTATATTTTCGGAGTGTTTAACTAAAATCTCATCAAAGGGAGAAGGTCGATGTTTTGACGAATACGGAGTTTTCTAAACATAATATAAAATCCATTTCACTTCCAACAAAGAGGAGGGTGTGATCTACGAGTCTCGCTGAGGGGCCGCTGCATGAGACAATAAATTTTGATATGACCAGTCATTACAGTAGATTCTACGCCTAACTGGAGATTCTGTGGCTATCATAACGATTTCACAGTCACAGAACCTTTAAAATTGCTTACTCTTAATTTTAACGAAGAAAAATCTGAGACATGTCATACTTAACTTATTTCACATAACAAAAGAGATTATTTATAGTATGAAAGTAGAAACTGAAGTAGCGTCAGACCGGACAGTATACATCATAAACTACTTCATCTGAAAGCAATAGACCACCTATCAATATAATGCCTGTTGTACACCATAAAAAAATTTCTTTAAATTCAGTAGGCTACTTCACTTGTCAAAACTTGTCAAAGATTGTTGAACATCGCTGAAAGTTTAAGCAGTTTTGAAAAGATTTGGCAAGGTTTGATAGCACTTTGTTATAACATGGAGGAAAGGAAAACTGTTGTTGCGGTTCTTGGACCAGCAGTGGGGCACATTCTTAAAGAGAAGAGAAACCGCAATATACCATAATTTACATGGGAAAAATATTAATGAGGTTATCTTCGACGTAATTTTTGCAGTGTATTTACTGCCATAGGCCTATCATTAATTGCAGAGGTTATGTTTTATTTTATTTACTCGTATTAATTGAATAAAAATTATAGAAATGCAACGGAAATTCCAAATATCTTATTACATAGAACATATTAGGAATTTGATAGACTAATAATAATAATAATAATAATAATAATAATAATAATAATAATAATAATAATAATAATAATAATATGCGAAGGGCATCATGAATCGTTCATGGCTGACAGTGTATACTTGTAGGTTATCGTACGGTACATAAAAGCCGTCCACTTCCTTGAGATTTATTTCTCTTGCAAAATCCTTGTACTCTGCCATTTTAATAATTTTATTTTTGTACTCCGCGGAGTTCACTGAATATAAACAGGGATGTGATTCATAGTTAGCAATTAAATTAATAGCCTACACATACAACATTCCTCGGTCATGGAGAATAATACACATACAACATGCCTCGGTCATGGAGAAGCCATTTTTGTGATTTTGATTTCCGTCTCGGCAATCCCAGCATGCCTAGCGGCATAATGCGCACCGTATAGGATACTCGAATTCCACTGATCAATTCTGCCAAAGACTAGGCAATTCTTTGATCAATTAGAACATGTTCTAATTCACTTTCAAGACTTCTGAAAACTTCTCAAGTCTTGCCAAGTATTGAAGGTGATTTGACAAGAAAACTTGTGAAATATTGACAATTCTTGTCAAGTTTTGTGACGTCTTGAATTTGACAAAAATGTGATCGTGTAAAACAGGCTTAAAGTTAGCAAATAGTATTAAGTGATGAAACACCGTAGTTTCTGACAGCAATTATGGATTTTAAAGCGATTTATAATTTCAGAAAGTACATCACACTGGGACGCATAAAATAGAAGTGCACACCACTACTCGACAACAGTACACCGAGTAGGAATACATTGCATTGGGCCTACAGTCACAAACATGACAAAATACTATTTCCAAGAGCAAGTGAATGGTAAACGTCGGGTAAAATGTACTCCAGTCATATCCCGTACATACACAATGTCACGACATTAGGCATATGCACTGTTAGGCTACATCAACCATAATGAAATCGATAGCAGGCTGTGGTTACATTATATTATGTATCACATGCCAACTAAGATCGTTGCATCTTACCTCGTAGAATATGAATACCTTCGTAGAATAGCCTACAATATTACAAAATGAATAATTATCAAAGAGTATAGGTATATTTTAAAGAAGGAATAAGGAAATTATCAATAGTTCATAGGGCCTACAAGATAGAGTCGCACGTAGAATGATATCAAGAAGGTGAATGCGAATGCAATGAATTTATACAAGTCTAGAAGAACCTTACTCGTATTAACAATGTTGCTCAATGGGCTTTATTTAAAGGAAAAATTCTTAACTTTCAATCTTACGGAAGAAATTCCCCTCTTCACCTTATGAGTATCACTCTTGGGCGTGGCAGTCATGCAAATCGAACACTGTATTGCACAATACTTACATTGAGTTCAGAAGCTCAAATCCAGTACAGAATAGATGTTCGTCTGCAAGTGAGTCCAAAAGCAGTAACAGCTCTTTAGATCACACAAAACAGTGGTTCTTTTACTGATTTCTACTTTTAGCACAAAGAACAAGAAAGTAGCAAAGCAATCGTAACACGTCTAGTCGCTAATGGTACAGACCCGAAAGTGACACGAGTGACGCTCGCTCAGAGCCTCCGGGGCGGTAGTTAACTTGCAGCGCTGTCAAGCGACACGTCCCGAAGTTACCATCCAGTGCTGCCAACTCTTAGTAACCGGAAGTAAATCACGCATTAGGTCAGTTCGGCTACAACTTCAAATTCATTTTCTATTAAATCCTCGGCAGAGTAGCACCTCTAAACCAAATTAACTATTTCTTACATTTTACACCTTATAAACCATACTTTAAGCTGGTTATGTTCTTCGCGTAGTCTCAAACTCATATTCAGAGCAGGCGGGAGCATTACACATTAAGTTTAACACACTGATCCCTCTCCTCTTTCTCCCACCTCTTATCCTTCCTGAACCCTGCATGAAGAGAGTCTAATGGTGGTTACACTAAGTACGTACATAGAAATCTACACGTACGAATTGTATCAAGCTAATGGATAATTTTATCCAGGCTAATATTAAAGACATTCACCCCTTAAGACACAGCTAAACGAATGTGATAATAATAACACTCCTAGGCCCTTCCTATCCCGTCGTCACTGTACGACCCATCTGTGTCGGGGAGACGTAAATAAACTTGTAAAAAGTAAAATAGATAGGCTACTGTAAGGTTCATTTTCATTTTCACATTAGCATAAGAAAATGAACACAACGAAAATTGTTATGATTAATTTTTAATTTCGTGTGGCAATTTCTAGCCGGGTAATGCAGACCCTCCGATGAGGGTGGGTGGTATCTGCCATATGTAGGTCACTGCGTGTTACTGTGGTGGAGGATAGTGTTATGTGTGGTGTGTGAGTTACAGGGGTGTTGGGGACAGCACAAACACCCAGTCCCCGAGCCACTGGAATTAACCAATGAAGGTTAAAATCCCCGACCCGGCCGAGAATCGAACCCGGGACCCTCTGAACAGAAGGCCAGTACGCTGACCATTCAGCCAATGAGTCGGACATTGTTATGATGGACTGACTGCATACTAATATGGGCCTGGGAGGCGTGACCAGCCTTAAGGGAAATAATCGGTAGGAAGAGCACTGCCACATTTCCAGAGTTGTCACAGCCGCGACGATATTGTCCGGCTCTATGGCTAAATGGTTAGTGTGCTGGCCTTTGGTCACAGGGGTCCCGGGTTCGATTCCCGGCAGGGTCGGAAATTTCAACCATAATTGGTTAATTTCGCTGGCACGGGGACTGTGTGTATGTGTCGTCTTCATCATCATTTCATCCTCATCACGGCACGCAGGTCGCCTACGGGGGTCAAATCAAAAGACCTGCACCTGGCGAGCCGAACATGTCTTCGGACACTCCCATCACTAAAAGTCATACGCCATTTCATTTCAGCGACGATAGTACAAAGCGTTGTACTTTCACTTCTGTGGGAGAGAAGTGGGAAGTGTGAACTAATCAAAGTCGACCATTTATCTGCCGGTCAGCCAACCCAGTTAATATGTTGGCTGGAAGTGCGGTACTGGCTGAGCACTATATAGAGAGGAGAGAGGCCAGGCCAATAGCAAGCGCATATGAAACCAACTGTGTTCCCGTTGGTCGCCAACAAGGCACAAGTGACCCTGAGCATCCCAATAGAGTCTGCCGTACGGAATAGAGGTAGCAGATGACATGCTGGAAAAGTTATTAGACAGAAGCAGTTATCTTAGTGTCCGGCTCCATGGCTAAATGGTTAGCATGCTGGCCATTGGTCCAGAGGTCCCGGGTTCGATTCCCGACCGGGTCAGGAATTTAAACATTAATTGGTTAATTTCAATGGCTCGGGGGCTGGGTGTTCGTGCTGTCCCCAACATCCCTGCAACTCACACACACCACACATAACACTATCCTCCACCACAATAACACGCAGTTACCTACAGATAGCAGATGATGCCCACCCTCATCGGAGGGTCTGCCCTACAAGGGCTGAACCCGGTTAGAAACAGCTACATGAAATTATTATTGTAATTGTCTTACGTTAGTGTAGAAAAGAACCTTACTCTACTGTAGGAATGTAGCCTATGTTTGCATGACATATTTACCAACTCCGCCTGTCTTAAGAGAAATGATGGCTAGTATGAGCACTGTCACATTCGCGGTTTTGGCATAGGAGCGACGATATGACCTTTTTCCCAAACAACGATTAAATATAGTTTCAAACTACTTTTAGAACTTCCTGTATGTGAATACTGTATTAATCCGAAACACATGAAAATAATGACTACGAGAGAGTTGGCCGTGTGGTTAGGTTCGCGTAGCTATGAACTTGCATTTGGGAGCTGGTGGGTTTAAATTTCGCTGTCCGTATCACTCAAGTTGGTTTTCTGTGGTTTCCTATTTTCACACCAGTCAAATGCCTGGGCTGTACCTGAATTAAGGCCACGCCCTTTCATATGCTTTTGTCTCCGAAAACCTACGATGTGTTAGTGCGACGTTACCATTAGGGAAAAACCTCTCCATTAATCATACTTCCGAGATGATTTCTCCTTTAGTTATGATCATTCTTTATAGATAGCCTAAATTCTTCACAGGTCATGATCATGTCGAATTTTGCATTCATCACTTGTTCCAGCGTAGACACCAGCTTTTGACTTGAGTGATTACGACTTACATTGAGGCATGGCCGCACAGGTTGGCTGAACGGTCAGCGTACTGGCCTTCGGTTCAGAGGGCCCCGGGTTCGATTCCCGGCCGGGTCGGAGATTTTAACCTTAATTGGTTAATTCCAATAGCACGGGGGCTGGGTGTATGTGTTGTCTTCATCATCATTTCATCCTCATCACGACGCGCAGGTCGCCTACGGGAGTCAAATAGAAAGACCTGCACCTGGCGAGCCGAACCCGTCCTGGGATATCCCGGCACTAAAAGCCATACGACAATTCATTCACCTCTAGCTCTTCTGAATTTATCCATATTTTGTTGTTAAGAAACAGTCTAACTAACTCAGCTCAGGAAATGAAGAAAACTGGATGTGTAATTTTTATTTCATTCATGTTTTTAACAGAAAATTCTTTTCGTCACTCCAAGCAGAACGTTTTGCAATTACTGTATCGTTATTTTATGACTTTTTAAATGCGACCTGCGCGTCGTGATGAGGATGAAATGATTATGGATAAAATTCCCGTCTTTAAAAACCCTGTAGTACTTACAAAGTTGTTCACGACATTGTGGTAAATGTAAAGCTAAGCGCACTGCCAAAAAGAATTTCACCACCACTCAACTTTCACACTGGACTCCATCCATTGATAACTGTCTCATCAAGTGATGCCAAGACCTTGGAAACGAAAACCTCCGCAAGGGCCTTGAAAAATTCGTCTTAATGACAAGATAACCCTGGCCGGTATCTAAATTTCATAACTAATTAGAGTGTCCGGCTCAATGGCTAAATGCTTAGCGTGCTTGCCTTTGGCCCAGAGGGTCTCGGGTTCGATTCCCGGCCGAGTCGGAGATTTTACTTTAATTGGTTAATTCCAATGGCTCGGGGGCTGGGTGTGTGTGGCGTAGGCTATTCAGCATTATTAATCATCCTTGGTAGTGCCCTCATCTTCACAGACATGCAGGTCGCCTAATAGGCCGTCTACGAGGAAAAGACCAACACCAGGCCTCTCTGGAGGCCATACGCCGTTAATTAAATAATTAATCAATTAAAAACCATGAATTAATTAATTCTTTACTGATTAGGGCCTACTCCACGGAAATGTTTTCGTTATTTACTTTAGCTGTTATCGTCCGTTCTCTTCAGCAACTGTGGCCTTTTTGGACTGAAGTCAGTTTCTTACTTTTGGTCTTAGTCTTGGTGGCTAAGTATTGCGGGCGAAGAGAAATTCTGCAGGCAAACCAACTCTGTCTCGCGGAAAGGGGCGGGAATGTAGGGGTCGAGTGGAATGATGTGCGCATTGACTCAGTACATTGGAGATCCTCCCCTGCGAACCATGTGACCTTGCCACGGTAGGGAGGCTTGCGTGTCCCAATGAAGCAGATAGCAGAGTCGCAGGTGGAACTATATCGGATGGGTATATGTTGAGAGACCTGACTAAGGAATGCTTCATAGAAAGGGGGGGCGGGGGGGGGGGGGTAGCAGCCTTTCGGAAGTTGCAAGGGCGGCAGTTTAGAGGAGGGCCTCTCAGGGTGCATGCGCGTGGTGCACGGTGCAAAAGACGACTTGGCTTGGTTGACCAGAGTGCAGACCTCCCACTCCTCGATTTGGAGCAATAGCGCTTACTCTCTCTTTCCTCACGCCTCTGTCGCACGCTCCGCCTGTCTCTCTCTGCCCCACTTGCGCCGTAGCGCTCCAAATCCGGGCTGAGTTGAGGCGAGTATAGCCGAGTAGAGCCGAGCTTAGCCGAGTAGCCCAGAGATGAAGCGTTGATCCGAGCCATATCGAGCGGCACCGATGCACAGTGCACGGATCTCTTGCGCCTCGCTCTGCACACGTGCGTTTTTGGGCGTTTGAGAGGTCCTGGTCTAGATGATTGACTGATATGGCCTTGCAATAATACTCAACGTGGCTTAGCTGCGTTGAAAATAGAAATGGCGTGTGGGTTTTAGTGCCGGCAGTGTCCAAAGACAAGTTAGGTTCGCCAGATGCAGATCTTTCGTTTGACGTCTGTAGGCGACCTGCGCGTCGTGATGAGGATGAAATGATGATGAAGATGACACACACACCCAGCCCCATGCCAGAGGAATTAACCAATTATTGTTAAAATTTCCGTCCCTGCCGGGAATCTAACCCGGGACCCTTGTGACCAAAGGCCAGCACGCTAGATATTTAGCCGTGGAGCCGGACGCTTGTTACTGCTACACGGCTGAAAGCAATGGGAAAATACAGCCGTAACTATTTCCCGAGGACATGCAGCTCTCTCTGTATGAGTGATGTAGGCTACTGATGATGGCCTCCTCACGAGTAAAATATTCGGAGATAAAACAGTCCCCCTTTCGGATCTCCGGGTGGGAACTACACGAGAGAGGGCATTCATCCGAAAGATGGATACTAACATTCTGCGAGTCGGAGTTTGGAATGCAACACGTTTGAATCGTTGTGGTAGCTTAGCGAATCTGAAGAAGGAGTTGAATTGAAATGGCGTATGGCTTTTAGTGCCGGGAGTGTCCGAGGACAAGTTCGGCTCGCCAGGTGCAGGTCTTTCTATTTGACACCCGTAGGCGACCTGCGCGTCGTGACGAGGATGAAATAATGATGAAGACAACACATACACCCAGCCCCCGTGCCAGCGAAATTAACCAATGATGGTTAAAATTCCCGACCCTGCCAGGAATCGAACCCGGGACCCCTGTGACCAAAGGCCAGCACGCTAACCATTTAGCCATGGAGCAGGACTGAAGAAGAAGATGGACAGACTAAAGTTAGATGTAGTTGGTAAAAGTGAAGTAAGCTACGTTGGCTGGAAGAGCGAGATTTTTAGTCAGGTTACTTCAGAATTATCAACAAAAAACAAACAGTTGAAATGCAAGAGTTGGTTTAATAATGAATAAGGAAACACGGCAGCGGATAAGCTACTAAGACCAAACCGAAGTCCACCACAATAGTGCAGGACTATTTGCCAACTAGTTCAGCAGATGATGAAGAAATCGAAAGAATATATGAAGAAATAGAAGATTTAATACAATGTGTGAAAGGTGACGAGAATCTAATTGCGATGGGAGACAGAAATGCAGTGACAGGCCTAGGAAGAGAAGGTAATACAGAAGGAGAATTCGGATTCAGACAAAGGAATGAATGAGGAATTCGGTTGGTTGAATTCTGCAACGATCCTAATTTATTCCTTGCTAGTAGCCTACTTGGTTCAAACACCACAAACGACAGCTGTATTATTGGACAAGACATGGAGACACTGGAAGGTATGGAATAGACTCCATTATGATTGGGCAGATATTCACAAACCAGGTGCTGGATTGCAAAACTTTCCCAGGAACAAACGTGGACGCTGACCACAACTTCTTGGTCATGAATAATGTCATCTGAAGTAGAAGAAATTGGAGACAGGAAGAAACGCAAGGTGATGGGATCTAAACGAAGTGAAAGGAAAGAGTGTGAGGACTGTTTCAAGTAACATGTTGCAAAAGGACTAAATGGAAAAGCTGTTGGAAACACAATAGGGGAAAAATGGACAGTCGTGTTGAATAAGAACAATAACGCTGCCGAGGAAATGTTAGGAAGAAAGGAAGAAACTACTAAAAATCAATGGATAGCTCAGAAATATTAGACCTGATTCATGAGCGATGAAAGTACAAGAATGCAAAAAAAAAAAAAAAAATTAAGAGGCTGGGAGGAATACAGGCGATTAAAGAATGAAGTGGATAGGAGGTGCAGGAGCTAAGAAAGAATGGCTGAAGGAGAAGTGCAAGGATATTGAATGTTGTATGGTCCTAGGAAAGGTAGATGCTGAATACAGGAAAATCAAGGAAACCTTTGGGGAAAGGAAAACTAGATGTTTGAATATTAAGAGCTCAGATGGAAAACCACTTCTAGGGAAAGAAGACAACGCAGAACGATGGCAGGAACATATCGAACAGTTTTATCAAGGTAAGGACGTAGATGATATGGTACTGGAGCAGGAAGAGGCTGTTGATGCTGATGAAATGGGAGACCGATTTTGAGTTCATAATTCGACAGTGCTTTGAGAGACCTAAACGGGAACAAGGCACCTGGAGTTGATGACATTCCCTCTGAATAACTGATTGCCTTCGGAGAAACCAGCATGGCGAGGTTATTCCAATAGTGTGTAAGATGTACGAGACAGGAGAAGTGCCATCCGATTTTCGGCAGAATGTTGTTATAGTTACCTATTACAAAGAACGCCGATGAAACTACGGCACCATTAGTTTAGTATCTCACGCCTGTAAGGTTTTAACACGTATTATTTACAGAAGAATGGAAAGGCAAGTTGAAACTGAGTTGGAAGAAGATCAATTTAGCTTCAAAAGAAATGTAGGGACACTTGAAGCAATCATGACTTTACGCCTGATCTTAGAGGATCGATTTAAGTAGGATAAGCATACATATTCTATATGACGTTCGTACCTAGATCTTGAAAACGCATTTGATAATGTTCATTGGACCAAGCTATTTGAGACTCTGAAGGTGATCGGGATAAAGTAGGCTACTGAGAACGAAGAATTATCTAAAATCTGTATAAAAATCAGTCTGGGGTGATAAGAATCGAGGGCTTTGAAAAAGAAGCAGCAACCCAGAAAGGAGTGAGACAAGGCTGCAGTTTGTCCATCCTCTTTTTCATTTATACTGTAGGTCCTATAGAACAGGCGGTAAGGGAAATCAAAGAGCAATTTGGGAAGGGAATCACAATCCAAGGAGAGGAAATCAAAACCCTGAGATGAAAATAAATAACTCCAAACTAAAGTAATGGGGTGCAGTCGAACGAATTTAGGTGATGCGGGAAATATTAGATTAGCAAATGAAGTCTTGAAGGAAGTAGACGAATATTGTTACTTGGGTAGTAAAATAACTAACGATGGCAGAATTAAGGAAAACATAACAGGCAGACTAGCACAAGCAAAGAAGGCCATTCTTAAAAAAGAAATTGGCTCACTTCGAACATTGATAGGCCTATAGGAATTAGAATGTTTTCTTGAAAACGTTTGTCTGGAGCGTGGCATTGTATGGAAGTAAAACATGGACGATAACTAGCTCAGAAGGAAAGAGCATAGAAGCTTTTGAAATGTGGTGTTACAGAAGAAGGCTGAAGGTGAGATGGAATGATCGAATCACGAATGAAGGGATACTGAATCGAATTGGTGAGAGGAGATCGATTTTGCTAAATTTGACCAGAAGAAGGAATAATGATAGGACACATCTTAAAACACCCAGGATTTGTGCAGTTGGTTTTTGAGGAAAGTGTAGGTGGTAAGAACGGTAGACCAAGGTATGACTATGACAAGCAGATTAGTGCAGATGTAGGATGCAGCAGTTACGTAGAAATGAAAAGGTTAGCACACGATATGTTGGCGTGAAAGGCCACATCAAACAGCCTATGGACTGATGACTCAAACAACATCAACAACAATATTGCAGATGGGTGTGGGAGTGCTGCTTCATCTTCTAAAGTATTTTTGTTAACAAGGGAGTAGGCCTAAGTGAGTTAATGGTTTTGATGAAATAAGAGTAGGGAATGGATTAATTATTTTCTTGTAACACATTCTTGCTAGTATTAGACCCTGATAATAATGGTGTGTGGCCTCCGAAGAGGCCTGGCGCCGGTCTTTAGAGTTGGCGCCTGCGTGTCTGTGAGAATGGGGCTCATCCTGTGATTAATTCTAATGCTGAAGACGGCAAACAAACCCATACCCCAAGCCATCGGAATTAACCAGTGAAGGTTAAAATTTTCAACCCGGCCGGGAATCGAAGCCGGGACCCTCTGGACCAAACGCCAGCACGCTAACCATTCAGCCATGGAGCCGGACATTCTTTTTTATACCTGTAATATTGAGAGAAACATTCTGTCAGTTAGGGCCGGAGGAAGGAGCCTTGCACAATGTTACCATATTCCTGCATTCCGTTCTCCTTCCCCTCGTTTCGGGCTCACTTGTTCGTTCGTTCACACCGCTCAGAACCGAGCTCGATAGCTGCAGTCGTTTAAGTGCGGCCAGTATCAGTAATCGGGAGATAGTGGGTTCGAGCCCCACTGTCGGCAGCCCTGAAGATGGTTTTCCGTCGTTTCCCATTTTCACACCACGCAAACGCCGGGGCTGTACCTTAATTAAGGCCACGGCCGCTTCCTTCCAATTCCTAGGCCTTTCCTATCTCATCGTCGAAGTAAGACATATCTGTGTCGGTGCGACGTAACGCAAATAGCAAAAAAAAAAAAAAAAAAAAAAAAAAAGAAAGAAAGCCGCTCAAAAGTGAGAGGTTTGGCAACTCCAAGCAACTCGACCTGACCAGCAGGCTTATCACCATGGCAACCGCAGTGGACACGCCCACCTTTCCATGGCAACCATACTCCCTACTCCGTTCTTCCCACCCAGGTGGGCATAAACGAACCTCTCTCTATGAACCGTCAGAATACATCTTTCAATATTACGACCATAGTGACAAATAATGACATGGTTCGTGGTGTGGCTTACTGTAGTCATGTCCTAGTTCGTGAACCATGGGCAACGGCTGAGTGACCTAGTAAGTGGTCGTGAGAGTTGGGATACCAGTTGCAATAGAATAGGAGTGGGCATCTCGGACATATTCTCAGTCACTGCTCCCCATGTGCTCAGGCGGCTGGCGTTATAAAATCCACCGGTGGTCCCTGATACGTTTCAAGACGAATCCTCACTTTGACTGTATTCATGGAATTTACAGAGCTCAGAACATGTTAAGCAAGCCTCGGACCTATGGGAGTAACGGAGTCCCACTTCCATTTGACAGGCGATGGGCTCCATGTATAGGCTACAACTTGGCGAACGAAATATAATTCGACTGAGAGCTATCAATAGACTATTAATGGGGCTTGTGGAAGAAGGAAAGTAGAACTGCCTGAGTCAGGAAAGAGGATGCGTCTGGATAACATATGTTAATAGCAGAGAGCAAAAAGAGCAAAGTCATCTCCGTACATGCCATGAAGGCCCTTGGAGGGAATGAAGCTAAGTAAATGCTTCCAACTGTGCGTAACCTCGGCATTTGAATGGGTAGAGTGGTTAGCTTTACGCTCAGCCGCCTTTGCCCCCAGGAATTAACCTGGTACACATTTTCGGTGTAGGCTGAGAGAACCTGAGGACCATATGCACCTCCAGAAGTGGAAATCTCGTTTCTAAACTTTTTCTATTTCCTGATGGGAAAACGAATCCACATCCTTCCTGGTGAACAGAGCGCTCCTTTATACCTAATACCGTCGTAAGAAACGAACAAGAGTTGACCATTTAAGGTCGGGCAGGATAGATAAAAGTGAAGATCCTGGCATTAGTAAGTAGAAACAATATCAGGACTCAGCTAAAGGTCCTGAGGTAGCCAACCTACATTCCCATGTTAAGAGCAATTGAGACACATTTTAGAGACCTGTTACAACAGGCAGGGGTTACTGTAAATAGATATACTCTATGAAGAGATAGAAGATTTAATACGTTAGTATGTAAAAGGTGATGAGGATCTAATTGTGTTGGGAGACTGGAGTGCAGTGGTAGGCCAAGGAAGAGAAGGTAATACAGTAGGAGAATTCGGATTGGGACAAAGGAATGAAAGAGGATGCCAGTTGGTTGAATTCTGCACCGATCACAATTTAACAATAATGTTATTTGTTTTACGTCCCGCTAACTACTTTTTAAGGTGTTCGGAGACGCCGAGGTGCCGCAATTTAGTCCCGCAGGAGTTCTTTTACGTGCCAGTAAAGTTACCGACACGGGGCTGTCGTATTTGAGCACCCTCAAATACCACAGGACTGAGCCAGGTTCGAACCTGCCAAGTTGGGGTTAGAAAGCCAGTGTCTTAACCGTCCGAGCCACTCAGCCCGGCGATCACAATTTAGTCCCGGCTAACACTTGGTTCAAACACTACAAACGACGGCTGTACACATGGACGAGACCTTGAGACACTGGAAGGTATGAAATAGATTTCATTATGATTAGGCAGAGATTTAGAAACCAGGTGTTGGATTGCAAGACTTCCCACGAGCAGATGTGGACTATGACAACAACCTGTTGGTCATGAAATGCCATCTGAAGTTGAAGAGATTGAATAAAGGAAGGAATGAAAGGAACTGGGATCTAGACAAATTGAAAGAAAATAATGCGAGGGATTGTTTCAAGGAACATATAACACAGGGATTAAATGAAAAAACTGAAGGAAACACAGTAGAGGAAGAATGGACAGTCATGCAGAATGATATCTGTAAGGCTGCTGAAGAAAAGTTAGGAAGAAATGAAAGATCACCTAATAAACAATGGATTACTGAAGAGATAGCCTACTTGACCTGATTGACGAACGACGAAAGTACAAGAATGCAAAAAAAAAAAAATGATTGCAGAAAAGGTTACAGGCGAATAATGAATTAAGTAAACTTAGATAGAAAGTACAGGACAGCTAAGGAAGAACGGCTGAAAGAGAAGTGCAAGGATGTTGAATTTTGTATTGCCCTAGGAAAGGTAGATGCTGCTTACAGGAAAATCAAGAAAACCTTTTGAGAAAGGAAAACTAGGTGTATGAACATTAAAACTCAGATGGAAAACCAATTCTAGGGAAAGAAGACAAGTCACAAGGATGGCAGCAACATATCCAACAGTTGTATTAAGGTAAAGAAGTAGATGAAAAGTTTCTGGAACAAGAAGAGACTGTTAATGCTGATGACATGGGAGACCCAATTTTGAGATCAGAATTCGACAGAGCTTTAAGAGCCCTAAGTAGGTATAAGGCACCGGAAATTGATCACATGCCCTCAGAATTACTGACTGCCTTAGGAGAAACCAGTATGGAGAGTTTGTTCCGTTTAGTGTGTAAGATGTATGATACAGGAGAAGTGCCATATGATATTCGGCAGAATGTAGTTATACCTACTGTATTCCCAAGAAAGCCGGCGCTGACAATTGTGAAAACTACCGCATCATTAGTTTAGTATCTCACGCCTGCACAATTTTAACACGTATTATTTACAGAGAAGCAGCCTCCGTGGCTCAGGCGGCAGCGCGTCGGCCCCTCACCGCTGGATTCCGTGATTCAAATTACGGTCACTCCATGTGAGATTTGTGCTGGACAAAGCGGAGGCGGTACAGGTTTTTCTCCGGGCACTCCTGTTTTCCTTGTCATCTTTCATTCCAGCAACGCTCTCCATTATCATTTCATTTCATCTGTCAGTCATCAATCATTGCCCCAGGGGAGTGCGACAGGCCTCGGCAGCCGGCACAATTCCTATCCTCGCCGCAGGATGGGGGCTTCATTCATTCCATCCCAGACCCGGTCAATGACTGAAAAACAGGTTGTAGGTTTTCATTTTCATTTACAGAAGAATGGAATGACAAGTTGAAACTGAGTTGGGAGAAGATTTTTTGGCTTCAGAAGAAATGTGGAAACACGGGAAGAAATCCTGACTTTACGTCTGATCTTAGAGAACCGAATTAAGAAAGATAAGCCCACGTATATCGCTTTCGTAGATCTAGAAATGCATTCGATAATGTTGATTGGACCAAGCTGTTTGAGATTCTGAAGGTGATCGGTATCAGATACCGAGAAAGGAGAAATATAGATTGTACAATCTCTACAAAAATCAGTCTGCAGGAATAAGAATCGAGGACTTTGAAAAAGGGGCAGCAATCCAGAAAGGAGCGAGGTAAGGCTGCAGTTTATCCCCTCTCCTTTTCAATGTTTAGGGCTACATAGAACAGGCAATAGAGGAAATCAATGAGGAATTTGGAAAGGGTTTCAAAGTTCAAGGAGACGAAATCAAAACCCTGAGATTTGCCGATGGTATTGTTATTTCATCTGACTCTGCAAAACATCTGGAGAAATTGCTGAATGGTATGGGCAGAATCTTGGGGAAGGAATATAGATGAAAATATATAAGTCCAAAATAAAAGTAATGGAGTGCGGTCGAACGAAGTCAGGTGATGCAGGAAATATTGCATTAGTAAGAGAAGTCCTAAAGGAAATAGATAGCTATGGTTACTTCGTTAGCAAAATAACTCATAAAGGCAGAAGTGTGGAGGACATAAAATGCAGACTAGCACAAGCAAGGAAGGCCTTTCTTGTATGTTGTATGTTGGGTATTCAGCCAGAAGGCTGGTTTGATCCTCTGCAGCTCCACCAACAGCTGCCATAAATAGCCTAGGCGTCACTGAAGAGGCGTACTAGGGAAATGAGGAGTGAGGTAGTTTCCTGCTGCTTTCCTCACCGAGCCAGCCGCTGCTATTATGACCTACATATCAGTCTGCCAAGCCCACTGAAATGCATGCACCAACCGACCCTATGAGCGATATTTTCACACCTTTCATAACGGGGACTGGCTGCATAAGCAAAAGAAATAAAACAGTAATGATGTTGGAGGTTCCAGGTAAGGTAGAAGCTGCGTGTAAAAAAACCCAAAACCAATCACTGGAGAAAAGAATTAAACCATATTATAAGCTCCACTTCTAGCGAATTAAGATGAGCCAGAAAGAGGGTAGTTTGCAACTGCAGCAAGAGGATGGAGTGTCCATCGATGCTGCTGGGATTGGAGAACTAATATAGAGATCAAAATTTGACATAACATTCAATGACCTAAGTGAGAATTCACCTGGAATTATCGGTACACTTTCAGAATTGCTGACTGGCGTGGAAAAAAATAACATAATGGCTACTTAGTGTGTGAACAATAAGTTACCACATCATTCATTTAGTATCCCATGTGAATAAAATTGGTACGTGCGTTTTATTATTTACAAAAGAATGGAAAGAGAAGTAGAATTTCGTATTGACTATATCTAGCCGTCGGCAGCCTTTTAAAGCAGACCCTCCGGCGAGGGTGGGCGGTATCTGCAGTTTATATGAAACTGCGTGTTATTGTGATGGAGGGTAGTGTTTTGGAGGTGTGTGAGCTTCAGGAATATAGGGGACAGCATAAATACCCAGTCCCTGAGCTAAGGGAATTAACCATTTAATGTTACAATTTCCGACACGACCTGGAATCGAACCCTGGTCCCTCTCAATCGAAGAGCACTACGCTTACCATTCAGCCAAGGAGCCGGTCGAAGCCGAAGATGAACCTGATTTCGAAAAAATGAAGGAAAAACCTGAACGTCGTACTGAGTAGCCTATAGACTATTGAATTAAGAAGGGCAGTTCGACGAATAAGACATTTGCAGAACTGGACATGGTGTTTGATTGATTGAAGCTGTTCTAGATTCTGAAGGTGATCTGGATCAAATACCGAGCAATGAGGATTATCTGTATATAATTACGAACTAGGCTGATAATAATTGAGGGATGAAAGTGGAGCGATTATCTATAATAGAAATTGTTCCAGTGAGTCACCAACTCATTTCATTAAATGTTATACTATACAAAATAACAAAAGAAATTTATAAATTTTTTGAACACTGAAGGAGGAGAGTGAAACAACTCCTTAGGATTTGGTTATGATACTTTTAACTGCAAGTGTATAAGACCTGAAGAAACTTCTACACAAACTTGGAGAAGGAGAACGAGATGAAAATAATCTAAAGCAAATCTTATAACCTAGAATAGAGTGGACGTAAGTCAGGTGATGCACGAAATATCAGACTGGGAAACAAAGTTCTAAAGGATGTCGACAGTTACTGTAGCACAGAACATGGGCAGATGTACGGAAGAAATGAAATAAGCATTATAGACTAGTCCAAGCAAGGACCTGTTCCCTAACCAATGGAGTTTGGTTACTTCAAACGTAGAAATATGTGTTAGAGGTTCATGAATATCTTCTTTTGGAGCGTGTGGAAGTAAATATAGGTAGGCCTACTAACTGGAGTAGAAGGCGATTAGAACCATGGATGGCCTATATGGCTTTAAGGAGGAACTCTGAAGGCCAGATGTAGACAATAAATATCATAACATAAATTAAGAGAGTAGACTTTGTTGTAGGGGAATGATTTGGCGAAACTTGACCAAGCAAGAAATATATTTTATAGACATACATTTGACACCGACATCTGGTTCAGTTGGTGTTTGAGAGGAGTCTGTGTGGTAAGAATGGCAGGGGTCAACCAGGCCACTAATATGAAGAAGAGATTCGAGTAGCTGTAGGAAGCAGTAGATATGTAGTAATGATTAGTTTGGTTTAGGATCGGGTAGTATGGAGCGCTGCATCAAAACAGTAAGTTTTATAGAATGATAAAGGAACAAGAGCCATGGGATCTCCAACGACACGCGGAATCAGAACCAGACGGTCATGCGCTTAAGCATTTCTCAAACCCCTCGTGCCTTGCCACGATTTGAACCACATTCGCACTGGTGGGAAAGCGATGATGGTGTCACTCGGCTGTTATGTCCTGCTTAACTTTCACAAGAGCAACGTGGGCATATCACCAGATGTACCGCATTCCCTAGATAATACCTAAGTACAATTCAAGCAAGCAAGTAATTTTACTCTACTGTTGATATCGTGATCCTTCTCACGGACATTCAGTTTTACGTGGAATCTGAACAATTTCATTTAAAAATCCTACTTTCATTGGCCGTGATTAGAATTGTGGCCAGCTTGATGAAAAACGAGTGGCAAAGCTAATCGACTATCAGGCCCTCACTATCACAATTCCACTAGATTTGACCGACAGAGAACTCTAACTTATACGCTTTCTTTTTGTGCGATTTCCATGCTGGCGAACATTCCCAATTCTATATTTTTATATTTGCGGAGTGTTTAACTAAAGTCTCATCAAAGTGAGAAGGTCGATGTTTTGACGAATACGGAGTTTTCTAAACATAATATAAAATCCATTTCACTTCCAACAAAGAGGAGGGTGTGATCCACGAGTCTCGCTGATGGGCCGCTGCATGAGACAATAAATGTTGAAATGACCAGTCATTAGATTCTACGCCTAACTGGAGGTTCTGTGGCTATCATAACGATCTCACAGTCACATAAACCTGTAAAATTGCTTACTCTTAATTTTAACGAAGAAAAATCTGAGACATGTCATACTTAACTTATTTCACATAACAAAAGAGATGATTTATAGTATGAAAGTAGAAACTGAATTAGAGCATTCGGGTGGTTTTGTACAACATATCCTCTCCTAACAAAACAAGTAGCGTCAGACCGGACAGTAGGCCTATACATCATAAAATACTTCATCTGAAAGCAATAGACCACCTATCAATATAAGGCCTGTTATACACCATAAAAAAATTCTTTAAATTCAGTAGGCTACTTCACTTGTCAAAACTTGACAAGGATTGTTGAACATCGCTGAAGGTTTGACTAGTTTTGAAAAGATTTGGCAAGGTTTGATAGCATTTTGTTTTAACATGGAGGAAAGGAAAACTGTTGTTGTGGTTCTTGGACCAGCAGTGGGGCACATTCTTAAAGAGAAGAGAAACCGCAATATACCATAATTTACATGGGAAAAATATTAATGAGGTTATCTTCGACGTAATTTTTGCAGTGTATTTACTGCCATATCATTATTTGCAGAGGTTATGTTTTTTATGTATTTACTCATATTAATTGAATAAAAATGATAGCAATGCAACGGAAATTCCAAATATCTTGTTACATTAGAACATATTAGGAATTTGATAATAATAGTAATTATAATAATAATATGCGAATGTCATCATGAATCGATCATGGCTGACAGTGTATACTTGTAGGTTATCGTACGGTACATAAAAGCCGTCCACTTCCTTGAGATTTATTTCTCTTGCAAAATCCTTGTACGTTGCCATTTTAATAATTTTATTTTTGTACTCCGCGGAGTCCACTGAATATAAACAGGGATGTGATTCATAGTTAGCAATTAATACACATACAACATCCCTCGGTCATGGAGAATAATACACATAGGCCTAAAACATCCCTCGGTCATGGAGTAGCCATTTTTGTGATTTTGATTTCCGTCTCGGCAATCCCAGCATGCCTAGCGGCATAATGCGCACCGTATAGGATACTCGAATCCCACTGATCAATTCTGCCAAAGACTTGGCAATTCTTTGATCAATTAGAACATGTTTTAATTCACTTTCAAGACTTCTGAAGACTTCTCAAGACTTGCCAAGAATTGAAGGTGATTTGACAAGGAAACTTGTGAAATATTGACAATTCTTGTCAAGTGTTGTGAAGTCTTGAATTTGACAAGAATGTGATCGTGTAAAACAGGTTTAAAGTTAGCAAATACTACTACGTGATGAAACACCATAGTTTCTGACAGCAATTATGGATTTTACAGCGATTTATAATTTCAGAAAGTACATCACACTGGGTCGCATAAGATAGAAGTGCACACCACTACTCGACAACAGTACACCGAGTAGGAATACATTGCATTGGGCCTACAGTCACAAACATGACAAAACACTATTTCCAAGAGCAAGTGAATGCTAAACGTCGGGTAAAAGGTACTCCAGTCATAACCCGTACATACACAATGTCACGTCATTAGGCACATGCACTGTTAGGCTACATCAACCATATTGAAATCGATAGCAGGCTGTGGTTACATTATATTATGTATCACATGCCAACTAAGCTCGTTGCATCTTACCTCGTAGAATATGAATATCTTCGTAGAATAGCCTACAATATCACAAAGTGAATAATTATCAAAGAGTATAGGTATATTTTAAAGAAGGAGTAAGGAAATTAGCAATAGTTCATACAAGATTGAGTCGCACGTAGAATGATATCAAGAAGGTGAATGCGGATGCAATGAATTTATACAAGTCTTGGAGAACCTTCCTCGTATTAACAATGTTGCTCAGTGGGCTTTATTTAAAGGAAAAATTCTCAACTTTCAATCTTACCGAAGAAATTCCGCTCTTCACTTCATGAGTATCACTCTTGGGCGTGGCAGTCATGCAAATCGAACACTGTATTGCACAATACTTACATTGAGTTCAGAAGCTCAGATCCAGTTCAGAGTAGATGTTCGTCTGCAAGTGAGTCCAAAAGCGGTAACAACTCTCTAGATCACACAAACCAGCGGTTCTTTTAAAGATTTCTCCTTTTAGCACAAAGAACAAAGAAAGTAGGAAAGCAATCGTAACACGTGTAGTCACTAATGTTGCAGACCAGAAAATGTCACGAATGACGTTCGCTCCGAAGCCTCCGGGGCGATGGTTAACTTGCAGCGCTGTCAAGCGACACTTCCCGAAGTTACTTCCCAGTGCTGCCAACACATAATAACTGGCAGTAAATCGCGCATTAGGTCAGTTCGGCTAGAACTTGAAATTCATTTTCTATTAAATCCTCAGCAGAGTAGCACCTCTAAACCAAATTAACTATTTTTCGCATTTTACACCTTATAAACCATACTTTAAGCTGGTTATGTTCTTCGCGTAGTCTCAAACTCATATTCAGAGCAGGCGGGAGCAATACACATTAAGTTTAACACACTGATACCACTCCTCTTTCCCCCACCTCTTATCCTTCGTAAACCCTGCATGAAGAGAGGCTAATGGTGGTTACGCTAAGTACGTACATAGAAATCCGCACGTACGAATTGTATCAAGCTAATGGATAAGTTTATCCAGGCTAATATTAAAGACATTCACCCCTTAGGACACTGCTAAACGAATGTGTTAATAATACCACAGATACAGTGACACTACCTCAGCGAGGGGAAAGGGACGGAAGCTAACAGCGCATTCGCTGCGCGATTAAACAAGGCAGTCCCGTCCGGGTGTGGCAACAGAACAAAAATTCATTTGAAATCCATTTGTTTTAATTCTTACTGCACAATAGCATAGAATAACTATGTACAACACGTGTTAATAGGCTCTTAATGAACAATTGGGTGTTCCGCATACTTTAGAGACGTTTAAATATTACTAATCGATTGGGTACTGACCTGTGCTCAGTATTAGATGTCTTTAGTTCACGCACATAATAGTAGTGGATTCGAATTTTAAGATACATGCTGGATAAAATCTTGACAATGTTACGCTCAAGTACATCAAACAGATCTAATTCTAATACACGTCCACTCAGTGACTGAAATAAACTAAGCCCAATAGCTTGAGTTGCTACCATGGTTTGGATATTTCTCTGTAGTAAAAGGTTTAAATTTGGCCACATATAGGCCTACTCCCTGAATTCGCAAAACTTCACAAAATTGGCCTATTGAGATATAAGTTATCCTTTCTCCTTAAATTTGACAAAGTCCCACATTTCTTTATCCGAAATTAATGCATGTATATATTGTTCATTATCTGGGAACGTTAGTACTGCTTTTACAACAATACCTGCAACACATCGATGGCTTTCTTTTAAAACCTCGTATGTCCCGATGCTCTTCCTTCCCATTATATTCCTTAAGACTGGTCACTCCTCCCAGCCTCATTTTTTTATGCAGTCCATCAGAATAATGTTCGTTGTGTTGTGTTCCTTTTCCTATGCTGATGAGTAAAGAAACATGGACCCTATCATACCGTATTTTAGGGATGTGGCTTGTGTGGCGAATTTATACACTCTTACAGTATAATGCATTTAAGGTTCATTTTTATTACACATTCGCATAGGAAAGTGAACACAACGGATCCTGGCTCAGTCCGGTGGTATTTGAAAGTGCTCAAATACGACAGCCTCGTGTCGGTAGATTTACTGGCACCTAAAAGAACTCCTGCGGGACTAAATTCCGGCACCTCAGCGTCTCCGAAGACCGTAAAAAAGTAGTTAGTGGGACGTAAAGCAAATAACATTATTATTAACGAACACAACGAAAATTGTTCTGATAGACTGCATACAAATATGTGACTGCGAGGTTGACCAGTCTTAAGGATAAAATGGGTAGGAAGAGCTTTGAGACATACGAGGTTTTAAAAGAAAGCCATCGACATTCAATTAATACATTCAAACCAAACAGTAATTCAAGATAGTCCTGGCTAAGTTTAAAAGTAAGAACGTAACTAGCATCATCACAGGCAATATACTTGTCAAACATACATTGCACACTGAGGTCTTGAGGCCAATAAAACTTGTTTTCGTATTAGATTTAAGGACAGATTGGATCGTAGGCTCAAAAATCCATATATGCTGTGAATCCTGCAATGAAAGGCCTCCTCATATTTCAACTACCAGGCTTGTTGGGGTAGGGTGTTTTGTCGTGCTTTCCCTTAGAATGCGGGAAGTCTTCTGGACGGAAGGTGAACTAAGGCTCCTTTCTTGGTTCTTCTGTTTCCTTTCTTTTGCCCTTATAATTGCAGGGCGACCTCCATTGTTTATCGTATGGTCGCCCTTTCAATTGACACACATGAACATTTTATTGACACATTCCTTAGTACTGTGGCTCCCGGGAGAATTTTACGCATCTACATAGGAGTCAAGTTGTAGTTCAGCTGCATATGCCCTGTGCCTTGGTACCTTTTACATTGTGGTGGCCCTGTGGGTGTTTTGGATTTTTCGACTCGGATGACAACATTCATAATTTTCGATTCATTGAAGATTTGTCTTGATTTTCGGTGAACTTGAGATTGCGTGTAGAGGAATCTTTCTTTTTCTTCTGCTTCTCTTCAGTCCTCATGAGTTCTCCTCTTCGTGTAGCTGTAGCTCTTGGTTAGTCATAATGTCTGGCAGGCAGGGAAACCTTTTTCGATCAATGCAGTCGTTATATCATCTGGGGATATATCGATGGGGAGATCACGAAAAATGGCGGAGATCGTTCCACTGGGTGCAACAGGATGCGTGTAGTATGTTACGTTATTTCCTTTTAGTGCCTGTTTTGAGGGCATGTTAGTCGTCCATATCTGACAGCTGATATTTAAATACATTGTTTTTGACGACCCTAGCTATGAACAGTCCGTGAATGAATGCCCTACTTTGGGTATATTGTAGGGCATGGTTAATAGTGATTGGTGGTGGTTTGTGTTGTGGTATTGTTAGCAAGAGTGGGTTTTCTGATTGTGTTTCGGTAGCGTTTTCTAGTACGGTGAATTGGTTGGATACTTGGAGTGGTTGAGTTGTAGAGGTGGCACTTCTGTGTGTCGCTGTTTTTCATTGGAATTGAAATCATTCAGCATCGGTGGTTGCATATATTTTCGGAGTTACTTGTCGTCTGTTGGTCTCAGGTGAGGGGATAATGTCTTTAATAACTAGCTTTTTGTTTGTTTTCTTGAACGTTGACTAACTTCGGGTAATGTTCTTTCATGTAGGCTAATATCCGACAGCCTTGATTTCTGTAGTTGATTCAGTAACGGGTTTATTAGTTGAGATTTTATGTTTCTTCTTGGTAATCACTGTCTTTGCGGTGTTCTTCTTCTGTTTCCTCTCCTCCTGTACCTCTGCGTTGTGGGTTGGAACATAGGCTTCGTCCTGTGGTGAATGGATATACATTTTCTTACTTACTTCGATCTTCCTCGCTAGGTGCGAACCGGGTTGTGGAAAACTGTTGCTTTGGTCTTCACTGGCTGAGGCTACTCAGTCCACCTCTTCCGAGTGAGACCCATTAGCAGTGTTGTTCTGGTGAGTACCTCTGTCAGACTTGTAAGCAATGGCTATGAGTGATATACACCAGGGGTGTGTTGTTTGTTTCCATATTGTGTCCACGCTTTAAGGCCTTTCTTGGAACTGAGGGCCCATAGGCCGGTCAGATTAACGCGGTGTGTGTGTGTGTCCGTGCTTACTGTCCGTTCTCTCTTGGTTCAATGTCCCATCCCTTCATCTAGGTTTCTGTCCAGCGTAGTCCATATCTTCAGGTCGAAAATGCTGGGAGCACTCTGCTGAATACTTCGTTGGCTGCCAACCTTCTCTCCTTACTTCTTTGATCCAAGCTTCCCTAAGATCAATAGATGTTTCAATTGGAAATGTAAAAAGAAAGTATTAAATTTTAATTCATATAATTAGTAATTTTTAAAAATAAATTCCAGCAATAAGCCTACGTATCTGCAAGCGATTATTTCACTTAGGTATGTAAAGAGATATTCTGTCTCTCGTAACCTCCTCGAGAAGAGTATTTGCAATTTAACCCCTAAACCATTTTATTTCTTTGTCTAAGAATACATGGAAGACAACGTAGGTTCCACACTAATTCCAGTATCAGCCTGCATAGTTAGATGAACGCAATATGGTGAATAGGTTACCGCCCTCACCCGTTCCCCCGTCCCCACCAAGCACTACCCTGGCAGGACTTCAGAGTAGGCCTATCCTGTGGTAAAAGGTTCAGCACACATCCTGAACAGAGTCCAAAGGTCGCTACTACACCGTGCACTGAACTGTGCATCGAAGTAGGAGGTGGGAATATTGAACATCTACTCTAATCAAACCATCGGGCGTATTGTTTCCTTAGTTCAATATTTCTTTCCATTTGCAATATTGTGAGCTAAGGAATACACGATCGGAAGGCGGCAGCATTGCACCTTCGAGCATGTTAAATAATAAAGAACGTTAATGCGACCAACAGACGAGGGGAGAAACGATCTGGTGCATTCCTTGACTGACAAGTGTGCCTTAATTACTATGTGTGCAGTTACGGCTTAATAGACGAACTGTGGATATTGCCTGTAAGAGACAGGGACAATCCTATGCGAGTCGAACGAGTAAACTTGTCCATACGCGCGGAGAATTATTTCTCTCTGTCCCCATCATACACCCCACATCCCCTCCCTCCCTTTCTCTGTTCTGAAGCACGGGAACGACGTGTGCTCTGGAACAGCAAATACGGCGAGGTCGTCCATTTGAATCGCGCGTCCGGTAATGACAAAGTAACCTCATTTTCTGGAAAAGAAAAATTGTCTCCACCAATAGTACTGCAGCATCGTTCTTAACATAACATGAAGAGCACCCCTGAGTTTTGTTACGTTGTCATTACGAACGAAAAATTCTACCACCTTCCCCTTACCCTCCTCCTTCCCTTATACTCTTCTCAGCATCTGCCTCTGTAGATCTTTTGCCATATGGTATGATATCTTGCACCATATGATATGTCTGACTCGTTGGCTGAATGATCAGCGTACTGGCCTTCGGTTCAGAGGGGTCCCGGGTTCGATTCCCGGCCGGGTCGGGGATTTTAACCTTCATTGGTTAATTCCAATGGCCCGGGGGCTGGCTGTTTGTGATGTCCCCAACATCCCTGCAACTCACACTCCACACATAACACTATCCTCCACCACAATAACACGCAGTTACCTACAAATGGCAGATGCCGCCCACCCTCATCGGAGGGTCTGCCTTACAAGGGCTGCACTCGGCTAGAAATAGCCACACGAAATTATTATTACCATATGTTATGAACCTGTGTGTAATTGTAATTGCGGAAGTGTAGAGTGTTAAATGTGAGGAAAGGAACGTTCAGGACGACACAAACACCCAGTCCCCAGGCCAGGGATATTAATCATTTACAATTAATAACTCCTAAACTGGCCGGGAATCGAACCCGGGGCCGCCGGGTGACACCGCGGGGCCGGACAGCACTTGCCTTAAACTAATTCCTGTATTCCTCTACCTGGTTCCCTTTCCTCCACACACTTTTCCCACACGTCGAACAGTAGAGTCACCTATTACCAGAGCTTCAAAACAGTCTTAAGGGAAATAATGGATAGGAAGAGCATTCGGGGATACGAGGTTTTAGAAGTAATCCATCGATATATTCTTTTATTTACATAGTCTACGTACAACTACTTCGGTTTTAATATTGTTTACATTCAAGGCATGAGACGTCTTTGCACACAAAAATGAATGGTGATTGTCTACTAGGTTTGTTGGTAGAATACTTAAAAGACAGCTTATTACAAGGAGTTGTAACTTCCGCAGCTGTTACATTCGTGCAGATAATAATAGACAGGGTATTTCGTATAGAAATTCAAGATTCGCTCCAACTATCAAGGAGGTAGGCCCTAATTATTTAATTAAATAACACGATGTCTGTCTGTTAGGTCATCAGCCCAGAGGCTGGTTGGATCCTCAAATAGCACCACCAAAGGTTATGCTGTTATAAGGAAACCGAAAAAACCAATGGCAGCACCAAAATGAGGCGTACTAGGCAAGACTATGAGTGAGGTAGTTTGCCATTGCTTTCCTCACTGGATCAGAAAGTGCTATTGCAGCACTGCTGACCCTATGAGCAACACCTTTCATAACACTCAGATGCACTAGTCGTGCTCTGAATGTCATTACTCAGCACCACCCATACCCCAGCAGCTTCCATACTGTCACAGCCATGGATGAGACTGGGACTTCGGTGGAAGCTACACTTTACTGTGGCCTGTGCCAAGAGATGGATGCAAAAGTACTGTATCCATCAAGAAATGGCAGCAGGCAAAAATAACACGATATGGTTGTATATTTTGTTTTAAAGAAAATATATAGGCATATTTACAATTTGCTTAACGTTGCACTGACTGAAAATGGGAAACCATGGAAAACAATCATCAGGGCTGCCGACTGGAGTTCGAACACACTATCTCCCGAATCCAAGCTGATAGCTATATGATCCTAACAGCATGGCCACTTGCACCATGAAATCACAAATATTTTAAAATATATTGATAGGTTCAAACCCTGTTCAGGCCTTGCATCAATTGAATAATGGAACTCCTAAGGGGCAAAATATCGGCACCTCGGTGTCGCCGGAAACTGTACAAATAGTTAAAGGGAGGTAAAATTAGGCATCATTATTAGACCATAATACTGCAGCGAAGAATTCGTTAATAGTAGTCGGGCTGTGCTAAGTGGCTCAGATGACAGACGTGCTGGACTTCTTCATGCACAAATTGGCCTGTTACGTATCGGCTCAGTGTGGCATGTAGCCTATAAGGAATTCCTGCGGTACCAAATTTCGGTACCTCGTCGTCTGAGTAAACCGTACAATAAGTAGATATTGAGACGTAAAAGCATGTTATTATTATAGAATATTATGCCTTTCAATATTCACACTTAAAACCTTTGCGAATTGACTAACAATGGGACCTTTTAAAATGCAACTAACAGTTTAGATCAACATCAATCTCACAAATACTTGATTTCTTGCAATCCTTACAATTTTTTCTAAGTTGAATACACGAGAAAAGTGCACCCTAGCCCAGACCTTCTAATCGCGAAAGAACCTGGAATCGAAATTAGATCAATTGGATGGGAAATTGCTATGCTAACTCCTCGACCAAAATCGCCATTTATATTCCTGTGCATAGTTGCTTTCTATCGTCAAGACTATAATTACGAGTCCGAACAACAGTCAGGTTTCGATCGACAATAACATCATTGAGAAAGTTTTTGAATATATTATGTATCTGGGGCACATCGTCAAACTTGGGCGGGACAACCAGATGGATTGGGCTTGGGTAGGGTGGCCTTCGGCAAACCCAGCGACATCTTCCGAGGCTCAAAAATTCTTCTGAGCCTCAAGAGGAAAATCTGTAATATGTGTGACTCCTCCGTCGCAACCTAAGGTCTCCAGACTGCTACTATCACGAAGAAAAGTGCTGAAACAGACTCGGAGTCTGCCAGTGAGCAATGTAACCTGCAATGCTGGGGGTCGGTTTACGAGACTTAATCCGGAATGTGAAGATCAGAAAGAGGACAGGAATCACAGATGTGGTGGAGCGAGTGGCAATGGGAGGGTCATGTGGGGAAAAGTAGGCTAACTTCAAGTGGTCCAGGGCGCTCGTACAGTGGATATGTCAAGAGTCAAGGAGGAGCTCGGCCAACCACAGAAAAGATAGGATGATGACATCCAATGTTATACTCTGAGGAAATGGATATAGACTGTCCAGAAGGGGACGGGATGGAAGGTATTGGAAGATGCCTATGTTCAGCACTGGATATTTACACAATAAAGGTTATTATTATTATTATTAAGGCGGGCCGCCTCCGAAGGGGCCTGTTGCGGGGCTTTCGAGCTGACGCCGTATAGGCGATCTGCGCGTCTATGAAGATGAGGTCCTGCCTGTAATGAATTCTAAAGACGACACACATCCCAGCCCCCGAGCCAACTGAATTAACCAATGAAAGTTAAAATCCCCGCCCCGGCCGGGAATCGAACCCGGGACCCTCTGGAACAAAGGCCAGCAACTAACCATTTTGTCATGTAGCCGGGCATAGTAGTAGTAGTAGGCCTAGTAATAGTTGTAGTAGAAGTAGTAGCAGCAGCAGCAGCAGCAGCTTTGCTCTTTGAAGGCCCGAAATAAAGGGACAATTTCACTTCCAAAATTTCTATTCGCCAGCTGCTTCTTGTGTGACTAACAGCGCTTACATAATCGAATGCTTCAGGACTGACGCACGTAGGAATGAAATTCGACACAGCGCGTCAGGCGAGGTCTGGCGCCCGTATGGCGCACGTGAAGCTCGCTTATCGCCAAGGTGACGCCTGGAAAGTTCCATGAACATTACACCCTTCGTTATCAGCACTCTTTTTTTATGTTATTTCTCCTTTTGCTAGAGGTTGCCAGTTACGAAGTCTCAAAGTGCAGGTTTCTCATTTCGTTGTTGTATCAAGCAAAGGTTTTGGGGCATATCACTATTGTTCCATGTCATATAACCTGAACAGTGAGGTGTCTAAATTCAATGCATCAATGCTATTTTGTTACAGGAACAAGTGCGGCCGATAGATAGGCATCATCCTGGTACAATCACTTGTTGTTCTGACTAACTAGCCACCAGTTTTATCCCCAATCCAACCAGGAATTGAACCCAGGGGGCCCTAAACCAAATGTCAACACAGAGGCCGTTCAGCCAAAGGGTCGGATGTTTTATTATTATTATTATTATTATTATTATTATTATTATTATTATTATTATTATTATTATTATTATTAAAGTACCCGGGTGTAGGATACTGTACCCGACTCCTATCAAAGAACTTGAATTCGATTCCCGTCCTGTCCAATGATATTAATTCTGACCTGATAGCCCAACGGAGGAGTTGCCTGATACGAAAGATATCGGGCCCGATCAGGAAAGCCAAAAAAATGAGGATGGCATGACGCTGACCACGTGATACGTCGATGTCTGTAGGCAATCTGGCTTGGCAGAAGTCAACTTGGCAAGTCAAAGCTACAATGGGCAGTTGCGCTATTGGTTGCTAGTTGCTTTGAGGGGCTCGGATGTAAAACCAGTTATGTGACATTTATGAGAATTTTGGTTTCTGCATGTAAAACATGTTATATTGCACGGAGATTTAGATGCACTATTGGGTACACCAATTAGGCTACTCCACAGAGGGTAGTAGAATTATTTTCGCTATTTTATGGTATGTGCAGTTCCTTTGAAGTAAAACGTTTAGTGTAAGCAAAATGGCGGAGAGTAGTGACCGTGTTACTGGAAGCTCCTCACCAAACGAAGGAATAATGAGAATCAGCAGTTGTAATTGGATGAAAATTAAAGGCATGATAGTGATAAGGAATCATATAACTGGATGTCTGCAGCACATCTGATGGCACAGAGAGAAGTGAAAACGAAGTAGGTGAAGAGATAAGAAAATCACACAAATACTGTAACATTCATGACGATCATGTTAACTGAATGGACTTAATAGCTTTAACTTAAATTGTCTCGTTATTAATCTAGAATGTTAAATACAGTACTTACCATGTTTTACTTCAAAGAAAGTTAGTGTAGGCCTATAGGCCTATTACCTGTCAATAGACACTTGTATTCTAAATAAATTACCACTATTGTTCTAGTAATCAAGGTCGGTAGATGCAGAGTGGGTTTCGGCCCTTGGGTTTCGTCCCTTAAGAGGCCACGGCTTGTCTGTGGTACAACAGCTCTGCACTCTGACCGGCCAACCGAGCAGAGGAAAGGTGGCCACGGCTCTACCGTGGCTCTACGCCTCTGCATTCCGGAGACGGAACAGGGGCACAGGGCTGGACTTCACGCCCGGTCCCACCCGTCGGCTGTCCTGATAATGGTTTTCCGTGGTTTTCCATTCTCCTGCACTAAGGCGAATGCCGGGACAGTTCGTAGTAGGCCTACAGGCCACGGCCGCCCACCCCCTCACCTTCTCCGCACATCTCCTTCACCGTAACAACTCTCCCGGCCTGAGTGAAGGCGTCACCGTCTAAGAGGCCCGCCTCCCCCTTCAGGGGAGGAATGAAAACGTTTAGTTGTAGTAGTAGTGGTAGTAATGAAGGCATATTGAACACAATAAACTTTTCACACAAGATAGATACTGTTTGCCACGCCGACGTACAAGCGGCTAGGGCACTCCTCTACCCCGACTTCGGACCGTGGATCGATTCCTGGCTATGTCTGAATGGCAATTAACTGTAGTGGGAAGAATGGACGGGAATTATGGAGATTTTCCTTCTTATTTCCACCCTGCGTCTTCTATAATAATAATAATAATAATAATAATAATAATAATAATAATAATAATAATAATAATAATAATACCGAGCAAGTGGTCGCGTGGTTTAAGTAACGTAGCTATAATCTTGAATTTGGGAGATAGTGGGTTCGAACCCCACTATCAGTAGCCCTAGACTATAACTTAGATGGTTTTTCGTGGTTTCCCATTTTCACACCAGGCTTAATTAAGGCCACGGTCGCTTCTTTTGCTCTCCTTGCCCTTTCCTATCCCATCGCCTCAATAAAACCTATCCGTGTTGGTGCGACGTAAAGCGAATTGTGGGAATAATAATAATGATCATGGAGAATGTTTCGTGAAATTTAATACTCACTTGTATTGTCTCCAGATTGCATTGAACAGAAAGAAGAGTAGGAGGATAAAGAGAGGCAACCCCTTTCAGCAGATTGCTAAAGTACGAAAGGTTCAAGGAAAGTATTACAAGAAATCCAGAGGAAAGGGCGAAGTAAGTGCCTAGGACAACAATGGGACCAGACTGCCACTGTCCTAACGTGTTCCAGAAGGTCGTCACCAAAAATTGTTTAATTGTCTTCAGGTACCTTCGAAGTCAGGATATTCAAAATTCGTACGCAAGATGATTTCTACGCACCCTTGTCACAAGAATGGAAAGAGAATACAGTATTTCAAGCTATTTATGACTTTGCGAGTGTCATTTTAACAGGCAAACGTAATTACCAAAGTTTTTCGTTTGCTATCAGTAAATGTTACTGCTGTACAATTAGGACTAGATGTAAATGATCCAATGACCCTATCTGGAGATAGTAGATAAAAATACAAGCACCACCTTAACTGAAGACCTAAAACTCTAGAGGGGTTAAGCGCCAAAAACTGCTTTGATAGATGACAATGTAAAACACTGTCAAATGCTAGAATCAAATAATTTTGTCTTTTTTGTGTGACAAATCCATCATTAAACCATTCATACAATCAGCCATGTACATATAACGCCTCATAACAGTGATATATCTTAGAAATTACAATCTAAAAGTGACCATTGCAGTAGTAGCTAAGAATCTCCCTGCTGATAGGTTCGGCCCACAGCAAGCCAGGTCAAGCAAAAAGCGTCAATCACTAACACACCAATGCCACCGTAGTGTGCAGCTTGGCAGCTGATAAACTGACAAAGGGCCCTAGATATCCAATTATATTTTTTCCAATTATTTGTCAGAATGACCAGCCCTCTAAAGATCACGTAGGGCTTACCCGGTTCAAGTTGTTTCCGACCACTCTATATACAAAGCTATTTCACAGCACCGTCAGATAAACGTACGCCTCATCACTGAATCATGTGTTGGGCGGTAACGGATCACCTTCTGCAATATGACGATAACATAGCAAACTGTACTCGCTGTTAGTTTATGAGGTGTTGTCATTTAGTACGGCAAAAGGTCGAGCTCAGACTGCAGTATTCTCTGAATTGACAGACGAGTGATGCCCAGCTGAAAACAGGGAGTTGTAGTGGATTTGGAGGGCTCCGCACAGCAGCAATCTTCTCCGGTGAGCGGACCGGCTTGAGATGTGCACGTTTTCTCCCCATGAAACCGTCTTCGGTTTCAGATTCGTTCACCGTCTGCCGGCATGGAGCCCACCGGGCACAGAAATGAATACGAAACCTTTCCTTAGTACGAGCTGCACTTCTTGTTTCCGCATACAACAACAATGCTTTCACCTGTTGATGCATCAA